>NC_138211.1:1748967-2400850 GCF_964194415.1 Vipera berus | reverse complement strand
GGTACTGAGGCTGCTTAAAAGAATTATAACTTGCTTTGAAAGCCCCAAAGGTGCATATGTACAATGTTTCCAAAGGATGGTATCCACAAATACAAAAACCAATAACAGAGAAGCACAAGGAAAAGCAGAAATTGGCTATTGTTTATTCCTAAACATTCACAACTACTGAAGGTCACCAGGCTTAGAGCTGTTAAGATTTGAGGGAAGAAATCCCCACCCACCTTTCAGAAAATAACAGTGGAAATGAAGGGGAGAGAGAGAGAGAGAGAGAGAGAGAGAGAGGGAGGGAGGGAGGGAGGGAGGGAGGGAGAGAGAGAGAGAGAGAGAGAGAGAGAGAGAGAGAGAGAGAGAGATTTATTATTATTATTATTGCCTGAGTTTGGGATAGGAGCAATGAATGGCCAGCTGAAATAATAGCACCAACAAAAAGTCCTTGAGAAAAGAGCTGAGAGGGAACAGTATCATCGTCAATAGATCAGACCAGTTTCTGCAACTTGTAGAGGTGTGGAGATTACAGTTTTCCAACTTTCCACTTGTCAGCCGTCCAAATTGCTATCCCAACACATCTGGAAGTGCCAAGCAAGCATTGCTTGGGGGGGGGAGTCTATGGGGGTTCTCTGTCCTCCAGGTCACCGTTCTTCCAGAGGTGCTTTCTTCAAGAGGCAACTTGGATTGCCTTTGTTTTTCCTTGAAGACATTTTGCTTCTCATCCAAGGAGCTTCTTCAGCTCTGACTATCAGAATTTCAGTCGGAACTGAAGAAGCTTCTTGGATGAGAAACAAAACGTCTTCATGGAAAAACAAAGGCAATCCAAGTTGCCTCTTGCAAAAGCAGCTCTGGGGTGGCTCGGGGTACAGTACTTATTTTGGGGCACAAGCCGTGAAAAAACCTCCTGCCTTTGTGTTTTGAAATTAAGGTAGTCCTCAGCTCTACGACTGGAATTTCTGTCGCTAAGCAATGAGGTGGTTAAAGCAGCTGCCTCTGATTTTATGACCTTTTTGCCACAATGGTTAAGCGAATCACTGCCGTTATTAAATGAATCATGCGGTCGTTAAGGGAAGCCAGCTTCCGACCAGCAAAGCCTTCCCAAAGCTGGGAAGACTGCAAATGGCGACCGGTTGGCCCCGGGGGATGCTGCGACCGATGTAAATTGGCTGCACATTTTGATTATGTGACGTGGGGATGTTTCAGGGGCCATAACTGCAAGGACTGGTTGTAAGTGACCTTTTCAGCACCATCATAACTTTGAGCGAATGGTCGTAAGTTGAGGACTGCTTGTCAGTACTTTCTTAATCATCCCGGGCAAATTTCAGATGAGTACCAGCCCCTGGCAAAAACATCTGAAGGCCACAAGATGTTTGGGGAATTTCCCCTCCCTGCCTTTCAATCACGATGGGAATTTCCTGTTCTGCCCTGCTGCGTTTTTGCTCCCTCTGGCCTTCTTCAAGGTGCCGTCCTTGATATTTTCCCATTCCCGCTGGCCCTCTGGAAGGATAAGGGCCACTGTCATTCCTGAGAAGATGCCCACAACTGGTGGTGAAATCTGGCTTTCAATTCATTCGTGGCGAAGAGGGCCCCCCCCCACCCCGGGCACCTGCTGTCCTGGCTCCCCAGCTAGAAACGGGGTGCAAAGATCTCAGCAAAGAGGCTCGTGGAAGCCAAGGCAACACAGGAAGGAAAGGCAGAGGGTTATTGCTGCAGCAGAGGGAGGTTTTCTGGATAGAGGGGGGGGGGGGCTCAGGATGAGTTCCCTTGATGGGCCAGAAAAAGAGGGAGGGGGGAGGGAAGGAAAGGAAGATAGGAAGGAGAAAGAGAGACCAAGAAAGATGAAAAGAAAGTGTGAGAGAGAGAGAAAAAGAAAGAGAGAGAGAGAGAAAGAAATGTGAGAAAGAACAAAAAGGAAGGAAAAGAAAAAGAATCTGCCTACAGAGTTGTTTTTTTAAAAAAAATCATACATTGGTCCCTCCAGATTTTCAAAGAAAGACAGGAAAAGCCAAATAATGCCAGGCACAGTCCATCCTGCAGGCTTGAGCTAAAGCTCCATCATCCCCAGCGTCTGATGGCTTCAGGGCACTCACAAGTACACCGATGATTTCCCTCCCCCCCCCATGTGAATTTGGCCGCCCTCTGCCCTTGATTGCAGACGTCCCTTTTGTCCCCTCCAGAGCCCCGCTTTCAGAGGGCAGATGGTACCGGGGCAGAGGAAGCCGGTGGTTGGGCGATAACAGCCCCCCCCATCGTCCCTCCCATCTACTCTGCCCTCTCATTTGTCCTCACTTCCATCTGTCAAGAGCCAAGTGACCATCAGCATCCAAAGCGCAAAATATTGGGGGTGGGTGGGTGGGTGGGAGGAGGAGATACATTTTTTAATTCCATTTATATCCCGCCCTTCTCCAAAGACTCAGGGCGGCTTACAAGCTTAGCAGTAGCCTTCATTCTATGTATATGCCTGCTTATTAGGGCTTTCACACACACACACCCCAAGCGGCATTATTACAAAGTCAGCTTAATTGCCCCCAACAATCTGGGTCCTCATTTTACCTACCTGGGAAGGATGGAAGGCTGAGTCAACCTTGAGCCTGGTGGGACTCGAACCTGCACTAATTGCAGGCAGCTGGTGTTACTTAAGGAGGCATTAGCCCACTGCTCCACCAAGGCTCACATTACCCAGCCTCCATTCTTCTCTTTGGAAGGTGGGGAGAACCTGCTTCTTCTCCAAAGGATCGTTTCCTCCCCCCCCCCCTTCCATCACCCCACCCCCCACCCCCAGGCCAGATTGTCTGGTACTTCTTCAAATTCTCAAACGCTGGTTCAACAAACAGCAGGGAGAAGAAACTGGGAAGCCATTTGGAGGAGCCCACAATTGATTGTCTCAGAATTTTTTTAAAAAAGAGAGAAAAAGATTGCGTCCCTGAAAGAAAACACAGGAGGACCTCCGGTGTTCTTTGACCAGCGATGGAGATCCCAGAAGGTCGGGAAAACCCCCAAGGACTCAAATGGCACTTTTTCCCCAGGCAGCTGCAGATGGATACAGATGTTTTCCCAGCAGACTGAAAGTGTTAAAGTGGGCAAATTGCCATTCCGGGCCAGCTCTACTTAATTATAATCTCCTGTAATTTCATCCAGTTCAAGGGTGGGGAACCTGGTTAATCAGGCCAAGCAGGTTTACGTATCATCACTGGCATCCTTCAGTCTTGAGAGACTATGGTATCGTGCTCTGGAAAGAGGTCCTAAAGCAGCATCTGGTGTGGCTATGTATATTATTTCCTAAATCCACAATGTCTGATTCACCAGACCCAAAACGGAAGTGTGCCTTTCCAGGTCTCCGCGACACCGACATCAATTCGTGCAGGTAAAGTCCTCAGCTTACGGCCACAGCTGAGCCCAAAATCTCTGTTGTTAAGCGAGACATTGGCGAAGCAACTTTGGCCCCATTCTACGGCTTCTACTTGCCACACTGCAGTCGACAAGTCAGTAACCCGGCTGTTAAGCGGATCCGGCTCCTCCTCGTTGACTTGGCTTGTCAGAAGGTCGCAAGAGGGGATCAGGCCCCCCCCCACTCCACCCCCTGTGACCGTCGTAAGTATGAGTTGGTGGCTAAAGCATCTGAATTCTGATCACGTGACTGTGGGGAAGTGTGAAATACGGTTGTAAGTCAACGCCGTTGTAAGTTTGAACAGTCATTAAATGAAATTGTTGTAAGCCGAGGACCACCTGTGTTTTCTTTTGTTTTTTGAGTCAATGCATGCAACAAGGTTTTATGCCATCCGTGGCGGCTGCCTTTGTCTCCCCACTATCCGTCAGCCACCCACAACCAGCTCTTGCCCCCCCCCAAGGAGCAGGTTTTCAAAATGCCACTCAAGGCTCGGAAGCCCCCCTGCCCTGCAATGGGCCCACCGGTGTCTGCAATTCTTGCAAAAGAAGCCGAGTAGATATTTGGTGGTTTGTTGTTGTTGTTGTTTTGTAAAGGGCTCAGGAAAAAAAGGGATCTGGGAAAGGATGCCAATTGGGGACTGGGAGGAAGGGAAGGTATAAAAACCTCCCCACTGCTAGGTGTGGGGTGCTGGCGTCAAGCTCTGTGCAGCCCACACTCCTAGTAGACCTTCCGAAGTCTTGGATACCGATCCACATGCTAGAGTTCCTGCAAGTGAAGCGAGTCAAAAAAAAAAGAGACTAAAGCGGCGCTAAGGACTGTGTTTGTCGGAGGGAACCCCCCCTCCCTCCCCCTTCCTACACAGATCCCCCTGGGCCCTGCCCAAAGCAGTTCTAGCATCTCCCCCCTCCAGCTGCCCCCCCCCCCGTCTGGGGCTCCCTCCCCAGCCTCCCTTTGTGGCACGGCAAAGACGTTTCCTTGTGCAGACGTTGCTCTGGGAAGAGAGCTCGGAGACAGTCCAGAAATATATAGGAGAGAGGAAGAGGGAGGGAAGGAGGGAGAGATGGAAGGGAAGGAAGGAAGGAAGGAAAGAAATTGGAAGGAGAGGGAGGGAGGGAAGAAGGAAAAATGGAATGACAGGGAGGGAGGGAAGGAAGGAAGGAAGGAAGGAAGGAAGGAAGGAAGGAAGGAAGGAAGGAGAAGGGAGACAGAAATGGGGGAGGGAGGGAGGGAAGAAGCCTTGTTTGTCATGAAGAATTAGGTTAAAACAGTCCTGAGATCCTTCATCAGTCCTTGGCCCGGCGGATGGTGGTCATCAGCTCTCCGGCATTTCCCTCTTTGGCCTGGAGCCTGCAGAGGCTATTTGGGGGCCTGGGCCCAGTGGGAGGAAGGGTCTTGCCCAGCTGACTGGCTTTGTCCCACAGCATCAGGAAGTGAGTCCAGATCCCCTCTTATCTTTCCGCCTTCACCTTGTACTTGAGGGTAAAGTAAGCCAGGAGGCGGATGATGAAAAAGAAAACCCCCAAGATTGCAAAGTCCAGGTACAGCTTGGCTTCTTCCACATCCAGCTCCTTCAGGATCTTGGCTGGGTCCTCGAAGGGGCAATCCATGTCTTTGCACTCCAGATTTCCACGGTCCATGGAGTAGATGGTGAGGATGACGCCTTCAAAGCCGTACCTGAGCCAGAGCAAAGGAGGGAGGGCAGTCAGAGCTACAGGATAAGTGGGACCGTCCTTCAAAACGTTGACCGGAACGTCTAGCATAATTCAGTAAGACATGAGACAGATAGGGAGGGAGAGAGAGAGAGATGAGAGAGAGAGAGAGAGAGAGATGAAGAGAGAGAGAGAGAGAGAGAGAGAGAGAGAGAGAGAGAGAGAGAGAGAGAGAGAGAGAGAGAGAGAGAGAGAGAGAGAGAGAGAGAGATGATAGAGAGAGATGAAGAGAGAGAGAGATGATAGATGATGGATGGAAAATAGATAGATAGATAGATAGATAGATAGATAGATAGATAGATAGATAGATAGATAGATAGATAGATAGATAGACAGACAGACAGACAGACAGACAGACAGACAGACAGACAGACAGAGATGAGAGAGAGAGAGAGCTCTGGCCTCCAAATTACAAAAGCCATGTTATTAGCATGATCACAAGACACGTGTGGTCATCACCACCACCATCATCATCGCCACCATCATCATCATGGCTTCTGCTGGATGTCTCCCACCATAGCCCGAAGCTGTCTGGACCTCAACCTGAGCTATAGGCACTCGTTGAGGCTCCAGGTGCTTCCCTTACCTGACATAGGAGACGTAGGTGCTCCACCGAAGGTAGGTAGGGATGGTCTTGAAACTGACAAAGAAGCCAGACAGGAGGAGGACTGGAATGGCTGAAACAGGTCCCACGAAAGTAGCCACCTGGGAGGAACACGGTGAGGGAAAAGGGACATGTAAGATGCTTGGAAGGGGACCCAGAGGGATACTGAAAAATCAGGATTTCAAATCTGGATAGGTAAACCAGCCTTCCACGGACTGGTGCCCTCCACCATCCCAAGCCAGATAGGTGTTGTGATCCTGTTTGTCCCACGAGACCAGGTGAAGAAAGCAGGTCAAAGTAGATGTTCCTGTTTTATCTCCTCAGTTATGAGGTCCAGGACTTTGTCTAGCTAAGATTACATCACTTGCATCGTTTGAATGTTGATGCCACCTCTTTCCCTTTGAACTCTATGTTGTTTTTGTGGGGTTGGTTTTTTTTAATTACAAGGCTTGTGAAGACCCTGTTTGGAGATGGATGTTTTTCGCCAAGCACCGAGAGATGAACTTGGAAGGATTATGGAGAGAGGCTGAGGAACTAACAGTGAAGTAAGGTAACTTTTGCATCCAGGACCAGCCCTAGGAATTTGGGAACCCCTTTGCGTGTTGGTGTTTATTCCTCTCCCCACAAATTTTCAGGTCTGGGGGCCATTCTCAGTTGAGAGGCCCCCAACAGGCCGACCTGGACTGATGATAAGGGGTTTCAATATGGTTTTAACGTTTTATTGGTTTTAGTTGGGGCTAGGTATAGTTTAATTTCTTCTTAATATTTGTATCTTATTTGTATTTTATTGTTGTTAGCCGCCCTGAGTCCTTCGGGAGATAGGGCGGCATATAAGTCCCAATAAATAAATAAATAAATAAAAGCCTTTCAAGAAATGGGAAGACTCTTGTTACAACGAGAGATTGTGCCTCGGCACGGTCTTCTACCTCAAAAGAGTGTGTGTGTGTGTGTGTGTGTGTGTGTGTGTGTGTGTGTGCTTGTATCTGTGTGTGCATAGGTGCATACGTGTGAAGTCACTTGCTTTTTTAAAAAAAACATTTTAAGAAGGATCTTGATTAGATGTCACACCTTCTCTCCCTCTCTCTTAGTCCTTAATTCCTTTTCAAGTGGGGTCCTGTTAAATTCTGGGGTGACGACTTTGAGGTTCCCCTCCCCATCAGGAGGGGCTCCTGGGCCCCCTCTGGACCCTGCTGCAGACCCACCTGCGGGGAGCTGGAGGCTGCTCCGATGAAGAGACCCACAGACTGGGCCACCAAGGCCGTGCAGGTGGACAGGGCGGAGAAGAGCAGGAAGCGGATGGCTTCCGGGGGCTGCCCGGTCATCCAGTAGACGATGCTGCAGTAGGTGATGGGGAAGATGATCTGCAGAGGAAGCGGGGGAGGGGGGGCAAATCAGTCAGGATCTGTCCCTCAGAATAAGGTAGGGGCTGAAATGGTTCTCGGAGGCCAATGCCCTCCCCCCATGGAAGCAACCAACTCTTGGCTCTCCCACTGTGGGCACACACGCCATCGCCCCAGTCCTAGGCCTTCAGCTGCGTTTTATAAAACCTTTTCGCTTTAGGCCTCTGCTGCCATGTGCAAAAAAAAAAAGGTTCAATCAATCAATCAATTTCAACTTCTCGCGGGGGGAAAAAAAGTTCTCGCAAAGTTGGAATTGGTTGATTGAACTTTTTAGTCCCACCCAGTCTGCCGATACCACTGCAGCCACACCCACCCAATGGACCACTCCCACCCAATTGGCCACATCCACCTAAAGGGCCATGCCCATCCGGCACCCAACGATACATAAGTGGGTTTTGGGTTGCAGTTTGGGCACTCGGTCTCGAAAAGGTTCGCCATCACTGACCTAGGACCATTTGCTTAATGGCCAAAGTTGTGGCGGTACTGAAAACAGGGCCTTTTGACCAGTTGTCTCATGACCGTCGCAGTGCCCTGCAGTCAGGTGATCCAAATCCAGATGTTTGGCAACTAACCTGTATTTACGACAGTTGCGCCATCCCAGGGTCCTGGGATGGGCATTTGGGACCTTCCCGGGGGGCTTCCAACAAGCACGGTCAAGATCGTCTTAATGACCAGGGCTAAGAAAGGTCGTAAAATCAGGCATGGATCACTGAACAGCCACATTGCTTCGTGACGATGGACGTTTCGGTCCCAATGGGGGTTGTAGGTGCTAGACTGCCTCTTATGTCCAGCTGCACCTGTTGAACCTCGGCCTGCTGTAAAGCTGTAAAAAGCGCGGGGGGGCCTCCCTATGGCAGAAATGGGGGGGTGTTTCAGGATGAACTGCTCACCTGAAAAGGAACGTCTGCTACAGTTTTGGCCAGAAAGTAGGCTTTTAGGCTGTACCAGTAGTTGAGATGTTCTCGCAGAAAGACGGACATCTCCAGAGGGACTGCAAAGAGAAAGAGAGACAAACAGAGCGAGGGAGAGAGAAAAAGACAGAGAGAGAAAGAGAGTGAGACAAAGAGAAAAAAGAGTGAGAAAGAGAGAGAGAGAGAGAGAGAAAGAAAAAGGAGAGAGAGAAAGAAAAAGGCACACAGAGAGAGTAATGAGTTGAGAAGTGCAATATACCCAGGCAGGCAGGAGAAAGGAATTGGCAGATTCACATGGAAAAGAGTCCAGATGTGGGGGGGGGGCATAAGACTTTGGTGCCCAAGTCTTGGAGAACATCTATCTTGAAGCAAAGCTCTGGGTGACTCAAGCAAAGATCCCCATGTTCCAGCCCTCCGTTCTGGGCCCCATTTGGTCGCTGTGCAGCATGGAGTCTCTCTCACAGCCACAGAGCGATCACAAATCCCTCATTGTTGTGCCACAGGAGGGGAAAAAAGACAGACACAAACCAACCGCACCGCCCCCTTCAACAAAAGAAGACTGCAGATGTGCCTTCTCCAGCTGCTCATCCCATAATCTCCATCCATTCACAAGGCCTCATTTGCAGCAGTGCAATTCCAGCCCTTCCCCCCAGCTCAGCAATCCAATGTTGGTTTGTGTGTTAAGCTTTTTTCAGTAGCTTAGTTAGCCCATCCATGATTGCTTTCCTTAAAAAGGAAGATTAAAAAAACGTTGGATTAACAGAATGCCCTGAATTTATTTCAACCCTCCCTCTCATGGATCAAGCACCCCAAACCATTAGCCCCTCTCTTCTCCAGTCACATCACTACCTCGCCAGCAAGGTGTGTGTGTGTGGGGGGGGAATAGATTTAGAAAATGTGGCCCCCAGCCAGAACAAGACCTCACTCACTTCTGCTGAAATTCTCCCATCCTCTCTAAGCCTCTCTGAGCTTCAGGCCAACATCTGGAAACCTCTAGATTTTCCATCTTCCTTGGGGAAACCAACGCATCTCACCCATAATTGTCCTAAAGATGCCAGGCTGTTCTTCAAAGGGCCCCCAACTCACAAGTCAGAATTGTGGGCATCAGAGCGGCAAACATGAGGAACAGCATGGAGAAGAACAGGAAGCCGATATTGTTGAAGACCTTGGTGGCATCGTTGCCGATGTGTAGATAGAGCAGGCCGATCAACACCCCCGTGCAGATGTGGGACATGAACCTCAAGTGGGTGAGGAGCTGTACGGAACAAGAAGGTCCTTAAGTCACCTGGGGCCGGATTTTCCTGCAGAACACACTTTCCTCTCATTTGCAAAGCATTGGACCATCTTAAGAAAAAGCCACAAATGGATCGGGCAAAGCTACAATGGCTGCCTTCACACAACACGTTTGCTTGAAATCCAGTTGACCACTGGTGTTGAGGGAAACTCCTCTTTATCCCGGCAGGTGAGAAACACCCTCAGCTCTGAAATCTTCTCACGTTTTCAAAAGTTGATGTATGCAACTTTTTTTTATTTTTCTGCTCTTGATCACAGCAGGAAAATGGCATTTTTGTAACACTGCTCAGGGCTGCCAAAGGAGTTCATAAAATCTCTGAACAAATTAAAAATAAAGAGGATTTGTGCCATATGAACCAAGCCTCTCTCAACCGCATGCGGCACAAAACACTCATTATTACTTGTTAAGTGCAAACCTATCAAAAATCCATCTAGGTCTAGGGGGAAAGCCAGGCAGAATCTTTGGCTGGGCCAGGAGTTAATGATGTGATCATTAAAAACAAATCAATAATGATTTGGCTGGGAAGGAATAAAACAATGATGATCAAGCTCTGGATCTTGGGTCCCTCCGAGGGCAATCAGCCTGGCTGGAGACACAAAGAACAACTTTACCTTAGGAGAGTTCGTGGTATATGTGTGTGTGTGTGTGTGTGTGTGTGTGTGTGTGTGTGTGTGTGTGTGTGTGTGTCTATATGTTAACAAAAGTCAAGCTGGTGGCCACAACACATATAAACAATGGGTGGGGTTCAGCTTGACTTTTTGATCCCCCCTGGAGACCCTCCTTGTTTTGCATTCTGAAGGCTCCAAAGATGTTCCAGATTTTGCCACAGCAACTGAAGTCAGAAAGTATCAGGGATGCAGAATATCAAGACATATCTCCCTCCCTCCCTCTCTTCTTCCTTCCTTCTTTCCCTTCTTCCTCCCTCCCTCCCTTCCTTCCTTTTTCCTTCCTCCCTCCCTCCCTTCCTCCCTGCTTCCCTTCCTCCCTCCCTTCCTCCCTCCCTCCCTCCCTTCCTTCCTTCCTTCCTTCCTTCCTTCCTTCCTTCCTTCCTTCCTTCCTTCCTTCCTTCCCCTTTCTCCACCCGCCCTGACCTTTACCGTGTCTCTTAGGATGGAAATATAGCTCCTCTGGAAAAGGATGCAAAATTGAGTTAGGGTACTAGTAGCAAAGGTGTGACTCTCAATGTGATCCAAATCCTGTGGTTGAACCAAGGAGAAAAGAGAAAGAGAGAGGGAGAGAGAGAGAGAGAGATTGGGTGATTAATAAAATCTCCAACAATTCTAGCGGTCAACAAGAAAGACTTTACGACCTTTTCCAACGCAACATACCAGGTGGGGCACTTCAACTAGTTAAAAAAAGGAGAGGCTGAGTGCTCAGAGCAGAGCTGCCCTCACCCAGCCTGGCCTGCTCCTGATGTCCTGATGCCAGCTGTCAAAAAACCTCCCTCCGCCCCCACAGACCACTCACCGCCATGCAAGGTCCTGGCACCAAGGAATCCATCTTCTCAGGACTGCTCTTCTTCTCTTCCATGGTGCACAGCCCGTTCTGGACGGCTTGGAAGAGGAGTGGGTTGAGATCGCCATACTCCCCTGAGGCCACCTCAATGACTGCGGAGGGGAAGACGGAAGGAGGCAACTGAGGGTCTTGCTTCTGCCAAGAGACGCCCATCTCTACCCCCCCTTCCCATGCTGAGAGTCATTTTTCATTTTCGTGAATCAGTGATAATAACGCTTAGCATTTCCGTTCAGGATCCTAGCAAACGCTACGACTGCAATTTAAGGCAAGCTGTCCTTTCACTGTTGTGGGAAAACGTAAAGCTCAGGAATTGTCCCAAACAACTTAAAATAGGGGTAGCCACGATGGCCGGGCAGTGAGGACAATCAACCAGTGGAACGGAAGTTGTCTCCAGAAGTTGTGGCTGCTCCGTCACTGGAGGTTTTTAAGAACAGACTGGATAGCCACTTGTCTGAAATTCTATAGGGTCTCCTGCTTGAGCAGGGGGTTGGACTAGAAGACCTCCAAGGTCCCTTCCAGCCCTGTTATTCTAATTCTGAAGGGGAAATTTTGAATCCTGAGCTTCTGAGCTGTTGCTTCTGTATTGGACTGATTTCCCATACAGCTATTTAATTCCCCACCGCCAGACATCATCGCAGGGAAGGGATGTCAATTTTAACCTTCTCTGTGGTTTTTCAGAAGTGGACCAAGTCCCCAGATCCCCCTGCTGACCTAACCATTGATGAGAAGTCTGGGAATCAAAGTGGGCACCAAGAATCGGAAAGTGCTATTTCAGAGGAACTCTGGTGGGCTGGATCAAAAAGTCCAATACTGTATCTTGTTTTCTATCAGGGATCACCCAGATAGGCTCCCGACAGGGAACCCACAAAGAAATTCCCGAAAGTCGTTCTTAGATCCAGGGCTGGTTCCCATTTGGTTGACAGCTTCATATCAAGCCATCAACTAAGTAGCCAGATGTTCAGGAGATCATTAAACAAAGTACTCAGCATGTCCAGTTAGGGTTGGCGAACATCTACCTAAAACCCTGGAGAGATATCTCCTGTTAGGGGGTGACTGTCTGGGTCAGATGGAGCACAGGCCTGACCTACAACTGCAGGCTCCTAAGAAACGTCTCCTAACTCTCGTAGATGAAAAAGCCATCTATGGCCAACAAGACTTACTAAAATCTGCTGGGTTATGGTAGGTGGGGCAATGCAAGCCAATCCCTTTTAGATACGGGATGAGGTTGGACACAGCTCCCTTGAAGATACATTGACCTTGGCTGAGGATGTAGAGCTGGAAAGAAGGCAGAGGAGAGGAGAGGAGAAAGGCATTGAGTGCAAATTCTGAGTGCAGTAAGAGATGGGCCATGCTCAAATCAAAGAGTTCTAAAAGGGTGGATTCCTGCCCCACATATTCTAGGCCCTGCAGGCATCCTTCTGCAAAGGTCTCACCTTGTCAAACTTTTCGAAGAGCTTAGCGCTGGGCTGGTGGATGGTGCAGATGATGGTGCGGCCCCCTTGGGCCAAGGATTTCAGGAGGGAGACCACCTGGAAACAGGACGTGCTATCCAGTCCGCTGGAGAGGCAGAGAAAGAGAGGACAAAGCAGTTGTGGGCTACGGGCACAAGGAGAGGGGTTGTCTTCTATTTTGGGGTGAGGCGAAGCTCTAGCCTGGGGGTGCATTTGCAAGGCAGGAAACAGGCTGCAGACCTTTGTGTTTCGGTTGTGCATTTGTATAACAGCCATTTTTCTTTCTCCCCTGTCTTGGGAAAGTGGGATGCTTTTTTTAAAAAAAAAACCTTTAGACTCTTGACACTGAATTCAAAGCATTCGTGGTCTCTTCTACAGATTCTTTTCTACCTTTTGCTCTGGTCCAACCTCCACATCCCATCCATTTCTTGCGGGATTCCCATCAATGTTCTACAAGACTAATCAAGGCCCAGGGACGAGGGTCCTCCCCAAGACAAGGCAGGGACCGGGGGGGGGGGGAGGCTGTTCGTTACCTGGTGGGCTCATCAAAAAACATGACTGGAGGATTGTTGACCAACTCAAGAGCGATGGCAAGTCGCTTGCGTTGTCCTCCAGAGAGAGAGGAGGTGCGGGTGTGGGCACACTCCAGGAGTCCCAAGGCAGTCAAGATCTCGTTCACCTGATTGCCGGAAAAGAATTGCCATGGGAAATGGGCATGGACCAAGGTTTCTCTGTAACTTTATGAACTATGGACTTCAAATCCCAGAATTCCCCAGCCAGCATGAGGCATCCACCCATCTTAAAGACACTGATCCACTGGATCTGTGGACTTCTGGACATTGATGTCCATTCATCCCAAAGTTGATACATTTGAGAAATACAGTGTCTTAACCTAGACTTTGCAAGGCGTCGGCTGCAAAGGAAGCCCTTCTCAGATGAGGAAGCGGAAGAGATGGAAGAACATCCATCCGTCCATTTGCTAGGAATCCAAACCAGCTAGGAATGGCTTCATTGCATGGTTGAAGGTCCACCTCTGCTTCATGAGCTTTTGAAGACAACCGAGAATGCCAACTCACCAGCTCTTTCTTCACTTCTTGCTTCTCGTTAAGTTTCAGGTTGGCTGAACCCTTAGTGGAGAAAAGGAAGGGATCTCATTCTTTGCTTCTAGCAGACTTACTGGGGCAATTGGTTTTGAAAGCTCTGGGATCACCACCTTTTCCTCCAGAGGTGAGCCAGGCACTTTTTCTGTCCCCGAATGGAGTCCTGATGGGGTTTTTAGACTCTGCATCCCAAGGCTTGCAAATCTCTTATTTTCTTCCCTTTCCACGGTTGCAACCTCCCCTCTCCCCACTCACCATCATGGCCTCCCTCACGGTGAGATGGGGCATCAGCATGTCATCCTGCATAATGTAGCATGACATCTTACGAAAAGTGCGCAGCTCCCTCGGCTGTCCGTTCACAAGAATTTGGCCTTTCATGCCTGTTTCCCTGAAAGTAAGAAATACCAAAGATCTTTACAGGTTGAAGATCTGTGGCTCCTAGTTGGAAGTTGGGTGTCCAACCTTGGCAACCTGAAGACTTGTGGACCTGAACTTCCAGAATTCCCGAGCCAGACAATCCTGGAAGCTGAAGTCCACAGGTCTTCACGTTGCCAAGGTTGGACGCCCCTGCCTTAGAAGGTTCCTAAACCGGAACTGCCTTGGATCTAAGGGAGGGTTTCCTAAATTTGGCAATTTCCAGGTATATAGACTTCAACTCCCAGAATTCCACAGCCGCGTAGCCATTGCTGAGAATTTGGGAGTTGAAATCCCCTCACCTTTAATTTCCAAAGGTTGGGGGACATTGATTTTAGGAGAGGCTAAACCTTGTGCTCCGTTTTTCATTCATTGGCTAGATTTATTTTGGGAGGGTCGCAAGGAGAGGGGCGCTGATCAGAGAGACTTCACTAACTTCTGGAAGGTTTTAACTCAGAATTTGAATCAAGAAGTTCTCCAATTTATTTCACTGTTACTCCGAGCAATGTGGCACCCAAGGATTGTGCAAGGTAAATCAACCCGAAGAAGTTGGGTGAAAATCAGCCTGGCATTTGTCAGGATACAGGCCCAAATCCTTCCATTAAAAATCAAGTTGTTTTAGAGAAAGATGTGTTTTCTCACCGGTAACCAGCCAAGAGGTTCATCAAGGTAGATTTCCCAGCTCCAGAAGGTCCCATAATACCGATCAGTTCCCGGCGGCAAAATTTTCCAGAGAGGCATTTCAGCAGCGTCTTATATCCTGGAAAAGAGATAGGAAGATAAAGGGACTCTAGTGGGTCCTGGTGAGCAAAGGGAATGGACTTTTTTTTAATTAAATGATCGTATCTTTCAGCCAGCTAGTGGGACCCAGAAGAAGGGCCTTCTCCCCATGGAGCGTCATCCCTGCAGAAAGACGACTGGAAATAAGGAGTTATAGGTCTCCTCTCTTAAGGAAGTCCATCTGGTGGGACCAAGAAGGGCCTGGTGGCTCCATCCCTGCGGAACATCATCCCTGTGGGAGTAAGATTGGCCCCACTCTGACGCTCTTTCGAAAGGCCCTAAAGCCAAGATTTTTCCACTGTTAGCCTGGGGAACCCAGAGTGATACGGAACCCATCAAGGGGTTGCTTTGATTATTGTCACCAGAGGGGTGGGGGCTTATGGGATTTTGTGCTGGGGTTTTATTTCTATGGAGAAATAAAATAGGATCATAGGAACACCAAGAGTCGGACATGACTGAGTGGATAACGTTGGATCATCATTTATTTCTGTAAGCTGCCTAGAATCACCAGGAAGGACTTGGGCGGCCATGTCCGTTTTCCCAGTAAATAAAATCTAGCAGTCGAGGTTTAGGAAGGAGCGGTGGTGCGGAGATTTCGTGAGGAATTGTGATAAAGGGAATCGGGGTCATTTGTAATTTGCAGATGAACAATATTAAACGTTACATCTAAATGTTAATGGTAAATCAAAATTGGGAAAAAGTCATTGGGTTATTGATTGTCTAAAAGATTGAGTGTTAATATAAATAGGATATACATACCGGTAAACTAAAATGATAAAATGTAAGAAAGTTGCTTCTATGTGATTATTAGAATAAAAAATGTGTTAATTCAAATATGAGACAGTGTATATTAAGAGGAAAAGAGAGGGAATATTTACTGTATCAGGTTGAGATTTGTACCAATCGTATTTGTACGCAATTGGATTATTGTAACTCAGTCGCCACAACCGTGCGACAGACTTAGCACCTTCAGTGATTCGCTGAACGACCCCAGCAAGGAAGTCCATAAAATGGGGGCGACCTCCCTTAACCAATGTCTCACTTAGCGACAGAAATGTGGGGCTCAGTTCTGCTTGTAAGTAATAGGGAGGTTGTTCCGTTCTCTCTCTCAACCAAGAGGGATGAAATGCCACGAGATTCTTTCCTAGGGAGAAGCGAAGCCTTCAAAAGTTCCACCAAGGTTTTCGTTCAACTGGTCTGGTCTCCGCTGGCCCCCAACCCCACCAGACTCACTGCTGCCCTATCAGAGGGTGGGAGGCAAGACCCAGATCCCATCTTCCAAACCCAGAAGGGGATAAAAACAGAAGGCATTGGGGAAGCAAGCTGGGAAAGACCACAGAAGGCCCTCTCCCCTCCCCCCTCAAAATATTATTCTTCCGATGTAAGGCAGACGTGTTCCAAAACATTCACTTGAATACTACAAGATGTTCGCCCCGCACACAGCTGAGTGCCTAATAAAGCACTATTGCTATCGTAAATGCCAAAAGGAGCATTGGCGAAAACTAAATGCATGAAATCAGAAATGGAAATTCTTTTTTTTTTTTTTTTGCTAACTGGGTTTGGCTAATGGGCTTTGCTGCACCAGAAGTGCTGGAACAGAAAAGGGACCTTTTCTGGGTTCGGATGCTTTCTCTGTCCTTCAGTTGGATGCCCGCTTTATCCACGATCCATGCTCAAAAGTTGTCATGAGCCATCACTGGGGTCTCCTCCCACATGAAGGATGGTGGGAATTTGACCGCTTCAAGCAGGTGGAAGGCTGGCTTAAATGGACTCAGGAGAGCAACTGCTAGGTTTGCATCTGTTGTCACTCAAGGATTCAGGCCTGGGCACCGCCCAGCAATCAATCTAGTCCCGAATAAATTAGCAAATTGGCCATCTGAAGCAAGTCTCGGGTACCACCACTAGAGGGAACCAAAGCATCAACATTCCCTTGGCTGGTTCAAGAGAAGACCTGGACCATCCAGAGGTCACTTTGCAAAGGGATGGAGTCCTACCATCTTTTATGGCAGTCCCAGACCAGAATTGTGATGGTCTGGCTGGGAAATTATGGACATGGTTGGCTGGGGAATTCTGGGAGATGAAGACCACCCAACTTAAAGTTGTTGAGGTTGAGAAATACTGCTCTAAATACAGGAACATCTCAACTTCAACGTGATGTCTATGATGTGGGTGTCAAAAGACCCAAAAGGGATTATTTTATTTATAAAACTATCCTCCAGCAAGCAAACTGCGGGTTTACATATATATCAGACTCCATTCCTGGGGTTCGGATTCTGTCCAACTCTGCCCTAACTCCTGAAGTCTTCAGGCTTCATACACACCTAAGAGATTTCTTATAAAGACCCATAAAGTTTCTGTCCCCATTTTGCCTCTTCCATTCAGGGCAGTCAATGCAATTGGGATTCATTAATTGCCCTTTAATTACTTCATTCCCCTTCTAGAAAGAGAGACACAGAGAGAGATTCTGAGAAAGAGAGAGACAGTTGGTAAATCAAACGCTATTTTCTGCTTTTCCCCTTTTCTATTTCGAAAATTCACTATAAAGAGATAAAAACAGCAGCGTAAGGTAAAAGAGACCTTCGTTTTAAGGGCTTCAGACGGATAAAATGCTGAGCTGGAAGATTCACGCGATATTTAAGAAAGAAGGCATAAATTAAGAATGCAGTTCCAGTAAGGAACTTTTAAATTTTGTATGCTGTTTTTATGATTTTAATATTTTATTGGACACTGCCCAGAGTCTCTCAGCACTGGACAGTTCTTAAATATGAAAACAAAATAAAAATAAATATTTAGCGTGGAAAAATAGCATCTGGTCACTTATGGGTTCTTATGCTATGCTCAGAAGCGACCACTTCCCTTCTCTGGCAGGCTGGAGAACGTTCTAGACTGGAGCAGAGGTGCTGGAAATGGGTGGTGGAGGGAGGGGGATGTTGAGCCCGTTTGAGAGTAAGCATCATCCAGGCTAAGCATGCAGCATGCATGCAGCATGCAGCAAACGCCTCCTTCAGGCTTCTGGGATGGCAGCCGCAGTGGGTTTTGCGAAGCACTCAGCCTGTTCTGCAGTCAGCGTGGAGGATGCATGGAGACACCACCTCTCCCCGCCCCACCACAGACACACATGCACACACCTTGTGCACACACCCTTCCCAGGACTCGTCACAGCCCGCAGGGCTGCCGCAGCACCTGCCAGTCAGCTCGGGGGAGGCAGGCGGCTACTCGAGTTCATTGACTGGCAGTAACCTTGTCTCGCTGGCTGGCAGCTGCAAATCCTGCTCAGCACAGAGCCGGGCTTTTTCAGCAGAATTGGATTTCATTTCTTTTTTGAGCCCAGGCCAGAGAGCTGCTCAAAGGACCTTGGTTCCCAGCGCCTGGTGTGAAGAAATGGGTTCCTGCACAAGAGGGGCATGGGGCCAGATGCCCCGAGGTCTGGGGCATTCCAAGCCAGGTTCCCACGGGACTCGGAGAGACCCTTAGCCAGGGGTCTCTCTCTCTCTCTCTCTCCTGACCTGCCCGGGTTAGCGCACCAGATGTTAGTGCACTGCTGCGCATGTCAGCAGAGCTGTAGAAGGGGCCAGCGGGATCTGCCAAGTGACACTCGGGAATTCTCAAAGAGCTGAGAATCCAGAAAGGAAAATGTGCTTTACACATTTGCAAGACACACATGTATGCACACAGGTGTCCCTTTGGTAGCCCCCTCTTGCCTGCTCTCCAGCCTTACCCAACCTGGCATCCTGCATCTAAACCACAACTCCCATCCTGCATCCAGATTTTAACTCTCATGTGGTCCACCTGATCCAGCTGTCTATGGAGATTCTCAGTCATCCGTATCAGGCAAGACAAGAAGCAACGGATGGAAACTGATCAAGGAGAGAAGCAACCTGGAGTTAAGGACAAACTTCCTGACAGTGAGGACCAGTGGAACAGCTTGCCTCCAGAAGTTGTAGGTGCTCCATCACTGGAGATTTGTAAGAAGAGACTGGACAGCCACTTGTCTGAAATGGTGTAGGGGATTGGACTAGGAGACCTCCAAGGTCCCTTCCAGCTCTATTTAGATGGATGGATGGATGGATGGATGGATGGATGGATGGATGGATGGATGGATGGATGGATTGTTCCAGGTCATGGTTGTCCCAAAGGTGCTTTCTCCCAAAGGCAACTGGACTTAGTTTTTTTTCTTTGAAAACATTTTGCTTCTCATCCAAGAAGCTTCTTCAGTTCTTCAGTTCAGTTTGGAAGCCAGTGGAACCCACAGAGCTGAAGAAACTTGAAACTTTTTCAAAGAGAAAACCAAGAAAGTCCAGTTGCCTTTGGGGAAAAAGCACCTTTGGGATACCTGATCCAGCTCAGCTTCAAGGCAGCAGGCAGAGCTCAAAGCACTCAATAGGCACTCCTTCAAATTAAGGAACCATGACAGGTTTTTCACCTCGTTGTTTTCGCCCAAGCTTTAATCCCTCCCAACTTACAGTTCCTGGAACTCCTTGGAGGAACCTGAGAGCGAGACCAATTCTGAGGTTGGATGATGCCATAAGGGGGTTGTGTGGCTTGGGTGTGTGGATCCAGTGAAGTGATGGTTGTGCAAAAGTGAAAAGAAATGGGACTCCTTTGAGTAGAGGTTGACTCCTGGACACGTCTCTTGGTTTTCTTTCTTGATCTTTTCTTAAGATAGGAAACATTTCCTTCTGCTGAAAGTTATCTTCCATTTCCAAGTCTAGCCTAGGCTGTAGGACGTCCAGTCTTGGCAACTTGAAGACCTGTGGCCTTCAACTCCCAGAATTACCCAGCCAGCCAAGCTTTGAGTCTTCAAGTTGCCAAGATTGGACACCCATGCTCTAGTGATTTCACAGTGGTCTCTCGTTCAAGAGCTAATCAGGTCTGACCATGATTATCTTGGGGAGATCAGCTTTAGCAAGGAACTGCTGCTCAAAGTTGTGGTGGAAAACCTACAGTGAAGAATGACTCAGCGTCACCATCCATCCTTTGGCTGGGCTCATAGTTGGTTTCCCTCAAAACGTATGTACACAGGGAGTAATTGATACAGTTGAAAGGGAACTTGTGGAAGAGGCGTCAGAAAATGTCACAGTTTCGGGATGGTGACATCAGAGAAGAACATTGATCAGATCATCTCCCAAAAGTCTGCCCTGCTTTCTGATGACTGATGAGATGACTCATACCTCGGGGACCACCTGCTGCCGGCGTCAACTCCCCTCCGCCCTGTGCGTTCCCACAGAGAGGGCCTCCTCAGGGTGCCTCCAGTCAGAGAATGCCGGCTGGTGGCCCCCAGGGGGAGGGCCTTCTCTGTGGGCGCCCCGGCTTTGTGGAATCAACTGCCGGTGGAGCTCCGGATGGCACCGGATCTCCGCTCCTTCCGGCGCGGGTTAAAGACCCACCTGTTTGAACAAGCTGGCCTGGCCTGATGGGGAGTTAATTTGGGTTTTAAATATTTGTATATTTTATTGTTTTATCTTGGGCATTAATTTAATTCTATTTTAACTTTTGTAGTTTTGTATTTTTATCATATGCCCTGTTCACCGCCCTGAGTCCTTCGGGAGAAGGGCGGTATAAAAATTTAATAAAACTAAACTAAACTAAACTAACTCACATCTGGCATTGCACTCTCCAAAATTGGAGTGGCATTTATCTTTCCTGATACCATAACCTTGGAGCCCATTAATCAGGGGAAAGGGGACAAGGCGCCATATTTGGGGTGAAGATCCAGGGTGGGCCTCTCCAACACCCTCCATCTAAGTTAAATGTTTCTTCAGTATTGCGATTGGGTTGACATCTTGCAACATAATTGATGACTGAACTAACTGTGGAGTCCTGAGTGCTCTCTGAGCTTGCCTGCAGATGTTTCATTATCCAACTAGATAACATCCTCCATGCTCTGATGTTGTTATCTAATTGGGTAATGAAATGTGTGCAAGAAAACAATCTAGCCCAGAGAGCACCAAGGATTCCATAGTTCAACCCTGCACTATAGAGATTCTCCGGAAGTGTTAGTTTAATGAAAAGAAGGACTAGGGGTGACTAGGGTCTTCCAATATCTAAGGGGCTGCCACAAAGATGAAGAGGGTCAACCTATTCTTCAAAGCACCTGAAGGCGAAACAATGGATGGAAACTAATCAAGGAGAGAACCAACCTCGAACTAAGGAGAAATTTCCTGACCAAATAATTCATCAGTGGAACAACTTTCTCCAGATGTAGTGGGTGCTCCATCATTGGAGGTCTTCAAGAAAAGATTGGACAACCATTTGTCTGCAATGGTGTAAGATCTCGTGCTTGAGCAGGGGGTGGACTAGAAGACTTCTAAAGTGGGTTCTAACTCTGTGATTCCGTTATTCTTTTGTAGGTGTGCTCCAGGCCCCATCAAAAATACTGTCCTCTGATGGGACCAGACAAGATGTCTTCCCCATTGCTGTTTCTGCCCTACGGAGTCACATCATCCCTAGAGATATGACTTGTCTTTTCAATAGGCATTAAAGCCAGACTAGAAGTACATGGGTCTTCTGAAGAGATTTAACTGGTGTGGGTTGGGCCCATGAGTCTCTGGGTTATTGCCTTCTCACCTGGACCTGTTACTAACTTTGTCAGAACTGGGTGGCCTTTATCAAAGTGATGACACATATATAAGCATACATGCATTACATGCGTATGTGTAAACAGCCAACACAAACAGGAAAAGAACTGGATGTCCCTGGGGGCAGCAGATAGAAACGTAGGCCTTCACAGCCTCCCCTCTTCCCCACAACTGCATAGGCCACCTCCTGACCTGGCACTCAAAGGCATCCTGGGAATGGTGGTCCTCCTGGAGGGTCTGTGAAGGCTCCCCTCATGGCCAGCTAGGAGATCAGCTGAACTTCGGATGGTTGCCAAAGTACTTTTTTTTTTTTTTACTTTTTAAAAAGTTTTCTATACCGCCCTATTCCCGAAGGACTCAGGGCGGTTTACAGGGCAATATTTAAAAGACAATATAAATTAAGATAAAAATAGAATTAAAAAGAATTAAATTAATAATAGCCCAACAATAAAACAATGTTAAAATTTAAAACTAAACCCCCCCCCTCAGTGCAGGCCGGATAAATCGAAAAGCCAGGTTTTCAAGTAGCCCGCTTTATTTGGCAGAAGAGGTGCCATAAACCAGTGTTTCCCAACCTTAGGAACTTGAAGATGCGTGGACTTCAACTCCCAGAATTCCCCAGCCAGCTATGCTGGCTGGGGAATTCTGGGAGTTGAAGTCCACGCATCTTCAAGTTCCTAAGGTTGGGAAACACTGCCATAAACAATTTGTAATTAAAATGGGTGCGGGAGCACTGATTCACACTTAGCCTGCTTATCCAGATGGGGTTTTCCCGCTTGGCAAAACCACAACATATCAAGATTCTCTCTTCCTTAACTTGTACAGGTAGTCCACGGCGTAGGGATCACAAATTTCTGTTCTTAAGTGGGACATTTGCTAAGGGGATTTTGTCCCGTTTTGTGACTTTTGTTGCCACAGTCGTTAAGGGAATCACTGCAGTTGGTAAGTTAGCAATCCGGTTGTGAAGTGAATCTGGCTTCCCCATTGAATCTGCTTGTCAGAAGGTCACAAGAGGTGATCAGGTGACTCTGGGACACTGCGACCGTCATTAATTGGAGCAAAGGCTGATCTCCCTCTCCGAATGGATCTCTTTCGCTCACCTCCCCCTTGTTCACAAAACTTTTCCACCTTAAACCCCTGGCAGTCCCAGTTTTTCCTTTTATTTCTGGGCACCAATGACTGCCACCTTTTTAAAGAGACTAATTAAAGCAGCCACTTCCCGCTTCTCCCCCGCTTTCTGCGCACCGATGCATATGGAAGCAACAGTTCTGCCACTCACCCACGCAGGAAAAGGATCCCCACGGAGCTCAGAGAGGAACGGGGTGGAAGGCAGCTAAATTTATCTTCTTCTCAGCATCTGCAGCTCCAGAATCTGAAGAGTTCTGGGCTTGGGTTCCTCCCAGGGAATGGGGCAAAGGACACATCCCTTGTATGTGCCAAGCGTGACTTTGTTATCCACTACCAGACCTGTTCTCTATTGCTCATACAGAGGCGTCTAACTAGGCAGGACACTTTGGGAAGCAAAGATGCATAACGGATACAACCTTTCCTGGAAATTCCCTGGATCCTCCCTCTATGGAAAATACACCCTAGAGAACAGTGGGAGATGTTTTTCCTGGAGGGAGAGCCTGGGGGAGCTGGCACTGGAGAAAACATAAGTGGGATTTCATGGTTTTGACTGATATGGGTGGATCCTGAGTAGGGTAAGTGCAAAGAAAGCTGGCTGTGAAGCATGGGCCTCACAACTCCCCCCCTCAGGGGTTAGGGCAGGGGTGTCAAACTGTGGGCCCGTGGGCCAGATGAGTCATGCCAAAACCGTGCCCACCCCATTGCCGGCAATGGAGGAAAAGTCGTGATACGTCACAACACGTCACATGATGTTGCGAGCTTGACACCCCTGGGTTAGGGTGTGGGTAGGGTGCCAGGTCAGCTTCACGGGTTATAAGGATGGGAGAGAGATTGCAGCTATGTCCAGTAGGGGAGATAGGACAGGGGTCCTGGATGGGCCTGCTCATAACAAGGAAAATTGGCAGTCAGGAACAGAACAGAACAGAACAGAATAGAATAGGAATAACAGAGATGGAAGGGACCTTGGAGGTCTTCTAGTCTGACCCCCTATTCAGGCAGGAAACCCTATACCATTTCAGACAAATGGCTGTCCAGTCTCTTCTTAAAAACTTCCAGTGTTGGAGCATTCACAGCTTCTGGAGGCAAGGAGTTCCACTGGTTAATTGTTCTCACTGTTAGGAAGTTTCTCCTTATTCCTAAGTTGCTTCTCTCCTTGATGAGTTTCCATCCGTTTCTTCTTGTCCTGCCTTCAGGCGCTTTGGAGAGTGGCTTGACTGCCTCTTCTTTGGGGCAAGCCTTGAGATATTGGAACGCTGCTATCCTGTCCTTCTTTTCATTAAACTAAAGGTACCCAATTCCTCCAACCTTTATATGTTTTAGCCTCCAGCCCCCTAATCGTCTTTGTTGCTTTTCTCTGCACTCTCCCTTTCTCTAGTGCAGGGACCTCTTCCTTTGCCCCTGGACTCTTTCTTTCCGGATATCTCAGCCTTAGGCTGCTGTTTTGAACATGTGACCTGCCAAGTTATAAATGTTCTTGGTACCTTCAGGATTTGATCTTGGAGGCACGAGTATATCTGACAGGTGTGACTGAAACTTGGCCGGCAAGAAGGTGGGAGTTTCCTGCGCTGAGATCTTATCTGGATTCAGGTACTGCAGCAGCACTGATGCTACGGAGAGCAAGAGCGTGTGCTGATCATGCCCCGTGACAACTCTGTTGTTTCCAGAGTCCTTGGGGGAAGGGGAATGCTGGATGGACGTTGAGTTGCAAGGAGAAGGTGGGGATTCTATGGGTTACTGTCCGTCTAGGGGTCCAGGAGCTTCTTACCTACATTCACTAACCTCCTCAAGAGATGCCTTAATATCAAGGCTTTAGTAGGGGTTTTAGGTCATGGGCCAGGGCAAGGAGTTCATGGCCTCCACGACAAGCAATAGAGAGTTCAGCTCACATGCTGGATCATCTGTCATCTTCAGTGACCAATTCCATCTTCATCAGATGGAATGGAAGATGAAGGAATCACAGCTATCTGTGTTTGTGGTCATCTGTTTGGTTTCCACTAGCCTGTCCGTGGATGAAAACCTCCTCCAACCTCTGGCCTTCAGATACTAGAAGCTGCAGTCTCAGGATGTCTGGAAGTTTCCAGACTGGGGATGACCAGCCTTAACTGGGTTAGATGCTTAGCTGGAACAAAATCAGAACTCACTAAGGATGCTGGAGTAGAACAGCCACCAAAGAGACATGGCGGTCCCAACAGGCATCTAGGCAGTCTTCAACTTATGACTGATCCCTTAGAGACTATCTGAAGTTACAACTCATCCCGAAAATGGGACTTACGGTTTCAAAGTTCCAATGTCCATATGACCACCATTTTGGGTGCTTGGCATCCAGTCTGAATTTGTGGCCATTTGCAGTGCCCCAAGGTCCTGTGAGCACAATTCACTTCTTTTTTTTGCTGGAAATTGGCGTACTCTTCCAGTTTCTGGCAAAAACCACCCCCTAGCAAACCTTAATGGCCACCTCATGAGGTCCCATAATGACCTATTTTATGACCATCACAACTTATGACTGAAATGATGGGCTGAATTATGGCCGTTGGTTGAGGGCTGCCTATGCTGGGGCCAAGAGCCTCCTTGCTTTCTCTTTCCCATGCAGAGATGCCTACAGAGATCAAAGCTCAAGGAAGAAAGGTCCTGCAACCTCGATTGGCCCCTGCAAGGATTAAGGGACCTTGGAGTCCTAGTGGACAATCCCTTGACCATGAGGCAGCCGTGGGCAGCAGCAGCCAAAAAAGCTAACACAATCCTGGGTTGTATAAACGGAGGCATAGAATCAAGATCACGCGAAGTGTTAGTACCGCTTTATAAAACCCTAGCGAGGCCACCCCTGGAATACTGCACCCAATTTTGGTCACCATATCACAAAAAAGATGTTGGGAGTTTGGAAAAAATTCAGAGAAGAGCAACTAAGATGATCCAAGGCCTGGAAACCAAAACATACGAAGAACGGCTACGGGACTTGGCTTTGGCTAGTCTAAAGAAAAGAAGAAATAGGGGAGACATGATAGCCGTGTTCCAGTATCTGAGGGGCTGCCACAAGGCAGAGGGGGCCAGGTTGTTCACCAAAGCACCAGAGGGCAGGACGAGAAACAATGGTTGGAAACTGATCAAAGACAGAAGCAACCCGGAATTAAGGAGAAACATCCTGACGATGAGGACAATCAATCAGTGGAACAGCTTGCTTCCAGAAACCGTGGGCGCTCCATCACTGGAGATTTTAAAGAAGAGACTAGACATTCACCTGTCTGGGACAGTATAGGTTCTCCTGCTTGAGCAGGGGGCTGGTCTAGAAGACCTCCAAGGTCCCTTCCAGCTCTATTCTATTCTAACGACCACCTCCAAGAGGCTGCCGTCCTACCTCTTTTTCGCCACCAGGAACCTTCCCGGACCGAATACGACAGGTCAATGAAGTCAATGTCCACAGCTGACCGCTTGGGCAAATGGGAGAACCTCTGAGCTTCCGTGATGTGGTTCTCCACCTTTTTCAGGTGGGTGGTCAGGAAGGAGCCGTCCTGCGATCCAGCGTTGCAGACAGAGTCCTCCAGGGCAATGGACACACAGGTGGGATCAAGGCTCTTCTCCGCCATAGCTGCTCCTCTGTTGAGAAGGCAAAGGAGACAGAGGTGAGTCTTCTGCTCTTCAGGTGCTCCCTAAGGCTGTGAATGGCCAAGTCCATCCACCATGGTGGGTGGGGTTAGGGGTTAGGGTTAGGGCAGCCTAGTGGCCTAGTGGTCAAGGCGCTCGCCTCCCATTCAGAAGGTTGAGTGTTTAATCCTAGGAAGTGGCAAGCGTTTGTTTCCTAGGACACAAAGAGAAAATATCTACTGTGAATTCCGTGTGGCGCCAGGAAGGGCATCTGGCCTGCAAATGCACAGCTCCATCTAGTCACCCCCAACTCTACCCTGAACAGGGACTACAAGGTTGTAAAAAGAGAGTTGCTATGTATGTGTAGTCAGGCAAGCATGGACTTTGAAACCATCAATGGTTTAAATCCTGGTTGATAGGTGAATCTAGCACATCAAAGTACAAATAGATAAATAAATTGCAAATAACATCTGACTTTTAGCAAGGGAAAGGCACCCCAATTTTAGAGAACCACTTCCTGGGCAGTAGCTATGCTACCACACACTTCCTTTGCCCATAGATTGCAGTCAGGTTTCTCTTTTTCCCCCCAAGAGAAATAGCTTTAATTGTTTAAGTAGCTTTAAACTAGATTCCAAAGAAGTGAGACTGAATAAAACAACCATCATTCTTGATTCCGAGACTTATCTTTTCTTCTGGATAATTGCATATGCTCCACCTTGCTGTATATACACCAGATCTTGTTCTAAAAAGTGATCCACACCCCATTACATCACTAATTCCGTGCCCCAACTGCTTCTATCTCAAAAGAGATTGCGTGACAGGAATCAGAGCTGATTTCTTCAATTCTATTCTATTCTGTTCTGTTCTGTTCTGTTCTGTTCTGTTCTGTTCTGTTCTATTCTATTCTATTCTATTCTATTCTATTCTATTCTATTCCATTCCATTCCACTCCACTCCACTCCACTCCACTCCACTCCACTCTTCTCTTATTCTGTTCTGTTCTGTTCTGTCCTGCCCTGTCCATCCATTCTATATTACATTCTGTTCTGTTCTGTTCTCTGTTCCGTTCCATTCCGTTCCATTCTGCACAGAGGTCCCATGGAAAGGGTATGTGCACCATCTTCCTTCCACTTTCTCATTTCAAAGATGGAAGGTGAAGCACTGTCATTTATGGCAGGGGTGTCCAGCTTTGGCAACTTTAAGAACTCCCAGAATTCCCCAGACAGTTGGGGAATGGCTGTGCTGGCTGGGGAATTCTGGGAGTTGAAGTCCACCGTGAGCATGCTTGGAGGAGAGGCTCCTGATTAGCTGGCAGGGAAGGAAACAGCCGGCAGAAGGATAGGGATTTCTTTCATTGCCCTTTGCCAAAGCACAAGCGCGCACACACACACACACACACACACACACAGTTTATCTTCAGGGAAGCCCTAATTCCCAGCTAGCCCAACCAGGTGCAAGAGCTGGGCTATCAGAAGGACCTTCCTCTTTTCACCTGAGAGGGGCTGCAGAAAATGTCACCCCTGTGCACCCAGGTCCCAGGTGCACCCACTTTGCATTAAAAGTCACTAGGGGAGCCGAACCAGGAACTTGACTGGATGCTCCCCTCACTGCCTTTGCTTACAATCCAATTTTTTTTTTGGGGGGGGGGGCTCCAGGTTTGCAAATGCAAACCACCAAGAAGCAAGATATGCAAGCCCTTTTCTCCACCCACTCCTTTGATTTTTTCCTAGGATATTTTTTTTTAACACGGAGACAAGGAAAATGTTTCAAAGCAAATGCTTAAATAGGGATGCCAGCCAAATCTGGATGGAGGATTAAACTCAAGGCAAAAACTAATGGCTGCATTCAAGTGCAAGACAAGAGGGTGGGGGGGAAGGGGCCCTAGTGGGACGATCTCCCGCAAAGGGAGTCTGATTAGATAGACTGGAGGGGAGGAGGATGAGCTGGGGGGTGCCATTCAGCTTTGGGGGGGAGCTAAAAGAGAGACCCTTCATACACCTCAGAGAGAAATCGGCTTCCATCCTGCCCTGTTTTAAGCTGCAGAACCTCAGCAAAGCAGGAGGAGAACTTGAATTGCCAAAGGTGTGCAGCAGATCACACTGGTAGACACGCCCTCGCTGCTGATTCTCCCCCCCATCTGCCCCCCCCTCCATGGGTGGAGTGGAGATACTCTCCCCCCCAAGCATCAAGACACCTTCCGCTTCCAAAATGTTGGATTACAATGGCCATCAAACCAGTACCTCCAGGCTGGGAATGATGGTTGTTGTAATCTAAAGGTCCCGGCTTGAGAGGGCTAGCACAGGCAAGGAAGGAAGGAAGGAAGGAAGGAAGGAAGGAAGGAAGGAAGGAAGGAAGGAAGGAAGGAAGGAAGGAAGGAAGGAAGGAAGGAAGGAAGGAAGGAAGGAAGGAAGGAAGGACAAGAGGGAGGGAGGGAGGGAAGGAGGAAGGCTGATGGATCTCTGACCCAGAGCCTGTCCAAAACGGGAGAGAGGAGAGCGCAGGAAATGCTCTTCTGCGCAGGCTCTGCTCCTTCCTCCCCTGCAAAGCCTGGCTGGAATTGCGGCTCCAGGGGCTGCCTGGGCCAAGGGCTTCTCTGCTGGGGGGGGGGGGGGTCTGAGCAGTTTCTTGCCTTCCTTGAGCTGAAATGCCAAATCTCCGTAGATTTATTTCATCACAGGATCTCCTTTCATCACCTCCAGATTTGCCTTTCGGAGAGATCCTTTCTCTCCCCACCCATCACAGCCCAAGAGACACCTTCTCTTAGCCAGGGCATTTCTTGGGAGAGAACGGGGGTCCCCTAGATGGGAGGCATCTCTGGAAGGCCCCTCCCCACCCCATTTCCAAACCACGCGTGATCCCCTTTCAGAAATGCTTTCATTCCTGGCTAGCCAATAAATGCTGCTGTAAAATGTATGGCTGATTGGCAGTCGGAGCCCAGATTTCTCCAGAATCCCGGTCTGGGAGCTACTTACTAATTCCACAACCCCCCCCCCTCTTTCTCTCTCTTTCTCTCTCTCCATCCCTCCCTCCCTCCCACTAGAGCCGAAAATACTGCCCCTCCAGGAATGGCTATCTTCTATGCCCCCCCATCCCCATTTCCCCCCTCCCTGACCCTTAGAATATTTGCAGCCTGATATTCTGTGGTTTAACCAGAACCTAGCCACACCAAGGGGGGGGTGGCGGCGAGGGGAGGGGTTTAAGCATACCCAAACTTGACAGGAGACCCCTGGAATTCCATAACTCTTAAGGCTGAGCAATCTGAAATCCCCCACCTGCCTCAAAGGTGCTGGAAGGGCAAGACTAGATTAGATATAGATGAATGGAAGGAAAGATAGATAGACAGAGAGAGGGGGAGGGAAGAGACATAGATAGATAGATGATAGATGATAGATAGATAGATAGATAGATAGATAGATAGATAGATAGATAGATAGATAGATAGATAGATTTAAAAGATGGCTTCCTTGAAAACAAAGCAGAGGAATTCCTGAAGGTGTCAAACCGGCTACAATTAGACAGACCCCCCACCCCCGCCATTCTGCCCCCTGCTAGGCCTGGACCTCTAGGAAAAGAGGGCACTGGACCAACTGGACTGGAGCAACTTGTCCTGCCCAGCTCCTCAAGACCACCTACCCTTCTCTGAGCCCCCCTCCCCCTCCCCCCGATGGGCTGGGATCCCTCCCTTTGCCCGGCCAGGCGAGACCCTGCTCGGCGGGGAAAAGCCCTGCCCGCAAATTGCGCAGACGCCCCCGGGCCACCGCGGAGGGGAAGGATGCCCAAAAGTTTGCGGACCCCTCCCCGTGAGGCGCCCTCCCTCCTTCTCTCTCTCTCCCTTCTCCACCCCATTCCCGGGCGAGTGGGGGGAGATCGCAGGGGTCCCCTCCGGCCCTGGCCAGCCAGATCCCTCTGCTGGGAGGGGGGGAAGAGCTCACCTCTGCCGTCCGCCCCTTCCCCGCTGCTCGGCCCCTGGCCTGGGGGGGGGGTCTTGCCGCCGCTCTCCTTGCCGCCGACCTCTAGCTCCCCTCCGCAGGCATCTGCATCAGCGTGGGGAGGGAGGGGGCGCCGGGGGGGTGGCTGAGGGCGGGCGAGGCCAAGTAGCGGCTCTCCTCCTGCGGGGACCAGCGACCCCCGAGCTGGGTGAGGGAGGCGGACTCAGCTCCTGCAGCCGGCCGCCGCCGCCGCCGCCTCCGTCCCCATCCCCGAGGGCGCCGGGCTGGAACAGGTGGGGAGGGGCGAGGAGTGCCCCCCGCCCTGCACAGCCCTGCCCAGCCCCGCTCGCGGCCGCCCCTGCCCGGGCTCCTTCCTCCGGCAGCTCCCGGTCCGCCGGCAGGAGCGCGAAAGGGCTGGGCCGGGCTGCGCTTCCCGGTCCGAAATCCCGGGCGCTGCTGTTCAAGGCTCCGCGGATGCTGCTGCTCTTGAGGGCGGGGAGGGTGGAGGAGGGGGAGGGGGCGCTCCAGCTGCAGTCGCCGGCCAGGACCCTCCCCTCGCTCTCCAGCAGGAAGAGGGGGCTCCTGCTGCAAGAAGCCCACCAAGAAAACCCCCGCAAGTTCCTAGTTCTGAAGAAGGTCCCGTGCCTTGGTTTCCCCTCTGCTTACTGAGCTTGGAGGGATGCTTGGTTATCCAAGCACAAGGGGGCATTTGGGGGACATAGAAGGCGGGGGTTGTGAATTTCCAAAGCCCCAGGGTGTGTGTGTGTGGGGGGGGGGGAACGAGTCATGCCTACCTTCTCCTGGCTGGAAGTGTGTCATACAGTCATTCATGGAGATATGATTAGGCCCGTTTCGCATGCAAATGTGTATCTCTAGTCCTATCTTGACACCCTATAATTATGTTCAATTTGTCATTCTGGGCCTCCGTTCAATGGGACTGGAGGGGTGGCGGAAGCAGCCCAAGAGCCAGATCGCCCCAGAGGGCAGCCGGTGCCAGTAGAAACGGGCTCTTGGTCCTGCTCTTGTTTCAATCCAGGTGTTTCCCAATGGAGGGGGGGGCTTGAAGAGATTATTAGGGTGATGGAGAGCCAAGACCATGACTGAACAGCCCAACTGGAGCTGTTGGGACACCCAGAAGACAAGCAGGGCTTCCACCGGGCTGTCACAGCCCCCACTTTGACTCTTGGGAGCACCCCTGTCAACCTGGAGCTGCTCCTGTTACCAGGACCTCTTCCAGCCTTGGCTTCCCATGGACAGGGACCAGTGCTGAAAGAGACGGGCTGGAAGGAGGGCTTGGGAGGAAGGAGGCAGAGGTCAAGGAAGGAGGCAGAGGGAGCTGGAGGGAAACGGGAGGAACGGATGCCAGGAAGCGCCGGCCGGCCGTTTAAACCTGCTTGCTGTATCCTCTCGTGGCTGCGGGGGGCATTTCTTGAGACCAGAATAGCACTCCTTGGCCAAAAGGGATGGTTTCGCCACGATCCACGCTCTTCCAAGGAACTCCAGGAGCTGAGCAAACGTGGGCCGCTCTGCTCTGGTTTAAGTTACGGCTTGCTGAAAAGTGAAATGTGAACTTGTGTATTTTTTTAAAAGCAGTAAATGCTTCTCCCCCCCCCCCCGTCTCCCTTTGCTTTGACAACGCATGCATTTCTATCATAACCTTTGCGTTTTGTTTAGTTTGTATTTCTCTCCCCCCCCCCCCGCCGCTTTCTTGACGTTCTTTTGAAGGGAATAAACCAATAACTTATGGCTGCTGAAAAACCAGGATTTAGGTTAACTGAGGCAAGATGGTAAATCATGCATTACAAAACCACCTTGGCTTGGATCGCACACCAAGCCCCGTCCCGGTTGGTCCCAAGCCAACTGTTATGTACTTTGAGCAGGCTGTGCTCGCACCCAGGAAGACGTCCTTCATCCCGTAGGGCCCCGGTGCCCCGATTAAGCGAACCGGATTATCTCTGGGGAGCAATTGGAGAATTGGGGAGGGGGTCTGTGGAGACTGAACGAAGCTGGTGCCAAGGGCTGTGGCTCAGGGCTAGGTAAAGAAAGGCAGCCCCTTGGCCCTCTGAAAGGGGAGTGAGAGACCCAGCAGGACAGCCCCACCTAGCTCGACTGCCCTTAAAAGGGGGTCAGGAAGGAGGCAGGGAGGGCTATTGAGATGTTATTCCAAGGCCTGGCAACAATCGAGAGGCATTGCTGAAAACCCCACTCGCTCCGTTGCCTGCCTCAGAGGGCTGTCACTGACGAAGAAGCATCCCGAGTTGTTGTAGATCTCCACAGCCAAGGGCAGTTCTCCAGTCTAGGCAGCTCCCGGGTTTAGGGAAAAAAAGAATTGCTGCAAGTCCAAACAGCTGTGGGTTTCGCAACAGGCTTTGGCCATTACGAGACACGTTCCGGGCAAGAATTTGAACCCCAGAAAGTGGTAAGGATTTGGGCGTAAGCCATCTCAGGAGTGAGAATCCGGACTGCAAGATAGCTGGCTGGCCCTGATGAGCTTACCCTAGTTTGGCTAACGAAACGTCTGCAAGAAAACAAGCCCCTCCAGCAAGACCGGTGGGAGGTTTATCAGCGTAGCGGCCAGCAGCCACACTGACTTTTAAGGCCATCAGGGAGGCAGGGATCTTAGGGCTGATGCGCTGGCTGGGAGCCCAGGGGCTCAGGCACCACATTACCTGTCCTGGGAGGAGAAGGAAGCTAACGGCGCGCACACACACGCACATGCCCGCATAATAAAGCCAAGTTCAACAGAGTTCAGGTCTCCAACTTCCTTTTCCATCCATCTCCGACCGGTCAGGCTAACTAACCTCTTTGCCAGCTCCGATGCGTTCCTGCTTCTCAGCCTGGGCCTCGGTCCAAGCTGACCTCCAAGCTTTTCCCCCAAATAAATTCTATTTGGATGCTGCTCTCCTCCGCCCATCCCATGCCGAAGTCTGACCTGACCAGGGGAAACTGGAGGTTATAGGTAGTCGTGGACTTACGACTACAATTGAGCTCAAAGTTTCTGTTGTTAAGTGAGACGTTTCTTAAGTGGGTTTTGCCCCATTCCGCAACTTTTCTCGCCACGGCTGTTAAGTGGATGACTGCAGCTGTTAAGGTAAGTCGCACGGTTGTTAAGCGAAGCTGGCTCCCCTGTGGACTTTGCTTCCCAAGAGGTGGCCAAAGGGCATCAAGTGACCCCCGGGACTCGGCCACCCTCACAAATAGGAGTCAGTTACCAAGGTTCGGAATTTCCATCACGTGACAACGTGGATGCTGCAGTGGCCACTAATGTGCAAAACGGCCCTAAGTCGTTTTTCAGCGTTCGGCTGTAACTTCCCACGGTCACTAAATCAAACGGTTGTTCAGGGCTACCTGTACAAGGAAGATTGTATCTGACGCAAGACTTGGGTTTTGTTGGTGTGGCTTTATTTCTGAACGTCAACGTAACATAAACCTTAGGTGCCAGGAGCTGGAACCCCAATATGGGAGACACACACACACACACACACACACCCTGGCAAGAATTATCTCCCTTTTTTGCTCTCTCCTTCCTCATGATGTGGGAGGGATTGCCACACCACCTCCTGTTCTGTGACGACTGTGGGAAGAAAACCAGTACTTCAAAAGGATTTTTGCCAAGAAGGCAAGCAGCGGTGCACTATGGAGCAAACGGTAAGAACCACGGGCTCATCAGCCCCCTGGGAATAGGGGGGCAGTGGCGAGAGAAGGGCCCCGAGTCACCCAGGGATGCTCTGGTGCAGGACCCTCCTCTGGAGGGAAACTGAGGAAGGAGGGCTTGCGAGTGGAACTTTGTGCTGCTACGAAGAACGTGGGGATGGCAAACCTACTGCAGAGACAGAGACTGATAGGTTAGGAGTCGGGCTGACCAGGACTGAGATCCGAGAATGAGACTTCCAAGGTAGGAAAGTTAGCTTCTTTTCAAATAAGGCCAGGTAGACGTCGCAGGGTCAGGAGGTGCTGAAGTACAGCTCTGACCCAGCCACCGTTCCCACCTTAAGTCAGTCCCTTTCCACAGGAACTGCCTTAAAGCTGGCTTCCCTTGCCAGATTACCCCTTGCACCAAGAGGCGTACAACCAGATCCCAGGTTGCAGGGAGCCAACAAAGGGCTTTGGGGGGGGCACGTGTGTTTGTGTGTGTATTTATCTCTGTGTGAAGCCTTTTGTCCTGCTCTCACCTCCATTCAAGAAAGCCCACTTTGGCAAGGAGCCCGAGCAAAGCCCTGGCAAATTCGGAAGGTCCACCAGGCTGGTGGTGGGGGAAGATCCCGGGCTGCTGCAGAGGAGGAGGAGGAGGTCTCTCAGAGAATCTGGATGCCCAGTTCCTCGGCGGTCTTCTGCAGTCTGTCCATGACATTCTCTTCCGGCTCTGGAATAAGACCACTAGGCACAACTGCCCGGCTCTCGGAAGGGGCGTTAGCCATCACGTAGTACACCGTTTCGCTCTCTCCGTGCTCGTTGGTCCTGTTCACCACCCGGATGATTGGGCTGGAAGGGGCGCTCGGATCACAGTCCGGAGACTCGCTGGCACACGGGGGAGCAGAGTTCTCGGTGGGCAGAGCAGCTGGCAAATCTGTCTCCACCGGCTCCTCCGTTGGTGAGTCCAGGATGATGCCCTGTAAGCCGCCTTCCGACCCTGCCAGTACCACGCATTGGGCCGCGTCATCCAGCGACTCTCCCTGCTTCTCCCGGTCCTTCAGCAGCTGCTCAGTCAGTTCCACGCTTTCATACCGCACCAGCTGAAGGCGCATGTACCCATCCTCATGTTCTTTGTACCTAGGTGGGGTTGCAGAGGCTGTGGTTAGCAGGGAACCATGCCAGCCCGGTGCCAGCTAGCTGCCGGCATCCCAGCGCCACTGATTATGAAAAGCCGATGAACACACAGACACACATTCAAAGCTGCCGGAAATGGCTGTTATGCCACTTCTTCAGCAAACACTTGCGTTGTCCAGAAATCTTAGCACAAGGTGAGAACGAATCTACGTTTTTCTCCACCTTGCCTGGCATTGATAAAAAAAAAATATGAAAGGGGTCAACCACGGTGAGAGAGAAAAGAGAAACAATACTAGCAGCCTCATCTAGAGGATTCCGGAAGGGGTGTCAGCTCTCTTCTTACACACCCTTCTTCCAACTGCTGCAGACCACACTTCTAGATCTCTTTTCTTCGCCATGTGGAAGAAGAGGTCACAAAAGGTCAAGCCTGCCTCACTGGGAATGTGTCAGAAATCACTCCAGCTTCCCTTTGACACCTCTGGCTCAGACAAGCCACCAAGAGATAATAAGATAATAAAATCCAACACATACCAGATTTAGCCAGCCTATCCAAACCTCCTGGTTTTAAACAACCACAACCATTTTCCTTTGTAATCCTGCTGCTGATTTGAGGACAGCACAGTTTGCTTTAGGGATGTTCAGACAAACAATCTGTTTCTCCAAAAAATATCCTGGCTTGTCCTGTGAATGATTTGCAAACCAGTCAAGACTTGGGCTAAACCTCCAGCTGTCCTGAAGTTTACTTAATTTTTTGGAGGAATGTGATGAGAAGACTATGCAATCCCCTCTTCTCCTTTTCCTTTTGAGGAGGGGCTGAAGTGAGGACTTTTGAGAAAAGTCCTGCAGAAGGCCTTAGGGCAGGGGTAGGCAACCTCGGCTCTTTTATGACTCATGGACTTGCAACTCGCAGAATTCCAATTGGAGTCCATGAGTCATAAAAGAGCCGAGGTTGCCTACCCCTGCCTTAGGGCAAAGATGTCTTCTGCCTAGCAGCTTAACAACAAGAAAAGTCAGTTTCCCCCTGTAAACTGAATACTCCTCTGAAGCTCTCAAGAGGGCTTCATAACCACAAAGAGCAATTCAGCCCCGCCCTATCACTCTGTACCTGAAACGAGGATGACCTGAAGGCCATTTGAACTGGTGCTTCTTCCTGAGGTGGACCGTAAGGTTGTTCCCTCGTGTGAAACATTTGTCGCAGACGTGGCACTTATACCTGGGCTCTGAATCGCCCTGAGGTTGTACAGAGAGAAAGGAATGGTTAGATGGGGATTTTCTCCACCTACGTGTGAAACGCCACAACTTGAAGGAATCCAGTTTTTGCTGTTCTGTTTGTAAAGCACGTCGGTAGATTCTCTAACAATAAATTGGATTTGTAAGTATGAAAATAATAATGATAATAACAACATGATGCCTTTAAGGTTATTAAACAGCAACATCTGCCTATCCCAGGTGCTTGGGGAGGACTCAGTAAGTGGACAAAACGCCAGATCTAGTCTAAACATTGGGCTGGCTGTCCAAACAACCATCATAATAATAATAAATTTTGAGTGCTGGATGAACTCAGAATTCCCAGAAGCAGCAAAATTTTGGGAACTCTGTGAAAGAGATACTTGCATGGAGGTGATTCAGACCAATTAGCAGATGTAACTTTGCTTTTTCCTTGGGAAAGTAAACAGTTCCTGCTTCGGCTTCTAATTTTCTAGCCAAAGCCATATCTCAAGAGTCCTTCTGCAAAGCTTCTGTAATTGCTGCCCTGCTTTTTTCCTTAAAATCAGACACCGCCCCAGCCTCTCGGACTCCCGTCTGCTTCCTTCTCACCTCATGAACCTTCTTGTAGTGCAGTTTGATGGAGCAGAGAGATCGGGCACTGAAGTCGCAGGCTTCAAATTCACAGCGGTAGGCTGGGTCTTTGCTATGGGTGTCCAAGTGCTTCCGTAGATCAATCAGATTCTTACAGCTGGACGGATCATGCAAAGACAGTATTTTAAATCCTGGCACAAACAGTACAATACTGCTGCATGTAAAATGGCAGCAATTAGAAGTCATAAAATACACGCTTCCTCCATGTTCTTCACCATAACATTCTGGCTATTACCAAAAACAGGCCACAGTTGCTCTTCCTATCATGATGACCGCATTTTACACCACGACAAATCCTCCACAAACCCTCAGGGAGCCTCTGAGTGGGACAACAGTCCAACAGCTAACCTCACCATAATGCTACCTATTCTGCCAAATTCTATAGGTATTCTATCCGATCAGCCACACTGGCTGGGGGAATACTGGAAGACGAACTTCACACTTCTTAAGGTAGCCAAGGTTGAGAAACAGAGGTGCTTCATTTCATATATATTGTTTTTATAACTGTAATATATGTCACCCTGAGCAAGGCCTTGATAAAAAGGCCACCACGGGTCTAAAAAAAATTAGTTCTAGAAACTGCAGCCATTTACGGTAATCCAAATATCCTTTGAATTAAACTGGTGGTTTGCCCAATAATTCCACATTTCACTGGCCAGCAAAAGAGAGACTTTATAAAGCAATGGCAATTTTATAATTTGGAGCTAGGCACCACAATTTGTAAACTCTTAAAGGCAGCTGCTAACCCATCTGTTTCAGAGGCAAAGAAACAGCAGAAGGGTTTGGCTCCAGAGAACGCTCTCCTTCCTGGGACCCGGCCCAGGGCCATCTCCCAACCTGGCCTCTGGGCTTACCTGTGGTCACAATAGTTGCACTTGTAAGGCCGTTCCTCGCTGTGCCTGAAGCGGATGTGGTTGCGTAGTGAGGAGGGCAGAGGGCAAGTCATGTCACAGAGAGGGCACTTGTAGTGGTTGACTGCTCAGGAAAATAGACACACGCAGGCATACAAAAGAGGTCATTCCTGAAGGGAAAGTTCACCAAGAGGAGAGAAAAGGAGGGGGGAGACAGCTTCCTCATCACCTCTTACCGTGGTTTCTCATATGATCCCTCAACAATCTCTCTGTGGCAAACCTTTTGGAGCAGTGAGAACATTGGAATCGCTGTTCTGTGAAGCAGAGGCAGAAACAGATGGACACATCTCATTTGGAGAGAATCTTTATCGGCAACTTTTCACAACACATGGACAGACTTCATCATAGTTTGAACTTGGAAAGAGCATCCATACCAAGCCAAATCCAAAAATGCTAGAGAATTGCTGGAGGCAGGGCGTTCAGACAAATTAGCCATCCACAGGCCCACAGAGATAAACAACATCCACATACCATTTGAAAGAGACAATCAAAAATCTAAAAAAGAAAACAAAAATACCTAACCACCTCCTCACCAGCAGTCAACACCCAGATGAGCAGAGATTAATGCTAAGATTAATGCCAGACCAACCGTCAAGCAGGAAACAACAGGCCAATCAAGGAACTACCAAGAAGAAAACCACACTCCCACCAACACTGACAGGGCAAGCCACTTGTAAATAAACAGTGAACAAACCCTCCTCCTCCCTTTTAGCACTGATGATGTAACCTAGTAGGGTAATGAAACGTCTGCAAGAAAAACAGCCAAGCTCAGCGAGCACCAAGGACCCCACAATTTCCTCTCTTCCAAACAAACACTCCCTTCTAGGGTTTGTAACTCAAACCCTAATCAGTCCAAAACTCATATTGGCTAGCAAGCCTGACCACTTGTACAGTTCCGGGCTAAACATGATGGTGGGCCCAGGTACTCACGTTCTAAAGCCGTCTGTCGGCGGATGTGATCAAAGAACTTGGTGTTGTTGGAGAACATGCCACCACAAGTGGGACAAGCCACCACCTTCTCCTGGGTGTGGCTGCGCAGATGTTCCCGCAGCTTACATCGGCCTTTGAAAGTGCAGTCACACTCTGGAACAAAACAAGATGATGCTTGTTGTGTGTTCCAAGGTGGCACAAAGCTGGTGTTCCTGCCTGGAATGTTTTGGCTTATTGCTTTGAGCTTGGCAGGGACGATTCCCTTAGAAACACTGGGATTCTACATTAGCTCTTTTTTATGGATTTTGAGGACCTGTTTCATTTTTATCTGCATGAAAACTGGGAGGATAGTCCTCCTCTCATAAAGTGCCCAACAGCCACAAGATGAAATGTTTTGGTGTCTTTATTTGCACTGAGGTAAATAACATTTTTCCTCCTACTGGGGAAAACAAACAAGAGGATAAAATGTGTGAATCATAGAAACAGTATTTACAGATTGTATAAAAAATGCACTCGGTGGTTTTTTAAAAGGCAATGTTGTATACAGGTAGTCTTCAACTTGTGCTTACTATTGAGAAGAGAATTTCCTATGGCTAAGGAAGGTGTTTGATCATGTTACTGTGAGGACGGTGCAACAGACGTAAGTGTGAGGACCGGTTGTAAGTAACTTTTTTTCAGTGCTGTTGTAACTTCAAACGGACACTAAAATATGTTGACAACTACCTGTATCTATGAGTATTATTCTATAGTGTCTTATATAAGAATGTTTTTCTGGTTTAATTTTGCTTCAAAACAACAGGAAAAGTTTAAGCAGTTAAAAACAGATCAACCAGCAAAGGTCCCAAGGCAAGATCAATCCCTACCTTTCCACCCACAGAAGACCATGTGGTTCTCCTTCCCTATCGCCTTGTACTCCGCACAGAAGCTATGATCTTCCACATGCCTGTAGAACCATTCAGGATTATCAAAAGCTCGCTGATGGGGAGACAAGAAAAGGAAGGATATATTCTGAGCATACACTCAATCAGCAAATAAATAGATCCATTAAAGGATGTTATTCCCGTAAATCAATATTACACTTTCTAAAAGCTTAATAAATCCCATCCAGGAAGTCATTCAGTAGCTCTGCATACACATGGAAGTTTACATAAGCTCCATCCCACCCTGGAGAGACTTAATTTTTAATAGTTGGCTAACAATAATCTGCGTCCTCCTCAAATGGCTCCATTCACTAAATTTCTTGAGAGCATGTCAATGCAGTCAGCATTTTTTTGTTTGCCACACACACACACACACACACACACACACACACACACACACACACACAGCATTTTACTCCCATTCTAGGGCTCTGGTTGAAACCTCCAGGAAAATGTAAAATTGCATGCCAACTTTCTTTGGAATGATCAAAGAGACAAACAGAGCAGCTATAGTTCCAGATGCCAATTTCCAAAGTGAATATAAAGGAAGTCTAGGTTTAGGAATGTCCTACATAAGTGCTATGGAAATTCCAGAGATTACTCCAAGAGATATAGTTATGTTTATTAAATAGTAAAAAATGTTCCAAGTGTCTTCTATGGGCACACTATTTTATACCTATCTCAGAATGACACTCCTGTAAATTAAAATTTAAACTGGGTATGGAGTGTTCCAAAAACATTCCTGCATTTTTTTAGCATAATGAAGAGGAGTGAACAGGTTTGCATAATCTCTTGAATACGTTATACAACTTGTTTGGTCTAAAAAAATTACTTAGATCCATCCCACAGCCATCACAGGACGCCAAGAATCTGTCTGAATCTTAGAAGCTGATTGTGCATCTTTTTACTGCATGGTGGACATACTCAACACAGTATCACTGGGATAGACTGTTTATCTTCCCATCCCATCTCTCACCTCACAATATTCCCAAAGGCAGAGAAAGTTCTCTTGGATTTCAGGAATGATGTTTCGGCTCTGAAAGTCCAGCTGGCAGGGAGTCAAGTCAGACTGGCTCTGTAAGGCATGCAGTCCCCACTGCTTCAGTTTCGTGTGGTAACAGTGGAAGTAGACATGGCGGACGAGCTCTGCAGGACTCTCAGGAGAACAGAAGCCGCATTCTTGCCAGAGGCAAGTGTATTCTTCTGGGGAGGGAAAACAGAAAGTTGATGGAGAAAGAACAAAACTCGTATCTGCAAGAGACAGACTACACATCACAAATTTCTGCTTAGTAATCGGTCTTGGTCACCCCTCATTTCTGGATGAAGTTTGTAAAACAGAAGCTATTTTGATTTAATACTATGGCTTCTAATTAAAAAAGAAACCAGGAAAATTAATTTCCTCAGACTTTTCTCAACTAACACCCCCCACACCTTTCTTTAGCCAATTCATGCTTTCACTACCTTTTCAAACCCAGTTTATCTTAATCCTGCCTTCTCCACGTGTCCCTTGCCTACAGCACTTCTCACCCTTGGCCTGCTTCAATTTTACACTGACATAACTTGACTATGGTAATGAAGGGATTGCAACTTCTCCCTTGCAGCTTTGGGCAAACCCCTATGGCTTACAGGACTATCTGCTATAAGAAAGACAAATATGCTACGGTGGCTGCCTGGCATTAAACCAGAAAGGTAATTTAGAAGAGTATGGGTTTTCTAACGAAATCAGTCAATTCTTTTAACAAGGAGGAGGAGGAGGAAGGGAATACAGAGAAGTACTGTGCCAATTTTCAGAGAGGATAATATGAGCCACAGCTGATATTAAAAGCAAGTAACAGTCACAGCAATATCCAAAGAGGTAAAAAAAGTCAGGGCGATAGCCATAACCAGGCAAAGCCCCACCTCTTTTTATCTGTGTCACAGCGTGACATTCTGCAACACCCCCCAAAAAAACCTGCCCCATCTGCCCCATACCAAGAGAATCCATCTCATTGTCCTCCTCCTTGCCCTGGAGATGCTGGTGCAGGTGCTGCGAGACGTGTTCGCAAAACTCTTCCATCTTCGAGGCCACAAAGCTGCAGATTTCCCATTCACACTGCAGGACCAAAGCCTCTTTCTCCCCCGTCTTCCCAGGAGGCATGGCCACAACCCTGCCGGGTAATTGGAGAAGGGGGTCTTGTTCACATCCCAAAGGAGGTCTTCAGTTGCCTTCCCTCGGAAAGGGATTGGAATTCTGCCAAACACACCAACTATTATCCTGTGCGGATTTTATGGTCTTTAGAAAAGCATCCTCATCCAATTCCACAATTCCAAGGATTTGCTGTGAGGAAGTGCTTCAGAGCAAGCCCACTGCAGTTAATTTCCAGCAAAGTCACAATGGCCTTCCTTCAGTCCAAAGGGCAGGGCGGGTGGGCAGGGAAGAAAAAAAAGTACATATAAATGCATATACACATACTATATTGTACCTTATGTTACACTGTGCTACAAATATATTACACATGGTTATACATTCCATAGGCATATATGGTATATATAATAGACAATATTTACACACACAATGCTAGGTACCTGCGTCTGTGATTTTATACAGAGAGAGAGAGAGAGAGAGGGAGAGGGAGAGGGAGAGGGAGAGGGAGAGGGAGGGAGAGGAGAGGGAGAGGGAGAGGGAGAGGGAGAGAGAGAGAAAAGAAGAATATGGAATATTATTTTCAATATTTACCCTTTTTGTGGTTTGTGTAAGCTGCCCAAAGTCTTCTGGAGCAGGCAGCCATACTAAATCAAATACAAATGAAAATATAAAGTACATATTACTATAAACACGCAAATACATGATATATAACATAACATAATGGACTATATTTTATAAGATCTACATATACAAGGTTGTCAATGTTATATAAGACGCAGTGTACAATGACGATCCCCCTTCGCGTTTCTATCCATTGCTGTAGCCCTTTTTTGCCCTTCCTGAGAAAAACAAAGCACCTTCCCCGACCCGGAGTCCTCCAGAAGTAGCTGGACTTGGGTTCCACTAATTCCCAACACTCGGCCAAGGCCGGGGCTGCGCGTAGCTGAAAGCCCACCCGGCCACAGAGCACCCCCCCCCCGGCCGTCGTCTGAGTCGCTTCCTCCCCGGCGACTCGCCCTTTCGTGCGGCGTCCACACACCCACCAGGGGGGACCGAAGAAGGGTCCACGGTCGAGACTTCCCTAGCCGAAAAAACAGGGTCTGGAGGAACAAAAACGCCTTCCGGTTCGAGGAGCCAAGGCCCGGAGACAACCACTAGGCCGCGTTTCCATAGTTACCGAGTGTTTCCCGGCCGGCCGACCGACGTCCGACGCGACGACCACTTCCCCCACCACCTGTGCGCCCGCGAGCCGCCCGGATGAATTTCGTCAGCCAATGAAAGGCGCCGAAGGCGTCCGCATAGCCAATGGTGTGGCCAGGAGAGGGCGGGACCTAGCCGGCCTGTCAAAACATAAAGAGAGAATCGCGGTCCTAGGTCCGATAGAGAACCGAAGGTTGTTGAACAATGGTTCCGGGTTGAGTAGGATTCCTGGCTCACCCGAACCTGTCCCGTGGAAAAAGCATCCATTTATTTTGGAGCCCCAGAAACCAAAGATTGAGAGAAAATAAAAAGATGGAAAAAAGTGTTTTGTCGTTCAGAATTTTTGCAGGCTTTGGCTCTTCCCACTTCTTCCCTTGCAGCATACCTTTTCTATAAAGCAAGTGTGGGGGGGGGGAAATCTAGCCAATGCAGAAATTGTACCTCAAAGTAATATTTTCATTAGGCATATTAGAAAATCACCCTTCCAAACATCCCTTGAGAATGTTCAAACAGCTCTGTATCAGGATCATGGTTTTTAGTGCTTGGGTAGGAAACAATGAAAATTGCATTGCCTAAAGTAGAAAGTTTTTATTATTTTTATTATTACATTTATATGCCCGTTTTGCCTAGAGGGGTGAGAGATCCTTGACCTCACTTGCATCAAACTCGAACTTAGATTGCATATTGTGGGGAACTGGTTGCACCATGGATTTCAGACCCTACTGAAATCAAATGCTGCATTGTGTTGCACTGAAAATTGAGCAAGATGTAATAAAATTGTTGCCTTTTGCGATACAGGTTGGGTACCTAGCTATCCTTGATTGTTCTGTCAGAAAAAGTGAACTTTGCATCATCTCATAAAACACCCCAACTCCTGCAAACTGCATTTCTCCATTAAAGCATGGAAATAGCTTAAGTCCTGCTGATATTAATTAGTCTAATCTAAAGATGACCAAAGTAAGATCCAACCAATATTATTCATAACAATTGATAGCAATATGAAACATTCAAACAAAACAAAAGCTTGATTTTGTTTTGTATTTGATTTCCAAAATGATGCTAAAATAGAATGGTGGCTCCAGAATCAGCTTTGAGTGCAGATAACATTTCATTTTGTCTTTACTGTAATCTACCTGTATCTTTAATTCCTTCCAGAGAGAATTTCATTTTTTTAAAAAAAAAGTTTGGGTTGTAACGTTTGTATTTTATGTTAATGTATTCAAGTATATTTTTTTGAAAATATTACTTTGCATCAGAGTAACTTTTAGGGTTGCTATAAATTCTCCAGAGAAGCTTATGCTATAGAATGCACAGAGGTATCACTAATAAATGTATTACATGGTTGAGGATTTTTTTCCCTTTTGCTATTTATAGTTTACTAAGAGTTGTTGTTCATGGGGTCACAATGAGTCGGACACGACTTCGCAACTAACAACAAGAAGAAGAAGAGTTGTTATGATTATAAAATGGATTGAAGTAAAGTTAAGGAACAGCTTTCTAACTAAAAAAACAATGGAAATGGGAAAAACTCTCTTTGGGTTGTATCCAGAAGAGTTTGAATTACATTGTAAGATATCAAGGCCAAGTTATAGAACATTTATTTCGCTAAAAGACCGTTTTTTCACAGTTGCAAATACTCAATATCAGTTCCAATGATTAAAAATAGCAAGTAATTGTAAGACTCCTCACAATCTTAAACTTTCTTGATTTAAACTTTTCTTGTCGCAAGAGTTTGTTTGTAAAAAGGAACATTTATCTGTCTATCCTCTCTTGTCCTCTCGCTCCTAAAATTATGCATTTTGGCTCAGTGAAAGCGCCTTTCCACCCTGCTCCTTGCTGACTATGCAAATTGCATCTAAACAGAGACCCAAGGATTTGCATTTATACAAATCCTACAGAACTCATTTTGGAGATGTCTTCTAAAATTGTGGAAAAAGCCATTTCTGCTTAGCTCAAAGTGAATGTGAGTGAGAAACAGAGGCAGCATTCAAGTTCATGACAGCTGATTTTCTCAAATATTCTCCTAAATCTACAGAGGGAGAAATAATCCCTGTTGAGCATGGAAACTGGTAAGTATTGACTTGATCCACTTGACATGTATATTAATTTGCTTAGAAACAGTGGCACAGAAGCTTGTAAAATAAGGCGCAAGACAGTTAATAGCCACCTTGCTTGTCAATGGAAACTCTGGTCCCATCTGAGGTTGTGTTGAGGAGTAGCTGTACATTGCCTCCCTCAAAAGTATGCATCAGAAATAGAACGTCCAGATCAGGAAATGTATTATATTGCCAAATTCAAGGTTAATTTCAGAGAATCTAAAACATAGGAAAGTCTAGATTTCAAATCCTGCTAATTGAAAAGTTTCAATCAATTTGTTGTGGTTAGGTTTCCTAAAATAATTATTACATTTGGATGAGTGCATCTTAGCTGACTAAAGGGAGAGATGGGGACAAAGCCCTTTGCTTTAGGACTGAATGAAAGACACAGGTCTCCAACTAGTTTTACCTAAATAAATATAATGTTTTATTCAGTTCAATGAATTATAAGGATCAATTTTACCCTAAGACAGGATCTTAAACCAGCTTCGCTCTCTGACTTAAGCTCCAGACAAACCAGGAAACTGTTTATTTAGATTTCCTTTTATTCTCTGTGTTGACTGGATGCATAGTTATTTCTGATCACAATTGATTCCTATAAACTATTTAAGGGAGGGGGGGAATAGGGATTCTGCTATCTTTTTAGATCAATTGTAGCCAACATTGGGATAGAATAGATCTAAAGATTTGATGGTTAGCCCTTCCATTGTAGTAGATCTTGAAAAGACTTTCTATGGATTACCACGCCCAGTCTGCAGAACTAATCTGTCCCTATTTTTTAAGCAAAACAAAACACTAAATAAATGCCATATAATAGATAGATAGATAGAGAGATAGATAGAGAGATAGATAGATAGATAGATAGATAGATAGATAGATAGATAGATAGATGATAGATAGACAGACAGACAAACAGACAGATAGATAGATAACGAAAGCACAAAACACATGTAAAACCTACGTTTGGAATGGTAACTCAATATGCATAAAAGATCAAAGAATTTTCTCCATAGAACAGGAAATGTTTGTTTGAGCTTAGAAGATGCTCCGGTTTTGTGGTTGCATTGTTTCCTAAAAGATCAAATGGAGCCTCCAATAACATCTGGCTGAAAGTTCCCCTCAGGCTGTTTCTCACTTCCGCAGGGTGGGTTTTTTCTGTGAGCATGGGGGTGTCTTCAGGGTATGACCCCAAAAGTCAGGTTTGTAGCTTTGACTTTTTTTTTATGAGCATTGTGCTTGGTTCCAAAGGCAGAATAAAAGAAGCTGCTTCATTATTTCAAGTTGAATGAGATTGGAATTGACCCGCCTAGCAGCAAAATATACAGAGAAGCATTTGGTAAAAGGAAGCACAGACCAAATCAGTTACAGTTTGGCTTAGCCCTGGTTGAACATCAGTCCCGCCACTGTATTTATAACACTAGTTATTGGAAGGTTTCTATGGCCTCTGAATTGGATATATCTCAATCAATCAATTAATCACTCCCTTTGGAGCACAAAACCTCCACCCAAGCTTGGCCTGTTGACCCTGGACTTGATGGCATAGTGGATCCATCAATGAAAGAACAAACCATGTAGCCTTACTCTACTTCTTTTTATTCTCACAACCAACATATAAGGTTGAGTTAACTCCTGGAACAGAGATCCATCCTCGAATCCTGTAGAAAAGGGATGTCCAACCTTGGCAACTTGAAGGCTTATGGAAATCAGCTCCCAGAATTCCCCAGCCAGCAGGGAGAATTCAAGTCCACACGTTTTCAAGTTGCCAAGGTTGGACACCTCTGATGTTGACTCTTTTCTTTATCCAGCATCCCTTGTGAGATTCCTTCCTTTCCTGCTCACATATCTTGTCTTCCTCAGTCCCCGCAGACTACAGCAAACGTGTTTATCAAGGTGTGCGTGTCAAACACACAGTGAAGGACCTGCTGGCTGAAAAGCGCTCAAGGCAGACGAGCAATTTGCAACGGAATGTAAGTCACCGTCTCTTCTCCAAAACCTGACTGAAGCAGCAAGCTTTAACCATGGCTAAAAATGGAGGTTGCTTGGGCAGGAAGACTTAATATCTGCTGTATGTATTTTACATTTAATATCTGGGGCAACTTTTGAGAAAAAAATCATATTACAGGGGTTCAAATGTGGACCAATTGTGGAATGGCTATAGTAGCATTTTGTAGTGGCTATGCTGGCTGAACCATATGCAACATTTTAGAGGTTGTCCTTGACTTACAACCATTATGGAGCCTCCCCATCATGGTCCTAAGTCACAATGGTCGTAAAATGGGTCAGTCACGTAACACGTGATTTTATAACATTTCTTATGGCACTCATAAACATGATGGTCATTTAATGAACCCATGGTTTGTGGTGCAGTTTTGCTAAAAACTAGAAATAAATCCTGGTTTTTGGCAACTCTGTCATAAAACACTATCGTGTGGCTGCAAGATCCTGCAAACATCTGTAAATGCAGCCAGGTTGCGGGTGTGTGTGTGTGTGTGTGTGTGTCAGCCATCTGAGCTTTGATTCTAGGTCATGCATAGCCCCCAGATAGGTCCATCGGAACTTTGACCGGTCGCTAAACAGCCTGTCATAAGTTGAGGACTACTCGGGTATGATAGTTGATATGCAATCTTTGTGATCACTTTTCAGTTTGGTTGGATGGATTCCCCACCCCACACCCCAACCCCAAAATAAGGGAGTTGCTTCCTTATTTGTCCAGAGAGCCTTCTGCCCAACTTGGTTGCTCTTTCCATGCACATATCAATACAATTGTTGGACAAGAGATACAATAAATGGTTGAGCAAACAGCAGGTGCACGAACACAGCCGAGATGAGGAAAAAGGAAATGGTCCGTCCTTCTGAACTTATCTTTGGAGAAGAACACACCCTCCATTTTAGCAAAGCAAAATTCCCCTTGCAACAGGTGCGCTCAGGCCTGGATAGTAAATTATTAAGGTGTGTGCCTGTTGTTTGTTAGCAAAATGCAACACTCTTTGGGCTTGTAAAAGTCTGGCCTTTTATCTTCCAAATAATCCTGCCCTTTTATATATCTAAACTGGATTTTCATAATTACCAGAATTCTGTGAGATCTTTCTGATGATCATTTATCATGAATGAAGGTGAATATATGTGTCCCAGGGTCATATATGGTCCGCAGGATCCAGTCTAAGATGGTTAAAAGCCTGGAGACAAAATCGTATGAAGAATGGCTGCAGGAATTGGGTATGGACAGTCCCTAGAGAAAAAAGGACTAGGGGAAACATGACAGAAGTATTCCAGTATTTGAGGGCTGCCACAGAGAAGAGGGGCGGTCAACTTATTTTCCAAAGCACCTAAAGGCAGGACAAGAAACAATGGATGGAAACTAATCAAGGAGAGAAGCAACCTGGAATTAAGGAGAAACTTCCTAACAGTGAGGACAATTAACCAGTGGAACTTAGCTTGCCTTCAGAAGTTGTGGGTGCTTCATCACTGGAGGTCTTTAAGAAGAGACTAGACAGTCACTTGTCTGAAATGGTACAGGGTCTCCTGTTTGAGCAGGGGATTGGAAGAGAAGACCTCCAAGGTCCCTTCCAGCTCTATTATGATTGATGGAGATACTCTTCTGGTGGACCAAGCTCTTTGGAGCAGGCTAGCCTTGGGCAGCTGACTGGCCAGATGGACAATTTTGTGAGCAAGATCTTCCTTCTTTGTAGTCCACTTAGTCTTGAGCAATTTCTTCTTATAGTGCTATCTCATCCTCATAGCATGCTGGCTGGGTGAATTCTGGGAACTGAAGTTCATCCATCTTAAAGTTCCTGAGTTTGAGAAACACTACTAAACAAAACAAAAAAACGTGTAGAAATTGCTTCCAATCCATCTGTCCTAGTTCCACCAAGGTGGTGCTGGTGGTGGCATCTGAAGTTCTCCACCTGCTCCCCACCTTTGGATGTTTAGATTTGGTTTCTCTTTTTACATCTCGCTGGTAACAGCCATGAGTTCTAATGAGCTAATTTTCATGGACTCGCTGGTGTCCAGGTAGAAGCTGGGTGTTGGTCACCGAATGTAATCTTGACACTGGCAAATTTTAATTCAAATCCAGACCTCTAAATTTGGTTGCTTGCTAGGGCAGGAAACTCCTATTTACAGTATGCAAACTGAAGGAGGTTGCGTTTTGCCTTGCCTGGCTGAAAACTAAGAGTAGCATTTGCTATTCAGGGCAACTGGGTTGTACTTAATTGATGAACTGGAAAACTAGAATAAGGAATGTCCTTGAATTACTTCTGGAAGATCAGTGCCATCGTTTTTATCATTCTTTCTGCAGATCTAGGCCAAAAATTAGCTTGGTTTAGCTTCTTTTTCCTGGAATATGTAGAGGGTTGAACATTGAATCTGGGTCTCCACACGGCAGCTAAATCTACTGTACAGTAACCCCCTTTTTTAGATACACATACAAAACACAGAATAACAGAGTTGGAAGGGACCTTGGAGGTCTTCTAGTCCAACCCCCTGCTCAGGCAAGAAACCCTTTGCCATTTCAGACACATGGCTGTCCAATCTCTTCTTTAAAAGTTCCATTGTTGGAGCATCCATAACTTGTGGAGGCAAGCTGTTCCACTGGTTAATTGTCCTCACTGTTAGGAAGTTTCCCCTTAATTCTAGGCTGATTCCCTCCTTTATGAGTTTCCATTCATTACTTGTTGTCCTGTTCTCTAACCCTAATCCTAACATCCTCTCTGTATAAAACTCAGCTTCTGGGATTTTATCTTGGTGTAACATAGCTTGATATTTTTTTTCAGCGATATTCGGAGCTCTGGGATTACCAAGGCAGGTTTGACCAGAACACACAAGTGGGTGGAGCTGAGAAAGCCGATAAATAGGATTTCATTTCAATTCAGTTCAATTGCTTGCATGCTGCTAATAGGATTATTCCTCACCCATTTTCCTTTATTTCACATGAAAAAGTATAAAGTATTAGCAAATATTTTATAGGCTGAGTCTGAAACTACTGTCAGTAACCTAGTGGGATGCCCTCAGCCAAATTTCCCTCCTGCAGCATCATCACCCACCATAAAAACCGGTCGTTGTGATGCACGTGAAAAATGAGTAGGGCTCAATGTATGTATGTGTGAAACTGCCCTCTTTGACCCTGTCTCATCCAGAAATGCTCCTGGCCACAACTCTGGGTTGAAGCATGAATTTGCAAGTCAGAAACCTCAAGTTTGGTCTATACCTGGAAAGGATCCCGCACTTTTGATTCGTTTGGTCTAAGGTGGCATCTTACAACACCCGGGTTTGGGTAGCACGCTAAGCTACAATGTCCTTTGTTCAAGGGTGGCTTAACATGTCATGTGACTCCAGGTATTCTGCTTGCAAAGCACTCTTTGAGTCTTAGCTGCTGGGCAAACTCAGCCCAAATTCCAGTGCTCCCCTACACCTTTTCAAGATGTTGTGCTTTTCTTTCAGGGAAGCGTTGTGAGCTCTCAACCATCTTTTGTTCCACTGCCCAGTAAGTATTGTCATTTTAATTTTATAAGTACACTGCATTCCCAATCCCTCCTATTAAAAACAAAAATCTTTCATTACTTGGAAGGCCTGATCTAAATCATGTTAAGCAAGACATTTCCCTCTTCATTTTCACACACAAGCAGGAATATGCCCCCTCTTATGAAAACATGCACCCATCATTCAAAACCCAAGACAAGTCCTTATTGCCCTGGGAACATTGAACAAATCACCTTCATGAATTGATTAAGTAAGTAGACGCTCTTGACCAGTGATGGGATTCAAATATGTGAACAACCAGTTCTCTGTGTGGATGCCGCTTCCGGAAGTCTGTTTGTTGCCCGAGCAACAAAAAATTAGCTACCGGTTCTGCCAAACTGGTGCAAACTGGCTGAATCCCACCACTGCTCTTGACCAACCACCAGAAGCTTCTTTAATTTGGAGACAGCTCTAAAGTTATGACACTTTAATATTCTCTGAATATTCCTGTTTCTCCTTCCCATCTCGATCACACCCTGATCATCCATTTCTCCCTGGCCCAAAGGTTCTCCCACAGCAACCGGTTATTATGGAGTTCGAAGATCCTTGGCAACAGATATGGACTTACACAACAACAAAGATATCTCCAGCGAAGTCTACACTTCCTCCTTGCTACCCAAGTCATTGGCTTATGAATCACCAGCAACTCAAGGATATTCTTTGTCTCTGGATGCCCACTTAATTGATCAGTATGCAGACCACCGGGCTGGATCTATTTCCTCTGGAACTTCTGCTGTCCTTGGCAACTCAACATCATCCTTTCCAAGCGATTCAGCTCATTATTTTAGTGTGAGTAGAGAACAACTGGGTTAAATGGAGAAGGACCTAGGTTAGTTTTTGTTTTTGAGTGCACAGCATAGTCCATCCTTCTGTTCCTACCAATTGTTGTTGTTGTTGTTAGCTGCAAAGTCTGGAGTTCAAATATTTTTTAAAAAAATCCATGCTGGTGTTGAGAACCTGATGGTTCTCCAAAATTGTCACTCTACAATATCTATTATCTTCGACTACAGAGAGGAGGGTTGGGGCAGATGGACAATTCCTATGAACATTGATAGTCCATCAGTACTTGGACCCTATGAAATTTCCCCACATCTTTCTTAAAGGCAGTGGTGGGATTCAAATATGTGAACAACCGGTTCTCTGTGTGGATGCCACTTCGGGAAGTCCATTCTGGGCCTGGGCAACAATAAATTGGCTACTGGTCTTTTGGAGACCATGCTTCATCTCTGTGACCTCTGCTGATAATTCTGCAGGGAAGGGTATTCTCCTTTAAGACTTCTGGATCTTTAAATGCATCCCTCTTTCTTCCTCCAACAGAGAGACTCCTGGGAACAATCTGTGCCAGACAACTTTGGTCAGTTGGAAGCATGTCCAGAATCTCTCCAAGTAGCTTCAGCTTCCAACTGCCTTTCAGGTCATGAGCCAGGAACCACTTCCCACTGTAGGAACCCCAACTGGAATTTACCTCTCTCTGGAATTCACTCTTATTCCTTCCACCCTCTCGAAGATGTCCATTACCCAGCTGTTTTCTCTGCTTCTTCAAACTCGCCCTTCTCCTCCTTCATGGCTGCTGCAGCCAATGATCTCCCTGGGCTCAAGATGCTTCCAGGGTCTTCTGAGGAGTCTTCAGATACAGCCGCTCTCCAGGATAGCAGTTCTTTCTGGCCCAAGGAAGACCCAGGTCCTCTCTGGGGGTCCTATGAGGATCAAAGGACTTACTGAGAAGAAAGGACAGACAGCCAAGACTTCATGTGTCTTTTATTTAAGCCACTGCTACAAATGCTGGAAGGTGATTGACCACTATGTTGGTTCAAAGCCAGATCCCATGTAGTCGAGACTTCCTTGCAATCACATCCATATCATCCCAACACTAACAATCAAAAGTATGTTATGGCCAGGCTGAGTTGTGTATGGACAATCGTGGCTCATGGAAACCTTATTCTTAGCTTACAGAGGATGCCGATGGATCAAGGGGGAGGCCTCAGGAAGGAGCTGTGCCCAATTAGCATAGACAGTGTAGGGCGAACGGGCCAAAAAGTTGGGTTTGCACATTCTGTTTAGTTACTCTGGTTTGCTGAAGCATTTTGAGAAACTTACCTACTGTACCTTGTAAATATATTTCACAGAGACGCCATTCTCCGATCATTCTCTATGTGATCTGCCATTGTCTCTGTCAGGGGTCTCAACCTTGTCACCTTTAAGACTCTACAGTGGCCCTTAAAGATGGAGCCAAAGCAAGAAAGCAAGCAAGTCACCTTTAAATCTGGCTTGAATCCAGCTTCCCCATCACAAAAGGTGGTCACGTGACCCTGGGATGCTGCAACCCTAATAAATAGTCAGTTGCCAAGCATCTGAATTTCGATTCAATGACCGCGGGGATGCTGCAACAGTCATAAGTGTGGGAAAAGGTCATAAGTCATTATTTTTTTATTGCTGTTGTAACTTCGAATACTAAATGAATTGTTGTAAGTCGAGGACCACCTATACACTATAAAGCCCCCTATAAATATTCTGTAAAATAGAGTCTCACCACTATCTTTTCATGGATATTTGAGCAGCCTATAGAAGGCGTTTTCCAAAAGTAGGGGATGAAGGGCATCTCCACAACACAAGCAGAGCAATAGATACAGACAGAAAGTGTGGTGTGACCACAAGATGGAGCTGCCCATACAAACATCCCACATGCAAGTTGCCTTCAGCAATGCATCACACCCAGCAGCGTCATCTGTTCCCTCCTGGCAAAACATGAACCATTTCCTCCTTGTACTCACTGAATCTCAACTCTTCCCTAAGAGTGAACACATGACTCTCTAGACTGGCTCTTAGGCAATTATGAATTTATGCCACTCTGGTTCCCAGCCCAAATCTTAATCCCGTTTATTGACACATGATAAGACAAGAAACAATGGATGGAAACTCATCGAGGAGAGAAGCAACCTCGAACTAAGGAGAAATTTCCTGACAGTGAGGACACTCAATCAGTGGAACGGCTTGCCTTTAGAAGTTGTGGGTGCTCCAACACTGGAGGCTTTCAAGAAGAGACTGGACAGCCACTTGTGTGGAATGTATAGGATCTCCTGCTCTAGGGTTGGACTAGAAGACCTCCTAGGTCCCTTCCAACTCTATGATTCTATGATTCTATGATTCTATGATTCTATGATTCTATGATTCTATGATTCTATGATTCTATGATTCTATGATTCTATGATTCTATGATTCTATGATTCTATGATTCTATGATTCTATGATTCTATGATTCTATGATTCTATGTTTCTATGATTCCATTCTGGCCAAACACACCCTAATATATGCTGAAAAGGCAGCCATCTTCAGTAAATTGTTTCTCAAAGACACAGTGGAACCTGGATCCTTGCCACATTGTGTTTTGGTTTTGCTTACTGTGTTATATGTACTTTCCTTACCAAACCATGGTTAGTACCATGGTTGAACCTGAAATCTTATCCCCTTGTAAAGATGCTAGCCTAGGAACACGAAGGGAAGAACTGACTGTGCTCTGATTAAATTTCTCCCCACAGTACTGTAAAGAGAGCACTTTTCCCCTATTTCCCTTAACTAAAAGTTTTTTTTAAATCAAACTAGCACAAAGCTATAATCTGCTCAAATGCTTTTTTCCTTATCCTGATGCCCTATAAATGTGAGGGATATTAACTCTTACAATTCCCAGCTAATGCAAACAAAAACTGGTCCATTGCTTCTGGAAGGTTTCCTAATACCCAAAGTTGGCTTGAAAGCAATCCTTCCTTCAGCCTTGAAATAATGGTTAATTGCTGAATCCATCGGGGTTTGATCTAAGGGCCACCACCAGGTTGAGGGCAAAAGACTCCTTCAGGCTGTGGTGCATTCATTCAATTTCCCTTCCATGTGGTCCATGCTGGCCTGGTACTTTCCCTCCCGAAAGAGTAGACCCATTATCGCTTTAGTGTCTAGGAAAGATGTTATGGCACCTAAACATCTGCAGGGAAGCCAAGATGAATCCAAGCAGTAGAAGGTCCAGTGTAGTTACTGTCCACAAGACTGGTTTCTCCACTTCCTGTCCAGATGTTCAATGTCGCAAAAGGGAATCAAGTTATGGGATGCCCTGGAATCAAAGGTGATTTGGGAATGGGCTAAAACGTCATATGATAGTTCCTAACTTCTCAGCTAGGTTGGTCTCCAGGAGGAACGTTGCATTCTCAGCTCTGGCCGGCAGATGGTGGTCTTTGCTAAAAGATCCTGGATTCCTTGCAAGGGACTGTCTCCAGTTGAACCGCAGGGGGCCTCCTCTGCAGACATTGCCCGATGCCCCCCTTGAATGGGGTGGTGCCCCCTTCCAGAATGGTCTGCAAAGACTCTGTAGGGCCTTGAACAGAGACCCCCCCCCCAGCCAAACAAACAGGACCTATGCAGGACTTCTGGTGCGCAGAACTGCAAGGATACCTGGTAGAGATCCTTCATCCCAGATCTTGACTTTGGAACACCTTCATGAAGTCCTCTGAGGAGCATTTCTGAAAAGAGTTGTTTGCTCTCCCAGCTGCTTACTTGCACACTTTCAGTCATTGTGCAGAGCTGGTGAAAATGTTTCTATGGGTCAACATAGTCAATTTCATCTAAGGCTGTGGTGCATCTGAGGAACCAAAGTCATTCTGAAGCAGCTGAATCAGCGCATGGAGAAGATAACTTGTCTCAGGATTACAACAGTCCTCCAGACCAGCTCCTTCGGTAGAAAAATGCAGACTCCAGGTGCCCCATTTTCCAGGATGAAAGAAGGGGCTGAGGATCCATTGTGGACTGGCTGACTTTTCACTATATTGTTTGGAACACTCCCTTGTTTAATGTATTAATATACGGAAGTGCAGAAATAGAATGTTTGGTCATGAGCCAATAAAAATGCGAAATACACACCCTTGATGTATTCCAGACTTTGTAAGCTTTATTGCAACCAAGACAGAAAGACAGGAAGGAAGGAAGGAAGGAAGGAAGGAAGGAAGGAAGGAAGGAAGGAAGGAAGGAAGGAAGGAAGGAAGGAAGGAAGGAAGGAGACAAAGAGATGGGGAAGGGACGGAAGGAAGGAAGAAAGAAAGGAAGGAAGGCTGATGCAGTCTAAAAAGCTAATTTCTAAGCATTGTTTCTGACAAGCAAATCCAGCAATGTTCTTATGATCTCCTTTTATGACCAGATTCGTCAGATATTGAGCCAACCACAGACAGCCAGAAACAGGGAGGACAACCAAGTCCAGCTGGACTCCAGGTCCAAAGTTTCAACCTCTGCCCTGCCTTCTTAAGCATTCCTTCCCTTGCCTGGAGGGCTTCCTTGTCTTCTTTCTTCTTCGCAAAGTCCTGTTCCAACTTGCTAGGAGGGAGAACAACCTCAGCCTGCTGGAGATACGATTGACACACACAGAGACACACACCAGCTCTTCAGGCTGTTGCGACATCTCTTTGGAGGCCTTTGTCAAGCAAAGTCTGGCCAGGAAAATCACCGCAGAAAAAAGGCATTCCAGCCATCCTGGACTTTGCCCCCAAGACAAGTGGATTCAGGAAGGCGGGCAGGTGGAGGAGAGCCAGAGTAGCCTGGGCTTGTCTGGAGCAGATTCTCTCCCTCGATAAGAGTCCTTCTCTGCCTGCAATCTGCTGTTTGGGCACTGCCCCAGTTTTCGGCTGCCAGCAACTGCCGGCAGGACACGCAAACACACAGCCACACAGGCTTGAAGCCAAGGCATTAGCAGGCGACCTGTGTGGAAGACGAAAGACCATTTCAAGCTTTGCTGGTGCATTTGTCTTTCTGCTGGTTGTAGAGTAGAACCCCTAGTCTTGCACTGAGTAGAATCCTTCTAAAACAGGGTTTCCCAACCTTGACAACTTTAAGAATGATTTGCCTCCAAAAGTTCCTTCCTTCCTTCCTTCCTTCCTTCCTTCCTTCCTTCCTTCCTTCCTTCCTTCCTTCCTTCCTTCCTTCCTTCCTTCCTTCCTTCTCCATCACTGCGTGTTTTTAAGAAGAGATGGGACAACCACTTGCCTGAAATGGTATAAGGCAGGGGTCTGCGTTCTTGACAACTTTAAGACTTGTGGACTTCAGCTCCCAGAATTCCTCAGCCAGCAAGTCTGAAAGTTGCCAAGGTTGCAGATTCCTGGTATAAGGTTTCCTGCTTGAGCAGGGGTGGATGCAGATCAAAGGCCATTGTTTATTACCATGAACTCCAGTCCTATGCATACTCATATGGATTTTTTCCTGAAATTTAGAGTGGATTATTTCCAAATTTGGCAACTTTTGATACTCCAGGAATCCCTGGTTGAGTTTTGGAAAGAGTCAATTCATATTCAACCATTTTTACCTCCTGGGAATGACTCAAGTTTAGAAGACACCATTTAGATTCTAAACCAGGGATCTTCACACTTGGCAACTTTAAGACCTGTGGACTTCAGCTCCCAGAATTTTCCAGTGAGCCATGCTGGCTGGGGAATTCTGGAAGTTAAGTCCACAGATCTTCAAGTGGTCAAGGTTGAATGCCCTGTCAAAAATTATATCACAAGAGCAGCAATAAATGTCCAGTCTCTTCCTACTCAGTGCCCTCTAGATTTGTTAGACTACAATTTCCATTATCCCCAGCTAGCATTGTTGTTTGGGGTGATGAGAACTGTAGCCCAATAGATCTGTGAAGAGGAGAAATTCCAATTTTTGCATAATCTCCCAGGAGTTTCCACCTCATTTCTGAAACTGGAGACCAAAACAAAATAGCACTTGCCTGCTGAAGTTCTAAACTGGTTAGATCAACTTTCCCCATAAATGAAAAATAGCATTTAATTCCAACAGCCTTTGTCTTCTCTGCTTCCTCTTTGAATAAAAATTGACCTCTTCTGTTTGGAATAGAATTGTCCATCTCCCTCTGCCAGCCATTTTAAAAAAAGGAATATTTTCTTATTTGAACATCCATCAATCCATTTAATTTTGGTTTTGCAGTTTAAACAGCAGCTCCCCCTATTAGATACCTTCATGTGTTTTGAGAACCAAGAGCTTCACATATACTGCTTAAAGAGGCAAAAAAAATGCCCCCATTTTCAAGCACCGCTGCTTTTTCTGAAAAGACCAAGACAGATCTCATTCTATGAAAACAAATTTTCAGAATTCAAGACCATTTTTAAAACAAAAAACAACGTATACACTCCCACCCACACTACCAATACAATCATCCCACAACCTGCAGGGGTGACAGGACTCAGTAGCAGCAGGTTTAAGTTAAGGCTTCTGAGAATATGCAGAGTGCATCCATTTTTGCTTTTAGGATATTTATTAATAAAGGGTTTCTTTTGTACTGTACATTTCTGGTTTTTATTTATGGTTCTTACTGATTCTTGCTCGCCACCCAGAGTTGCCTTTGATGGGAAGGGCAGATATATAAATTTTATTGATTACTTAATCAATCAATTAATCTTTCTAATACTACTACCAGAACTCAGGGTTAAAGTTTGCAGGGCTCCCTTAAACGTTCACAGCCTGGAGGTCAGGATTCCATACTACGAGGCAGTTTTAGAAATCCTTTTAGATTTTAGATTCTATATCATTTTAGATTAGAAAGTTCCTATTGTAGAGATGAACAGTTGTGGGGTGGGGGCCCAGATCCTTGGGCAAGCACCCCCAGCTATTTATAAATCCCTCAGGTCATGTTTTAGCACCTATCTTCCCCGCCGAGTTTCAAACGTCTTGCTGACAGCCTCTGAATTTTAAGGGGTGGCAAAGCCCCCAAGCCACCTTCTCCCTTGGTAAAATCCTTCCGGTTACTTTCTCACACTTCTCCTGTGTCACATAACCCTTTTCAGATTATGCACAGTTTAAAAAAAAAAAAAATATAGAAGGAGAACAGAATATTTCAAAGTGGAAAAGATGCTCAGGGAGAATAAAGTCCGATCAAAAAGGAATCACGTCGTAAATTCAGCAATGCACCGTCTCTTTATCTCCAACCGGGAATATTTGTCAAAGCCTTATTTTTCAACAAAACAAAAAATTGAATCGGGAACAATGGCCAAATTATATTCATAGTAGATCATTAACAACGCAGGCTAGCTTTTTCGTTGACTCAGCTGTCCCCAGGTTCCTTCTAAGGAGGGATAGGAGGAAAAGGCGTGAAAGAATCCAGATTCAAAATTTAGAAATTTCCTCTGGAGTTCAAATCAACCTCAGCCTGCCTTGCCTGTGATTGCAAGGCCAGAGCAGGGGGGGGGGGTGGGCAGGTGGAAATAACCAACTTTCTGAAGACACAAAGCTTCCCACAATGCAAATCGGAGTAGCTCTTGCAAAGGAGAAGCTTAAAATTACTTAGGGTTTTAATATTTATATATATATTTTATTGTTTTTATTGTGGGCAATAATTTAATTCTTTTTTAACTTTTGTACTTTTGTAGTTTTAAGATATGCCCTGTTCACCGCCCTGAGTCCTTCGGGAGAAGGGCGGTATAAAAATTTAATTAAATAAATAAATAAATAAATAAAATCATGCCCACATTATGGAAAAGAAAGGGGGGGAGTAAGTCAGAAACTGGGGGACACATCAAAGACCCCAAAACTCACGGAACGAGGCCCCCCATTCACCCACAGTCATTGCTTGCAGGACTCAGTGCTATCTTCCTGACCACGCCACACCCCTTTTTTAGGCCCTCTTTGTCCACAAATGCATCAGGCAGCCCCCCCCATGCACCCCAATCCCGAGGTCTCCCCAAAATTATGCAGGGAAGCACCCTCAGGTGACGGGGGGCAGGGAAGTGGCAGGGATGGCCTAGAATTTGGCATCTGCAAAACTGTGGGTTCTCTTTGGGGTCACCTCCCTCGTTTGGGGCCAGGGAGCTAAAAAGCTGGACAGGAGCCCCAAAGGGGGGTCCCAGGAAGATGGGGCCGGTGGATCTTGTTCCCCCAGACCCTGTCCTAGATGGGGCTATGCTGGGTTTTCCTCCAAGAGAGTCCATTTTCTGAAGCCTTTGAATATTCAAATTGAAACTATCGCGCAATCCTTGATTGTCAAATCAATGGATTCTAGAGGTTTTAAATACTTGGCTTGTGGGGAGAAAAATTCAAACTTATATCTGTAGGTATAAAAGATTAATATTGTTTGTCTCCCAGTCAAGAGCTGCACCAAGGCTTTAGAATTCTTTTTTAATCCAAAAATTCCTGTTTTCTTGCATGTTTTCCTCCAGCTTTAGGGAGCCCAGCTGAGTGTCCTTGATTTGGTCCACACAAGACTGTTGGGGGTGGAAAGCCAACTGCTCCATTCTCTGTTCCTGAAGAATGTCAGGTAAGTCAGAATTGAATCACTGGTGGGTTTTGGGGTCTGGGGTCCGAGTCCTTCTCTCCCATGCCTTTTGGGACTGCTTGCCTTCAAAAGATTTTTTTACAAAAGGGAAAAAGCAGGCAGAGAAAGGGAAAAGAGAGTGAGAGATTCCCAAATTCACAGAGCAATGAAGTAGAATGAGTTTAAGGGCATGCATGTTAAACCAAATCCGGTGTAAACTCATATACATAAAATCCACAAACACACACACATACACACACCCAATGCCGTTGCGCCAGGGCTACAAGGGGAACACTGTGAATGCTCTGGAATGTGACTACTCCAAAGATGGTTGTTGAAACCACTCTTTGGGGGAGAGGAAAAGAAGAAGAAGAAAAACCACGGTGAAGTTATGTGGCTAATTCTTAAACCGCCTGGTTAAAATGTGCATTTTTTCCCCAAAACGGTAGACTGAATTTCTGGCATTTCAGGCTGCGCAAAGCGGGTTGCAAAGTCTTTTTTTTTAAAAGTGTGTGCTTGTGTGTGTGTGTGTGTGTGTGTGTGTGTGTGTGTGTGTGTGTACCCCCAAACCCCAACTAGTGAATTGCAATTTTGATAAAGAAGGACTGAGCGCTTCCATCTCAAAAATTCTGGCTTTAGAAAAACCGGCTGGTCGGGCGCAAAAGAGAGGGAAGGCGCCCCTCCCTTTTGGGGGGTGCGAGGCTGCTCAAGGGAGACCCCCCCCCTCCCGTCGCCAACCGACTCGGCTCCCAAGGCTCCCCCACCCCTCCCGTGCGATGCTTCTGACGGCCAGCCGCGGCGCTGCCGCGTAGCGAAGCCTCTGCACGCAAAGTGGCTGCGCGCTGCTGGCTCGTTCTTACGACCGCCGGGCTGCGATTTGCGGCGTCTGCGCCCGCCCCGCTCTGGAGCGGCTCTAGGGAAGCCGGAAGAGGCGCGCGGAGGGCAGGCGCGGGACCTGCGAGCCGTGTTTGGGAGTGCAACTGACGGGGGGGGGGGAAGATGGACTCGGGGGTCGCTTTGCAGGATGAAAACGCAGTGGAGGAGCGCGCTGCGCCCCAGAAAGCTTGCTCCGCCGGCGAGGTCTCCTCCAGCGCCTTTCCTTCCCCTTGACCCCGGGGAAAGCGGGGCAGGGTCCCACCGCGACCCCCGAGCAGGGCCGGCCGGAGAGGGGCATCTAGAGGCGCGCCACCCCTCCGCGCGCAGCCCTGGGGCGCTCTCCAGCCGGCTCGGTGCTGGCTTCTTTCTGCCCGACGGCGCCGCGGCTCGCCCCGTCCGCTTGGGAAGGCACCGCGGCGCCCTCGGACCGTGGAGCGCAAGCAGGAGCGGGGCCAAATCTTGCGCTCCTCCCACCCACCCCCGGCCCCGTCTGAGCGCTGCCAGTCCTGCGCCCGCCGCAGCCTCCGGGACGCCTTTTGCCGGCTGCGGGGGCGTCGGGCTGGTTGCAACCCAGTCCCCCGGGCCCCCTCCGAATACTCCGATTCCTGGAGGGGATGCAGAGACACCCCGAACGGCCAGCCTTTCACCCCAGCCTTCCCTCCTCCTCCTCCTCCTCCTCCTCCTCCTCCTCCTCCTCCTCCTCCACTCCCAGAAGCGGAATGACCGGCCGGCCGCCTCCCCTCGCCCCCTTACCCCCCCCCAAAAAAAACCGAGCGTGCAATTCACTCACAAAGGCCGGCGCTGCTGCACCACCCAGAGGCGTCCAAGACCCTCCTCTCTCAAATCGCAGGACGTGGTAGGGGATGAAAGCACAGAGGAGGCTAAACTACACTTCCCAGGATGCCTTGGGGGGGAAGACACCCAGGTGGTCCAGACCCCCAAGGTTAGTCTCTTTCCAATAAGCTTCTACAACCTGGAGCCCCCTTCCCCCACTGCAGAGCTCACAGAGGTCCACCATATGTTGCCCACCCTGGGCGGTGATCTCAAATGGGCGCCGGTTTTCAGAAAGCGGGTTTAGAGGCACAGATGATCTAAGCACTAGACAAAGTCTAAGCCCCCACAAAAGGCTCAAGAATACCATTTTTGAGGATTTTAGTTGAATGTGTGCTAGATAAAGTCACAATGGAAGGGCCCCTTGATGGAATCTGGTCTAAAAAACACAGCTTATAATACCCATGATTATACATTACAGTGGATGCTTTTGAAATGGTTCTTAACTGAGTGAGAGATGAATGGTAAACAAGAAACGTGTCACCCACCCACCCCAAGTTTCTGAGGGATCCAGACAAGAAACATGTGTTTGTCTGTGTGTGTGAAGTCCACAAGTCATAAAAGGACCAAGTTTGAAGACCCCCGGCCTGAAGAGTCAGCTTGAGTAGGAAGCAGAGCTCTAAAGCGGACAAGTTAAATGTGTTCTAAAAATGTTCCTCTCGGGACTTTTCCAAAGTGTGCGTTGGGGATCTCTGTAAAAACACAAGGCGGGAGTAGGGACCTATAAGGTAATCCTGCCAAGTTCGTCTTAATCTCCCTACAAAAACTCATCTAAAAAAAAACACAACTTGGCAACTTTTTAAAAAGAATTCAATTGGTCTTCATCTAAATTGTGCCTCTAACATTTGAAGCAGATGGGCATCTGGAGTTTCCCTCTGTTTAGGGATCCAGGTTCAAATCCACCCTTCACTTTAGACACGCCCTGGATGAATTGGGGCTGTATTTTCTCACTTGGCTGTTCTTTGCAACTTCTGTTATTTTGGGGATGAACTAAAGGGAGGTCCCATGCTGTGAACTCATGCAAGAAAGACAGAATGTGAAGAAGGAAGGAAGGAAGGAAGGAAGGAAGGAAGGAAGGAAGGAAGGAAGGAAGGAAGGAAGGAAGGAAGGAAGGAAGGAAGGAAGGAAGAAATGGATGGGGAATTTTGGGAGTTGAAGGTACACATCTTAAAGTTGACAAGTTTGAAAAACACCAGTTTAATATAATGGGTAAACCTTGCCAAGTGTACTTTATTTAATAAACTTTGGATCAAAATCAGAAGATGTCAAAGCTGTTGTCATCACACACCATACTAAGCTGTCACTTCTTCTAACCCGAATTGGCTTTAAAGAAGCCACAGCTGGCTGTTTCAATGCTTTGCATGTTGCTCTTAGAAGAAAGCAGAGAGTTGCAGCCACTGCTGAAACCTCAGCCCAGCCAGGCCCCTTCCGTGTGTCCCATGTCAGCCAAAGGGCATTTTTCACTCTCTCCTTTCAGGGAAGGCAAAGATCTACCAAGGCGTTCGAGTGAAGATGACAGTGAAGGAACTTCTGCAGCAGAGAAGAGCCAAACAGGCCACGGTGGCTGAAGCTGTAAGCATCTCCCTTTAAACTCTTCTGAAGTTTAGATATTAAATGAGCCATTTCAGTAGCTCAGCTATGGGGTCCTGGTTCATTTTTCAGGGCTATCATCAACATTAGCACTGATGATGTTACCTAGTTGGGTCATTCAATGTCTGCAAGAAAATAACCAAGCTCAGAGAGCAACAAAAACCCCATAGTAGTTGTCGTCAAGCTCTTCCTTTTCTCCTCCTCCTCCTCCCTCCTCCTCCTCCTCCTCCTCCTCCTCCTCCTCCTCCTCCTTGCAAACACCAGTCTCTTCTAGCACTGATGATTATACCTAGTTTGGTCATGAAATGTCTGCAAGAAAATAACCAAGTTCAGAGAGCACCAAGGAACCCACAATCTTCCTCCTCACCCTCCTCCTCCTCCTCCCTGATGATGTTACCTAGTTGGCTGATGAAACATCTGCAAGGAAGCCACCAAGCTCAGAGAGCAACAAGGAACCCACAGTTCAACCCTGAACTACAGAGATTCTCTTTTACCAATTGATGAGTTGTCTCCTACTACGCATCAAAGAAATTATTTGGTGGCTATCAAAAAAAGTGCCATTTTTCCTCCATCATTTCTTCAGCTTCTGGCCAATAGACTCCAAGAGCCTCACAATGCTTCACAAAGTCCCCTCTTAACAAACTCCAGCCCTCCTTGGGGTAGTCCTCAATGTTCTTCCTTGGCTTTCTTCCAAGTCCCACACAACTTGATGAACGAGATTTTGCTTCCAACCCTCCCTTCAAAGAGAGAAGAGAGTGCTGGAGAAGTTCTCCCGGGTGGAGCTGGCCAAGAAGAGGTGGCAAGTGGCCATTTCTTTCTCTTGCAACCTCCAACCTTCCCACGGCTTTCCATGGATCTGTTAAACCCCCCCCCCAGGAAAATTTCTGGAGAACCTGCCTGTTACTCTCATCACCAAGGGGGAAAGTAGTCCAGCCCTTGGTCAGGGCTGCAGCATTTGTTCTCCTGCCAGAGAACTCCGATTACGTTTCTTTTGTTTGTCTTCTCATTTGGAGGAGAATTTCAAAAGGCCCTTTGAAAACCAAGGGCCGTTTCCATTCTTTTGAATCTGGCGTGTGTGAACCTCCCCTCCTTTCCCTTCCTCTGGATTGGCCGCAGTGGTGGGTGGGTCGCATCGGGAAGGTGGGGATGGAATTTGCACTTTGGTGGGTTCCATCTCCCAGCCCTTTGTGACTCAGTGTACCGCACAGATCCCAGCCCATTTGGTAAACTGAACCTCAGAGGACTTATGGCTGAGTACAATGTGCAGCGTTTGGCTGCTGAAAGTAGAAAAATCCAGCAGTGTGAGAGGCAGGGCACAAACCTGGAGGAGAGAATGAACTGGGGAAAAATCACCAGGCCATCAAAACCTTTTGGGTCTGGATCCTTTCTGACAACAAGCCAGTTTGTTTCTGTTCCCTGTTACAGGAAAAAAAATGTTCCTGTTCTCCCATGAAAAGCACATCAGAGAGGATTAAAGAGGTATCTACTCCAATGTTTCTCAAGCTTGGCGACTTGAAAATGTGTGGACTTCAAGTCCCAGAATTCCCAGAATGGCTGGCTGGGGAATTCTGGGAGTTGAAGTCCACATATCTTAAAGGGGCCATGTTTGAAAAACTCTGATCTAGTGCAACCCTTGGCTGGGACAGAAATTCTGGTCTCCTCCAGTATCTTCCTCATCTGCTCACCATCTGGGAAGGTGTTTCCTTCTGTGTGTCTCCTTTGACCTTGGCCTTCAGCCTTGGCAAGGACAGGAGCTGGAAAGCAAAGGTGGAACATTCTTGTGAGGGGCACTGCAAGCATTTCAAGAGAAATTTCTATAGGCGCAGAAACGGTTTTGAAAATTACCTCTCGGGTTTCCTGAGCACAAGGCCCTCGCGTTTGATTCAAATATGTCTGGAGTTTGAAACCTCCATTGTTGCATGTTGTGTAAAAGAAGCTGCTAACGAGATGAGCAAGCAGAAGAAGGTGGTCAATTCTCAAGACTCCAGCTGCAAATAAGAAATCTTGCCCAGATGTGATTCACTTATACATTAGCCTTTCCTTTCCTTTCCTTTCTCCTTCTCTATTTCCTTTCCTCCCTCCCTCCCTCCCTCCCTCCCTCCCTTCCTTCCTTCCTTCCTTCCTTCCTTCCTTCCTTCCTTCCTTCCTTCCTTCCTTCCTTCCGTCCCTCCTTTTCACAAACTGCCCTCCCAGGATGCAGGTTTTATAGACAGTGGAAGATCCATTACCTTTAAAGGTTGCAGAGCTTTGGGGGAGCAGGCATCCCTAAATTATATCTATCCGAGGAATAACACTGAAGAGGACCCCAGATTAAATACACCCAAGGAAGGAAAAACTTTCATTAATCGCCTTACAGCATCTCAAAAGATTCTCCATTTTTGGAGAGGAATCCTGGACTTACCTCTGCCATGTAAGGGGGTGAAGGAAGCAGGTGAGGGCGGCGAGTCCTTCCCTGTGTTATTATTGGAGAGAAACATCCCCAGATTTGTTCTGCTTTGTTCCTTTTTTATTCTCAGGTTTTTGGAGAATGCAGCGGAAACGTCCAGGCTGGTGAGGCTTTTTCCCCTCCTTGCACAGGTTGGTACAAAACAGCCCCCTTCTCCTCTCCCCAGCACGCACAAACAGCCACCCACAAACACACGTCCCTTCTTCCCCCCCCCCCCCCAGCTTTCTATACCTATTCCTTCCCATTTCTTCTTGAATCCTGACTTTCAGCTGGGCAGGGGCATTTAATTGTGAGAATGGCCAATCCACGTTGGGCAGCAGATGAGCATCCAGGCTGGGTGGAGAAGGTTGGTGGGAGCAAACAAGCTTTAAAAAGAAAAAAGAAAAAAAATCCAGCTGAGTTTGTGGAGTGGATTTAAAGGTTGGTACAAAACAGCCCCCTTCTCCTCTCCCCAGCACGCACAAACAGCCACCCACAAACACACGTCCCTTCTTCCCCCCCCCCCCCAGCTTTCTATACCTATTCCTTCCCATTTCTTCTTGAATCCTGACTTTCAGCTGGGCAGGGGCATTTAATTGTGAGAATGGCCAATCCACGTTGGGCAGCAGATGAGCATCCAGGCTGGGTGGAGAAGGTTGGTGGGAGCAAACAAGCTTTAAAAAGAAAAAAGAAAAAAAATCCAGCTGAGTTTGTGGAGTGGATTTAAAGGTTGGTACAAAACAGCCCCCTTCTCCTCTCCCCAGCACGCACAAACAGCCACCCACTTCCGTTTCCTCTTCTTGCAAAGCTAACTTATTTTGGGATGGGTTTGCTTACAACCAGCCACGCTTGCTTTAATTTTTCCCTCCTGCAGCTATTCCTCTCTCTCTCTCTTTCTTTCCTCCAGAAATCCCAAAGAAACTCATCTTTTTATATCTCGTATCAACACAACACAATTCTCCTTGACGTAATAGGTTTTCCAGGGGCAGAAACGCAGGCGTTTGTCTCCCAATCTTTAAGCTGCCGAGGGATAAAAAAAAAATCTTGACCAACTGAAAAGGAGCAGTTGAGTTAAAAAGAGAGCAAGTCTAAAGAGCAAATTGTCAGCTCTTTAGAGGAACTCAGGATAAGGGGGGAATTGATTCTCTCAAGCAGAGAAAAACGGAAACGTGAAGGAAAAAATACAGTCCGAATAGAGTTGAGGTAGGAGATCCTAGGGGCTTGTTGAATTTTTGGATTTTCAAACCCTGCTGCAGCCCTTCAGTGGCATCCTGGAAAATATTTTGTCAGGCATACAGGCAAGACGTCCTTGACTTACCGCGGTTTGTTTAGTGACCGTTCAAAGTTACAGCAGCACTGAAAAATGAGACGATCTTTTTTCGCACTTAGGACCGTTGAAGCACGCTCACGGCCACGAGGTCAACATTTGGACGCTTGGCCACTGACTCATATTTACGACGGTCGCCATGTCCCGGGGTCACGTGATCCCCTTTTGCGACCTTCTGGCAAACCAAGTCAATGGGGCAAGTCAGATTCACTTAATGACCAGATCGCTAACTGAACTACTGCAGGGATTCACATAACAAGCGTGGCTAGAAAGGTCATAAAATGGGGCAAAACTCACTTAACAAATGTCTCACTTAGCGACAGAAATGTTGGGCTCAATTGTGGATCGTAAGTCGAGAACCCCCTGTATTTTTAACGTACATTTTTGCTGTGCCAATGTTTTCCTGGATATTTAATAATAATAATAATAATAATAATAACAACAACAACAAAGTTGGAAGGGAACTTGGAGGTCATCTATTCCAACCCCCTGCTCAGGCAGGAAACCCTAGACCATTTCAGACAAATGGCTGTCCAGTCTCTTCTTAAAAACTTCCAGTGTTGGAGCATTCACCGCTCCTGGAGGCAGGTTGTTCCACTGGTTAATTGTCCTCACTGTTAGGAAGTTTCTCCTTACTTCCAGGTTGCTTCTCTCCCTGATTAGTTTCCAGTTTGCTACTGGCCAGGCTAGCTAAAGTTTCTGCCAACTTCTATTTTACAGCAGAGCTGAGTTCTCTCACCTTGTTTTCTTTTCTTAGTTCCTTACATCAACACGGCACCTGAATCTTCCTTGTCCGGCGGTTTACCACCTTGGCAGCTCCAGAACGGGAGCCCCTGCGAGGAAATCCCACATTATTTGGAGCAGCTGGTGGATTCTTGCCTTCAAGCTGAGCCACTGCTGGACGTGCCCTTGGCCCTGACACAGGACGATTTGCCCTGCTCACCTGAGAGCTTCCAGCCAGCCCTCACCTGCCTGGTACTTGAGTTTCTGGTATCTACAGATTCGGAGGGGGAGCTTCCCAAATCTGGATCCACCCGGTCCCTAGGAGAAAATACCTGCTTTGATGCAAGAGAAGAGGGGCAGGTGGCTAAGAGTCTGAAAGAGGGGCAGGGGAGAACTGATGCAGTTGAGAGAAGCGGCAGGCAATCCCTTGGCCAACAGAGAGCAAATTCACCCATCTGTAGGTGTCTCCGTTTTATTTTTGCAAACCTGTCCCTTCCTGCTTGAGGACGATGTGCAGTCTTGGGACTCAGATTGTGTTCTCTTGCTTTATCCATGGGGTTACCCAACCGAGGGAACTTGAAGACCTGTGGACTTCAACTCCCAGAATTCCCCAGCCCACCCATGCACTCTTCCCGGAGTCCTATGGACCCAGCTTTAGAATAGAATAGAGCTGGAAGGGACCCTGGAGGTCTTCTAGTCCAGCCCCTTGCTCAAGCATGAGAACCTATACCATCTCAGACAAGTGACTGTCTAGCCTCTTCTTTAAAACCTCCAGTGATGAAGCACCCACGATTTCTTACTTCTTACGTACTTACTTCTGAGCAAACATGCCTATGATCGTCCTGTGAACCCAGAATGAAATTTGCAGATGGAAGACCGGGTGCTTCATCCTTGTTTTCTCATTCGAACAAGCCGGCCTGGCCTGATGGGGGATGGGTTTAGGTTTTTATTGCTATTTTAAATGTATTTTAATCTACTGTTTTAACTTGGGCATCTTGTTTAATTCTTTTTTAGTTTTTGTATTCCTGTACTTTTATATGCTTGCCCTGTTCACCGCCCTGAGTCCTTCGGGAGAAGGGCGGTATACAAATAAAATTATTATTATTATTATTATTTTAGGATTCCGGGTCCCCTGAGGCTCCTGATCCCTCTGGCACCTTCGATTACAGCTATTCCCCATCTCAGATGCCTCCTTTCACCCCACTCGGCTACAGCTGCCCAGCTCTGGATGGCAGGAGTTGCATGTATTCGCCCCCAGAGGAACGCACCTGCCAGCCAGAGAACCACATCCCACACACCTCCGGCCTACCGACGTGCTACTGCACCCCGTGCGGTTCCCAGCACTTGGACACTTTTCGAGCCTCCGAATTCTTTCCCTACGCCACCCTGGATTGCAAAGACTATGCCCCTTCGGTCTCCGTGACAGATGACTTCTGGAAGGATAGGAGTTGGGATCTGTGCTACAGTTAGCCTAGCGACGGCCGTCGCCACTTGTGAATGCAGGAGTTCTCTGGACTCAGGTCCCCCATTGTGGGTTTGCCAAGGGCTCCAAATGATACCTTTCTCAGGTCAACCAACGTGGAAAGGGCAGGATGCAAGCTTTAGGGCAGGGGTCTCCAACCGTGGCCACTTGAAGACTTCTGGACTTCAACTCCCAGAATTCCCCAGCCAGCCATGGGAGTTGAAGTCCACAAGTGTTCAAGCGGCCACGGTTGGAGACCCCGATGTAGAGGTTTCTGGAATTCATCAATGGGTTGAGTAGAAAGTGAGGGATCCCTCTAAACCATGATTTGGGCTAAAACAACCTGTCTCCACTAAGATTTGCCGTGAAATATCCAAATTCTGTACCAAGAGAAATTGATTTCTGCAACCTGTTGGGTGCATTTGCAAACTGCCTCTTATTTTGTGTAATTTGTGGCGCTCTGCACTTCGACCCTGGCCCTTCCAATACCATCTTATTTGACAATTTTCTCCATTCTGGTGTTTGCCATGCCATCAATGGAAGCCCATATGAGCCACATTTCCAAGGGCTACGAATGCACTTTAAAGAACAATCAATACATCAGTTGTGATTTTTCTTTTACCCCCACAAAGTTAATCCTCTAGAAATAACTGCTGCAAGATTTCAGTGTGTGAAGCAACAATAGCATAATATTTACCCATAGAGAGAAAATTCACTGGGGACTATTTGTATGTTTAAAATTGCCAGCCCTGAAAATTTCATTGCTCCCTATTGAAGAATTCTGTGAGATCTGGAAGCTTGCATGCCTCTACCAACAAAATGCTCAGTGCCTGACTTGATCACTCTCATAAAAGCAACATGTATATTCTTGCACTCTGTTCAAATAAGTATGTATATTTTTCCAGCGAAGTGATAATCATCTAAGTTGAATTCACCTTAGGGTGGTTTTTTTTTGTCATGTTTCCTTAAGGAAGTAAACAAACTTATGAACCCCATGCCAATGTTTCTGCTCTCAACTAATCAATGTGCATGTTTTAAGATTTCATTAAATGAAGACGTGTGTTTTATTTGATCTGTTTTCTCTTTTTTCATCTTTTCCTTCTTTATGAGTTCAATTTGTAACTTTACTATTTACTTTCCTTTAATAAACTGTTATGAAAACGTTCAGTAAAAATATATTTTTTTAAAAAAAAAGAACTCCAGAACAGCACTTTGAAAGACAAAAAAAGGTTAACTGCCCTATTACTAACTTAACAGCTGCAGCCATTCATTTAACAACTCTGGCAAGAACAGTCGTAAAAGGGGGCAAAACTCATTTAACAACTGTCTCACTTTGCAACAGAAATGTTGGGCTCCGTTGTGGATTGTAAGTCCAGGACCATCAGCATTCATTCTTTGGAGGAAAAGGAGGTAGGAGTGGTAACAAAAATAATTTTTTAAAAAAATCAGTGGCAGAGCTAAGAGTTGATCTGGGGAATTTTCCATGTTCTGCCTTATTTGCTCTGCAGCAAGCTGGGATTTCTGAGCTAAAAATTCCACTCAAAATTCCTGATCCTTCAACATGATTGTGAGGGTTTGATTTTGGTGCCGCTGTGATTTTATGACAGTGCAAGGTGAGATGATAGAACAGTGATAGCTGCTTCTCTTTATCACATTTATTCCCTCTGCTGTATTCAAAGACAAAGCGAGCTTCTGACATGCGTTTCTGTTCCAGCATCTATTCTCACATGCCTTGGGAGGGGGTGGGGAAATAGCATATTTTATTTCCCAGTGCATTTTTTGTAAAACACCGGCTGCAAAACAGTGACTCCTGGTGGATATTGGACAAAGACTACAATTTTGTTCCAGCTCTTCAATAGGAGCTTTTAAAATCTGTTTCCCCATTTCGCTACCATCTCTGTTGGCGCCACCGAGGCACTCCTTCCTCAAGCAGCTTTGCCAGGCAGAAACCGAAGTGTAATACGCACAAGAGGGGATCACAACGTGGGGAAGGATGTCCTGAGCCTGACAAAAAGTGATTTCGAAAGTCTTGTTAAGCATCTTCACTCATTTCTTTCTTTATTCCCAGAAGGACCAGCCCAATCAAGGAAGTCACAAATATTCCCGAACCAAAACTAATTTCACAGCCAGGAATGTGGCTTATATGTAGGGAGAGACAGTAGAAAAATCCTTTTTGTCACCAATTTTGGCTGGCCCACAACTGGCCACATTCCCTTCTCCATTCACGCAACCTGCTTCGCCTGGTTACTGACCCACCGGAGTTAAAACTAACCAAATTTAACATAGCACCTTCACACAGTCACACTCAACTTGCCAAATTAGATTGTGTAAGCCAGTGTTTAATGTTCAAACATGGTGTAGACTATTATGGTTTCTAGTCATAAACTATGGCTAAACAAAGCAGCATATGGGGAACACCTCAGACAGATCAAAGGCACTAGAGTAGCACTCGGTCAAATGACTGACCAAGGCAGAGTTTCTCAGTTTTGACAATGATGGACCAAGGAGCAATGGAGGAAACTAATCCAGGAGAGAAGCAACCTAGAATTAAGGAGAAATTTCCTGACAGTGAGAACAATCAACCAGTGAACAGCTTGCCACCAGAATCGTGGGTACTCCATCACTGGAGTTTTTTAAGAAGAGACTGGACAGCCATTTGTCTGAAATGATGTAGGGTTTCCTACCTGAAATATACACACACATATACACACACATATACACACATATACATATACATATACATATACATATACATATACATATACATATACATATACATACACAGGGAATATCCAACTGTACTATAAAGGAATGAGGCATTAATTGCCTTTTAAAATAACTCCCTTCTCCCTAATAAGGTTATTTGCGCCCCAAGGGAGCAGCTGGGGGCCAGCCACCCTTTCCTCTCCATCTGGCAGTCCCAGGTGTTGGGCCACCTGCAACCCACCTGGAGCAATGGATGCCTCGGTCCCCGGCTGCTGCCCTAAAGGCCGCACCTTAAGAGACAGATAATCTTTATGAGTCTTTTCTTTGCCTACACCCAGCACCAGCCTGACTCCTAATTCAGAGCAGCTGAAGTCTTGTAAAGCCCCCATTCCATCAGGAATGCAGTGTCATCATATTGGGGGGGTTACACAGAGAAGGTCCTTCCCATCTATAGAAAAGTTGACCTCAAGAAATGGCTCCCACTGTTTACCTGGTTGTAAAGCATAGGGCGCCCTTCCACCTTTAGTGAGTACATTCAGGATGGCTGAAACTTACAGAGAACAGAGGAGGGTAACCAATGATCACTCCCTATAACAGTGATTAGAAATATTGTTAAAATTGAGGAACCTCTGGTGCATGCTATCTTCTTCTGCCATTCACGACCACCAGCTTCCAACAGGTCCTCGTGCCCCCTTTTGTTTTTCCTCCAAATTCTTTCCCGTTTCCCTAGCCCCTTGAATTCGAACAGATCTGGATGGAGAAGGATGGGACTTCTGCTGTTTTCATTTTTAATAAATATAACCTTGAATTTGTGGTCCTTTGAGTTGCAGGTCTCTAGACCTGAGTCTGATGTCCATTCTGAATCCTATCTTGAAGGACATGGAACTAAAGTGGTGAAGCCTTGTGAAATTAAAATGTTTGCTCCTTTCATCTCCAGCTAATCCTGCCCACCAACATGTGTGCCATAACTTTAATAGGAGACCATATTTATGGAAATTTGATCCCTGGTTTACAAACCCTGCGAAGGAGAAGGCCGAGGCTCAACCAGCCCCAGTTGTGTCATGAGGACACAGCACATTGCAGGCCTCCTCCTGGTCATTCTTTCTGGTGTCTGCAGAGCAAAAATGCTGCCCCAGGGCATGCTCTGAAGGTCAGCTGTGTCTTCAGAAATGACCCCAATCCTTCTGCTTGAAGGAGAAAAGCAAAAGATATCTTTTCCTTGAAGGGGAATGAGTGCTGCAGGGATGCCAGCCGAGATAAAACTGCAATTTTCAGGCGATCCTATCGGTGCAATCAGAAAGCCAGGGAGATAATCAGAAGCAGAGGCAGACAGAGGCAGATGAGTAATTGTCCCATGCTTTGGCCCCCAAAATGTTTGTGCATGTGGATGGGTGTGTGAGAGAGAGGGAAAATAAACATCTCTGAAGGGAATAATTGATAGCTGTCATCCACAGACAATCTGGACATTAAGCAAGCTATTAAGCAAGGTCAGGGGTAGCACACACATTCCTGAGACCTCAAGGTCAACGGTTAACTGCAAATGTCAAGGGGAAGATTTGCAAGACAAACTTTTCAAAAAATGCCCACGGGAGATTTGTTGCTGTCTTTTTAAGTTTAATCTCTTACAAAATGTGACTTAGGTAAAGAGAAGGGTATTTTCCCCCCAAAAAAATATTTTGCTTTCCTAAGTCACTTCTCTCCCACTTAAAACTGCTGGACTTTTTGAGTCCAGTGGAATACAGTAAATATTTATATACTTTTAAGTCCAGTGTTTTGTTTTGTTTTGAATGGCTCTGATTAGCTCTGGTATTTGCCCAGCAGTTAAAGGCAAGGCTGTTGGCTTGTCTTCAGCAGGAACGAATATTTGCAAAAGGTGAAAGTCTGCAAATCTTCAAAAAAGGGTGGCCAGGTTGTGGTTGAACCCCAGGCAAAAGCTGGATGGGAGAGCTGACATGTAATGGTAGTCCTCACCTTACGACCATGATTGAGCCCCAAATTTCTGTTGTTAAGTGAGCTTTGCCCCATTTGCAATGGTCATAAATAGGAACCAATCGCCAAGTGTCTGAATTTTGATCACGTGACCCTAGGGAAGCTGCAACAGTCACAAAGTGTGAAAAATGGCCATAAATTACTTTTTCCAGTGCCGTTGTAACTTCGAACAGTCACGAAAACAACTGTTGCAAGCCGAGCACTCCTTGTAGTTGATTCTTCCTAACTTCTCCGGCCTACTTCTAGGAAGTACTCTCTTACTACAGGTAATCCTTGACTTACAACCACAATTGGGGCTGGAACCTCTGTTGCAAAGGAAGGCAATGGTTGAGAGGTGCCCAATATTACAAATTTTTTTGATGCGGTTGTTAAACAACTCACAGCAAACAAACTTCTGAAGTTCCACTGAATGATTGTGCTCCCTGTCAGGAAATTTCTCCTTAGTTTCAGGTTGCTTCTCTCCTTGATGAGTTTCCATCTGTTGCTTCTCATTTTGCCTTCAGGGGCTTTGGAGATCAGCTTGGCTCCCTCTTTTTTGTGGCAATCCTTAGATCAAGAGTCTGCAACCTTGTCAACTTTAAGACTTGTGGACTTCAGCTGCCAGAATTCCTCAGCCAGCTATTCTGGCTGAGGAATTTATCAAGGTTGCAGACCCTGGCCTTAGATATTGGAAGACTGATATCATGTCATCCCTCGTCTTTCTTTTCATTAAACTAGACACGCTCAATTTCTGCAACCGTTCTTCATATGTTTTAACCTCCAGCCTTGAACAGGGTTACTGGTGCCCAGCCACACGGGCTCAGTCGGATGCCGTTCTGCAGGATGGATCTGACAGTTGCCATTCAGCGTCTCTGACGCCATGTTTCTTTCTCTGACAAATGACAGCCAGGCCTTCCTTTACCACCGCTCAAATTCCCCCTGTAATCAAAGAGCCAATTGTGTGTGTGTCTGGGCTGAAATCCAAGCCCACCCCCTCCAAAAAAAAGTGTGGGGGTAGGAAGAATCTTAAGCCTTTCTTTTCTTTACGAGCCTGCTCTGCTGGGCTCTGGGGTTCTGCAAACACAGCTCCTGCCCAGGCTGTTGTATTGTACACACGATTAAAAAAAAAAAACTCAAGAGATTGAATGCTTGGAATGTCAACAGGGAAATGAACCCAGAGCCTTTGCTGAATGCTTTTCTTCCTTTGGCGGGATTCGGCTTGGTCGGGCCCTCTCTGGCATTGGGCAACGCTGCTTATCTGCAAGCCCATATCTCAACCCCCACCTTCCTAGAGCCACCAAGATCAGGCTTGTCCACTTGGACTTATGGGGACAGAAATACTGGTCTAGTACTTGGGGGATGGGGGAAGGAATAAGGTCTCTGCCCATTTTACAATCCTGGAAAAGATTACTTGAAATGAAAACCTGGCCTGGCCAGAGAAGGAGAGCGGAGTTGAGTAGAGCTACTAGAAGCAGACTACAAGCTTCTGGGCAGCTGGTAGCTTTAGCAGCCATGACCTCAGGTTTTTCTGCAGATGATGCTTCTCCTTTCTCCTCCTCCTCCTCCTCCTCCTCCTCCTCAGAATAACAGAATGAGCTTCTTCTCCTTCTCCTTCTCCTCCTCCTCCTCCTCCTCCCCCCATCCTTCTTCCTCCTACTTCTCCTCCTCCTCCCTCCTTGTGTTTTCCTCCACACCAAGTGGACACAGCCCAGATTTTCAATAACGATAGAAATCCAGACACATTGGATCCTAATTGATGTGTTCTGTGTAAATGTCTATGGATATATTTACCCATGCACAAACACAAAAGGCCACCGTATCTTCCTTACTGTCCTGAAAACTAAATATCAAACATTCAAAGTAAAAAGAAGAAGAGATAAGAACGCCAAGATCTATCTTTTTTTTCCAAAGGTAGAAAAATGCCATAATTCAAAGTGGGGAGTTGCCACAGCATAAACCAGCTTCCTTCCACTGAGCTGTTTTGGGTTTCTAAGGAGGAAAACTGAACTCCGTGCCATGGAATCCATAACCTCTAACCAAGCAAGGGCTTCTTAATTGCTCAGCAAGAATTTGGTTTAGAGGTATGGAAAGAAGAATCTGGGCTTTTGGTTGTCCTGTCTGCAATCCCTCCAGGCTTCTGCCCCTGCAAGAACTTGAAGTCCCACCTGTGGGGCTGCAGAAGCTGTCTGCATTTTATTGATCTTCTTTGTTTCCAAGCCCACTGAGATAGAAGGGACCTCTTTGCAGGAGAGACATGCAATATTTAATGGCTAAGGAGCTGTTCGTGAAAAGTGAAGGGCCATGGACCTTCCTGGTACTAAATGGGCTGTGGGAGGATCAGTTGTGTGGCTGAAGGTTCGTTCTCCGAGCTTGTGGGTTGATTTCCAAATGTTTCATTACTAGGCTAGGTAACATCTTCAGCGGAGTTTGGGGGATGCCAGTCTCAGTGTTCCTCTGTTTATATGGGCTTTGTGTGGTCAATAGGGAAGTCGTGTCAGATGAGGGTCTTCTGATGGGTCAGGTGTGGATTGCATCAAGTGAGGGTCTTGCGATGGGTCCTAGCCTGGTGGAAATCAACCCACAAGCTTCAGGAATGACCCTCCACCCTCATCTTCCACCTGAGCTACAGACATTGGCCACCATCACGAGATCAGTTGTTTTATAGTGGTTAAGGGTTGGGTGGAGACCGCCAAGAGATGCCAGATCTCCAGTGTTGAGAAACAATTGGTTACACGAAATGTCAAACTCATTCCAGGACTCAACCCTGCTTCAATGGACTCTTCACTTTTACAGTAATATTAGGTTTTCCCCAAAATATTGTCTGTTCTTGTTGCTATGACTATGGGGGAGGAATTCGTTTGCCAATTTTTGACCACTGGGCTCAAAAGATCTGCACGGTCATCTCAACAGGAATTGGGGACCACATTCTTGAGGCAGGTTTTGTCATTCCCACAGTGCAGTTGTCCAAGAAGGAAGAAGGCTGTTTCTAGTTGCAAAGTTCTGGTTGCAAAGATTCAAAATTGCAGCTTCTTTTCCGAAACGGATCCTGGTGTTTCTATCCCATGTTTCTGAAACTTTGAAAAAGAGAGCAAGAGAAGCTGAGGATCACCTAGAAAGGACAGCGAAAGATAGAGAGAGAAGGAAGGAAGGGAGGGAGGGAGGGAGGGGAGGAGAAAGGGAGGAATGGAACTACAGAGAAGCTCTCTCGGCTAAGAATCCAGTCTCAGAGTCCTTCAACTGGCAGGTTGTTGTTTAAATCATAGGTGTCATTCGTGTCATCCTGCAGAAGTTTCTCAAGCGTCAGAGGAGGCATCTCCTTCCTGGTATCTTCTAATGCTTGGGGGAGTGGATCAACTCCTGAAATGGGAAGGGGGACAAACTGGGGGGCAGAGAGGGCCATCGAAGCCGGCTGGTATTGCAGGGAAGTGGCTGGTAAAGTTGGGATAGGCTGAGTCCAGGGGAAGTAACTCAGGGGAGCCTGCTGGTCAATCGCATCCAGATGAGGCACCACAGCTGGGCTTGAGGCCGACCGAGCCTGAGGGACAAATAAAACACACTCTTTAGCTAACATCAACATGCTAGAAAGGGGAGCTGCAAGGGGGAGGAGGAGGAGGAGGGGGAGAAAGAAGAAAGGGGAAAGGAGAAGGAAGAGATAGACTGTGGGATGGTTAGTGCTCCTGAACTTGGTTGTTTTCTTGAAGACCCTTCATTACCCATGTTAGGTAGTGTCATCAGTGCTAGAAAGGAGTAGAGTTTGGTCTTTGTCTGTATACTAGTGGCTTGCCCTGGTGATGTTACCTCGTTGGGTAATGAAATGTCTGCAAGAAAATAACGAAGCTCAGAGAGCACCAAGGACCTTTCATTCTTCACACAATTCAGTGGCAAGACTCACTAAATGAATGGAGAACCTATCAAGGCAGGAAGATGATTCTGGGGCATTGGCTGGGAGCCCAGAAAATACAGAGGTTAAGCCCCCTTTTATCTGATTGTGTCTTTTAACCTTGAACACCCAAAATCTATCAAAGGAAAGGGCAAGGAGTTTCATTTGAGAACCAGCTGCAGAAGACAGCAGAACTATCGTGGTGATTAATGAGGACAAAACTTGAAATATGTCATCCAGGTTCTCCCTGCAGATATTCAAATGTGATATTCAATATTCTGAGTCCCGAGACAGAACAATGCAATTTATGGCAGTCTTTAATTGCAATCAGTGCCCAAGTTGCAGTTTGGAACCGCGAAGCTCTTTGTTCAGGCCCACCCAGGGCAGAAACTGGACAATTGTGTGACCTCTCTTTCCCATTCTTTTGGGTGTTTTTTCTCTGAGCTGCAAACAATAATCACTGAAGGATGCTTTACCTTCTCACCCAGACCCTCTTCCTTTGGTCACCACCTGGGCTACAATCTGAAGCGAAGAAAATTTGCATCCAAAAACATCGTACTCACGATGGTCCTCTAAGAATTTTGATGTCAAATATTTACCAGCTGCTCAAAGCTTTGCAGAATGTTCATTGCATATTTCTTAGGGGTGTTTCACACCCCAGGATAATTAATTCCCCTTGCTGGTATTTGACCTAGTTGCAGTATTGACAAAAGCAGAGAGGCTATCCGACCGTGTGCAATTTTTCTTGAGGCAAACCTCTGAGCAGTTGAATTGCAAATAACAGAGTTTGGAATCCCCTCTAATGGAAGAACAATGAAGGAGTGTGTTGCTACTTCCAAAACCTTCTTTGGTGCCCTGTGCTGGCATTTCCCCCCTTCACGTATCCCATGGCAGAAACAGAACAATGTCACAATTGCACATCTCCATCAGGGAATAACACAACCAATAGGAGGGTCATCTCACCTGACTTAAAGTAAGCCTTGCTCTGTGGAGCAGTGATGGCGCAGTGGTTAGAAGGCAGTATTGCAGGCTAACTCACTGCCCCCAGCCAGGAGTTTGATAATGCTGACTCTGTAAACCTCTCTGTGAAACGGTATATAAGTCTAAGTACTATTGCTATTGCTATGAAAGACCTTGTGTGGTTTTGGGTCACCACATCCATGATGCACAAAGAGAAGATTTCCACCCTACCTCCCACCCCTTAGTGGAGAAGAAGCCAATGGTGATATGGAGGGTCCCATATCAAACTCACCCCAAAGTTTGTGATCAGTGGCTGGGAGGTGTAGGTCAGCACCGAGGAGGTCCCCACAAGTGTGTAACTGGGGCAGACCGGCTGAACAAACATGTCCGCCGTGTAAGGACAGCTGACCGCTTCGTGAGACACGTAATCCGGGGACGTGGTCCACTGTGTCAGAGGCTGCAAAGTGGCCGGGGGTGGCTGACTCAACCACCCTGAATAAAGGGCTCCTTCCTCCATCAGGGGCAGCGAAGAGGTGACCACATCTGTCTCGGAGTAAACTTGACCTTCACAAAAAGAGAGACATGGAAAAGGTGAAGATGGAGAATGAGAAAAGATATGCTTTTTTGAGGGGAGGAGAAAGGCTTCCCAAATTCTGAAATTCTTACCAGTGGGTGAGTAGGATGGAAGCGACTGGTGAGGGAAAAACACCTAAAGGAAAATCAGAGGTTGGTATTATTTAAGAGAGCTAAACCACAAGAATTACTCAGAGGCTGACTGGGAAACTATCAGTAATGCTCAAACGGCAACTCCATGTCAAGATTAAAGTCGGGGGGGGGGGGGAAGGCATGTGTTTGAGGAGGGTGGAAAACTCCCAAATGTTCACACCTTGGCCCACAACTACTTTTCATCGCTGTTACTGATGTGACCACATCTGGCTCTAATGTCAGAGGCAGTTAGAGCCAGAGGAAGTTGCTCATCATTCTAAAGCAGGGTTGTTGTTTTTTTTCAAAATTGGTCACTTGAAGCTGTGTGGAAAAAGTCCACACATCTTAAGGCACAGTGGTTGAGGGAATCTGGGAGTTGAAGTCCACACAACTTAAACCATGATGGTTGGGGGTTTCTGGGAACTGAAGTCCACACATCTAAAAGTTGACAAGCTTGAGAAACACTGCTCTAACGGGAAGTGGCTCGTGACAAGCCTGGAGGATCCTGTCCCAGGAGTGATTGTGGAAGGGCAAGGATGAAACGGTCAATAGCAATATGTCCACCCTTCTACCTGGCTGTCTCTTACCGCCATGCCTTCAGGAGCCACTTTGGCATTTTGAGCGCTGCCCCGTTTCCTCTTCAGTAACTCTTTTACCGGCTCTTTAACTCGGACGCCTTGGTAAGGGCGGGACGGCAGGGGCTGCTCAGCTGCAGAAGCTAGAAAAATATTGCCAGCGTTATTCCCCTCTTTAGTACTGCAAAGACGCTTCCTTTAAATCAGTATTTTTCAAACCTGGTAAGTGTAAAAGGGGTGGACTTCAACTCCCAGGATTCCCCAGCCACTCATGAAGTCCACATGAAGTCCAAATCTTGCCAGATTTGAAAAACACTGCACTAAGTCACAGTGTGACTGTTTGCAAGGCTTGTGCAGAGCCTCCAGGGCATCCTCTGGGAATTTTTGATTATTGTTGTGTTTTTAATTGGTTTAATTGAGTCCCTTGCGAGAGACAGGTGACTGTAGAAACTGAATAAATAAATCAATAAATAACAACCTGGGAATTATAGTGCAAACAAGGCTTTCCAGGATCAGGGGAGGGGAGGCTGATTCTGTATTTTATTTTTAAAAAAACAAAAACAAGCTATAAATAATTATCTGGAGGTAAACTCTTTAAAAACCAACCTTAAATCTTTGGACAACCTTCCAGTTATGAGGAATGTGGTATTATGCCAGGCATGGTGTAATTACCTTGACATTCCCAGATCATGTAAATTTCTAGACAAGAAGCCAAGTTACTCGAGCCATCTCTCTCTCTCTTTAAAATCAGAGAGTGTCTGTGATTTAATTTATTGACTAATCCATTCTACGGCACTGATGATGTTACCCAGTCGGGTAATGAAACATCTGCAAGAAAACAACCAAGCTCGGAGGCCACCATGGACTTCACAGTCCCCACCTTTCCAAGGAGCAGAGAACGGTAAAACCTTTAGTGAAAGGTGCCAACTTTCCATTGGCATCGCTAAGTTCCTTCTAAATTGTTTTCTAAAGGGACTTATTTCACACCAATCTTAGCCATTGCTCTTTAAGCCAACTTCCCTTTGGAAAGAGCAACTGTCATCATAAGAGGCTTTGCACGGCTGACTCTGTTTGAAGCTCAGTTCGGACTTTACACCCAAGACTTTGGCAGGTGACAACCTATCATTGTTGGTTTTGGGGTTTGTTTGTTTTTTGCTGTGCAAATGAAAGCAAACAGTTGTGTTCCTTTTCCCTCCCCCCCCTCCTCCCCCCTTGGTTCTCCAATATAATTGCACCACAATAACATTAAAATAATAAGCTTTTGAGAAGTTACAATGGAAATCTTTCTCTGTTTGTAGAAGCCCTTGAAAAGCAAACGTTTGCTTGATAAAGAAACAAGTACACACACACTCTCACAGACTCGCAAAAAATAAGTATCGTAAAACTTAATCCGAGTGTTTTATTAGCCAGCCAATTGGAGATCTTGGCTCCCAACTAAAACAATAAAAAAAATATTTTTAAAGGAATTGCGTAAAATGCTTTCTCACACCTTCCCACACATTGTCCATATCAAACAAACAAAAAAATACACAAGCAAGGTTTCTTAAATTTGCCCATGGAGCCAACTTATTCAGGAAATTGTTGAGCCTTTCTTAAATAGGTGTTGGGACATTTCAAAATTATAGCCTTTCACAGCTAGGTGAGCCATCAATCCTTCTTCCCAGAGGCACCTAGGAATTATAGAGTGCTGATGGGAACACCCCCAAACTATGAAGATTCTTTGGGGAAGTTACATTTCTAAAACATGTTCTAAATGCTCTATACAAAGTCCTGCACATCTTTAGTTCTGACAAAGCTACTACTCACTTGCAAGGAAGCCCACACTGCAATTTGTCTTCTCTTCAAGAAGATCAAAGGAAAAAATACCATCAAAAGCTCCCTTTCTGGTGGACTGAAGCAACATTCTATAGGTCAGGAGCTCATACCTACCATATTTTGGAACCAAGATACTTGCGTCCCTCAGGATTTCGTGTAAGCACCCAGATTATCCAGGAGGTATCCGTGATAGTCCATCACCCACAAATAAAAGCTGGTGCTTCAATTGCACCATCACAGACACCACCTTATTTGACCATATATCTATATATCTATATATCTATATATCTATATATCTATATATCTATATATATATCTATATATATATCTATATATATATATATATCTATATCTATATATATATATATATATATATCTATATCTATATCTATATCTATATCTATATATCTATATCTATATCTATATCTATATATCTATATCTATATCTATATCTATATCTATCTATCTATCTATCTATCTATCTATCTATCTATCTATCTATCTATCTATCTATCTATCTATCTATATATATATATATATATATATATATATATATATATGTATATATATGTATATGTATATATATATACCTCCGGAAGCCTTGGAGTTACATTTTCAGAGGATATACAAAGATCCCTCCTCAGTGAAGAAGATGGAGGACTTACCTGAATGGCTCTTGTCTGAAACTGAGTCCCTTACTGGTCAACTCAGGAGGGGGAAGACCCCTGGAGCTCATTTTAACCCTCTAGAACTACTGAAGAACAACACGGTTTGGTGGACTCCAATCATGACATCACCCTTCACTTATATGGACCCTACATTGTGGATACCTCTGATGATGAACACAGAAACACACAGGGCTCTGCTGCCACCCAAGGTTAAGATGTTGGTAAGTATTAGCTGGATTCATAAAATATACAAAACCATGGTTTGTTTAATCGCTGTATATTGAAAAAAAAACCAATTCACTTAGTTCCTCAGCATGGTCAGCCCAAGGCCAAATGAATTACTTTATGACTTGATGTCACCTTCTGACCCCAGATTAGGGGGTGGACAATGCCAGATGGAAATGTTAAAAAGTTGGAAGGGACATCCTCAGGAGATTGGAGGACTCTTCAGAATCTCTGAAGAAGAAGAGCAAATTACTGTGGGATTGTTGTCAGGAAAATGGCATTGCTGCATACAAGGAAGTTACTGAAAGTCCAACTCAGCTCAGCATGGCCCAATCATTGCCGTGAGCAAAACTATTAAATCATGTTAATCATGTTTACAAGATGGATTGGGACATTATTCCTATATCTGATAAAAGGAACTTGGCCCAGAGAAGTGGAGTAGACAAGCAAGGAGCCATGGGGTCATAGGAGGGGAGAAATGGAAAATAGCAGAAGGAAGCCCAAGAGATGAAACCGTTCTCAGGTCTGGGAACCAGCACGCCAGAGCAAGCCAGACAAACTGGAGGTAAACATGACAGGGAACAGGCAAACACTAGAGCAAAGTATCAGGAAGAAAAGCTTGAGTGAACTAGAAGATAGCAAAGTATTGATGGCAAGTAGTTGGAGGAAACAGCTGTTGACCAGCCACCTTCCCCAGCTTCTCACTTCTTCCTTCCTTTTTCAGAGCCAACTGGAAAGGTGGAGCAGTTATGGCTAGGGCTAATTTTAAGAGGAAGCTTGATAGCATAAATGCAAAGATGGCAACAGAGAGAAACCCATGCAACATCAGGAGGGAGAACACTCTCTTCTTGGACCTACTTGGAAGCTGTTTTGAAGAACATCTGAAGAACATCCATATTAGATCCATCCCGTGGATGCTGATTCCACACTAAGTTCTCTCCAATCCAGCACCTACTTCCAATCACGTTTCCCAGCAGATCACGTGCATGGCTTAAAGGCCATTGCTTTTGCCATTGCTTCTCTTTCCGCACCACCCCTGAATCTAGAGGCTCTACAATCTGAAACTCGAGGTTCTGTTTTGCCGTCATAGCTAGTTGCTGTTGAGAGCTGATTGTCTTGGATGCCCATCCCACAGATAGAAGAGTTATCCTGGGGTATCTCAAAAGCTCCATCTTAGGAGACCTAGGCAATGAATCTGTCTCTGACCTCCCTAGACCTTCTCCCTAGTTGGCAAGTGTGAGGTCGGGTAACAGGCTGAATCTGTGGGAAACACCTCCTGCCTCACAGCATTGATGTTGCCAACTCAGAGCTAAGTCAACAGGCCGAAGATCAGGTTTATTTATTTGCTTGACAACTGTCCTATCACCTCATTAGTAAGCCCGAGGCCCTTAATTTGACACCCTGTCCGATGCCCTGGCAGTGTCAATATTGCAGATCTCAGAGCTTGTCAAGTCCTGTTCACAGGAGGGCACCCACAGTTGCGAAATTGACACACGGCTCTGGCTTTCTCAGCGAAAAGGATTCTTTGCTTTCTTGAAGCAAAGTGGATAATCACAAAGATGTGAACTGACCTGGCCTCATTCTTGTGAAGGTCTCCTTGCCCTGGTAACCCACGTTCAGACTGATGTTGATTATTTTAAAAAAGCAAGTTTTGAAAATCCTGCTAGCCTTGTCATCAGTGAGCAGCTGGTGTGCAAAGTTTCAGTTAACTCATCTATCCCCATGGGGTTTTTGAGTTTTGGTGTCCCCCCCCCCCAGGGGTCTGTGCCTGAGCGGAGATGGGCATGATCAACCACCTTGCTGTTTCGTCTTTCGGTATCACCATTTGAGTTTTTCAGACCTGGGTTCTGAGCCTCCCCCCAGACCCGCCAGCGAAGGACTCAGAAAGCACACATCGGAGAAAGGCTGAACAGGAAAATGCTCTGAGAATCTAGGCCTTGGGTTTCTCTGCGTCACTTTAATCTGCCTATTCCAAATTCCTATTCTCCAACTAATGAATCAATATCTCTCCAAACTCCATAGGTTTTCTCCAGTAATGCTGCATTGGAAGACCTTGGTGATACTAGAATAGCATCTAGTACTGTATCTCAGGGGCTGCCATAAAGAAGAGGGGGTCAAGCTAGTCTCCAAAGCACCTGAAGGCAGGACAATAAGAAACGGATGGAAACTCATCAAGGAGAGAAGCGATTTAGGAATAAGGAGAAACTTCCTAACAGTGAGGACAATTAATCGGTGGAATGACTTGCCTCCAGAAGTTGTGGGTGCTCCATCACTGGAGGTTTTAAAGAAGAAACTGGACAACCATTTGTCTGAAATGGTATAGGGTTTCCTGTCTGAGCAGGGGGTTGGACTAGAAGACCTCCAAGGTCTCTTTCAACTCTGTTATTCTGTTATTCAGAATGCCAACTTGATCAGTGGTTCTCTTTCATTTATTTCATCCTCGTGACACCACCTTGCCTATGGCAGGATGATGGATATTTCTGTGTTGCTGTTGTTCAGTTGCTAAGTCATTTCCGACTGTTCACAACCCCATGGACCACAGCACACCAGCACACCAGGTCCCCTGTCCTCCATTGCCTCCCAGACGTGGCCCAAATTCATGTTCATTATGTCGATGACACTATCTAACCATCCCATCCTCTGCCCTCCCCTTCTCCTCTTGCCTTCAGCCCTCTCTTCTCTCCGTACCCCCAAATTTCAGGGGTGTAGGGATCCCAAAGGGGCTTTTTCAGGAGGCAACTGGACTTTCTTTGTTTTTTCTTGGAAGACGTTTCGCTTCTCCTCCAAGAAGCTTCTTCAGCTCTGACTGGATGGTGGGGAATGGAACAATTCAGTCAGAGCTGAAGAAGCTTCTGGGATGAGAAGTGAAATATCTTCCAAGAAAAAAACAAAGAAAGTCCAGTTGCCACCTGAAAAAGCATCTCTGGGACAACAGTGATGGAGACTCTCCATGGTCAGGGGTAGGGGGTTCCACAGGGCAGGGTCTGCCACAGACAAGGCATACTTCCTAGCTCACATGATGGCAATATTTAGGGGAAAGGGGAAGGAGTATGCCCGCTCAATTGGGCCTGGTAGGACAGCTAGATGTCCCTAGGTCCTGCAGGTAGTAACCACCACCTTGAATTGCACCAGGAAGGAGACTGCTACCAGGTGCATCTGAAAAGCAACAGAGGAGTTACATGGACAAAGCTAGGGGTCTCCATTACGGTGTGCGCTGTGGCATTCTGGACCAGTTAAAGTTCCCAGGTGGGCTTCAAGGGCAGCTCCAAGTACAGCACATTGCAGTAATCCAGATTGGAGGTGACTGAGGTATGAGTGACCACGAGCCAGGACTTTAAAAGTATGTTTGACTTCTTTCACTTGCTATTGCTGAATGTATTTTTTTCCCCTTGATCGGGTCAGCTAATTTGTAATTACTGTACGTGACAGGTAGGAAGAACACTGAAGTTCCAGTTCTATGTTCCAGTTCCTTACTTCAGAGGAAGCCCCTTGGAGATCTGTGAGGATTACTTCTGAGTATCTCTACTAGCTTTAGGCTGGCTGTGAATTTAAAAAAAAAGTCCTTAAGAGGTTTGCCTGCAGCAACTCTATGAAAAGGCCAAAGTTTTATTTCCCTATTTAAATAGTTTTATGTACTTGGGTTCACTGTCTCTGTCAGGAAAACCTTGTTCCCCATTTCCTTATTATTTCACATTTTTAAAAGGCAGGTGCCCTATCAAAAATGGAAAATGTGTTTGCACGGAGCATCACGTGAGCGTTTTCTTTAAAGAAACAATGCTACCGTTTTGAATTGTTCCATGACCCTTTAGCTGTAGTGACTAATTCTCTTAGAAGCATAGGGGGGGGGGGGAGCCTGAGCTGTTATTATATAAATGGGAAATTTATAAGCCTCCATGCAAAGTATAAATCTCGTGGTTGTATTTCTTTCATCCCCATCTGTCTGCAAAATGGACCTTTGATTTTACTCCCCTTTGCTGGTCTCTGCTGGTCTCACCCATCTCCCCTTTTCTTGTCAATGAGAACTGCAAACTCTCGTTCCTTCTTGCTGCTATTCCCACGTTCTGCTTCAGACATGGGAATGGTCTCATAACCAAAATGGCATCGCCAAGAGAGAGGAGCAAAGAGCCTTGGAAGAAGCTTGGGGTTTGTCAAAAGGAGGGAAGGGAAAGGGGGGGGAATGTGGGTTTCCTCTCCCCAATGGTATCTGAGCTTGCGCAGAGATTATGGAATGTCAGAAAGGCAAAGAGATCAATGCATCTTGTTGGCTAAGGAGGAAGCCACATTTTGCCAAAAGTTTTACTTAACTCCTCTTAGTTGCTCTCAGGTGAAAAACCCCTTTTGAGGTTTTTCCTGGAGTCGATTTATAGTAGCCTGCAAAGATTAAAGCTTTGAGGCCACACTTGTTTTCTGGTTTCCACAATTTCTGGAAAAAACATGCACTGGGTTGCATTTTCGAAGCCCTGCAGATACTCTCAATGAGCCAAAAAAAGCAAGCGATGGGCTTGAACCCGGCTCTCCTGAAGCAGATGGGGGCCATTCTAAACAGAAGGTCAGAAGCAAGAGAGCGTTGTCCAAAAGATGCTAAAGAAAAGGACGCCTCTGAGCTTATAGAAGTTCTCCAGAGCCTTTGTTATAATTCCAGCTAGGGGTCCTTGGTGCTCTCTGAGCTTGGTTGTCCCAAAAGTGCTTTTCTGAGAGGCAACTGGACTTTCTGGTTTTTCTTTGAGGACGTTTCGCTTCTCATCCAAGGAGCTTCTTCAGCTCTCACTGGATGGTGGGGAATGGAAGGAGAGCAGGAAAAGCTTCTTGTTGAGAAGCAAAACATCTTCAAAGAAAAATAAGAAAGTCCAGTTGTCTCTCAAAAAAGCACTGTTGGGACAAACATGACCTGGATGACTGAGAATCTCCATGGACATCTGAGCTTGGTCATTTCCTTGCAGATGTTTCATTATCCAAACTGGGTAACATCATCAGTGTAAGAGTGGCTTCTGACAAGCTAACTACCGATGATGTTACCTAGTTGGGTCATGAAACGTCTGCAAGAAACCACCAAGCTCAGAGAGCATCAAGGTCCCCTTCATTTCAACCCTGAGCTACAAATATTCTCCTTTATTAATTCCAGCTGGGTTGGTGCAAGATTTAGACTGCCTCATAGTGAAGTTCTCCTGCCTTAGATCTCCTCCTCCTGATCTTTGGCAAGCCGCATCTTCTCCTCCTTACCTTCTCCACTCATGAAGGACACTCATGTTGTGCCCTACGGGAGCATCAGTATCGTAAAAGTGGGAAGTATTTTAGAAAACTTCTTTCTGCTCTTGCAGCTCTACTGTTCAGCAGCCAACGGCTTCCGTAGCCTTTGCTCAAGTTTTGAAAAGAAGAAGAAAAAAGACTTCACAACTCACATTTTTGCCAGTGCATGTCTGTGGCAGAGCAGAATCCCCCTCTGGTCCTGCTTGATCTGTTGTTGTGTGGGGGGGGGCAGTTCTTTTATGTGATAACAGCCTGTCAGCATGCCTCTTTCAGATATTTTTTTTAAAAAAGACCAGGTTTCTGCTGTGGGGTGTGACGGCGTCACATCCTCTAACCACAGTTTTTTTTCTCCCTCCCTTTCATTCTGTGCTTTTTGATGTGGAAGGTGGTAGATGTGAAACATGGTCCTATCTGAGAAGAATGAGGAGGAGGAGGTGGTGGTGGTGATGGTGTCTCAGAAGACCCAAGTGAGAAGGTGGCTCTGCACCTTTATTTGGAATAGCCCCAAGATGTACATCTTTGGTGCATCTGAGTCATAGTAAACAAACACGCTTTTTACCTGCCAACATTTATATACTCAATTTAGGATCTCAACTAAAAATCAGGCAGAGAGATCAATTCTCAGAGTTGGTGCTGGTTAGAGAAGGTAAGACTGGACCTGATGACTCTGGAGATCTCCCGACAGACAGAGGTGCACCAGTGAAACTCCAGAGAATCCCCGTGTCTACTCCTAAATCTCGCTGTGGCTACCAAACAGCCTCCCCAAACGGGCACCAATTATCATCCAAAATAGAAGGGGATTTACTCTCTTGGATTTATAGGATGCCATTTTTTTTCTGCTGCGTAAATGGAAGTCTAATTTTGCTTATTAGTCAAAAGACCACATTTGGCCTAGAAGGAGACTTGCTGCCATGCCCTAAATCTGGCTTTTCTTTATTCACAAAGGACTGAGATGCCCCCAGCATTTCAAAATGCAGAGCTGGCTGGCGACAGAGTCCTCGAGTTGGGGGGCCTGCCTGTCTCTGTCTGTCTTTTTTCCTTCTGCAGAAGCTTCTCAATTCCCCTGGGAGGTCACCATCTCAGCCCCGGAGAGGAAACACCTGGATGTGCTTCATGCTTCGTTGAGTGCCAAAAAAAGAGAGAGAAAGCAAGCGACTTCTTTCGGATCGGTTAGTGTGTGAGAGATAAGTTTTCCAAAGAGGGAGGCTGAGGGCTTTGGGTTAGTCATGCTTTCAGCAAAATAACATTTTAGCATTCGGAAAGATGAAGAGACAAAGTGGACATCTGCCAAGGCAGAAGGTTGAATTAAAATGAATTCCACTGAACCAAGCTGAAAGCTCGGGGATCTTAGCCTTCGACATCCAGAGTGGCAGAGGTAGACCTCTGAGATGCCACCAGCCTTTGTGGCTTTCTTCATCGGGTACTTTATGCTCAAGATAGCAATCCTTCAAAGTCCGTCCTTCATCCGTTGAATTCCCTTCGGAAGGCTCCGGCTGGTGGTAAAGTGTGTAAACATGGTTTATTGCTTAGCACCTGGCATGGACTCAGGAAGTGGCGATTCATTCAGTAAACCATGATATGTTAGCATTATAATACACTTACCTGCACATAAACGGACACATATGCAAATAGGTGGTCAGCCTATGAAGACAAATGGAAGCAGACTTTCCATCGCTAAGCTAGGTGGTTCTTAAGTGAGTTGCATCCGATTTCATAACTTGTTTGGGTTTTTTTGCCACAGATATCAAACTGTGCATTTGTTAAGTCAGTCACATGGTTGTTAAGTAAACCGGGCTTCCTCCATTGACCTAGCTTGTCGCACATGACCCCTGGACACAGGGGTCACCAAAGTCTGGTTGCCAAATCCCCAATTGTGGGTATGTTGTGACAATCATAAGTGCGAGGACCCCTTGTAAGGACTTTCTTCAGTGCCATTGTAGCTCCAAATGGTTACTAAGTGAATGGTTGTAAAATGGAGGACTACTTGTATACATGCACCCCTGAGTTGTTGGCTGCCATTCTTTGTTGTATTCCTCCCTGGGATGAAATGCTTTCTTTCTTGTGTGTCTCAATGGGAGCTGGTGAGGTTTTGGGTTGCAAACCCCCCTCCCCACTTTCTTGCTAGCTAAGGCCGATGAGAACTGGTCCATGTCTTCTGGACTCCGGCCATTCATGGCCTGGTCCACCAACAGCAATTTGTAGCCCAGGTTAATTAAGGAAGTTCCTAAGATTTTTTCGTCTTCTTCAGCCTTTATTTCTCACCCATTACAACACAGATTTTCTTCCTGAACATGTTTCTGCAGGAACCAGACTTCTGCTTTGTTTCCATGACACGGGCGATTTCTTTTCTTTTTCTTTTTCTTTTTAAAAGAATGTTATCTCCGGCTCCTCCTTAGAAATAAATGGCCTTCCACACAGAAGGAACAGCAAATAGAGAGGGGAAGAGGAATTCCTGGGGGAAGCATGAGGTGGGCTTCTGCCTTGCAAAGGGATCAAGACAGACGTGCCTCTGTCCCATCCCTGAGAAAGGTTGGAAATCCTCCCAAATTCTTGGTGACCACATTCTTTTCAAGCCTGCATGATTACAAAGAAAAGACTTTGGAGCAGGGAAAAGTAGACAAGGTTGTAATTCAGGGCTGGTTTCAGATTATTGGGGTCTTTGGGGGGGGAAAGACCTCAGGGCTGCAACTCTGTCCTCCAAGCTGGCCATTCTCCCTTTGAAGACCTGATTGACAAGCCAGAGGTAGATATCAAAGCCCAGGAATGTCCCCAAGCACACCCCATCAAAAGCTCTAGAGCAGGGCTAGGCAACCTTGGCTCTTTTATGACTGGTGGACTTCAACTATGCTTGCTCAGGAATTCTGGGAGTTGAAGTCCACGAGTCATAAAAGAGCCAAGGTTGCCTAGCCCTGCTCTAGAGCAGTTTTTCTTAAGCTTGACAAGCTGAAGAAGTGTGGACTACAGCTTCAACATGACCGGCTGGGGAATTCTGAAGTCCACAGGTCTTCATGTTGCCAAGGTTGAGAAACATTGTTCTAGAGCATCCTGAGAATTTAAATTTCATTTTAGCTGCTTGTGACTGTCACGATAGCTTACAAATAAATATTACGAATATGTTATGAACGTTAATGAGCCGCCTAAGTGAATGCCACAAGCTTAGTCTTAACACCATGCTTGCCCATTGTCTCATTTCTTTTGCCCTAAGGGACAACCTGTGCCAATTGTCCATCATCTCCCCAATCTTAAACGTTGCAACCAATTCTCAAACTGTTTCCACCATCATCACCACCACCCCGGTTTCCTCCACCCGTCCAATTTATTCTTTTCCTTCATCTGAAAAAATGACAGATGATTTACTACCTCAACTTGATGGGCATGGAAGAATGCCTTCCGTGGGAAATTTTGCATAAAGATTTGGCAGGAGAGGGAGGAGGAAACAACATGGAGCAATCACAGGGTTCAAATTCCTCCAAAGACTGAGCAAAAGGAGCAGGACAGCTTGACACGGAACTCCAAAAATGGCCCTACAGGGCAGAGGAATCCTTGCAAAGCCTCGTTCAATCAACTGCAGATCTTTATGTCATGTTAAGGGGAACTCATAATGGTCTCAAAAGGAGCGTTCCACAGAGTGGACCTGGGGTGAGGGGAAGCTTCCAACCAAAAAGCAAAAGAGCAACTCACACACTCATCACACCACTTCACATCACATCACTTCTCTTTTCTGGCACCCAACAGGACTGGCATCTCAGCCCTCAGCTTCTTAGGATCTGGCAGATTGGTGGTCTTCAGCAAAGAGAATCTCCAACCTAAAGGCGGCAAGATCTGAAGTCTGGAATTATTTAGCGCTGAAATCTCAAACAAGCAAACTAAGGAAATAAATTAGTTGGGAATCTATGTTTTCCTCTGTTTCAATCACCGTCTCTTTGTTGCTTGGTTTTAAATCCTTGTTAATGATTATAACAATAGTAATTGTGCCAGACAAAGTGGTAAGGACAGCTTCTTGCGATAAAGGCTGTTTCTTTCGAGTCAAGCTGATTTCTCAAGATGGCATGGAATAGAATAGAATATCTTTATTATCATTGTGTAACTCACAATGAAATTAAGGAAGGAAGCAGTTTTCTCGGCACAATACGGAAGTGCTTTCGCTGTCACCTTCTACGTTTTCTGGTTTTCCCTTGCAAGCTGTCATCCTGATATTTCCTCTTTGTCTCCTGTCAAAGTATTAAGCTTTGTTTGCCCCTGTCTAGTTTTTCAGGATTAGCCAAGGTGGGTTGTGTGCTGTCACAGACTGAAGAATCTAAAAACCAGGGTTGTGTTCAGGGTGGGTCTGAATTCAAAATGGGGGCTGCAACCAGGTAAACAAAACACTCTGTTTTTAAGTCCTTCTATTGCCCAGTTACGACCTCCATTCTGGCTTTTTTGATTTTGTTTTTTGTAAAGTTTTTATTAATTTTTTCATACAATTCAGTAGTATTTATGCAACAAACATGTTGTATGAGTTTATCATTCACTGATACAAATTGAATTCCTAATCCTTTATTCTTTTCTCCAGCCATTGATAAAATAAGTCCCAAGTTTGAAAGTATTCTGTCTCTTCTTTTTCTTTCAACCTCAGAGTAAGTCTGTCCATTTCCGCACATTCTAGTATTTTTTTAATTATTTCTTCCTCTGGTGGTATTTCTTCATTTTTCCAGTGTGGTGTGAATATAACTCTTGCCGCTTTTATCACATGTAGAATCAAGTATATACTTTGATTATCCATCTTTTATGGCATTATACCTAATAAAAAAAGTTCAGGTTTAAAATCTACATGTTTTCCCAACATCTTTTCTATCCCAAAGAGGTCACTGGATAAAAACAAAGGAACCCATTTTTATTTTTATTTTTGCAACTTCACATTTATGTTTTTCCGTGCACGTTTCTGCCAATTTAATTGCTTAGCTAATTGAGACCTGTCTGGTACAAAGTTTAAACTTTTGCCAAGAAATGAACCCCTTTTGATTTAAAATGCCCCCTCCCATGCCCATAACTACATCCCATAAGCCTTGGTCCTTGGATTATAGGTGAAGAGAAGATAAGAAGGACTTCCATAGGATTTGACAGTCCTTTTTGCAGCAAAGTAGTAAGTAACAACCATTTGCCACCTTCCAATCTGGAGCCAATCCAGGTTAAATCCTTGGGAGGGGGGGTTGCCATCTATTGATTGGTAGAGCAACCTGGGAATGATGTGTAGAAGAAATTGACCGTGACTAAGCCATTGTTGGTGGAAGAACACAGAGTTAAGTCACTTCCCCTGTGGCTCTCCCAAGACCTGGGTGCCAAATAAGCTTTTGTTTCTCTTTCTGCTATAATTGCCAGTAAAGCTTCAAGGTAAACAATGACTCTGCGTGTGTCTTCTCTGAATTGCTAAAAAGTTTTGGAAGGATCCCAAAGTATGAATCTACGGAGTTTAATTTGTTTAGGTTTTCCAAATCCCTATTACAGTGTGATATATTCGTTAAAGATTTAGAGCAGCACTTGAACCCGGAAGGTATCAACAAAGCTGACATTGAATGCCAGGTCTCCTACTCTGGAATGGCTCATTGGTTTTCAACCTGTCAACTCAATCTCAAGATCAGTTTCCAGACTGACGGAAACCCACAGACCAGTTGGGAGAGATTTACTACATGAAGCCACCGTGTGGTTGGCTTGCTCAAACCCAGGGTCACCCCATGAAGTAGACCTGGCAAAGAAGGCCATGCCATCTAGGTCAAGACTACAATTATTGTCAAAGCTTTAGGAACAGAACATTACAAGTCTGAATGAATTTTCGGTTTTGTGTAAACTTTGGAGGGACTTGTCTGATGTTTTCCCCTGTTAGTTTCTTGGCCTGGGCTCAATCCCTGCTTATCTAACTATTGCCTTGGTAAACGGTTCTTCCTCTTGCCTTCAAAGCCCTTCCTCTCCCACCCCCTCCATTTATTTGTGAGCCTCTGTAAACTACAATTTGTAGTTTAATCTGTTTGGATACATCATAGGTGACTAAGTGAGCAGATTATAATTAAGCAAATAAGGATTAATACAAAGTCTGAAGCCAGTTGTTGGGTCCAGTTCAGGCATAGCTGAGCATTTTATAGACTTCAGCACAATGCATAGATAATAGTCCTTGTGACCCGTAAAGCTCACAAACTTGAAAGTAAAAGTTTGGCCCTACAATTATGGCCTAATGATCTGGGATTGAGTAAATTACTTCCTCTGAGATCAATGTTGCAATTGAGAGACTACGCTGTGCACTTTTAAGGATAAATCCTTGCCAAGATGACTTCTGACATATAAGAAGCGATCAATCAATCGCTATCAACAGTTATCAAACCATGTCACCAAAATTAATAGTGAGCATTTGCCAATGCATTAAACAGCGTAAGGCAATAAAAATCTAACAGCCAAGGATGAAACCACTTGTAGGGTGAAGAATAAATGCAACTATGCCAAACATACATTGACACAAGCTTCTTCTTACATATTAAAAGAACATGTACAGTAAGTGAGAGCATGCCAGTTGTATGGTTCTCTCTGAGACCCCGCCAGAGAAGTGGGGGATGGATCTATTTCCAACCATACTTGCATTGGGATGGGCAAAAATAATCTCTCTGCATATAGATTCATGACTCTCGAGAAGCTGCATCCAGAGGGATCCATAGGAGGCCCTTTCCCCAAAAGGAGCTGTTGATGTATGCATCAAGGCACAGCCTTGCACACTCAGTGTGCAAGAGTCAGGTTCTGCTGATGAGCATCAGAGAACTGAGGGCCTTTCATTTAAGTGGAGCCAACTCAAGCAAAAGTATCTGAGATTCTACCACCCCAAAAAACACAGTCATGCTATCTCCTGCTTCTCCTGGGCTGCTAGCAAAAACACCATTAAATTCATTCATTCCTCTATTTAGATTAGAGCAAGAATGCAGAGCTTCTCACATGGCTGTTCAGATTAAGTGGTCTTTCTTGGGGCAGAAGAGCCCCCAAAGAAAGAAAGAAAGAAAGAAAGAAAGAAAGAAAGAAAGAAAGAAAGAAAGAAAGAAAGAAAGAAAGAAAGAAAGAAAGAAAGAAAGAAAGAAAGAAAGAAAGAAAGCCGTGACTCTGTTTGATTAGGTCAGATGATTTTTCAGAAGAATCCCCCGCCCCCAGGTCCCTCTGATGTTTACCAAAAGGCTGCATTTCCATATTGGGCAGTGCCCAGCACAGTTTGGATTACACATTAAACAATGTCAGAATAGTTTATGCTTCAGCAATCCAAACACAAGCTGCAGTTCCTGGGTTCTCTGGAAACCTGAAAGAGTCAAGGGGACACCTGCACAGAACACACACACACACACACACACACACACACACACCCAGGATGGGCAAGGAGGAGCTCCTGCTTTGGGGGATGACTAAGGCAACAAGGGCATCGCAAACCAAGGATTCCTCCACTCCACACCCTGAAATTGCCCAGAAAACATTCCTTTGTTGCAAAAGAAGTCCATCTGCAAACTCAGGATCTTAAAAGGGCGGGGAAATTCCTAGCAGGAAGGTTTAAAAAGTGAAGATGATGCCACACTCAGACAGTCCTCCTAAGAAAGAGGCAGGGCATCCTTGGGGTGACTTTACAAGCTAATTTGACTCTACACACACACACACACACACACACACACACACACACACAGACGGGGGGGGGGAGAGAGTTGGGTGTGCTTGGCTGGAATTGCTCAGAGTGCAATTAGAAAGATTTAAAAGTTGTGTGGTTCTCCTCAGTAAATCTTTGCTTCTCCATCGACCATTTCTCCGGGGTTGGACTAGAAGATCTCCAAGGTCCCTTCCAACCCAAGAATTTTATGGTTCGATCATGTCCAGCTGACGTTGCCTGAACCAAGCCAGAATTCTTACTGGTGACAGGCAGGACAGGACCTGTTTTGTGGGGCACCAAAGGAAGGATTGCAGTGTGTCTGGCTCTTCCTGACAGCTGCTGTTGACCGGGGGAGGGGGGAGGGGGCTGGATTGGGGAAAGGTTTGGAAACATTCCTGGTCATGACAGGCTCTTGACTTGTCCCTGGAATATTCTTCCTGGAACCACTTTGGGGTGAGGGGCTTCACTTGCACGGGGGGGGGGGCACTTGCATCACGTAGAAAATTAAATATCTGCATTCAATTTTCCTTGTAGACACAATGAAACGAACACCCTGAAGAGGTCAGAAAAGCCTCCCGGGATGGATGATTAGATAGATAGATAGATAGATAGATAGATAGATAGATAGATAGATAGATAGATAGATAGATAGATAGATAGATAATTTTCTTGCTGGCTGGGGAATTCTGGGAGTTAAAGTCCACATATCTTAAAGCTGCCAAGGCTGAGGAACACTTCTGTGGATGGATAGATGGATGGATGGATGGATAGCTCTTTCTACTCCTTTTAGATGATTACAACTTCTTCCCAGAGAAGTTAAGGATCGGAAGACTGAAAGCTGATAAATGCAAGGGGTTTCTTTCCATACCACATCTTGTTAAACTGGCATTTGCTGCCACCAACTTGGAACACCACCTAGAGAGGCAAATTTAGGGTGAGGCAATGATTGCATTTCTTGAAGGAAGTTCAATAAGTCCTTCGGGAAAGGGTGGTATATAAATCGAAATAAATAAATAATACACGTATTAGAAGCAAAGATTATGCAGCTGAACTGAAGCCAGAGGAGAAGGCCTTCTGTCTTTCCCATCGGTTGAGGTGCATCACCTATCTCCAGCCTTCTCCTCTTCCAGCCTCTCTCTCTCCCTCTCTCTTTTTTTATGACCGAGGGCACCAAACTTCTAAGAGGAAGCCCAAAGGAAGTGGCCTGACCAGCTGCCTTTATTAAGCTCTCTTCCCTGGCTTAAAAGAAAAAAAGGAAATGATGATGACTAATGAAAGGAATTCATAAGACAACTGTGCCTTGTTTGCATAGCTATGATATATGATATGCCCAGTTTGTTGAAATCAAGGTGGGCACCCTCTCCTTCCTTGCTCTGTCTTTCTTCCTCTCCTTTTATATCAACTCAAACAAAGTCCAGGTGCTTCACAACTTCTCACCAAATGTAGCAGTCTGTGGCCTGCCCTGGCTCTGGGAAAGACAGGAGGCCTTCTGGATGGCATTGCTCTGGATCAAAAGGAAAACTATTTATCTAATGCTGATAATCCGGACACTTCAGTGGTGAAGTGGAAGAGATTCACTATATGTGAGCCCTATATTTGTCTACCAGTTCCTTCGGGATTCCTTGGGCATCCCCATAAACATTTTAGCTAAATAAATGAAGAAATTGCTTGACCTGTTGAACTGGGCTTGCTTTCAGGTAAATTGCATCCACAGGGGAAAAGCAGAAAGGTGAGTTTAGGTTTATGGTTTATTAAATTTATATGCCGCCCTTCTCCCTGAGGACTCAGGGCGGCTCACAACAATAAAAAGTTAAAAGATATAAATACAAAAATTAAAAGAGGATTGAACAATATAAGAAATAAGAACAATTTAAACCAATAAAAAACCAAATTTAAAAACTATGGTCAGCCCAGGCCCGCTTGTTGAAATAACCAGGTCTTTAGGTCACAGCGGAAGGACCGAAGGTCGGGGGCCGTCCGCAGCTCCGGGGGCAGTTCGTTCCAGAGGGTCGGTGCACCCACAGAGAAGGCTCTCCCCCTGGGGATCGCCAGCCAGCATTGCCTGGCCAACGGCACCCTGAGGAGGCCGACTCTGTGGGAGCGAACCAGGCAAAGGGAGGTTGACAATGGCAGCAGGTGGTCTCGCAAGTACCCCGGGCCTAAGCCATGTAGGGCTTTAAAGGTGATTATCAGCACCTTGAATCGCACCCAGAGGGCAACCGGAAGCCAATGCAGCTCGCATTGGGTCAAACCAGAGTCCACCTGACTTCTAGGTTTAAGAGTCAAGACAAAGCTTTGGAATTTATGGAGAAAAATAGACTTGGATTGAGGTTGAAATGAATGAGGAGTGATGTTCTTTGGGCACAGAGGACACGTTTGGGTGAAGCTCTTCTTTGCCCCCAATGTTTTAACTTAATTTTGTTTACTCAGGACTATCGGGCCATGGCAGTGTTCCCCAGCCTTGGCCATTTTAAGAGGGGTGGACTTCAACTCCCTTTGCTGGCTGGGCTCCATTCTGGAAGTTGAAGTCCATCCCTCTGAAAATGGGTAAAAAGGCTCGGATACACCGGGCTATGATCTCATTTTTGAAATTCCCATTTTGAAATTCCCAATTCCCAGGACAAGAGGAAGAATAGGGCACTGGCATTTGATCCTCTTTGGTCGAATAAATGCCCACTCTGTGTTCTCCATCTAGAAGCCTCAGAGATAAGTAAAAATGGGGCTGCAGGGCTTACAATTCTTTTACATTTTTTTAATGCAGAGAAATTTGGCACGTTGCAAAACAAAGTTCACCGGTTTTCCAAAATTCAAAACATTCCATTCGTCCGAAACAGGTCCATGACCTTTGGAGAGACCAGTTCATCCCTTTCAATGAGCTACAGGTGATGCCACCATGCTACTTTTCACCCATAGGGGTGGAGAGACGGGTGCTCTGCAGTCCCTCATCATTTCAGCCAAGAAGGGAAGCAGCCCTGATAAGAATACCGAATAACAGAGTTGGAAGGCACCTTAGGGGTCTTCTAGTCCAGCTCCTTGCTCAGGCAAGAAACCCTGTACCATTTCAGTGCAATCTCTTCTTATAAACCTCCAGTGATGGAGCATCCACAACTTCTGGAGGCAGGTTGTGCCACTGATTAATTGTTCTCACTGTCAGGAAATTCCTCCTTAGTTCTAGGTTGCTTCTCTCCTTGATTAGTTTCCATCCGTTGCTTCCTGTCCTGCCTTCGGGCGCTTTGGAGAATAGCTTGACTCCCTCTTCTTTGGGGCAGCCCCTCAAATATTGGATCACTGCTATCATGTCCCCCCTCGTCCTTCTTTTCCTTAAACTAGATGTACCCAATTCCAGCAACTGTCCTTTGTATATTTTAGCCTCCAGCCCCTAATCATCTTTGTTGCTCTTCTCTGTACTCTTCCCAGAGTCTCAACATCCTTTTTTTTTTACATTATGGCAACCAAAACTGGTTGCAAAGTTGTGTTTCCTCTGGGGATAATCTAGCTCATATTCCGTCCTGAGAACAGAGGGCATCTGATACCCTCGTTCCCAACTTGAACAATAACTCTCCACTGGCTGAGTTGTTTGTTCTTCCCAGGCAGGGCTCGGCTCCATCTTTGAGGACCACAATTGGGCAGCTTAAGGAGAGAGTTGGGCTGGTTCTCAGCTTGCAAACAAAAAGCGTTTGACCATCCAATCCCAGCAATTCTTCTTAAATATCCTCGTATTCACACACACACACACACACACACACACACACAGACACTTTTAAAAATTTGTTTTCTTCCTTTTCCAAAGGTTACCGCCTTTCTAACTGGCATGGATTACTTTTTTTTTTAATGTTGTGAGTCAGGAGTGCCCGCAGGGTGTGGTCCAAAATGTTATGTGGGGAGGCAGGGTGGTGCAATTAAAGCTGTGTCTGCTTTTTGTGTGTGTGCCTTGCCCGTGACTCAGGTTGTGCACTTCTGCTTTTCCTTCTGTAACGTGAAGGTAAAGTATTAGTACTGCTTTATAAAGCCTTAGAAAGGCCACACCTGGAATCCCGCGTCCAGTTTTCGTCACTGCATTAATATATATATATATATATATATATATATATATATATATATATATATATATATATATATATATATATATATATATATATATATATATATATATATATATATATATATATACAGTATGTTGAGACTTTGGAAAAAGTGCAGAGAAGAGCAACTAATATAATCAAAAGCCTGGAGACAAAAACGTATGAAGAACGGCTGTAGGACTTGGGAATGGCCAGCCTAGAAAAAAGAAGGACTGGGGGGGGGGAACATGACAGCAATATGTCAGTATTTAAGGTCTGTCACAGAGAAGAGGGGGGGTCAACTTATTCTCCAAAGCACCAGAGGGAAGGACAAGAAATAATGGATGGAAACTAATCAAGGAGAGAAGCAACCTGGAATTAAAGAGAAACTTCCTAACAGTGAGGACAATTAAGCAGTGGCACAATTTGCCTCCAGAAGTTGTGGATGCTTTGTGAGTAGAGGTTTTTAAGGTGACTGGACAACCACCTGTCTGGAATGGTATAGGGTCTCCTGCTTGAGCAGGGGGTTGGACTAGAAGACCTCCAAGGTCCCTCCCAATTCTATTCTAATTGATTGAATGTCCTGTTATTCCACTAAATGGGGTGCTGGACTCCCATTCTGAATGCCTCATTGCAAGCAGAATCCGTCCTGTCGGTAGAAGCAAACTGGAGCTGCCCAAATAGTCAGAGATAACTGTGCTCAGCTCAGGTTTATGGAGAAACTTCGGAAAAAGTCAAGTTGCCAAACCCCAAAGTCCAGGCAGTTTTGACTTAGGACCTCAACTGAGCCCCAAATTTCCATTGCTAAGTGAGACATCTCTTAGCTGAATTTTGCCCCATTTTACAACTTTCCTTGCCACCGTTTTTGGGTGAATTGCTGCAGTTGTTCAATTAGCCACACGGCCGTTAATGAGCCTCGCTTCCTCATTGACTTTGCTTGTCCGAAGGTCGCCAAAGGGGATCACGCGACACACACACCCCCGGGATGCTGCGACCATCGTAAACGAGAGTCAGTTGCTAAGCATCTGAATGTTGATCACGGGTCCATGGGGATGCTGCAACGGTCGTAAGTGTGAAAAATGGTCATAAGAAATGTCACTAAAGGAACCGTTGTAAGGCACGGGCTGCCTTTACCCGTTTCCTGTTATTTGACAAGAGGGAACCCCCTCCACCTTCAGATCAGAGCCTCTAGGGAGGGTGTGTATGAGTGTGTGTGTGTGTGTGTGTGTGTGTGTGTGTGTGTGTGTGTGTACAGACACAAAGCTCTGCAGGCTCATCCTGTCTTTGCACAGGTGTGGGCCTACACCAGGTTTCGCGCTGCCCCTTCTGGATGGGTCTGTTGTTCCCAAATTGCTGGGATGCTGATAAGGAACCACAAATGGCCTCTTAACTCGGCGTGTTAGTCCTGCCTTTCTTGAGTTCAGTCAATATTTGATTTCTTTTGAAGGGTGGGTGGCTGACCCCGCCCTGCCCTTTCCTGGGAGCTGGGCTTTAATCGGCCCCTCGGCTCAAGAATAAGAAGAGCCGGCGGCCCTCATTTCCCTATGCAAACTCACCTTTGGTAAAGCGAAATACTAGCTGCGCAGCCGGAGAACCAGGCAGGACTTTCCTTGTTCAATGTCTGAGCATCGTTGTTCTCCAGAGGAAACTCCAATTAGTCCAGAACTGGAGATAAGCAGAGTCGGGGGGGGGGGGGAGTACGTAAATGTCAGCTCTCAATGTGTAGAGCAGGGGTGTTCAACCCTGGTAAGTTTATGACTTGTGGACTTCAGCGGTCAGAATTCCCCACACTGGCTGGGGAAATCTGGGCGTCGAAGTCCACAAGTCTTAAAATTGCCAAGGTTGGACACTCCTGGTGAAGCATTTCCCAAATCTGCCAGTGCTTACTCTTTGCAAGTCCAGCAGATGACAGGAAGAAGGTGTCCCAGCTGTCCAACCAGATCTTGCATCCGAAGGTCTGTTGCCCCTCTTCGTGGTCCTTTGATGTTTCTCCAAGTCCCAACAGTGTTTGCTTTGATCTTGGAAGGGTAAGATGTTTGATCTGGATCTTGAGCCCAGAAGGCAGTCTTGCGCCATCATCAGAAATATGTTTTGGATTCAGTTCAGGGCAAACGGGACGGGCGACACAGTGGCCGGTCCTGGCAAAGGCACCAGGGGGTCTGAAGCTCCAAGCTAACATCAAGATGACCTTGCCTGGTGCAGGATCAGGTCTGGCCTAACGCAAGGACTTCTCCTTCCTCAGACAGGTGTATGCAGAGGAGGGGGGGGGTCAAAAAAGTCAACACCTGCAATCAAATCCTTTTATTATTATTAATTTTTTTACATTACATATATGTACAGGAAGTCCTCAACTTATGAACACAACTGAGCCCCAAATTTCTGTTGTTAAGTGAGACATTTGTTAAGTGAGCTTTGTCCCACTTTACAACCTTTCTTGCCACGGCTGTTAAGTGAACCACTGCAATTGATAAGTTAGTAACCTGGTTGTTAAATGAACCCGGCTTCTCCATTGGCTTTGATTGTCAGAAGGTGGCAGATCACGTGACCTTGGGACACAGCAACCGTCATAAGTATGAATCAATTGCCAAGTGCATGAATTTTGATGACTCGGTTTGATGTTTTTGCCCACTGAGGACCCCCCCCTTGTTTTCAGGAAACTTTTATTTATTTATTTATTTATTTATTTTATTTTTATACTTCACCCACATCTCTTTACCAGCCAGGATGGTTGGCAGAGTGGAGCTGCCCAAACGGGCATAGTGGCAGTGTTTGATGACACACAAATACACACTCACACAAACACACACACACACATATATATATGGAGAGAGAGACCCCTTTGCATGCCCAGCCTTCCTTGGGAATTGAATTCACTTGGCTGTGAAGAGAACAAAAAGTGGCCAAATCCATTTCCCCCTGTGCCAATTTATTAGGCTTTAACAACCTTATTTTTTTAACAACAACAACAACAACACAAAAAGATAAATAGCAGATGTCCCAATTATTTAGTACTGGGGCCTCTTGCACAGCCCTTGAATCAACAAAGCCCTGGCACCCTCCCACAAAAGTCTTCCACAGACAGTTTTACAGGTGGTGTTGGGAGCAGACAAAGGCGCTGCTGGCAATCCACCTAGACGGATAACTTGCTCCCCTCTGGACTCGGTTCTTTGCTGCCATCTGCACGACCTCAGGAGACTCACCTCCTCCTCCTCCTGGCTACATTTCAAGTGCCAGTGTTGCAAAAGGGGGTTTCTGCAAAAGAGCCTTGGTGCTGGAGGGATTAGAATGCAGCATTGCAGACTAATTCTGCCCACTGCCAGCAGTTCGATTCTCACCATCTCAAGGTTGACTCAGCCTTCCATCCTTCCGAGTTTGGTAAAATGAGGACCCAGATTGTTGGGGGCAACAGGCTGTGTAAACCACTTAGAGAGGGCTGTAAAGTGCTATGAAGTGGTATATAAGTCTATGTTCTATTGCTATTCTGTGGCTCTTGAGGGCCATCTGATGGTGGTCTGGATTTCTGCACCCACATCAGGCAGACTTACAGAACGGTGCAAGCTTTCAATCCTTGCCTTGTTCTCTTCCCTTCATAATTTCCTGAGTAGGGAAAGTTCAGTGGAAAAAAAATAGGGGTGGGTGGGTGTTTGCCCAGCAACAGCCTTAGAGAAAGAGAAAAGGCTGTTTGCTGAATTTCCTATGAAGGATGGGTAGCTTTTCCAGGAAAAAAGTTGCTGCTTCTCATCTTTTTGCTTATTTGTAACCTGCCTTTATTATTATTATTATAAATAACTCCAGGCAGTGAACATATCCAACACTCCTTCCTCCTCCTCTTTCCCTCACAACCACAACCCTGTGAGGTGGGTTGGGCTGAGAAAGAGTGCCTGGCCCAAAGTCACCCACCCAGCTTTCACATCTACAGTAAGTATGACTAGAACTCCCAGCTTCCTGATGACTGGTCATCCAGATGCCTTTCATGCCTAAGTCAGGACTAGAACTCACCATCTCCTGGTGATTGGCCCAAATCACACCGCTGGCTTTCATGCCTAAAACGGGACTAGAACTCACCATCTCCCGGTGATTGGCCAACATTCATCCAGCTTTCATGGCTAAGGTGGGACTAGAATTCACTGTCTCCCGGTGATTGGCCCAAAGTCACCCAGCCAGCTTTTGTGTCTAAACTCTGCTGGTTTCTAGCTTGGTGCCTTCTCCCCTAGACCAAACTGGCCCCCAATAAGCAGCTAAGCACTGAGAACTGGTCCTAAAAGACCACAGACTCCTTCATTTATTTTATATTTACATCCCACCTTTCCTGCAGAGGCAGAAGATGACCGAAAACCCACAGCATCCATATTCCTCGGCCAGCTCCTTTCTAGATCCTAATCCAGCCTGGTCATATTTGGCTTCCCAGATCAGAGAAGATCAGGCTCTTTCAGAAGAGTTGGCCCTGATTTCCTGAGCGTGGCAAGGATCCTCTTTCATTTTCTTCCCAATTTGCTCACCAGCCCTTGTCACAGGAGCTTGCCTTTCCAGCACCAAAAGGTTGAGATTAAATGTCCACCCTTTCCCACGAATTACACAGTACTGGAGAGGAGATGCAGCCTTGCTCCCAAATGTGCAGAGGGTGTAAGATTACAGTCCTTTTTGGTGAGAACCAAAACAGTGAAACCTAACCCCAGATTATCAGCCTTTGTTCCCAGACTTTTCTGTTTGCCTAACCAAAAGGCACACACTCTTCTTAGTGAAGTTGAGGCTAATTTATAGGCTTGTTCCGCCTTCTCCAATATCTGCAAGTTTGTTTAATGGTTTTGCTCAACTCGCAGGAGTCTTAGCTACTACACCTTTGAAGAAGAGATGAAACAGGAAGAGAATAAGAGGGATTCATTATTCCTGGAGGTGCCTGGGGCTTAAATGTTCAGCAAACACAACGCACCTGAATTCATGGACATTAGTAACATGCCCGACATGTGGTTTAGACTCAAACAAGGGTTAGTGAGCCAAATCATCATCAAGGATGGTTTTTCATTCTTGTCACCCCCCTCCCACAAAATAGCCTTTCTGGCTTCAGATATATTACAAACTAGAATATGTTTGAGTTTAACATGAAACGAGGGAGTTGGGTTTGCGAAGACAAGGGGCTAAAAAGTGACAGGCCTGTAGATTCAGGTAGTGAGCAAAGTCAACCTCATTATTAGTTTACGCTCCACCCTTTCGTGTGAATCTAAATAGGTGGGTCATTTCATAAACCATCCTTCCTTCAAGCTGGTCTTATCCTTGTGAACTTTTTGAAAGTGTCTTTTTGACATCTGCAAAAAGTTCCTGAAAATTCTTACAACATCTCATTAAGTTGACTTGCAAATAAGGAGATGTGGACAAGAAATGTTGAGGACGTTTATAGAATGCCTGAAGAATCCTTGGCAGTGTATCTACAGAGGAGCAGGAGGGGGGAGGAGAAGGAGAAGGAGAAGAAGGAATGCTTGTAAATCAGCTTTTTTCAGTCCCATTCTAACTTTGAATGATCCGTAAACAAATGGTTGTAATTCGTCTCCCGGGGGATTATGGGCTGGAAAAGGTGTGACTGTCATTAGATGGGGCAGACAGGAGAGAGTGACTATCGCCAATAATAGTTTGGGGCTGCAAAGAGTTGGAGGAGAAAGATCTGCAGACCGAAACACTAAAAACGGGGAGTAGAATTGACAATCGTAGCAAAAAATAAAAAATAAAAAAATCCTTCTGCTAAGTGTCCTTTCAGCTCTCCACACCCCGGGGTGCTGAAACAAACTTTCAGGCCCCAGTGCCAAAGTAAATTTTAACATGGAAGACAAAGGCTGGACACGTTGGGTTAGATCATATTCCAAACCCAAGCCACAGCGAGAGTAAGTCATAGGATAGTTTCAAGGAGTCAAGGATTGGAGGATGTGAGCCCATGCGTATTTTCCTGCTCAAACTGGCATTTTTCATTTATTTAGTTTTTCCTATTTTACTCCAGAAGTGGTGTTCAACCTTAAGTCAAAAAACAATGTTTACTAGAGTTTTTGGGGTCACAGTGCCATCTAGTGGATGAAATTACACAGGGACAGAAAAGGTGTTTTTCAACCTTGGGCTCCTTGAGATGGGTGGACTTCAACTCCCAGAATTCCCAAGTCAGCATTGGGGAATTCTGGGGGTTGAACCACCCAACTTAAAGGGGCCAAAATTTAATAATGCTGCCCTGGGTAGCCCAAAATCAGCAGGAAACTAGTAGTACCTTTGCCAATTAAAAGAGTTTATTAAAAGGTATCTGCTTTTGGGGGATACAGCTCACTGGAGAGGCTAAACTAATGCAAAATCTAGATTGGGATAAAGTGGTCAAGGGAAAGGAAGGGGAAGATAAATATTCAGATGCCGTTACCGGTGAGATTTTGCTTAATTGCTCCATTTTTCTAAATCCTGAAGTCATTTGGGCATCAGCTCGTGAATTTTGTGTGTCCAGCATCCACAACCCCCAAAAAAAAACAGAGCTTCAATCGGACAATCACAGCTGCCATCTTGACCACTGTGGACACCCCACTAATCTTGGCTGATCAGCTTGGCTTTTGCTGATTTTCTGGGTGGAAAATCACCTGGAAAAAGTAGAAATCCCAGGGAAGTCAATTCTGTCTTAAGCCAAGGAGATTGCACAAATGTTTCCAGCTAAGTCATCGTCCATGGAAAGCAGCTTGAGAGAGTTTAACTGAGATTCAGTTGCAGAAGAAATGGTGTGGTTGTGTTGCAGTGAGCCATGTGGGGTCAGTGTTGAATCTTCCAAAAAAAACCTTCAGTAACTTGGCTCTTCCTGGAAGACTTTGTGTCTAGGAGACCCTTAAATGCATTTTAAAGCAGCTTGGCCTGCTAAGAAGACAAAAGAAACTCAACCCTTCACATCTCTTCCTATTTGGAAGAGCTTCTCCTGTTGAATTTCTAACAGGCTGCTGTAGAAAAGATTTGGTGGGGGGAGGAATGAAAAGAGAAGGTAATCCTCATGTGTAGTTTGAAAGCCTCCATCTCTAAAGAGGTTGGCCATAATTGAACCCACGTTGGATGATATGCAAAAGTTTGGAGCTGCCATATCTGGGCTACAAAATCCAGGAAATCACAAAAGAACACTTGAGAAATTGTACAAAATGTAAAGCCTTTGATTGACCTCTCTGAATTTTTCCAGCCAATTTGATGTCTCACAAGTCCTTTATGGAGGTAGATGATGATATTTTTGAAATTGCTTGTGTGCTTTCCTTTTTTTTTTCAAAACCATAAGGACCAGAAACATGAGGGTTCGAAGTGCCTCAAAAGAAGCAAAACTCAGAAGAGGAAGCTCGCTTCAATGAAATCAAGTGGCTGGTTCTCATTTTACCACCTGATGAACAATTGTTTAGAATGAGTAATATTATTTTGTTTGTTAGCAACAAGAGGCTGTAATTAATCTGACAGAGTTGATTTTACAACAGGGAAGTCTTATCTTTCTGGTCCAGTGCCAGTTGTGTGTGACAAACACAAGAAGTCAAATTAGAAAGATCTGCAACAGATAACAGCAGGCATAGATAAACTGATTCACGTTAACTGGCTTATGTATTTCCACACACGGCTTTGTAACCATGAGGACTAGAAGCCTGGCTGTTTTACAGAGCTCTTGACAAACACTTATGCACCATGAGATTCAGTGGTATTTAGCCTTCCTGAGTATTTTGATGTCTTTTTCCAAAATGAGAAAGGTATATATTTGGCAAAATGCAACCAAAGAACCAGGTGTTAGTCAAAATAGGGTTTTAGAAAATGCCATACAGCTTGTATAATGTGCCAAATGTGGTTTTGCCAATGGACTTGGGAACCCCAGGATGATGTGGAGCCCTTCAAGTCATTGGCTCGATTGTTGTGACCAGCAGGGCAGGGATTTATTGGGGTTTGTACTGGGGCTTTATTTCTGTAAAGCACCTGGACTCACCTTAAGGTGGGTGGCCAAATATTTTTTCTTAATATTAATCTTCCTCCTCCCTAGAAAGACGCTATAGGGCACTGCATGCTAAAACAACTAGGGACTGAGACAGCATTTTTCCACCCAGCATGACACTGCTGAACATTGACAAGAACTGGGTATGTCCCTAGTCTAATGAAAAGGACCAGGAGAGACATGAGAGCAGTCTTCCCATATTTGAGGAGCTCTTACAAAGACGAGGGGGTCAACTTATTTTGCAAAGTACCAAAAGGCAAGAAAAGAAACAATGGATGGAAACTAACTTCCGACAGATGGAAGCAACCTACAACTAAGGAGAGACTTCCTAACAGTGAGAGCAATCAACCAATGGAACAGCTTGCCTTCAGAAGCTGTGGGTGCTCCATCACTGAAGGCTTTCAAAAAGAGACTGGACAACCTAATTCTCACAGTACTATCTTACGTCTAAGGATATTTATCCATGTAGTATGGCTACATCACTTTTATTCTTCTCATCTGTTCCACTACTTTCTCTTATTGATATCATTATTATGATATTACTTTGCTATTATGATTATTATTACTTTGTTGTTTTGCATGTACACCAAGAGCTTATGCACTGGAGATAAATCCCTGGTATTCCAAATTCTAAATTCCAAATTCTGTCACACTTGGTCAATAACGTATTCTATTCTATTAATAAATATAAACAGAATTTTTTTTTGTTTTTTTTATATATTCTATATTAATAGTGTTTGTAGTTATCCTATGTGAGCTAGAGAGTGATAGATTTTAGAGTCTATGTTAGCATATGGTTGTTTATGATTCTTTTTTTCTTTTTTATACCTTGTACTCAGCTCTGGGAAGTCGGGGGGGGGGGTGGGGAGGGGGGGAGGGGTAAGGAGGGAGGGATAGGGGAGGGGTAGGGGGGACTGTCAAAGATAAAATGTATGATAAAACTTTTCAATAAAAATAAATATAAACATTGAGGTAGGCACAAAGTATGCAAGAATTTGAACATGCACAGGTTTTGGGGCTCCCTAGAAACGCAGAGCAACTAGGATACAAACTCCACAACTTGGTTTCACATCTCCGCTCTAGGCTCACCTTGCACTGCCGTTGGTGTTCCATTGCGTTCTCTGACCCTCTCCATCAAAACAACGGGATCCAATTTCCACTTGGCGGCATTTCATCCCCCCCCCCAAGTGATAAAATATTTAAAAATGGAAGTCAACCTGTGTGTCTCAAAGCTCTTCAAAGACTGAACACGGTTCAGCCTCAAGCTGAGGACTATGTTTGTCTTCATCTTGCTTTTCTCTGTTTTTACAGCTTGCCTGGCTGGCAATCCTCCGCTGCAGAGTGAACAATGCAAAAATGGATTTAATTGCAGGAGAAGACAGCAGAACTCATCTGCCTGCCCTGAAGGTACAAGGAACAATTCCAGAATGAGTCCAGATATTGAGATTCTAGAATGAGTACAGAGAAGAGCAAAAACTTACGAAGAATGATTGCTGGAATTGGGTCTGTCTAGTTTAATGAAGAGAAGGACCAGGGGGGACATGATAGCAGTCTTCCAATATTTGAAGGGCTGCCCCAAAGAAGAGGGGGGGGGGTCAACCTATTCTCCAAAGCACCTGAAGGCGGGACAAGAAGCAACCGATGGAAACTAATCAAGGAGAGAAGCAACTGGGAACTAAGGAGGAATATCCTAACAGTGAGGACAATTAACCAGTGGAACTTAGCTTGCCTTCAGAAGTTGTGGATGCTCCATCACTGGAGGTTTTTAAGAAGAGACTGGACAGCCATTTGTCTGAAATGGTAGAGGGTCTCCTGCTTGAGCAGGGCATTAGACTAGAAGACTTTGAAGGTCCCTTCCAACTCCGTTATTCTGTTATTCAGAACAGGTTGTGCCCTCAATTTAAGGGGTTTTCAGTCTACAGTCATTTCCGTCGTTGGCTAAACATTGCTTTAGACTAATATTTCTCAGCTTCGGCAACTTTAAGATGGGTAGACTTCAACTCCCTCTATAATCCACAGGGACCGATGCAAATAGATTCCATTCCTGGTTTTCTTTTGCTTTTCAAGGTTTCTTCTGCCCGGCTGGCAGCAGCTCCCCCATCCCATGCCCAGAAGGCACCTTCCGTTCTGCGGGATTGTCTTCTGCTCTCTCTTGCCTGGCTTGTCCAGTGAATTTCTTCAGTGCTAAAGTGGGCCAGGTCGCTTGCTTGCCGTGCGGCTCAGAGGCAGCACAACCCAAAGAAGGCCAAAAGACTTGCGTGTGCCTTCGGCAAGGCCGCGTTTTTCAGGTATTGGATTTTGTTCTATCCTTGTGTTCAAATTATCAGTTGACAAAGCTGCCTTTCAATGTTGGCAGACATGGGTAACTGGGAGGTCCTTGCTGTTCTTTGAGCTTGGTTGTTTTCTCGCAGACATTTCATTATCCAACTAGGTGTTAGAAGGGAGTGGGGTTTGCTCTCTGTTCACCCCATTCCCTTCTAGTACTGATTATATTCTCTAGTTGGGTAATGAAATGTCTGAAAGAAGACAACCAAGCTCAAAGAGCATCAAGGACCCCACATCTTCCTCCTCCTTCTCCTCCTCTACACAAACCCCTCTTTCTTCTAGCACTGATGATGTTATCTAGTTGGGTAATTAAACATCTACATGAAAACCAAGTTCAGAGAACCTTAAAGACCCCATAGGTCAACCTAGCTACAAATATTCTCTTCTGTTGGTAAATCTGCTGATCCTAAAAGATGACCAGAAGCTCCACTGTCCTATGGCAGAACAATCCCAATCAGAAGATCAAGTCTCCTTACAATGGTATAAATTCGGGGGGAGGGTGTTTCCTCACATCATGGAGCCCCACATTCCAGAAACCACAAGCACCAACATCTCTCCTTCTGCTGGTAAAATTGTGTGGACCTTCTCAACATCCCTTTTTCCTTCCCCTTCCTGAATCTTTGAGTCGTGTCTTAATTGGGGGTGGGCATTCCAGAGGGATGGATTTAACTTTCTTTCCTTTCCAGCCCAGTGATGCTCATTGCCCATGTGCTCCCGGATATCGAAATCTTCAAGAAGACAGGCGGTGGGACTGCGTGAAAGAAACCTATGCCATTTGTAGGGATGACGCTGTCCGGAACCAAGATGGCCGGTGCTTAACTAAAGAGCAGTGGGCTCGCTACTGTTCAGACCAGGTGAATAGAGGGTTGTGGGAAAAGCCCACCGTGGTTGGGGACGGGTGCAACTGGCTTTGCAACCCCCATTTCGGCAACTGATCTTCCAGCTGGGTAGCACTTTCCTTCATTCGCTCAAAGGGTCCTAAGCAAGGTCCACCACAGTCATAAGTGGTTGTAAATTGGGTCACCCATGTGACTGATGCAATTTTATGACCTTTTTTTGCAGCAGTTGTTAAGCAAATATTACAGTTGTAAAGCGGACTGATGGTTCACTATGGGCCAGAAGTAAATGCCGTCATGTGACTGCAGGATAACAATCGCAATAGCTGTTAGACTTATATACCACTTCATTGTGCTTTACAGCCCTCCCTGGGCAGTTTACAGAGTCAGCCTGTTGCCCACAACAATCTGGGTCCTCATTTTACCAACCTCGGAAGGATGGAAGGCTGAGTCAACCTTGAGCTGGTCAGGATCGAACTCCTGGCAGTGAGCAGAGTTAGCCTGCAGTACTGCATTCTAATCACTGCGCCACCATGGCTGTATGTGTGGTCTGATTGACGAGTGCCCAAATGTGCTCATGTGACCATTGGGGGTGGCAGTGGGAACTTTAAATCCCAGCCACAAGTACCTCCAAGGAGATTGTATGTCAAGGAGTACTTGTACGGTGTAAATTTTCATCCAAGGAAACACTGACTTTCTTCTGGTCTTCCCGGCTAGGTTTGTGACATCCCCCAAGACTATCAAGGTTATGACAAAGTTCTTGGACTTTGCCTTTGTCAAGCGAGCAGTCTGGACAACACATGTGGTCTCCGATGCCTACGACAGCAGAGAGGCATCTTGAAATTCTTCTGTGAAGACAGCCGAGCCCAACTTTCCATCGTGTACAGAAATGGCAGGCAGGTAATGAAGATGGAGAAGGAAATTGATCTTTCCAAGCTGCTCATTTTGTCGGAAAGCCAGAGTGCTTGGGCTGAGCATCTTCCCAAGGGCCAGCTGAAGCCAGTGGCTTCCCTGTTGGGAAACTGCCAGCCAGGCTGGAAAGAGGAGTCAAGTGAGGACCTAACCTGGAATCCTTCCATAGCTGCAAGGACTGGATAAGCTGGACTTCCCCCAAGATCCGTGAAGCCTTATCTGGCCATTCCCAGGAGAAGGCAAGCAGACTGGGGAGATTCTTATAACATAGATGGTGGGCAATAAAAGCATCCCACTACTTCTAAACCTAGATTTAGGTTCCTGAGAGAATTGTCACCTGGAGTTGAGATTAAAGACACCTTGTCAAGAATGGAGTGGAGTGGAGTGGAGTGGAGTGGAGTGGAGTGGAGTGGAATGGAATGGAATAGAATAGAATAGAATAGAATAGAATAGAATAGAATAGAATAGAATAGAATAGAATAGAATAGAATAGAATAGAATAGAATAGAATAGAATAGAATAGAATAGAATAGAATAGAATAGAATAGAATAGAATAGAATAGAATAGAATTCTTTATTGGCCAAGTGTGACTGAACGCACAAGGAATTTGTCTCTGATTCATAAGCTCTCAATATACATACAAACAACAAGTGATAAATCATAGTCATAAGCATAATATACAATCATCATAAATCATAAATTCTTCCTAGGTTGATATGTATTGGGAAGAGCTAGCAGTTTCTCTGCAAGGACTCGGCTTCCATGCTCAAAATCTCTGTGCCTCAGAGACCCGGGACGCCCAGCCAGTTTATGTGGTCAAGACAAATGGTAAGGACCAAGGAAGAAAGATGGTCCATATTTATCTCTTTCAGATTTTCCCACTGGCTTCATTGCCAACTCTTGACCTCCAAAGCTCCAGTGCAAACCAGCTTTCATACCCCTTTGACAAAGACTGTCCTGCCCTAACAGGAAATAGGAGAGAAAGCCCTGATTGCTAGTCAATCTGGACTTAGTGAAGAAAATGCCATTATTGTTTGAGGGAAGTACTTATTTTCTAAAGCCTTGGAATACCAGAGCGCAAAGAGGAGGCTGGAATAAAGGATGAAACACGGGTTCAGGCTAAGAGATTGTGGGGTGACTAGTTCCTTCTCCGTTGTTACAGGAAGAGGGTTTATAGGGGTGAACAATCCTGAACCGGAAGCACTGCAACATCTCTTTGCAACACAAAGCCAGATCCCACCAGCTTCCCGAAATGTGTTGTCGGCTGCAAAGTCCTGGGATACTTCGTGTATGTAGGCATCACGTTTGCGTCCTTGCATGGGTTTACATCAGACGTGGCCACCCTTTGGTGGTGAGCGGTCAGTCTTGGCATTTTGGAGAAGGGTCAAAGTGGGGGGTTATGCACAGTGAACAGTCACATCCATAGCCAGGTTCCCCCTCCCTGTGTTTTGGGGAAAGTTTCAGGGAGGTTTGGGGTGTCCTTAAGGGGATTGTGCAATGCTTGGGCCTATAAGCAAATACAGGCAGTCCTCAGCTTACAACAGTTCACTGAGTGACCGTTCAAAGTTACAACAGCAGTGGAAAAAGTCTTCTGACCTTTTTTCACACTTACGACCATCACAGCATCCCCATGGTCATGTGATCCAAATTCAGACGCTTGGCAACTGACTCATATTTACGACGGTCGCAGTGTCCCGGGGTCACGTGATTCCCTTTTGCGACCTTCTGACAAGCAAAGTCAGTGGGGAAACCAAAATTCACTTTGCAACCATGTTACTAACTAAACACCTGCAGTGATTTGCTTAACAACTGTGTCAGGAAAGGTCGCAAAATGGGGGCAAACTCACTTAACCAGTATCTTGCTTGGCAATGGAAATTTTGTGCTCAACTGTGGTCCTAAGTCAAGGACTATTATACAGGAGTGCCAACGTTGCACCTGTCTGCAGCTCCTTAAACCAAAGGCAGCTTTTACACCTGGAATTCTCAGGCGCTCGTCCCAAAGAAAGATGCCCTTATTGAAAAGAATTGCCAATGGGGGTGGGTGGGCTGCCGTGCCCCAGTCCCAGTGGGTCTCCCAGCTTGGACTGGCAGCAAACCGCCTCACCCATTGTCAGCAAACGTGTTTGGAGAGGGAGGTCTGTGAAAAGTGGTTAGGAGGCCCCTGGAGACTCACACTGCCTCTCCCTGTGCAGTGGAAAGTGGCCATTGTTGCTCCTTTTTGCAAGTTGTCTGCAAAGGAAACCACAACCCAAAACACAAGCAGACAATAACAAAACGTGATCCCTCAAATTGTGTCCCTCTATGAACTAAAACGCAGCTCTACTTCACTAAGGAGGGTTTGTTGTTGTTGTTGTTCGTTCAGGGACTTCTGCCAGAGGTGGATTTCGATTTTCCCAGCCAGAACCTACCAACGCTACACCGAGGACCACGTTAACCGGCATCCTTAACCCAACGGTGTGCCTCAAAATGCATGAGTTTCTGATGTTCGTTGTTTCTAAAGACCATTATCCTGTTTATGATGTGTAAGTACAATTGTAAACTCCCACGAGGTGTGTCTTCCTGCCTCCAAATGTAGGTTGTGCTGCTTTTCATTACAATGAGAAGCGTGTGTGAGCACCGAGTCATTTTCCCGTGCTCTTTAAAGGAAACAGTGAAAGAGATTTCTTACCCAAGCTTGCTAGTTTTGATAAAAGCTACTAAGAGTTGCTAAAATAAGTCATGGCCAAATCAGTGTCCAGCTATCAGCTACCCATTTCTGGCCTTTTCAACTTCTCCAGAGCAGAAGACTTTATTGATTGATTAGATTTCAGAATCAGAATAGAATTAGAAGGGACCTTGGAGGTCTTCTAGTCCACCCCACTGCTCAAGCAGGAGACTCACTACCATTTCAGACCATTTCCCTTCTTAGAAACCTCCAGCACCCACAACTTCTGGAGGCAAGTTGTTCCATTGGTTAATTGTTCTCACAGTTAGGAAGTTTCTCCTAATTCCAGGTTGCTTCTCCCCTTGAATTATATGTCACCCATCTCGCTAATCTTTTAGAAACACTGCTCGGCTCTCCAGCCTCCTGGATCTAAAGCCACTCTCTGTGTTTTGTTCCACTGACTGATCCTTATTCTTGGGTGGAGTTCCAGATTAAATATTGGAGGAAAATCTTTTGGGGATGGAGATCTTATACACATCTGCTCCCTTTTGTCTTGTCTTTCTTCCTAGCAATAATTTATACAACACAAACCAAGATTTTGACTGGGGCGCTTTCCGTAAACTCGCAGAAGAAATGCGATTGGCTTCCAGCTGGACCAGCTTTTTCTTCTTCCTATACCAGTTCTACGATCCTGGCACTTACATCTTGAGGCTGAGTAGCAATCAGCACAAGAAAATGGTGGGTTTCGGCTCCCAGCACGTTGGTTTCAGGACAGAGGCAGCCCTTGGAATGAGTGTGCTATCGTCCCTATGATGGGCTGGGAGATTTATCAAATGGGATAATGGTTCAACTCTTCATTCATATTGTCTTGATCAGCACCCTTCACCACGGATCTCTTAAAGGATGTGTATAATTTTTAGTTTACTTACTTTGAGACCCAAACCATTACAAGGCGAAACTAAACATTGAGTATGAAGAAAGATATAATAATTACAGAGCAGATTTTCTCAACTTTGGCAACTTTAAGATGGGTGAACTTCAACTCCGAGAATTCCTCAGCCAGGAGGAGGACATCTTCAAGTTGCCAAGGTTGAGAAACGCTGCTTTGGATGGATGGATGGATGGATGGATGGATGGATGGACAGACTGATTGATAGACTGATATTGATTAATTGATAGAAGATAAAGGTAGTTAGGCAGGTAAACAGACAGGCAGGGAGGCAGATAGATAGAACTTTCTGCCCCTTTTAGAGGCAGAAGGCAGGCAGACATACAGAAAAGACAGACTGATAGATTGAGAGAGGAGAGAGGACAGAGATAGAGAGATAGAACTTTCTGCCCCTTTTAGAGGGGAGAGCACGGCTGGTTATGGAATGCTGGGAGTTGAAGTCCACCCATTTTAACGTTGCCAAGGTTGGGGAGCACTATCTTAGGATATATGACAACATCGCACCTCAAGATTCTGACTTAATTTCCCCTTCCCGTGTGCTCCTTTTGAAAAGTATATCCGGATCCTGCCATTTGGTGGACAATGTTACGAAGAAGGACCATTCTACCCAACATCTCCTGGTTATGTTGTTCAAGTAGGCATCGCAAAGATCCCAGATCTAGTTCTGAAACCCGATTGGCCAGCAATCATTGGAATAATCATCACCCTCATCTTCCTCATTCTCCTCCATCTCGTGCTGATTGTAAGTTCAGACAAGAATGTTAACAACAACAACATTGTTGTCGTTGACAACAATCAAAATAAATGAAACTTTGTGCATAAGTTTCCTTAGAACTTCTTTCTTGTTTCTGTAAGCTTTTTCCCTCCCCAAATGTTGCAGATTCTTTGCCAAGCTTTTGGATGGGCCAGGAAAGCAGATTCCACTCCTCAATTCCGAAAGCTGCAGTTGAAATATAATCTGGATCAATATTCCTCCAGGGAATCCAAAATGGTTCTCATCCAGAAATACCCATCTGGCATGCAAGCAAGGGGGTGTTCGGAGAAAAATCCCAGCCACGTGGAAAGAAGAGAAGGTAGACATTATTTTAGGCGATAAAAATAAAACACACGTCCACAAAGAATTAGCTCGAGATGAATGCTTCCACTGAACACTGCTGAAGAAATTGCATTGTAATTATCTCCTTGCAAATCGCTCACTTTGCAATTAGCACAGACTGGGGGATATCTGCTGAATGAGAAAGCTGGGGTGATCCAGTGGGTTGGCGTATTTAACTACAAAGATTTGGTCCCCAAGCCTTTGTCTTAGTCACCTATTCTCTAAATCAGGGGTCTCCAAACTTGACAACTTTAAGACTTGTGGACTTTAACTCCTAGAATTCCCCAGCCAGCATGCACTGGCTACGGAATTCTGGGAGTTGAAGTCCACAAGTCTTAAAGCCTCCAAGTCTGGAGACCCCTACTGTAAACCAACGATTCTCAGCCGTAGCATATTGAAGATATGTGGACTTCAGCTCCCAGAAGTCTGCATAGCTGGCTGGGGGATTCTGGGAGTTGAAGCCCATCCACACAGCTTACAGTTGCCAAGGCTGAGAAACTCTGCTCTCTCAACTTTTATATTTCAACCCTGGGGTATGGGAGTAGTAATTTACTCTTCATGCTTAGGCTTTTAACTGGACAAGCAAATAAACTTGCTATTAATTAACGGTGTTAAGTTAGATTATCGGCTAACCACAAGTTGACTTTCTGGCTCTCTTCTCCTCTATATCTGTAGCCTTCTGTTCTTATTATGGGAGACAATATTCTGATACTATTGTACTAAGTAGCATACATTTCATGGTATACTCTATGCGACTACTACTATTTGCCTTAAGAAGTGTCAATGCGTTAAGTGTCATTCTCTTCGTAGACCAGTGCAAAGTATGGGACTCCGAAGACCTCATAGACCTTGACTCATTCAACACCAATGTGTTTTTTGAAATTCTGCTTACACAGTCTCTGGCCATGACAACCAAACTCAGCCAGTTTAAAGAAGAGGTGAGTTATCTCCATGTAAAAGTCAAGGAATTGTGGATTTATTCCATGCAGAAATTAAGGTGTTTTTTTTTCTTCTCTCCATATATATATATAACAAAGGCTGGGCTATAAATGTCTCCAAACAGATCATTAAGCACACAGAAATGGTTCACTTCCATGTCTCCATGACAAAGTGACAGTGAGGGTGTGGAATAGAACTAAGAACTAGCAATAAGGAGAAAATGCCTAACAGTGAGAACAATTAACCAGTGGATATGGCTTTGTCTTCACAAGTTGTGGGTGCTCCATCACTGGAGACTTTTAAGAACAGATTGGACACCCATTTGTCTGAAGTGGTAGGGGTCCTCCTAGTTGAGCAGGGGGGTTGGACTAGAAGACCGTTAAGGTCCCTTCCAACTCTGTTATTCTGAGTAGGGAAGATATTTGCTGTGGCCCCTTAAGTTCGCTGGCCAACATTTCGCTCCCTTGGTTTCAAAAACTTTGGTTTGAATCTACCCAGGGATAGTCCTCAACTTATAATCTTTTGTTTGGTGACCGTTCAAAGTTACAATGGCACTGAAAAAAACGGACTTATGACCATTTTTCAGACTTACAACCTTTGCAGCATCCCCCATGCAAAATTCAGGCCCTTGGCAACTGACTCATACTTATGACGGTCACAGCATCCCAGGGTCACGTGATCCCCTTTTGCCACCTTCTGACAAGCAAAGTCAACGGGGCAGCCGGATTCACTTAACAGCCGTGTGACTAACTTAACAACTGCAATGATTTATTTAACAACCAGGGCAAGAAACCGAAGCTGACTTTGTTCCTCTTCTCTGCGCTCCGTTTCTTTCCTAGCTGAAATCCATATACTTCAAACTCCTGGAGGAATTCGCCTCCATCCGAGATCTTTGGGTAACAAAAATGTGCATTTCCGATGGAGGAAAACCTTGCAGTGATGCTCTAATGGGAGAGTACATGAAGGTGAAAGAAGAGGTAGAAGAATCAGAGAGACATTTATGAGGGGTTTTTTTTGGAGGGGGGTAGCCTAGCTAATTGTCCCCAGTATCCGCCTAAAGCAGGATTTCTCAACCTTTGCAATGTTAAGACGTGGACTGGGGGATTCTCTGGGTGGGGAATTCTGGGAGTTGAAGTTCACATGTCCACATGATGAAGGAACCAGGAAGAGATCCCACACCCTGCAGGGACCTCAAAGCTTTCCTTCCTTCCTTCCTTCCTTCCTTCCTTCCTTCCTTCCTTCCTTCCTTCCTTCCTTCCTCTAGATTTAAGTCATATTGGCCATATTGGCGGTATATAAATCTAATAAAATAAAAAATAAAAATAAATTTGAGCATACCGAAACAGAGTGCTTCAAAAGGATTGCATGTTGGGCATGACAGTCCTGGATGACATGTCCCTATTTTATGTTGCAATTTAGGCAGAGGAGGAAATTAGGTGCAGAAAGCATCGGGCAGCAGAATACGAAGAGAGTTTGGACAGACAGATCAACCTCTTGACTCAGTATCTGAAACACGAGGAGGAACACTGGGTGGCCTTCAATTCTGAACTCCAGGAAGTTGTGAGGCAGGTGGGGATGTTGGAAGAGGTGATCTCTGGAGAAGATTTTGGCTCAAATTCTAAACCAGAGCATTGGGGGTAAGAGCAATCCTTAAAAACTTGCCTGCACCAACCCAATTCCTCCTAGTCTGCTTGACCAAATAACCTGGCATTTCTAGCCAGTCAATAGGAAGACTTGGGGGGACTCTCTCTGAAACATAACTTGTTTGGGGACGTGTTTGCTGTCTTCTTCTCCTGACGCTTTCAGGTTATTAAGCCTCATAGATGCTGCAAGCGAGAAGCTCACCAACCTGGTGGTCAAGGAGAGCCATCGGCTTATGCAGTGGGGACTTCTTGGCGAAGGAACAGGAGCTGGCCTTCTGAACCAAGAGAAGACCCTGGTGCTCACCAAGGAGAACTTTGTTGGTAAAAGGAAACCCCTTAAAAGTTTGCTTTTTTTAAAAAAAAAAAAGAGGGATTTGCTTTACTGATGTTGCTATCATCAGGGCTTTAGCTGATAAGGGTCATAATGCAAAATGTATTATCCATTTTGAATAATAAAGGTGGGATACAAACAAACAAATAAATATAGCAAAAGTTTATTTATTAAATGTATATGCTACCCATCTCACTACTCAAGTGACTGTTCAGTTCTTCATCTGCATTCTTGATGGACATCTGCCCAAATTGAAGACTGGGTTTAGAATCCAATTAAGGCTGCCTTGAAATGTCTAAGCCACCAAAGGTTTGTGTCTTTTCATTGTCTCCATCGCTGTCCCCAGAACCAGGTGCCTCCTTCAAGACATGTGAGCTTCTGCATCAGGATCTTGCCACGGGACTGATAATGCCCAATGAAGACATCACCATGCTTTTAGCCAATCAGTCCATGAAGTCTGCATCTCCAGATCACTTTCTGCATCCTGGGACAGGAAAACTGCTCCCAATAGCCGGGAATGTTGGCTTTGATCCCCTCAAATCCAAGCTGATCCCTGTGGTTGACTTAGTATCTGGTAAGAATACACCTTACCAAGGTGTTTTAAGGAATATTACTGTTGTGCTAATTCTATTTATTTCATATCTTCTGTTTAGAAGCTTCGGTTTTAATTCTTCATCACTCTTGGTCAGATCTAATTGCTTTGATCATTCTTGCTGTAGGGTTAGACTTTTCCTGGTCTTTGTCTCTGTAGGTGTATGCTGGCCATCCTGCGTTTGGAGGGAACAAGCTGGGGACAACAACTGTGGGTTGTTTTAACACCAACATAATGCCATTCAATGCTTGATCCTTGTATGCTGCTCTTATATGTTCTGTTTCCCTTTTGGGGATTTCTGCTTAGGAGAGATTCAACATCACTCGGACCTCCCAGTCCTCTCCTTTGTTCCATATCCTGTTTGTCCAGAAACTGGCCTTCCGGGAAGAATTAACTTACCTGTTCTGCAACCTGAGAAGGTATTTAAATTTGGAGGCCTGATGCAAGATCCAGTTACTGGAACAGAAGTACCAGTCCTTGCCATCACTGCTCATCCCCAAACTGGCCAATGGCTGACCTTGGGTGGGACATACCTAAATCCCCTCACAGGGATGGTGACCCCACTTGAAATCGGAGGGCCCATGGAAGCACAAGAAAGTGGAAAAATCGTTCCTATCCTTGGAGTCGGTTTGGATAATAACACAGGTAGAGAAAAGACTTGACTGTTGGCCTAGTTTTGTTCGAGAGACAGTGGGTGGAGGGTTCATGTCTTGGTGGAAAGGTGTGATCACTGAAAAAGGGAGCAGCTTCACTTTTAGAATTACCAGCAAACTGATATATGCTAAATAAGATATCCATCTCCAATGAAGTTAAAACTACTCCTTCCATTTTTATTGTGGGAAAGACGAAGAGTAACACACCTGTGCATCTAGGGCTGGTCACTTACTTGGGAGCGAAATGACAATTTCAAGAGTTTGTGTTCCTGCTAAGGGTTCCTTATCTTTAAACTGGGGGGGACTGGACTATCTGTCCAGGGGAAGATACCTACAATCAGAACTGGGCGTCGATGTTGTCAGATGATCATAAAGTGGGACATCCCTTTCCTGCACATGACACACAAGGAAGGACAGCTTAGTCTGTTCCTTGATGCCTCCAAAGGTTCACTAGCATGGGATTGGAAGTTCTGCCATCCACCTGGATGGTACCACAATCCTGGAGGTTTCATTGCTAGTCTTAGAACCATGAAAAACGTCTGGTCCAACCTGCTGCCCAGAGATCAATCTTCCAGGAATTCTGAATCGTTTTTCATGAGCTACAGTAGTTCTCATCTCCAGGTGTTTTGCACTGAGGATTTCAGTTTTTTAACATTTTGAGTTCTTCCATAATTACTCCTTTCAGCTTTGTGATTTGGCAATAGTTGACAAGCAAGGACAAGGGGAAGCAAATGGCCCTTTTCTAGGGAATGGTGATTATTCTAGCCCCCACCCCAGCTTTGATGAGAAGCCCAGGTGGTTAAGAAGTAGACCTTTACCTGGACTACAGCATACCCGCAAGGCCATAGAGAAAAGCCATGGATTGTTCAAAACATTATTTCAGAAGCTAAAGGAAAAATCAATAGTTTCCTGCTTTGTCAAATACAGAGGCATATATATATATATATATATATATATATATATATATATATATATATATATATATATATATATATATATATATATATATATATATATATATATATATATATATATATATATATATATATATATATATATATATATATAGACAATAGAGAGATTACTTGGAAGAAAGCAATGAAAAGTAATAAAAAGACTCCATTCATTAAGTCAGCTGCCCCGGCTGCTTTGACTCTCTCAAAAAGTAGTTTAGCCAATCAATAAATGTAATAAACAAGGCTTAAAAATAGGTTTGCTTTGGTCTTCTAAGCTCAGGAGCTTAGAAAACATTTCCCCTTCTGTCCAGCATTGTACCACTGATTTTTAATAATGAAAGCCAACCCATTTATGATTTTCTGAAAATGCAATCAGCTCTATGATACTGATTAAATGGGAGCACCCAAAAATCTAGTGGGACTTGTTTTACTCCACATCCAGATGAATTTCAAAGAAAATGAACTGAGGTCTATTTAAGAAAAAAAGAACAGCCCACATTAGCTGACTCCCTGTTGTGGCTTCCATCTAGGCTAGGGGAAGAAATAGAGCTTAAAAATCACCTATCATCAGTTGAGGTCCCATTCAGGATGAGCCAAGATGGACTAATGTTCTCTTGCTGTTCTCTGAATACAGGAATCGTTCTGCCACTAGGAGGACTACATGGTCCTTCTGAAGACCTTCTGCTTCCTGGAGATCCCTTTGTGGAGCCCTTGAGTGGCAAGATGGCTCGCCTGCAGGGCCTCTCCCTTCGGCAGGACAAAATGGTACCTCATGCAGGCAGTTACCAGGTGCTCTTGGAAGCCAACGTCCTCATCGCCCAGATCCTTGTGGTGAAAGCCCTGAAGGAATATAAACACTCCATTAGCAAGGATCTATGCTCAACGGTCAGGTTGACAAAAATTCTCAATGGGCCAGAGGAAGCCATGGAAACGGCACTGGCCCACAAGCTTGGTTATTTGATGTACCAGCTACAGAAGCTGGAGAAGCAAAAAGGTGGTGCTTCCAGTGTCAAGAGGACTGGTGGAAAGCTGGGTAGGTATTGGCATGGACTAGGTTGTTGATGGGAGGAGCTACAGAGCTTGGGGTGGACTTGATGGTCAGTGCAGTTGGGTAGCAGGAAGGACTCTGCACTCTCTCCCCAGTTGAGTGCCCAAGTCTTTGCTATTGTTTCTTCTTTCATAACTGAATAGGTGTTATAGTTGTCTTTTTGGAGCCATCTAAAATTGATTGTGTGTCATGAAGTCATCGTTGACTCCTAGCAACCATCTAGATAGAAAGAAAGAAAGAAAGAAAGAAAGAAAGAAAGAAAGAAAGAAAGAAAGAAAGAAAGAAAGAAAGAAAGAAAGAAAGAAATGTGTCATATGTTAACTCTTAGATTACCTTGCTAGGCCCCAAACATGGGGCAAATCTTTATTTTCTGTTTTCTCCCCTTGCAAAAAAGCTAACAAAGCGAGAGAGAACCTGTGGCTCAAGAAGTAAAAACACTGCCTAACGTGCAAGCAGCCCAGGTTCGAATCTCAGAAGGGTATGACTGACTGATGAAGACTAATGAGTCCGAAATGCATATCAGCCTCCCTAAATTCTTTGTTAGTAATTTACACCCCCTCTGGCAGTTTAAAAAAGAGGAACAAACAGCCACATGCTTCTCCCAGAAGAAGGAAGCTGAAGCCACCAGCCTGATGATGACGGATGGGATTCCGTCGAAACGTTGCTCCTACACCTTTAGTTCTACGCGGGGAAAAACCCGAATGACCAAGATCCATATATATATATATATATATATATATATATATATATATATATATATATATATATATATATACACATATATATTGACCGTCTAGTTCTGATTTTAGTGATATGTTTTCCCTTATTGTAAACAAACCAGGAATGATCAAGTATCTCAGCACAGAACTTTGGGTCCCTGCTGTGTTTGGGTTGAAAATTCCAGACCCCGGAAGTTCCGAACTGATGGTTCCCATCCTTGGCGTGGAATGTGATTGGAAAACAGGGCAGCCAGTACCGCTGGCTGGGGTGACAGAAGATGCTGATGGGAAAGGTAAAATTTTCAACTTCAGTTAGGGTTTTTCTTTTGTTTTGTTTTTTATAACTGCGACGGAAACATCTAAATCTGGCATCTATAAAGACGCACCCCTCCAGATTCACTTCTTTTGCCTGCCTTCTAGGCCTGGTGCCCATCACAATAGGCTCCAGAGCCATTGATCCCGTCACAGGGGAGACGGGGCCGGTCATTGGAGCGCAGACCAACCCTTGGACCAAGGCTGTCCTTCCTGTCATCCAGCCGCAAGGATGCTTGCCGCGAGAAAACAGAGACCCCGATTTGGTAATGCTTTCCTACCACCTTGGAAGAGCTTTCTCGTACAGATTCTCCCGACCTCTTTATCACGTGTGTCATCCTTACAGCTGGATGCCTTGGCCAAGGAGCTGATGGCCAGGCGGGTTTACTGGCGCTCCCAACGAGAGAAAGAGCAGGAGATATTTAAAGAGGTGGATCACCTGTTGCATGATATCCTCGATGCTGCCAAGGAAGGAAAAATGGGAAAGGTGAGGCTGGGACGTTCGTGTGGCGTTGATGGCTAGGAAGACTTAAGATACCCGCTGGGCCAGCTATTGCCCACCAGGTACCCCTCCAGACGCCCAGGGTTACAATCCTTCATTTCCCGGACTGGCTAGAGGGGATAGATGGAACAGGTCAGTGCAATTATTCATTAGGGTGTTTTCTGTATAGATGGTTCTTGACCTACAACCATCATTTGGGGGCCACTCAAAGATACAACAGCATTGAGAAAAGTGATTTATGACCACTGACCTACGATGGTCACAGCCTCCTTCCATTCACGTGGTCCAAATTTGGGGATTTGCAACCAGCATGTCTTTAGGACAGTTGGGCTGTCCTGGGGTCACGTGGTCATCATTTGCGATCTTCCCAGCTGGCTTCCAACCAGCCAAGTCAGTGGGGGAAGCCAGATTTGTTTAATGACCGCATGATTCATTTAATAACCGTGGGGGGGGGAAAGGTGGTAAAATTGGGCAGGACAACCACCTTGCTTAGCAACAGAAGTTCTGTTTGCAACTGTGGTTGTACGTCAAGGACTATCCATAGGAAAATGGTTTTGTCCAGGCAGAAGACGTACAAAGAATCCAGAAGGATAAGATCCAGGTTAAAAAAAGACCCTTGTGATAAAATACATGGAGTGACAAAAGTCCTGCTTTTAGATGAAGACTTTTCTTGATTCCACCTGTAGATGTTGATGCCCAAGCAGTTTTAATCTTTCAGGAGAGGAATGCTAACTCTGCACCATCTACTCTTGCATGTCTCAGCCACCATTTTCTCTTTGCTTTCCTCTCCTGCAAGTTCAAGTTCAGGGACAGATTAAAAGCTGCTGACAAAATTTGCCGCTTCCTGGAATCATCTTCAGCCCAAGAAAGTCAAAGGCAGGTCGGCCGAGACCTGACAGTGTTGGGGAACCCCGAACCATCTTTATGGTCAAGAGGTAAGGAAGGAATTCTGGATAAGTGAAATAAAATATTTGCAGTTCCTTGAACCGTTTCAAAGCATCTTTATAAAGGCTGCCTGCTATGGAGGAAGGAAGGAAGGAAGGAAGGAAGGAAGGAAGGAAGGAAGGAAGGAAGGAAGGAAGGAAGGAAGGAAGGAAGGAAGGAAGGAAGGAAGGAAGGAAGGAAGGAAGGAAGGATTTCAGGATTTGTCTGCATGCATTGTGTAAATCTGAAAAAAAAATGGAGGTAATTTGATTGTAAACTGAGTTTATGATTCCCATGCTAGTTAAAAGCTAGGTGGGTCGGTGGGGACTACTTATTTTGCATATTCTGGCATTCATGGAATTAATGTCTAGCTTTGACCCCCGAGATGGACAAATTCCTATGGTTTTCAAGGGACAGACATTTCCATAGCGGAGGGGGGCGCATATGTGGATTCATACTCACACCCTTCCCGATCTGGATTTGGCGGCTCTAGTGGACAAGAAGGAGAAGGAGCAGGAGGCCAAAGTCCAGCTTTTGCTCAGGAAGACTTTGGAAAAACTGGTGCAATTCATTCGGACAACACAGCTGGAAGATCAGCGGATCCAGATGCAACTGAAGGAAGCTGAGCGACATTGGAGCAGGAACCTCCGCACCCAGGAAGTCATCAAAGAGAAATTCAGAAAGGTGATCCGCAACCCTGATCTACTGGGATCTCGGTTTAATGCCAATTTCAAAACAAAACATGTCTTTTTATAAAGGGATTCTCTAAAGTTTTGAATTTTTGATCCGTGACTGCAACAGTCTCAAGCGCAAAGACTGTGACTTTAACCGCTGCAGCATCCCCTGGATCGCATGATCAAAATTCAGACAGTTGGCAACTGACTCACAATTATGACGGTTGTAGTGTCCCGGGATCATGTGATCCCCTTTTGCAAACTTCTGGCGAGCAAAGTCAATGGGGGAAGCCAGTTTCACTTCACAATTGGGTTACAAAGTTAACAATTGCAGTGATTCACTTAACAACCGCGGCAAGAAAGGTCGTAAAACGGGTCAAAACTCAACCAATGTCTCAATTAGCAACATATATTTTGGGCTCCATAGTGGTCGTAAGTTGAGAACAACCTGTAGTCACTTACTTGGTATAAACAACCAGGAAATGCATCGTCCAGACAGATCCTTTGTCTAATTTAAGTGCATGGATGAAAAATTTAGACATGCCTAGAGAAATACACTAAATTTCTTTCCAGACCAAACTGCATCTCTTGACAGAATTCCAGGACCAGGTTGCAAGACAGCAGACCAGAGTGGAGACTGAATATTGCAGACTGGAATATCTGCGGCTCTTATCAGACATTGTGGCCTTCCAAACAAAGGTATGATGTTCCTCGGTCAGGTTGGAGATGACAACGTGGAGTCAGTCTCTCGGCAGGGATAGTAAGATGCTCATCAAGGATGAACCATCCCTTGTGGAAATCGGTCTCTCTCCAAACCAAAGCTCATTCATAAAAAGAGAATATTTGCAGCTCAGGATTGAACTGTGGGCTCCTTGGTGCTCTCTGAGCTTGGTTGTTCTCTTGCAGATGTTTCGTTACCCAACCAGGTTACATTCTCAATGATATTATCTGGTTGGGTAATGAAATGTCTACAAAAAAACAACCAAGTAGGGATGTCCCAAAGATGCTTTTTCAAAAGGCAAGTGGACTTCCTTTGTTTTGCTTGAAGACGTTTCTCTCCACATCCAAAAAATGAAGAAGCTTCTTGAATGAGAAGTGAAACACCTTCAAGGAAAACAGAAAGAAAGTCCAGTTGCCTTCTGAAAAAGCACCTTTGGGACAGCCATGACCTGGATGACTGAGAACCTCCATAGACATAAACCAAGCACGGAGAACACCAAGGACCTCATTCACCAGACTCTGTTTCTCCTTGCAAGCTTACTCCCACTTGTAATTTTTCTAGCACTCCATAAGGATAGCATAAAAAGGGCCCTATTTTGCAGAATCATAACCTCTTTTCTCTATCTCAGGACTGTCTCTCTGGATCTGCTCAAAGTTTCATGAACTACCCTGCTGCAAGATTCTACAGCATGGCTGCTACTCCCTGTGGAAGTTGGGAGGTCATCAATAAAAAATTGATCCCCTTGCTGAAATTGGTGCTCCAGTCCCTGGAAGAGAACAAAAAAGGTTCTTCATCTCCTGAGGAAGGTCAGGGATCAGGAGATGCCACTGACCATGTTGTGCTGGCCATGTTTTTAAAAGAAAATATATTGATGGGTGCGGTCAGATGATGTCTCCAGTTTACTAATCAAACTGATTAGCAATCTTATTTTTAGGCCAAGATTGAGCATGCCCTGCCTGAGACCTCTGAGGTCCCCAACCTCTTTTGACAGTTCTCAGAATCCCCCAAAATTCCACCACAAAAATAAGCTGATGTGATGGAATGTAGTCTGGATTCCCAGGAGGGAGGGGCTGCGTTCCAGAGGACCAAGATAGAGTGAAATTTGGATGGGTTGGTTGGGAGGAAGAGAGCTAAGCCGGTTCCTCTCTAGCAGTTCCCGAGTGTATCTTTAATGATGCAAACAGCCTGCTTCAGTTTAGCAAGATTAGCCTCAGGTTCCAAAAAACCCAAGAAAGGCATGTTGAGGTTCTTCTAAAAATTTCCTTTATTGTTCCTCACCTATAGACAGAAATCTTGCCAAACCTCTTAAAGTGTAGGATTTCAGGAGAGAGTTGAATTTGCTAAGTGCTGATATATTATACAAGTGCTCCAGAATTTATATTTAAACATATAAAGTGTTTATATTTTTTTTAAAAAAATGTAACAGAAATGAATTCTCACCTGCTTTCATTTTCTGGCAGATACTGACAATTCTTTCCAGGATATATTGGATGTTCAAATGATCCCTAAATCCAGAGAACTTGTTCCTGTGCTTGTTTCAAGTCTTTCTGCGAGGGAATTTGTAACCTACCAGTATGGTATTGTCACTCTGCAGTTTCTCCGACCTTATATTGGTGTAAGTGTTCAAAAAGTGGAAGCATCTTAAGGAAACCGTTTTGCTTCTGCATAGGGTGTAAGAATTTTTTTTTTAAAAGAAATCAGTTCCTCATCAAAACTTGAAGATACATTGGCTCTGATCAATAGATCAGCCTGGTTTGTCCAGCATAACCATTCTATGTTCCTTCTTGTTGTTATCCCCTCCCTTCCAAAGCTAGTGAAAACAAAAATAGGGGTAATTACTATTTTGAAAAGAAAAAAATATTCTTTCACCATTATTGTCCATCCAATTTTCCTCTTTTTATGCACCAGGAATCCTCTTCATTTTCCCCTGGGTTTCAGCCCTTAAATATGAAAGGAACTGTACATTCTACCAATCCAGATGTTCTCTCCTGAATGCTGAACAAATAAAATGGAAAGTAGATAGTTCAAATTTTATTCAAAAGAGACAATAAAAAAGATTAGAAGGAAACAAAAAGAACAGAACACATCCCCTCCATGAACCAATACCCAGATAAGCAGGGGTTAACTCCAGACAAATAACCAAACAGAAAACAATACCCTAATCAAGATGCTCCAAGGAGAAAATCCCACACCCCTACAAACACTAGGAGGGCAAACTACTGTATATAAACAGGGAGAAAACTCCATGCACCTCACACTGATGATGTCACCTAGTTGGGTAATGCGACGTTTGTAAGCAAACAACCAAGCCCAGAGAGCATCAAGAACTCCACAGTTCAACCCTGAGCTACAAATATTATCTTCCATTGAAATTTCATTTCTTCATTGAAAAGTCCAAATGAACTTGGACGCTATGAGCTGTGTTTGGAATTTCCATGTTATTATCCTGGATTGGAAAAGGCATCATAGCCACCATTTCCACTTACTTTTAGGCTCCAGAGGTGGAATTGTGCCTTGCCTCCAGAATTCCTTCTACCAATGCCCCTGGGAATGCTTTCAGAAACACCTTTTATTATCAGGTAAGCTATCCTGAGTGGGGGGGGGGAAATGTAACAGGTACCAGTCTAGTTCACACATTGCACTGTATTATTGGTTTGGGGGATAGTTTGCTTTCAGCACAAGCCCTGTTGTGGCTGAAAAACTAGGATGAAGGATCTTTAGCTGGGTTTCCCCAACCATTTGTAGCTTATTCCATACATCAGGAGTAAGTACACGATAGTTTAATTACAAAGGGTTAACCCACTCAATGAAGCTAAAACTCAAATACTTTGGCCACCTAATGAGAAGGAAGGACTCACTGGAGAAGAGCCTAGTGCTGGGAAAGGCTGAGGGCAATAGAAGAAGGGGACGACAGAGAATGAGGTGGCTGGATGGAGTCATTGAAGCAGGAGGCGTGAGCCTAAAGGGACTCCAGAAGATGGTAGAGGACAGGAAGGCCTGGAGGAACGTTGTCCATAGGGTTGCGATGGGTCAGACACGACTTCACAACTAACAACAAAAAACCCACTCAAAGAGTGGAAGACCAGTTCAGGAAAAATCTGTGCATCTGTCCAATGGTGTGTCAGCCCATGGATCCAATTGTGTTTGTGGTTTGGTCTTCAGAGGCAATGCCCAGGCTCTTTGTGATGAGTTATTACCTGTTGCAATCTCATTCCCATCCTCCATCCAGGCCCAAAAAAACCTGGAGATGAAAGTTAGGTCATTATAGCATGGCCAAAAACACAATATTGGAAAGAGTGAACCAAGGAGAGTGCTTAAAAAGGAAGAAGTGATGGAGAACTTCCTAAGGATTAGAAACTTGAAAGTCGTGGATGTCAAAGCCTTAAGACTCTTACTGGTCTCCATCTGCTTCCTTTTTTTGCCGTCGTCTTTAAAGGGGTTTTGCTCTGCTTTTTCTTCAGATCCCTGGCAATCGACTCTTTGTCTTAAGAGAGTCTCTGGCCTGTGCCGGGACCTTTGTCCTACTTCTTGTCCACTGCCTGGCCCACATAACCGCCGAAGACTTCAGCCAAGATTCCAAGCCAGCTTTTCGAAGGCTGTTTTACCAGGTAAAGAATAACAGCCAACTTAAACTCTGGAGGCTGCTTTGCCGTGGATCTCTTTGGCGTTTCTCAACTTTGGCAAGCTTAAGGCAGGTGGACTTCAGCTCCCAGAATTTCAGCTGAACATACCACAGTATTTATCCCTTCCTTCCTATAAGCAGAGTGCTTGATACTTAAAGATTAAATATTTGTTTGAATATGGTTAAAAAGAACAGGGAAAAAATGTGGACATAAACGTTTCTTAGCTTAAGAGGGACATGTTTTTCAAGTCGTATATTATTTCCTCCTTCTTTTTTTTCCTTCTCTCTCTCTCTTTTTAAGATATGAGAAATGTAAAATTGTTGGGATGGCTTGTAGGAGGTAAAAGACTGAAATACTTAAGGGTAATTAACTCTAAGAAAATCTTAACAGGTAAAAATGTTTTTAAACATTGTGGGGAAAATAAATTTAAACAAGAACTTTAAAAACAGGATCTATGATAAGGTGAATAAGATGATTAATTAGAAAAGAAGCTTTACATCGACTCTCTCCAGGTAAGATACCCTGGAATTTTCTGAAAGGTCCCAATTTCCTTTGCCTCTCAGGCCCTTAAAGCCTGCCTGGGGGAAATGTTCTCACTGAGGCTCCAGGTGTCCACATTTTCAGAAGAAAGTAAGTTTGCCGCCGCTGTGATCAAGCAGGCTTTGCAGAAGAGCGAGGAGGCATCTGCTGAGCTTCCCTCAGAGCTTCTGTATGGCAAGGCAAAGGGCTGCACAGACTCCCCAAAGGTAAGTGCTTCAGTACTCTCTGCTTCCTGTAAAGATGTCCTAGTTGGAGAGGTTTGTCCCCACAATTATCCCCTGTGTGAGTGCATGTTCATGTACGAGCGTGTTTGTGTGCACAAGTCTTAGAACTAATTTGGTAGAAAGTGAACAACTCAAGCTAAACAAGTGTTCCACAGATCAACCAGAACTGTTCTAGCTACCATTCTCCATCATGCTCTCCCACTCAGGTTTTCTAAGCCCATGTGGATCCTCCAGAACTTCTTACACTTCATCTCTCCTGCTTTAGGATGTCAGCAGAGCAACGGAGAAAGAACAGCTACCAGTTGACCAAATGGAGCTCCTGTCCCTCTAAGACCGATGGCTGAGCCAGGAAATGGCCTGAGTGAATTTTGGAATCTCACAAGCATGATGAACACATGTTAGGGGTGTGTGACCTTTGAAAGGAAGCATTATAACCAGAGTCTCAGGTCTCTCTGGAAGATTAAAACTTGCAGCTTTGCAGGGTGTGTGGGGGGGTGTTTTTGTAAAAGCCATTGGAGATTCCTGCTGGGATGTGGTTATGTGTTACCTTTGCTCTTGTATTATCTAATTTAATCAAACTAGTCAAGGAGAGAACCAACCTGGAACTAAGGAGAAATTTCCTGACAGTTGGAACAATTAACCAATGGAACAACTTGCCTCCAGAAGTTGTGGGTGCTCCGACAATGGAGGTCTTTAAGAAAAGATTAGACAGATATTTGTCCAGAATGGTACAGGGTCTCCTGCTTGAGTAGAGGGTTGGACTAGAAGACCTCCAAGGTTCCTTCCAATTCTGTTATGCAGTGTGACAAATGATTCGGTCTATATATTTCTTTCAAGTGATGTAACAATAAACTCATTTAGAAGCAGGCAGATAATCAGAAGGGCACTCCTTAAGAAGACCATATCTCAGAGATAGTATGGCTAGCATGCTGATCTTGCAGAAAGGGATAAATAATGTCACATAGATGCACTTATCAAAAACATTTCAGCATTGTTCTGGGGTTTCCACCGAGTCTGCCATTTTCTTTGCCTTGTTTTGCAAGGTCAAAGATACGCAATCTTGGTTCTGTTTTGGTTCATGGCTGTTCAGCAAAGGGCCAGAGCTTTGCTGGGAATTGTGTGCATGCTAATAAAATGATATTGTATCTTCAAAGGGTCCGGGTTGCTTCAGGTGACCACGTCACCATTCAGCTTGAAAAGAAAATCTATATATTCCAGATAAACTAGTGGATGAATCACCAAATGATTCAATCACAGTTGTCTGGATTTGCAAGAAACAGTTGGCCAGAGACCACAGCAATGAGGTTCACCCAAAGCTCTAAGCTCGAACTAAACCAACCACTTTGCAGTTTACTCAAGGAAGGGAGGGAGGGAGGGAGGGAGGGAGGGAGGGAGGGAGGAAGGAAGGAAGGAAGGAAGGAAGGAAGGAAGGAAGGAAGGAAGGAAGGAAGGAAGGAAGGAAGGAAGGAAGGAAGGAAAAAGGGAGGGATGTTAATTTGCAATAGGAAACTAAAATGCAATGAAAACTCTATAATATTCATTGCCCTCAGTAGAGGACAAGGCCGTGAAAAATCACTCCACAAACCAATTCAGCAGTAACTGGAGAACATAATCCACCCAAAAAGTGTTTGTATCATTGTAGCAATGCAGCCCTTTGGAGTTTATAGCAATGGATGGTTCTGTCCCTTAAATAATAGCCTAGTTTTGCAAAGCCCAGACAGGCTAGTTTACCAAAATCCACTCAAAGTATCTTGGCGATGGCTCTCCCAGGCACCCAGCAGAGGTTTTGGCAGACTTTGTCACTAAATGCTGCAAATAGCAAACACGTGTTGCTCATTCCCTCTGAGCCCCATTTTGGAAGACTTGTGTCTTTAACTTTAGCTCAAGGATAGGATGCCTTTAAAACCTTTGCATGCTCATGGCTGAAAAACAATCCTTACGAACTTGATGACTTGCCATCCCTTGATGGATCCAGCATGGTATAAAGTACAGCCAGGAATCAGAAAATAGTTGGAAATGGATCGATTATGTGGGTTGCCTCCTTCATCTCTTCTCTTGCCAGGTTAACAAAGCTTATTTTGGCAGCTGGCTCCAACCACAGCCTTGGGGAACCGAGGGAGATCACTTGTTCTTGATGCTTAGAGAGCTCTAAGCTGCTTTCATGCCCTCACAGACTGCTAGGGAGAGCAGTGGCTTTTCATCATTTTGTTTCCAAACAAAACTGGGACTGGATCATGACTGAATGTCCGTGTGGGACTAGGCAACTTTTAAAGGAGCTTAGGGTTGAACTGCGGAGACCATGGTTCTCTGAGTGTGTTTTCTTGCAAACATTTAACGACCCAACTAGGTGACTTCATCAGTGCTGGAAGGAAGTGAGATTTGCTCTCATCTTGTGTACTAGTGGCTGGCTCTGTCAGCGTTGGTGGGAGTGGTTTTAAAGGACTTTCCACTTTGCACTGGACAAATTGTCCCCTATCCAGGATAGCATAATATGTATTAAGACTGAATAGGAAGGGGGCATCAACACCCTTCCCCAAGAAAAAATGTTCCGTCTGCAATGGAGAAGCACTCAAAATTGATTCAGGGATGACCACATGGACCCAGCCTTTTTTTTAAACGTGCTGGGTGTAGAACAAAGGAGGCTTCAATCACAGGACTATGGCTATCATCTTGTTTTCCTTCATCCATGAACATGCCTGATGAATTCGTGGACATACCAAGAAAATTTTCTTTGAAAATGGTATGGAAGAGATTTTTCCTTTCGTTCTTTCCAGGATTTTTCCCTCCCCTCAAATTCCTAATCTAATCCAGAGTGTTAGTCTTTCCCCTATAATTTCCCATCCGAGTCCCATCCCATCCTGTTTAGGTTTCGTAAGATCAGTAGAGTGTCAAGGTCTACTTAGGTGAGTTTTCTATCTGAAAATTTACCTTGGAAACACAAAGAAAGAGACCTTCCCACAAGGAGATAACTAACTTAGAAGGTTGCCCAGATAGAACATCTAGGTTTTCACAATGCAGACCTGAAATGAACCAACTTTCTGTGAAAAAATCAAGGGAATTTCCCTACAGCCCTGCCTGGTCATGAGGTTTTAGGAAACAAGGTTTATTGAGCTGGCTCACTTTGCCTGGAGACCCCCTCAATATCTACATCCCTCTCCCACCTTCTTCACAGAGTAACTGGTTCCTTAAAAAGCAACCAAGAAAACATTCCATTTTATTAATAAGAGAAATTCCTTTTCACATTTTTCCACAAGCGCAGTCTCGCAGTTCATTTTTCATTCGTCGCCATTTTAAAAACAGTATTAAAAATGTCTAAAAAGAGACCGCCCCTTGCAAGCATGCATTTAAAAAAAAAAGCTTACAAAGCAAATAATCTTTTAAAACTCTGCACACACGAGAGAGAGAATGAGAGAGAGAGAGAGAGAGAGAGTTGGGGACAAGGATTGTCCTAAAGTGTTCCAAAATTTTTGGGGTTCTCTCCTGGGGAAGCCACCAGCTGCCCTCCGAGGTTTTGGCTGTCGGCTTGTTCAGTCTGTGGCCTGAGTGCAAATCAGAGCTTTACCGACTGGAGCTGACCCAGTGGTACCTGTCCACTCGGGGACAACTGAAGGACAGCGAGGGGCGGCAGGCTTTGTACCCCTTGTAGTGGAGATAGTAAGCAGTGGCAGGATTCGGCTGGAGGCCATCCGGAACAAAGCATCTTCTGCGAGAATATTGGGTCCAGAGGGGGAACGGCTCACTGCACTGAAAGCAGATGGAGATCATGGGGGTGGGTGGGGTGTGGGTGTGAAGGTTCAGGAGGGGACAGTACTGGAAAGTCCCTGGCTTACAACCACAATGAAGCCCAACATTTCTGTTGCTAAGTAAGACCGGTATTGAGTGAGTTTTGCCCCACTTTGCAACCTTTCTTGCCGCAGTTGTTAAGTGAAACCCTGCAGATGCTGAATTAGTGACAGGGTTGTTGAGTGGCTTCCCCATGGACTTCCCTTTTCAGAGAGTCACAAAAAGGGGACCACGTGACCCCGGGACGCTGCGACCGTCATAAATATCAACCAATTGCCCAGCAACACCATGGGGATGTTGCAATGGACATGAGCGTGAAAAACGGTCATCGGTCACTTTCTGGAGCTCCGCTGTAACTTCAGATGGTCACAGAATAAATAGTTGTAAGCCGAGGACTATCTGCAGAAGTCTTCTGCCAGCGCCCTGCTGCTCCCCTCGGCTCTTTTGTCTCCCCTTGTTCCGACGGAGCTGCTCTTGACGGAACTTTGGGCAGTTTCTGAGAACCTCCGTTCATTTTCCTCCCCACTTCTCTTTGTTTTATGGCGAAGCACTCAAGGCCCTCCCAGTCGTTACCGACTCCCCAGGCACATCACAGGGGGCATATTTTGGGGAACAAAAGGCCAGTGCCGCTTCCCAGCCCAGGTGGACCCAGCCCTGCTTCAATAAATTAAGGGGCTCTTTCTCAAATGGACCCCTGTGAAGTGAGATGTTGTGGTTTTCTGGGGGAGGGAGGGAGGGAGGGAGGTGGGTGTATCTCAACCTTGGCAAGATTAAAATGGACTTCAACTCCCAACATTCCTCATTGGCTGGGAAATTCTGGGAGTTGAAGTCCACCCACCTTAAAGGGGCCAGGCTTGAAAAGTCCTGGCGTCAAAGCCACCCACAAAGCCCCTTCCTCTCACCTGATAGATGCTGTTGGGATTGCTAACCGTTGGGATGCTTTTGGGTTCCCTGCTGATGCCGTCCTCGTCAGAAGAAGTGCAGGAGTGATAATCAGAGGAGGAGGAGGAGGCCTTCTCCACCGCCTGCCGGATGCCCTGAGACACATCATGGTCGTTCTCTTGGCCTGTGAAGTGAGCCACGGTGAAGGCTGGATTTTTCTCGCCGTATCTAAAGGGAGGATTGGGTTAAGCAGGGCAGCAACCAGAGCCTCAAGCAAGGAATAGAGCAAGGTTTCCCAAACCTCTTCCTTTCTTGCCCCAAATCATTTATTACATTTTTAATTTACTATCTGTTCCTCCCTAGTTCTTTCCTCCCTTCCTCCCTTCCTTCTCTCTACCACCCTCTCTTGCCAATTCATTTTCCTTCCTTCCATCCCTCTCTCCCATCCCTCTGCCACCCATCTGATTCTGGGAAACACACAATAGAATGACAACACCTATTTTATACACACTATAACATAAAAACATTTCTACAGCACCAGGTTTAACGAATTGCAATTGCTTGGTTGTCTCAACACGCTACACCCAAATGAGCAGAATGTTTGGATCTGGGCAGAGTCAGCTGAAGGAGGACATTGCGTCTACTCTTGGGCTGTGCTCATTTATCAGGCTGATTGTTGGCTTAATTCGTCATATCACTGTAGTTTGTTCAGCAAGCCTGGGCTAACCCAACTATGGCTTGGCCTGGATGCCAGCCCAATCACAGGGGGCAGAGAAAGAGGTCCCTTCCAGCATGGTAGCCTCACCTGCAGCAGACATCAAAGGGGTCAACCCAGATGGTCATCTCTTTGGGCAAACCCAGGCTGTGAAAGTCCACGTTGCTCGCAGTGCATGCTTGCTCCAAGAGTGGATCTTTTGCCTGCAAGTGGTTTAGTCTGATGCACCTGAAAAGAGCTGGGTGGATTAAAATGCTCCCCCACCAGTGGGAACAGAAAGGTCATCAAGATATGCTCCTCTGCGTTAACCCCAGTTGAGAGGGGGAGGCCGGGCAAAGGTGCCCGAGAACCCATGCAAGGCATCTGGGATAACGGAGCCCTGAGCAAAGATCCAGACTGACCCAGTTCCCGTCCATTCAGACAGACAGACAGACAAGACAGCAGCAGCAGCAGGAAGGCAGCTCCATCCCCACCAAAGGCTAGGTTTTGCTCATCTGAACCCCCATGCGTACTTTTCAGGGCTTACAGGTTGTGTGAATGCAGCCTATGTTAGTTTATGAGTTGACATAGCAAGCCCAGAGAGGCTTATTCCAGGAACTCAGTTACATTCCTTAAGTTAAACCCAGTCAGGATTATACCAAGGCAGCAAAACCAGATAGAAACTCAGCTGCTCAGTTTGCCAACGCTCAAAGTCCCAACTCTGTGTGTGTGTGTGTGTGTGTGTGCGCGCGTGCACGTGCATGTGTGCTCATGTAGTCCCACAATCTCTGGCTTCGGTCGCAAAGCCGTCTTCTCATCAAGTCCAGGAAGCAGCTGTCCAGGTTGGGCTGACCAAGAAATCCAAGGTGCTTATGAAGAGGTCCTGGCCATAGGACCTTTTGGTTTATGCGATACAAATTTAGCCAGGGAAGCTGAAAAATGGGGTGGGGCAGATTAGGGGATCAGGAAGACCCCAAGCCATCTTCTAACTGGGGAAAGTGGGGTCGTGCTGCTTCTCCCTTCATTAGCTCCCGTATTTTGGGGAGGAAAAATACAGATTGTGATTGGCTGAGAATTTTGCTGGGGTGGGTGGGGAGATGTGAGATGGGGCTGCTTTAGGGAGGGGCAGGCCCCCCCCTTTTGCAGAACTAGACCAAGAGGGGCTCTCCTAGGGGCCTCTTACCGGAAGCCTTGTCCTTTTGTGGGATTGTCGAGATACCAGTGGTTTTTATACCTCTCGAAGAGAAGGGTGGTCAACGTGGATGCAAACATCTCCATTTGTTGCTTGCTCAGCTTGTTGTGTCTTTTGACCAGGCGGGTGATGAAGAAGACTGTGGCTGCTATTTCATCCTTCATGCCGTCCCTTCTGCAAGAGGACCGCCCCCCCACTGCAGGAACACAACTGGGGGGGGAATTGGAGCAGAGGACCCACAGTCAGCCCTGTTCCTGTAACCAGCAGGAGTTGTCATGTCTCACAACTACCTCAGCTTGGTTTGCCAAAGGCTTTGGATGTCACCTTTTTTGCATTCATATCACACGTCAAACTATAGTCTTCTAATAAAGGAGAATCGTTGTAGGTCAGAGTTGAAATGAGGGGTCCTTGGTGCTCTCTGAGCTGGGTTGTTTTCTTGCGAATGTCACATTACCCAACTAGGTAACATCATCAGTGCTAGTATTAATAATGTTACCTAGTTTGGGTAAGGAAACTTCTGCAAGAAAACAACCAAGCTCAGAGAGCACCAAGGACCCTTCAAACTATAGTTTGCTTATTCAGTTGGGAGAATAAGCCACAATCAATTAGACTCAGAGATCAAGCCATAAATGATGGCTGCGACCATTAAGGAGAAGATCTTAAACAATCTGAGCCAAGCGCAATTTGCTCACACTTAGTGTGAAATGTGCTGCTTCTTTGGTTAAAAGCACACAAACCAAGAATTGGAGTTATTTTTTAATGAGATATCCAGTCCTCCCTATCATTGGCATTACTTTGTGCTGCCACGTTCAGACTCTCCCAGCCAAGGAGAATGAGAACTTTAGTACCACCTCCATGTTTGGCTGGGACCATGTTTGGCTTTCTCAGCCTTGGCAAATTAAAGATGGGGGTGGACTTCCTCTCCCAGAAATCCCCATCCATCCATCTTCAGGTTGCCACTACATAACATACAAGACCACTCTCAAATACTCAGTATTGCAAGGCTACCTTCCGCAGATCTGGATCAGTTTTAACCGTTGTTGATGGTTAATTGACAACTGCTGGCTCTAAACCAGGAAGTTAATGTGGCTTAGTGGAAAGGAAGTAAAACATCCTTACTCTAATCCACATTAAAGCTGACACGTAAGAACCTAGTCACAGGGACAAAACAATATCACCCAGGAACACCCCTGAAATAATCTAGAATTACCTTCAGAAAAAGATCACAGCTGAGTTAATCAAATATGCACAGACTGGCTGGGATCCTGGCCGAGAAACAGATAAACCAGCTTGCTTGAGATTATTCAGCTACCGTTCACAGGTGTTTTTCCCTCTCAAACTCGGCAGCCTTCTCCTAGTTCTTAAACAAGCACTCCTTCTGCTAGCCTAACAGCTTTCTTGCTCACCTTTCGGGCTTATATAAGGAGAGGTGGAGCTTTTGCAGCTGTAACAGGTGTGTGCCATAGAGGTGAGTGAGCATCTAAATCAAGGCAGCCCCCAAATTAAATTTCTTTTTCCCTGCAGCCCTCGGGCTGGATCTAAAATCAGCAGGATTTCCATCACTGGAGGTTTTAAGAAAAGACTGGACAAATGTCTGTCTCAAATGGTCTAGGGCAAGGGTCCTCAACCTTGGCAAATTTAAGACTTGTGGACTTCAACTCCTAGAGTTTGTCAGCCAGCTTTGCTGACTGAGGAATTCTGGGAGTTGAAGTCTAGAAGTCTTAAAGTTGTCAAGGTTGCAGACCCTTGAGCTAGAGAACAAGAAGCGGTGTTCTTTGTTTAATTATTAATAGATTTACAGGTAGTCTTTGACTTACAGCCATTCAATAGCGACTGAAGTTACAACAGCACTGGAAAAAAATCACGTACAGCCAATCCTCTCACTTACAACAATTGCCAACCATCCCAGATCACAGGATGTCTGTTTGCAACCGTCCCAGCCAGCTTCTCATAAGCGAAGCTGGAGAGGAAAGCCGGATTTGCTTAACAACCATGTGATACATTTAATGGCAGGGATTTGCTTAATAATCACAACAAAAAAGGTGACCCGCTTTAACAACTGCCACACGTAGCAGTGGAAATTGTGGCCCCAGTTGGGATCATAAATTGAGGACTATCTGCAATGAGGCTGCCCAGTCCAGTGATGTGGCTTCTCTGGGCCTTGATTGTCCATGAAATGGTCAAGAGTTGGCACCAGAGCGGCTTCTCCTTGACCTCTTGAAATGGACCTTCTTTCTGCTCTCCAAGAAGACCTCAGCCCTTTCTTCACCCTGAGGGGGCATGTCATACTCTTTGAAAAATTATGAGGTCATTTAAAGAAGAAGGAAGGAAGGGAGGAAATAAATAAGGGATAAAGGAAGAAAGGGAAGGGGGAAAGGGGAAAGAAGGAAAGGAAAGGAAAGGAAAGGAAAGGAAAGGAAAGGAAAGGAAAGGAAAGGAAAGGAAAGGAAAGGAAAGGAAAGGAAAGGAAAGGAAAGGAAGCGCTTTGCTTTTTCCACATTTTGGATGGAGTACCAATCTCAGTCCAAGCATTCCTTAATAGATTAAATTCTGGGTCTCCCTCTTCTGCAGGCAAGTCCAGACAGGACTGTAAGCCAAGCCCTGCATCTGTTCTCTAGCAACAGCAGGCTTGGCTTGGAGCAAACATTGCCCTCCTGAACGCAGGAAGATGGTGGATGGGACTCTCTTTGGACTTTCCTGCACCAAGAGAAAGTCTAAGGTCCTACCCGGGACTCTCCTTTCTGAAACGTTCATCTTCAGCAGCACAGCATGCAGGTCTCCAGAGATGGAAAACAAGTGGGGTGGCCCAGAAGAAAGTTTTCTTGGGGTTGGGAAGGAAGATGGGAGAAGAGCAGAAGAGAAGATGGTCCTTTATGGAGGTAAAATGGGCAAGAGGATGAGAGGTCCCTGGGAGGAGCCTGGCATGGTTTGGCTGAAATCTTCAACCTGGTCCTGGTAGGATCCAGGAAGTATAATATGTAAGTAAATGGCTCTTATCATCTTCTGTGCAGTTAATAAATAGGCAACTTAATATTTTTTTTATTTGTACACTGCCCAATATCTCACTGTGAGGGAGATGGACAGTTCCTAAATTTGATAAATAAGCTTGTTCAGGGACAATTTTGGGTGCTGGCATTGGAGCGTTAATGCTAGACCATATCCACCTGTTGACTAATGTTTTATAACTTTACAAATCTCCTTTCCCAAGTGATAAACTATTGGTTCTTAAAACAATTGGCTGGATTCCAGGCATTCAAAACCTGCTTCCTTTTCAATGGTCGACCCTAATGGAAACTACGTTTAGAAATATTTAAAAGCTAATTGGTTGTGTGTCAAATTTTAAGACATTTATTCTTAGCAAATACTGGATATGCTCCTGATCTGCTCTTCAGAGTCTTCCTGCCTTAGAAACATTTCATTTGACTTACCAAGGAACGTATACAACATTTCAGTTTTAGTAATGCTACTATTACAAATACATTTACACACTGATTGGATGGATTATACATCCAGGTGGATATCTATCTGTTTGTTTGTTTGTTTAGATTAATAGAGCCGGTCATCTTACTTATGTAACAAGCTGAAGATGCACCTGGTTGTGAAGTCCTGAAACATGGATATTCTGTAAAACTGCACTGAATTGGTCAACCTAATTTATTCTACCTCAGTAACCGGCTGGGGAATTCTGGGAGTTGAAGTCCACACCTCTTAAAATGGTGGAGGTTGAGAAACATTGTTCTACCTCATCTCCCTTCACCAAATGTCTCCCTGGCTCTTTGCCTCGTATGGTGTGAAATATACATGAACCAGACTCTTAAAGTGAATTAAGGGAGGCTCAGAATCGGTGCCTTCAGCTCCTTGAAGAAAAGGTGGGCTGTAAATGCAATTCCATCCATCAGTCTGAATTCCCAATGCTAGATCCTTGGCTTTCAGCACAGTCAAACCATCATCCTTCATTTCATGATAGTCTAGACGGTAGTCTAAGTGGAGGGCACCTAAGAGGGATGTTCAGCCTCTTCCCCGCTGGCCTTATAGCTTCACTTTGCTAACACCTGTCCTCAACTTACAATCACAAGGGGGGGGACCAGAATTTCCATGGCTAAGCAAGGCCATTGTTAAGCGAGTCACAGACAAGTCTGCAGCCTTTTCTTCTTTTTTTTTTTTGCTAGAGTTGTTCAGCAAATCACCATGGTTAAGTGAATTACTTGGTCGTTAAGGGAATCTAGCTTCCCCCACGGACTTGGCTTGTCAGAAGCCAACTGGGAGGGTCGCAAATGGCGACCGCAGGACCCTGGGATGCTGCCGCCATGATAAATACGTGCCAGTTGCCAAGTGCTTGTATCGTGATCACATGACTGTGGGGATGCTGCAACCGTTGGAAGTAAGAGGACTGGTGAGAAGCCACTTTTTCAGGTCTGGTTTTTCCCCCAAACCGTCACTAAACAAATGGTTGGAAGGCAAGGGCTTACCTCTAAGACTAAGAGCCTCAGGTTGATTTCAAAAGTCCTGAAATTCCACTTCCTGCTCCTGGTGTGTTTGGGAGGTCCATGGAAACGTTGCGTCATTCGGTCACCACAGGGAGAAGTCAACCTGCCCACTTTCAGAGGGCTGAGCTGGGCTTGATTTGTAAGCCACACCTGACCATCCATGGTTACAGAGTTGCATACAAATCCTAGGATTGGGTCCTTGGGGCCAACCTGAAGACCAGACACGCAGCAGTTGAGAGCGGTTGGATCTGCCTGCAATCCTGAGTTCTTTCTCGTACCAGGTTTAGAATCCACAGCTGAAGTTGGTCAAGAATGCTGGTTTAGAGATCCATCCTAGAAGTCCCTCTTAGAAGTCCTGGGGTGTCTCTGCTGCTTTCGGAAGCCAAGATGATGCAAAGATTGTCCCTTTGAGAAGAAAATTGAAAAGCACCATTGATTTTTCTTTTACGCCTTCCCAGCTCAGGGTTTGAAACCGTGCCAGCCTTTCACACTGAATTACCCAGGTGGCTGATACCACCAGAATTATATCAAGGTAAGCTTCTCATGGGAAAATTCTAAACTTCCCTTTTATGGTCTTGTTCCAGAAGCTTGTGTTGAAAGAATCACCTCAATCTGTAAACCAGAAGTGTATGAGGAACACACAATATTTTGCTGAGCTCTATTCTAAATGCTAGCGGTTTTCCGTTGCTTCAGAAGCATTTGACTAAAGGGTTCAATGAAGGTGGCCTGGCACAGGAGACCAAGCTTGGGAGAGGGGAGAGGGGAAAGGTCTTGGAATCCTGCATTCCCAGTGTGGTAGGAAGAGCAGCTGTGGCCTTCAAAGTCCTACAGAAATGAAAAACAGACCCCATGCCAACAAAAAGCCCTTCCCAGGCCTGCTTGGAAGATAAGCTGAGTTTAAATTCAGGGTGAAGCTTAGCAGGATGAAAATGGCTGAGTGACAGAGCAAATGCAGAAAATTAACTAACCGTGCCAGCTTGAAGGAAGGACTTGCATACTGTAGATTTGGGGTGCCACAAATTGTTTATCTTTCTGTAGAAAGACACTGCAATTTTTACAGGTGAAGTTGCTTCCCTCTTTGTCAAGTCTATATTTAGTCCCTGGCACTCTTCATTTACAGAGGGCAAAATATAAGCAAAATAATTCAAGGATGCCACCAGATTGGGTTGAGATTGGTCTTTGATTCCAGGTACGGCAGAATCTTGGAGAGAGGTTTTGTGTATCATGCACAGTAAAACTTGGTTAATGGATATTTCATATTAAACATACATATTTATAATGACTGTTGCAGAACTGAGTAAAGAGTTGGGGTATTCATCCATATCCCACTTAGACTCACAAGATAGGGCCTGCAGACTTTCAAGTCTATTTGGAGCAATCTTAAGGTCTAGAAACTTCAAAATAGAAAAAAAACGAAGGAGCTCAGCAGGCCAGGTTCTTGTTACAAGCTGCTGTTTCTTAGACCATGATCCAAGAAATTTGGACTTGATATTTTTACTATCATGAATTGCAAAGGAACAACTGCTGAACCCTCGGTGTGTGCTTGTGTGTATTTTTCAGGTTGGATCCTGCAGATAATCACGTCTGGTTTGTAGGCAGTGTAATTAGTTGATTGTGTATCTCCCTAGCAATCACTAGCTTCACTGTCATCAAAACAATGTGCACAGTTCTCCAGGTTGCTTCCCAGAAGCCAGCTCCCGGCTGAAAACCCAAAGAGTTGCCATCATTCAGATCTCCTGTTCAAATTATTATTTTATTATTCAGATCTCCTGTTCCATGTTAGAGGTTACCAACTCGACAGCAAGGAAGACAATTGATCATGAGGAAATGCTGGCGCAAAGAAGTAGTGAAAACCCTCCCAACTTCTGCATAGCTTTGTGATGACTACACAGTGAGGACAATGAGCAAATTTCAGGGTTCTCCTGTGACAGATTTCTGGCAGGATTAGCGAGATGTTCTGGTTGACATTCAAGACCTATAAAGCAAGGCTGGTACGAAGAGCAGCTGTGGCCCTCACAGCCCTACCAGAAATGAAAAACATCCCACGCCAGCAAAAAGGCCAGGGGTGGGTCTTCTGCCCTGATGGTGAATTGGGTGATGGTGCTGCTAATGGTACCGGATCGTGAAGTTCTAAACCAATGATCTAGAGAAGCTTTGCTCAGTCTCTGGTTTTCCACTCATTGGATTACAATTTGCATTTCCCCCTGGTAGAACGAACTGGGGATCTTAAGAGAATCCAGATTTAATCTCTTTGGAAACCACTGGTGGAACCTGGATGGTCTCTAAAGACAAAGGAGGAGGAGGAGGAATTAGGCCGTTGGACCCAAGCCTGAACATCAGCCTGGTCACCAGGCAGTGTAGTTAGCTGATTGACCTAACCAACAGTCGCTAACAACACAGCCAAGTGAAAAGGCGGCCTCTCCCTTCAGTTCTGCAATCGGCTGAATGGACTAGTCGACTTCTACAGGTTGAAGAGCAGAAGATACCCTGCGTAGGAGACACCATTTGTGCTAAGGGTGGTCACTACTACTATGAAGTGGTGCTTCTCAACCACAGTGACTTTAAGATGGGTGGACGTCAACTCCTAGAATTCTGGGAATTGAAGTCCACGCATCTTAAAGTCTCTAAAGTTGAGAAACATTGTAAAATGTAGATCTGCTGATCCCGGCTTGATGTTCTCCAGAGCTGTTGAAGCTGCTCTTCTCAACATTACCTAACCAACATAGCTACAGGAGGGCCCCAGGTTAGGGAAAGCTGGAGGAAAGATTTGAGGGATGCATTCTTGAGAGTAAGTTGTATCTCGGTCCTCATTAACAGCCACTTTACTTAATAGGAAGCCCTGTTCTGATTTATTAACTTTTTATTCATTTAGACTGCAGTTCCCTGTCCAGATGGATGGTAATTAAATTTCTGGTTGATCAATGTGGGTCATTTACCGGCAGTGCTGTGGCTTGACACAAGTGCTGACAGCTCATAATATTTGACTGACGGTCAGTTCCTAGAGGAGCTTGATATGAATCCAAAAGACAGGAGGAGACTAATGAAAGAAATGACTTAATTCTGCTTCCCTTGCCTTTTAGCCAGCAAAGCAGAAAGAATTAAGACTTAGGTGTATGGAAAGAACAAAGAGTTAAAAAAATATTTTGAAAAAGGGTCTTGTTAAAAAGCTTTGGTACGTACCTGAAGAAGTCTTCTCTTCAAGATCTCCATCTATTGTTCCTTTGAGATATCTCTCCAATAAACGCCAACATTAACAATCTTTCGTGAGCTCCTTTCTAAGAAACTATTGTCATGTTGTTTCCCAGAACTTGTGAGGACAGGTAAAAGGGGAATGATGTCATACAGAGAGTCCGCAGTTTATGATCGCTCACTTAGCGGCTATCTGAAGGTAGGATGGAAACCCCTCACCCTCAAAAGGAACCTGCAACCTGTATATTCAAGGTTCTGATGGCCACCCCTCTTCCTCAACCTACAGTTGCACGATTGCATTTTGGGTGATCAGCAATTTACGGCCGCTTGGAGCACCCCAAAGTCACATGACTGCAATTTATGACATGTTTTGTGAAAAACCGATGGTTTCTGCCCCCCCCCCAAAAAAACCCCGATGGTTTCTGGCTCGCTTTTGACTGCTGTGTTTGCTTCACAACCACCGCAAAAAAAATTGTAACATCGGGCAGGATTGTGTGATGACCTACATAATGACTGGCAGAATTTACAGCCGTAATTCTGGGCTTGATTACAGCTGCCAGTTGAGGACTATTTACAGTCCCAAGACCCCAATGGGAGGTTCTCTTGTCATTGCTCCTGCTTGAATGGGGGGGGGGGTCTGGAATTCTGCCTAGACCTTCACACGGCAGCCTTTTGCTCTCAAGGAACAGTTAGCCCTTATCCCATTATGCTGCCTCACTGGAGTTTTAAGTCCAGGACATGACCAAAATACAAAAGAGGACAGGAACATTCAACATTGGCATGAACACTGTTATAAGAAGCAGAAGTGCAACAACTTTCATTAAGCAGATATCTGGATCTTGATTTTCCAAATGGCTTCTGCGGGACTCCAGCATTTCATAAAGACTTCAGTGGCTTGTGCGGGATGGGGGGGGGGGAAGAGGGGGTGAATTCCCTGCAAGGTGCTAAGCCTTTAACTCCCTCCACAGTACTTAGGAAAAAATAATAAAAAAGCCTTTATATACACTGGCCCACCCACTCTCTATTGCCATGGAGGCAATAAACTAGAGTGATGTTTCTCAGCTCTAGCAATTTGAAGATGGGTGGACTTCAATTCCCAGAATTCCCCAGCTGGCAGTGTTTCTCCACCTTGGCAGCTTCCATGCTGGCTGGGGAATTCTGGGAGTTGAAGTCCACCAGGCTTAGTTGCCAAGCCTGCGAAAGATTCACCTAGGCTGCTTAGTTGACGGGTGGGAGAAAGCTGCCAACCCGGCCATGGGGTACAAGGGATCGTGGACAAACCCCACCAGGCAAAAGCCCGCATATAAAAAAGCTATTGAGGCTCTAGAAAGAATGCAAAGAGCAACGAAAATGATGAGGGGACTGGAGGCTAAAACGTACGAAGGTTGAGGGATTGGGTGTGTCTAATGAAAAGGACTAGGAGAGACACGATAGCATCTTCCAGTATTGGAGGGGCTGCACAAAGAAGAGGGGGTCTGCCTATTGTCTAAAGCACCTGAAGGCAGGACAAGAAGCAAAGGATGGAAACTATCCGAGGAGAGAAGCAACCTGGAATTAAGGAGAAATTTCCTGACAGCGAGAACAATTGACCAGTGGAACTCCTTGCCTCCAGAAGTTGTTGGGTGCTCCAACCCTGGAGGTTTTTAAGAAGAGACTGGACGGCCATTTGTCTGAAATGGTAGTGAGTCTCCTGCTTGAGCAGGGGGTTGAACTAGAAGACTTCCGAGGTCCCTTTCAACACCGTAACCGAATAACAGAACAGCAGAGTCGGAAGGGACCTCGGAGGTCTTCTAGTCCAACCCCTTGCTCAGACAGAAAATCTTAGACGTTCTGGACAAACGATTCCAAGTCCAGTCTGTTCTCGAAAACCTCCTCTGTCTGGGATTGTTTTGTTCCGTCTCCCCGCCTCGGGACGCCCGTCGGGGGAAGCAGCGGCGCCCCCGCCCCCCCCCCCTCCGGGCCAACGGCAGGGCCGGCCAGCCGGGGCGGCGCGCGGAGCCATGGAGACCGAGCGGCCGCCCACGCCCGCGCCCTCGGCCATGGCCAACGCGCCGCCCGCGCCCGCGCCCTCGCCCGCCGCCGCCGCCGCCGCCGCCCCGCTGGCCTTCGCGGGCTCCAGCGAGCAGGACGTGGCGCTGGCCAAGTCCTTCTGGAACTCCGTCACCCTCCAGCCGCCGCTCGAGTCCCGGCTGGGCGCCCGCTCCGGCTCGCTCTGCGACGGCGCCACCTGCCCGCGGCGGAGCTCGGCCGGTACCCGCGGCGGGCCGGGAGGGAGGGAGGGAGCGAGGCGCCGGGAGAGCCGGCCCGGGAAGGCTGCGGGGCTTCCGCGGCTCGGCTTGAGGTCGGCCGGGGAGGGGGCGCGGAGGGGGGACGCGGTCCGAGAAGCCCCGCCTGGGAGAGGGGAGCGAGAGCCGCAACGCTGGGCATCAGGGCGGCTTCACAGAGTTGGAAGGGACCTCGGAGGTCTGCTAGTCCAACCCCCTGCTCAAGCAGGAGACCCTATGCCGTTCCAGACAAGGGGCTGTCCAGACTCTTAAAAGCCTCCAGGGAAGGGAGGGAGGGAGGGAGGGAGGGAGGGAGGGAGGAAGAAAGGGAGGAAGGAAGGAAGGATAGCAAAGCAACAGAATCACAGGGCTGGAAGGGACCTTGGAGGTCTTCTAGTCTGCCATTCCAGACAGGTGGCTGTCCAATCTTCCTTCGCTTCTGTTCTCTTTCTGCTGCATCGCCCCTTCTCCTTCGGAGGAGTCCCTTTTCTTTGGTCACCCCCCAAACCTCCCCGGAATTTCCCCCTGGAGTTGGCCTGCATTGCAAAGGGGGAGGGTTAGGAAGAGGGGCTGCAGTTTGAAATGTCTATGGAGCTTGTCAATTAATGCGGATCCTGGGGAAATCATTTCTGAGATTATCTGCAAAGCTGTTTTCACATCGGTCTATCCATGTTGTGAAATGCCCAACCTGGAAGGTGGGAAAAATGATCCCACAAATGTTCAATGGAGAATCTGAATTGGTGATTTCAATCTGTTGCATTTTTTTAAGGGAAAACCAGCCATTTGTCTATTGCATCCTCAGTGAGCGACAGTGAGTATGCGGTTTTGGATATTTATCGTAATAGAATCTGAAGCCAAACCACTAACGCCTCGAAATCCTTCTAAGAGGCACACCCTGATGCCAATCAAGAGATGCAGATCACACCCAATGCCAATCAATTGATTCAGTCCAATGCTTGACCTGGTAGGTGATCTTGCCCCAGGCAGCAGATGGAAAGGACAGCATTTTTAATTGGCATTATTTTTATTGCAAGAACATGGAGCAGGAAGACACATCTATCTGGTATCTTTCTGCAGATGACTTTCCTATATTTCTGTAATTTGGGTGAACAACTATGGTCCCTTTAGGACCTATGGATTTCAACTCCCAGAATTCTTGAGCCAGCATGGCAGACTCAGGAATTCTGGGAGTTGAAATCCACAGGTCCTAAAGGGGCCATAGTTGCCCACCCCTGCTCTAACCCAAAATACAATTTGCTATTTTTGACTAAGTTTGATATGTAAATGCAGAGTATGGGCGCCTTATTCAGCCAACCCTACATAAGCCATGATTTATATGATGTGTAAACCCAATCAGGAAACTTTCAAACACAACTGTGAATTGTCTATTGTTTAAACTAATGGTTGCAGGTCACTTTGTTGACTTAAAACATTTTTCTCTTGCTTTTTTTTTTAAAAGAGGATTTGAGGATGAGATCAAGGGAACCAAAAATTGAAAACTTAACTTTCTGCAGGACTTTTAGCAGAAACCCTGCTCTTCCTTTTAGCTGCCCTTCTTGTTCTTCCTTTGGGCTGCTAACTTCTGCATCCACTGTTATTAAATATCTTTGTTACTGTAGTTTTTCCTGGCAAAAATAATTGTTACTCCAGAAAATTCCAAGAGCAGAAAATCAAGAGTTTGGTAGACTCTTTTCAGACTAACCAACAACTCACAAAAACTGATGCCTTCTTACAAAATCCTTCTCATTTGGGGCTGCCGTAGAGTCTCCTGCTCACATATCCCACCTCCAGGGTTGGAGCCGTTCTACTTGAAAAATGATGAAAGGTGATTTATTTTAGATTGAATTTAAAACGATTTCTTTGAAAATAATTGTTTAGAAAGAGAGGAAGACAAACATTCGGAAAATGAGAATAATGCCTGGAAAGAACATTGTCTGGAAAAGGTGAGTGGATTCTGCTGCTTTTCAGAACTAGCTCCATTCTAAACTGTGCCAACTGTCGTCGTAACTTGAGGACTCTCTATTTCTGGTTTCTCTTTCCTTCAGCGGTGATTCTAAATAGGACCCTGAGGAATGTGAGGAATCAGGGTTAGCGTCTCTCCCAGAAACTGCCGTTGTGTCATTTCTAGACTTGCTGGACCCACATCCTGGATAAAGGATGCCACAGACCTAACGGGAAACCAACCCCGGTCTGTGGACCTTTGCGGAGAAACGCATTTGCTCTTTGTTAATTAACTCCTGAAGTCCAGTGTGGAATCCAACTTCTTTGGCCCGTTGGCTCACTGCCGTGTAAATAAATCATTAAGCTGATCGATAAGAATAAATAGTGTGGTTCGCCGGCTAATCCACATTGTGTTACAGCAGTCTGCGAAAGTTAAGAGCTACATTAATACAATCTTAAAGGATTCCCCCCCACACACACACACACACTTGTTAAAAAAAAGGAAAAGCTTTGCAAAGTAAGCATGGGAACTGAGCCAGAGGCAGCCAGTCCCTGGGAGAAGCTGAAATGTGCTGAGCTTTGCAGTTGCTGCCAGCAAACCAGCATTCATATTCGTGGTGATTAATAACCCCCTAACGGATTTGGTCCAGGGGCGTCCATTAGACCTGGCTCAGAGAAATGGGATTATCAGGGGAAGTGGGCCTACTCCACAAACTCTGCTGCGATTCTCTTAAATAATTCTGCTCAAAGAAACGAGTGCAAGATGGTTGTTCTAAAAGTAAAGATTTTACTTTACTTTAAAAGTAAAGATTACTAGCTTGCAGCCCTGGGCGTTTGTGCTGGTCACCCCACCTTATTCCTGAAGCTGTCCCTCTTCCCTAGGACCCAAACCCTAATCAGCTTGTGCAGATGTCATCTCCCCTAAACTGAGTTTAATATAAATCCAGGTCATTATCCTGGAGTCTTTATAACCGTCTGATAAAGTCACAATCTATAGGAGATTATTTCCCTTTGAAGGACATGGATCCTCTCTGGAGTCTGAGGGGGTAAACCCCACGTGGGATACAAGATCTCAGCTATGCCTCTCAGCCTTGGCAGCTTGAAGAACTGTGGACTTCAACTCCCAGAATTCCCCAGCTAGCTACCACACATCTTCAGGCAGCCAAGGTTGGGAAATACTGAGTCTCAGGAATTAACCCAGTCCACTTCCTTTCTTCCTCATCGTTGCAAACATCTTTCTTCACAGGCTAAAAAGAGAGAGGACATCATTGCATTACTGAAAAAGCAAAGGGAAGAGAGGATATCGGTAAGATGGCTTTTCAGATTTTCCGAATCTCCCTCTCTTGAGGACCAAGCATTGTTCCCTTGCTTGGCTTTCCTTTCTCGTTTCCCTACTGCCAGCTGCAGCATGCAACGCAAAACAAGGAACGAGCCAGGAATGCTATTGAATTTGGCTGGTTTAGTACCCCTGCTGTAATTCAGCCTTTGGGGAAAGATGCCAAAGCCTCGCTTGAGTTTAGATGGTTCTGCTCCTCAGAGAGCTTTGCAGAAACCGAGGGTTGCAGAGAGTTATTTAAAGGGGATGACTTGGTGGGGAGAAGCTGCCTCGATTACATGGAGCAGGAAAGAAGATGTTTCGCATCAGCTCAGTTGACCTGAACCAGTCAAGGACCATTTCGTCCCATTTCTCACTCTTCCAGTTTTGAATCTGTTTCATCGGGTTTCTCTCTGCGTTTCTGGTTTTTCTTTATTTTAGTTCACGGGACAATTCTTCAGCGTTTCTCTGAATGCTTTCCTTCACGTGTTCTTGTTTTCTAACCAGTTAACGGTGTCGTGTATTCAAAACTGTTAATCCTATTGCAAAATTCAAATCCGCGGGAACACCTATGACAGAATATTAGTAGCTCAGGGCTAAACTGACGGTGGTTTCCTAGCAGATGTTTCATTACCCAACTAGGTAACATCATCAGTGCTAGAAGGGAGTGGGCTTTGCGTCAAGGACCCCAAACAACACCCATAAATTTTGCACTGTTCCTTCCCACTCTGCAAAAGAACAGTTTAAAATGGGTGAAGTTTTTAATAGCAGCCTTTTTTCTTTCTTAGAAAGAGTTGTTGTCTCGTCCACATAAGCCCAAAAGCAGAGCGCCGCAAAGGTAATATAAACAAGACAAGTTTCTCCTCCTAGCTGTTTTGGTTTTTGGTGATCCTTATTGTAAATAAATGCTTTCATGATTTTGAAAGGTGTAACTTTTTCCCTCTTCTTTTGATCTCTTTCTTATTTTAGGGACCAGGAAGATGAGAGGTAAATCTGTTTCGGAGTTATTTCATGCAAACGAGAGAAAGAACCACCTGTTAAAGAATTCCTGGAATTCAAAATGAGCCAATTTGTCCAGGTTTTTTGCCAAGAAATCAACCTGGGCTCTCCATATATTCTTCAAAGGTTCAAAGGAGACTTTGCCTTTTCACTTTTAAAATTACCCCTCTGAAAAAGCTGATTTGGCCCCTTATACTTCTCCTCTCAGCAGTTTCTGCCTTTAATTTGTTAATAGCTAGCATTTTTCTCAAGGATGACAACATCCAGCCCCTGCGAAGATGCCATTTAAGACCCATTTTTACAGTAGTTAAGGTCCTTATTCAAATTTGCGCATTTCTCTGGACTCCAATTATTTCCCTGAGTTCCTGGTGACAACCCTGATCTATTCAGTCAGTCAGACCCACAAATAAGGAAGTGAGTCTTGTCCAAATCACTTGCTTAGGCGTGATTTACCAGCTGACAGGTCACATCCCAAGAGCCAGTGAGTTCCACCCACCCTGCAGGGTTTCCCAATCGATTCCTGTTAACCGTGAAATCCTGTGAAGACCTGGGGTTTTTTGTTTTTTTTAAATGCCAGAGTATTTTACAGAGTAAAAAAGTAATTCTACTTACTACGTGAAAGAATCTCACTCCATAACAAACCCCTTTTTCCTGGTCCTTCTTGGTGTCAAACTAGCAGAATAAAGTGCAAAAAAGCTGTACTTCTGTGTCTTAAAACTAGCTGCATTTTGGATGGGTATGGTTCCCTAAACGGGTTGGGGGAGGGTTTACCCCTAACCCTCTAATCGGTTCATCTTCTAGGCCATCAGGCCTTTTTTTAAAAAAAGGAAGGTTTTGAATTTTTCCAAGCTACTGATAGAAGAAAATATTTGTAGCTTGGGGTTAAAGTGTGGGGTCCTTGGTGCTCTCTGAGCTTGGTTGTTTTCTTGCAGACATTTCATGACCCAACTGAGTAACATCAACAGTGGTAGAAGGGAGTAGATTTACTTTCTGTTTATATACGATAGCTTGCCTTGACAGTGTCGGTGGGAGTATTCAACACCCTAATAAAGCAGAGCATACCAAGATTAACTAGACCAGCACTCCAGCAACAAACAATACCCCAGTCAAGAAATTACCAACTCGGACAAACAATCAAACAGTAAATCAAGGAACCACCAAGAACATTCCCACCTAGACTGACAGGGCAAGCCACTAGTGTATAAAAATAAGGGCAAACTCTACTCTCATCTAACACTGGTGATGTTACCTAGTTGGGTCAGGAAACATCTTCAAGAAAACAGCCAAGCTCAGAGAGCGTCGGGGACTCCCAATTTTCCAAGCTGCAAGATGCTTTGAGATTGGAGATTTTCATGCTGGTGTTGGGGAGGAGGAGATGGGAAGCGTTCCTAATGATTTCCTTCTGTTCTTAATTCCTTTTCTTTAGTTCCAAAAAAGAGAAGGAAGAGCTGTTTGAGGATGAAGGCAACGTAAAGGCATTACCTTGAGGATTTTGATCAGGGCCGCCAACGGAGAATGGAAAGGCCTGTTTGTGCTTTCAACCAGCCTGTCCTTGGTGTCTGGCATTAGTTGTGGCTCATTGTTGATGTAGTCCGGCCCCACCCCCTCCCCTTTGACTTCTCTGCATGTTTGACAGACTAGCCCTCTGCAGGACTGGGATGACCTTGCTGGGACTTACTCCTGTGCAAGAAGGGATATTCAATGCGCTAAACAAGTTTTGAGCCACCAGCCTGCAAGCTGAGATGTGAACGGTTTTGCTCTTAACGGTGACGTTTCTATCACCGTTTCTAGCAGTTGTGTTCATTTATGTTATTTATTCATTTTCTCTTTTTGACCCTTCTTGGGACTTGAACTTCCAGGATTCTCAGCCAGCAGGAGGAATTCAAGAACTCCCAACCCCTGGCAGGCACCAGGCTGAGAAAAGCTGGTCTTCCTCTTAGTACACAGCATGTCACGTTTTGCCAAACAAGCCCTGTTTCTCTCTGTTTATTCTGAGTAAGTGGAGCTCGGCTTGCACGGCATGCTAAAACAACTGGCTCTTTACGAACGCCCAAGATTGCCCAGTGAATTTCTGCTTGTGTTTTCTGCTTTTGCCTCCCGGTTCCCTTCTGGCCTTTTGACATCAATGTGCTGAGATGAGTTTGCCAGGGCTGAATCCCTTCCCTTGTCCTGCGTGCAGGAAATGGTGCCATGGGTTGCCAGAAAAGCAGCTTTGTTGGTTTTTTCCTCCTCCTCTTCCAACTTTCCAAAATTGGCCTTGAGAGTTTTTTGGCACTTCAGAGTTGTGGGGAGGGAACACGACAGGGGCCGAAAACCCCACTCAGCCCTCAGTGTGTCAATAAAAGGAATTGCTCCTGTAATTTGGTTTGTTTTGACTGGGGTGTTCAACCGGAGTTCAGAGCTCTCGGTTAACCAAATGCGTCCTCCGCAAGCCAGGAGTTTCTGGCTGGTGATGGATTATCCTGGGATGGCCAATAGATGCGACTTTCTGACAAGCAAAGTCAATGGGGAAGCCGGATGCGCTTAACAACCCTGTTGCTAGAGTGAACCACAGAGAATCAGTTAAAAACTGTGGCGTGAAAGGTCATAAAATGGGAGGGGGATTCAGTTAACAAAGGCCTTGCTCAGCAACAGAAATTTTGGGCTACAACTGTGGTCATACGCCGAGGACCAGCTGTATATGTTTTTCTCTCCGATCCTGAAGACCCACTGAAATCTCTTGCAAAATAGCATTAATAATAATAATAAAGTTGGAAGGCACCTTGGAGGTCATCTAGTCCAACCCCCTGCTCAGGCAGGAAACCCTATACCATTTCAGACAAATGGCTGTCCAGTCTCTTCTTAAAAACCTCCAGTGTTGGAGCATTCACCGCTTCTTGCAGACATTTGATGACCCAGCTGGGTAACATCAACAGTGCTCTTGTTCCACTAGTTTATTGTTTTCACTGTCAGGAAATTTCTCCTCCGTTCCAGGTTGCTTCTCTCCTTCATGGGTTTCCCTCCGTTGCTTCTTGTCCTGCCTTCACTTGCTTCGGAGAGTAGCTTGACTCCCTCTTCTTTGGGGCAGCCCCTCAGATACTGGAACACTGCTATCATGTCACCCCTCATCCTTCTCTTCATTAGATTAGACATCCCCAATTCCAGCAAAATAGGGACCACTCCGGTGGGAAGGTAACAGCGTTCCGTGCGCCTTTGGCGTCTAGTCATGCCGGCCACATGACCATGGAGACGTCCTCGGACAAGCGCTGGCTCTTCGGCTTTGAAACGGAGATGAGCCCCTAGAGTTGGAAACGACTAGCATGCATGTGCGGGGGAACCTTTACCTTTACCTTTAACATTTTTATTAGCAGGTTTGATCCAATACAGTCACCCCTCTATGGCTCCCCCCCTCCTCTTTCCCTGCCAGCGGGCGTAACTTGAAGACCTGTTTCTGCTGGTCAGCATGAACTGGAGGCAGATTTGTGTGTGCTTCGGGAAGGAATGACTCCGCATGGGTGAGTGTGCACATGCACTCACAGGTAACCCCCACTTCATAAATCAGAAACCCACTTAGGAAATTGCTGATGCGGCTTCCAAGGAACGGCAGGCAAAGTTTGAATAGGAGCTGGCATCATTCAAGTCCAGCCTTCCAAGAAATTCCTCCACGGTTAATAGAGAGACGAGTTTCCTCTGCAGCATCACAAGATCACAACGCCACAGCCAGAATTGTGTCAGTGCAGGATAACAGTTTCGTCCCGGTGCTTTTGACTCGGCTGGGTTCATGCATTGTTCTAAGCCGTTGTTTGTCAAACCACTTTTTGAATCCATCCTAGTTGCCTGGCTCCATACAATGCACTGGAATGCAAGCCACAATGGACGCATTCACACAACATATTACAAAGACACTTACGTGCAAAGCTGCTGTCGTGTGACGCCCAAGCCTGGCAGGCAGATTCAGATCATGCATTTTGTTGAATAAAGGTTTACAAAGCCTAAAATAAATATTAAGTGCAAGAATCAGCCTGGTCCTGGCCTCTGGCAAAGAAGGCACTGGGCACAGCTGGCTTCTGCTTATGAATCTCACCATCCCAAAAAACTCTCAGATGCTAGAGCAACAGGTCAGAACTGAGCTGGGCACTTTCACTTTAAAAGCTTGTTGGGAAAAATGCTTATTTTCATCCTTTAGCATTGCCACTGCAATAATTCTAGGGGTCATGGACTACAACTCCCATCACCCAGTGGCTGTGAGGCAGGACATAAAGGCAGGACATAAAGTGAAGGCAGGACATAAAAATGAGGCATAAAGAAAACGCGTGTGTTAGTTAGAAAAGAACAAGGAAATGGAAAATGCCAAATTACGAGTTCATCTGTCTCTCACACTTATTTAATCAAGCACAGAGCTAAGCTACATCCAACCACATATGTCTCGTTTGTAGCTAACCACAAACATGGTGCTGGAAACTTAGGTGCTTCTGCAAGGAACCTGTGACCTCGATCAGTGAACGGTTGCAAGATATTTAGCTAAATTCAGCATAGCAACAAGGGGGGCTGGGGGCTGTACGACAAGGGGAGATGGGGGCTGTAATTCAAGTAACCAATCAATGCTCATAAGTTACATTTCCGTGTTTTGCTACTTTTGAAGACTATATGTACTTGCTTTTCCATGAAAAGGTGTTCAGACAACAACAACAACAACAATAATAATAGGAGGAGGAGGAGGAGGAGGAGGAGGAGGAAGGGACCTTGGAGGTCATCTAGTCCAACCCACTGCTCAGGCAGGAAACCCTATACCATTTCAGGCAAATGGCTGTCCAGTCTCTTCTTAAAAACTGTTGATATTGCTTTTTGCTCTGAACCTTTTGCGCAAAATAAAACAAACTTCTTTTGATTCTGGGGTCTGAGTCTCTTGATTCTGCAACAGCTGGGATATTTTAATCCACTCCGGAGGATACCAAATTGAAAAGGGTTGTTGCTGAGGTCCCTTTCAACCTTTTTCTGTGTCCTATGTTGTGTGTGTGTGTGTGTGTGTGTGTGATATACACACATACACACATATGCACGCAGAGAAGGGCCTTGGGAGGGGGAATCCCCATGCTCTGGGCTGCTCCAGAGCCACAATAGCACGCTTGCAGCTGGACTCCTTTCCTTCCTCAGCCCAACGGGGCATCTGGAAGCTATTTCCAAACCAGGATGAGTGGAAAGTTGGCCCGGAATCCCGGAAGCTCAGCCCGGCGGTCCAATTTCCCAGCGCTCAGGAAACCAGCAGGCAAAATGCCCCGTCAGCATCTGGGCAGAAGCCGGTTCTGCAGTGGGAGCTTTCCGTGCAATTTCCCTCCGTTCTTCCTAGCAGGATCCGGCCCGAGGTCTCCGTTTGTTCCAGGAGCTCTTAAAAAGATTCAGATGTGCAACACAATTAGGTGTGCGTGCAGCACACAGCGGCTGTAAGGTTGCATCAAGGTATGCTAAGTAAGGTTGCTGGGATGGTGGTTTTTCCCGAACCAGGTTTTCTGGATTCAGACAAGACGACGAACCATGATTTAGTTACACCAGTTAATGGGTGTCTTGTGCCAACAGCACTAAACAGATTGTACATGGCTTTGTTGTATATAAACCATGCACACACTCAAACACACATCTGCCCAGCTCTCTGCTGGGAGGGGAGATGAAAAGAGTCAGTTCACACACTCTTTGGGAGTGGATTCTTTGCACCAATCCTCTACCAGTCCCTCTGACCCAGATTAGTTCGGCCCTGGCTCCCAACTGTGTCCCGTTCACTTTGCAACCAAAGGGTGGTTGGTGCCCAGAGGCGTCGCGGGTGGCTTTTGACACCCCGCTTCCCCCATTGCAGCTCCCCCAGCCGGTTTTCTCAGCTAAACAACCGCACAACTGAGTTAACTTGGACTGGGTTTTATTTCTGCAAACGGGACTTGCAGAGTGTTGCCGAACTCGTTAGTGATCCCGGGTCCGAGGCGAGTTCAGCAACGAAGGGAACCAACCAGGGTCGCAGAAACTGGCTGCGTCTGGCTGGCTTCCGTCACGCCTCCCGCTTCGGGGAAGCCTTTTTGACCAAACTAAAGTAACCCGGTTGGCGTGAGGTGGTTGGCACCCTCCTTGGCCACTTGCAAAGGACGGCGCCCCGCGAGTCGTCTGAATGCATCCTCAGTTGCGCTCGTTGGCGCCGCGGGGGCAACGTGTGAGCGCCACTCCGCCCGTCCTCGGGAGCCCCTCCAGCGGCCTCCCCCCGCTCTCCCGCCCTCCCCTCCCGGCTGGCCCCCGGCCCGGAGGCGGAGCCGCTTCGCCTCGCCTCGGCCGGGCCAGACATTGCTGGGCTCCCGGCGGCTGCACTGGCTCCGGCGGCGGCGGCCATGTGGCTCCCGGACTGCGACGGGGCGGCGGGCGGCGGGCTCTGGCGGCTCCCGCTGCTGCTGCTGCGCCTGGGCGCGCTCTGCCAGTCGGGGGGCGCCCGGGGGGCGCGGCTGGCCGGCGGTGAGTCCGGCCCTCCGGCGGGCGGGTGGGCGGCCGGGCAGAGGCTGGACGGGGCAGGGAGGGCGAGGGGCAGGCGGGACCGGCTGCGCGGAGGAACTTTGCAAAGGTCCCGGGAATCCACGCGACTCTAGGATCGCGCCCCGACTTACACGACCGCGCGTGGAAATGCCGGTCTGCGGGCGGAGGGGGGATGCTAAGCGGGAGGCTGAGACACTCCCCCCCCCGTCTCGTCCAGCCGGGAAAGGGGGGCCGGAGGGGTGGCGAAGGGGTTCAGCTGCTCTCCCAGGGGCTGCGAGGGGGGCAGGCTGCAGCCGTTGCCTCCCCCGCACCGTCCCGCACCCACCGGGCGAACGTCTCCACCCGAACCCCGATTCGTGGATCAGCGAGTGGCGTCTTCGCGCGCTCCCGCGTGGAAAGGCACCCGGGCAAGGTGGGCTGGGGAGGGGGAACAGCCAGAAGTGGGGGGAAGGATTCCCCCACTTTACCGGCCAAAGCTGCGTCCGGGCCGGACGCCACCCCGCAGGTCCTTTAAAGGCGTGGGCAGAGTCGTTGGGCGATCGGCGCGTTTCCAAGTCTCGGGGCGGGGCGGGGGTGTCACTCGGCTGCCGGCGTCTCCCTGAGTCCGGGGGTGCCCTCCAGCCTCCCCTCGGGCCGATCGGGGGTTTGGGGGCGGCCAAATTGCGGGCGCCGCTGCGCACCAGGCAGAAGCCCCCGGGGACTGGGGGGGAAGTGGGGTGCAGCCCGGGCATTGGAGCTGGAGCCGCAGCGGGCACTCCTTCCAGCCCTGGGCTCCGTCTGAGAGCAGGAGGCCCTTTGGGGGCTGCTTCGACCTCCTCTGTGATCTCCTCCGAGCTGGGGGGAGGGAGGGGGCAGCAGAGACCCAGTAGGCGCCAGTTGTCCACAGACCCTCTCTTAAATTGGCACCTCCCGGCTTTTAAGGCTTGCAATGACCCAAGAATAAATTGGCACAGTGGCAGGTTGCAAACCGGTCCTTCTGGACTGCAGGTATTTGTGGAGAATAAAGAGGGTGGAAGGCTGTGGCCAGAGCTTTGGAAGGACTAAAAAAAGGACCACAGCTGAGTTGTGCGGCTGAGGGCATCCAAGAAGGAAGCCGACCCACAGAACAAGCTTAGTGGGGCTTTGTCTGTCATTTGCATCTGGGGCACCCTTCAAGGCAGCTGCTTGAATGCAATAAATAAATAAACAAACCAACAAACTTGGTCTGGGAAAACTTTCACAGGGTTGTGTTTATCCGGACAGAATTTCCTTTACAAACTGGCTGTGCATCTGTTGTGAAACCACCAAAAAAGTAAGGGGAGGTGGGAGGTCAGGGTAAGGTTAACTGGTCAATGTTCTGCTATGATTACTTATTATATTTAGCATAGTTTTGCTATTCTGTTCCTCAAAGCTCAGCCTTCTCCAGCATGGTGGACTCTGAATGGCTTGGATCTCACTTCCCACAATCCCCAGCCCTGACCATGCTGGTTGGAAATTGGGGAAAAGGTAGTCCAACATATCTGAAGAGCCTAACACCATTTAGGGGGTGTGTGACATCATAAAGAGTTTGCTCGGGAAATAAATCTAGTTTCCCAGAATGATCTCCAGAACATGGCCTGCTGAAGCCACAGAATGGACAGTGGGTGTAGCGCACTGGCCATCCTGCAATCATTGCCTCACTTTCTGTCTTGCCTAAAAATAACTTTACATTTTGCTGATAAAACTCAAATGATTTGGCAAAGGGTTGCAAACTCCAAAGGAGCTCTCTCTTTTGAATGTATTTTTATGATGGCTATGATCATGATTTATCACCTATTGCTTGTATGTACACTGAGAGCTTATGCAGCAGAGACAAATTCCTTATGTGTCCAATCATACTTGGCCAATAAAGAATTCTATTCTGTTCTGTTCTGTTCTACATCTACTTCTACTTTAATCTACTTCTACTATTCTACTCTGCTACTATTCTATTCTATTCTATTCTATTTTCTACTCTACTCTACTCTACTCTATGTCTACTCTAATCTATATCTGTTCTACTCTACTTCAATTCCACTTTACTATTCTACTCCTATCCTATTGTATTCTATTCTATCCTATCCTATCCTATTCTACTCCTATCCTATCCTATTCTATAGCCGATGTTGCTGAGGATGATTTAGGGGTTAACTTAACTCTTGTTTATATTATTCTGCCTAAAATGCTCAAAGTGCATCCACCCACCCTCATTGGGGGAGTAGAGTCCCAAATAGTCACTTTATTTCTGTTTTAGCCATGTCTGTCCAAAGGAAACTGATCAGTGGGGCAGGCGGGGTCTTGGCAACTATGCAAAGGACACTGGGAAGATCCAGCCAGTTAAGGACGTCTCATGAAAAGCAAACTCTGATGATTTATGTTCTTAATTTAAGTTTCCAATCGGATCTTCCCGGCATCAGGCATTTATTTATTATTGGGATTGTTCTAATCTGTTGGGCTTCACTTTGCATGCTGCCCAGTCACTTTCTGTAAAATGGGTGGCCGTATAAATCACGGGAATAAATCCAAGCGTTGAAATAAACTACTGCCAGCCGATTGAGGATTTCTGCAAGTAAATCTGAGGATCCTGGCTTGGGTCTCAGTTCAGATTTGAAATAAATATTTTTTTTATCCCACTGCAAAAGTAATAAAGAATAACACGGGCCACCGGTTTCTTTCCATCATGTTCAGCAACAAGAACAAAGGACGCAGTTTAGAGTGTTGCTGTTCCTTTTGTGAGGCTGAGAAAAATTCTACATTGTCCAGTTGTAGAAGACCTCTTTCTCTGTCTGCTCCAGGCAATGTTAAAAGGTGTGGACTTCAATTCCCAGAATTCTGGGAGTCAAAGTCCACAAGTCCCAAAGTTGCCAAGGTTGTAAACCCCTGCTGGCTGGGATCTCCAGCTGGAGACCCCTGTTGGCTGGGGAATTCTGGGAGTCGAAGTCGACAAGTCCTAAAGTTGCCAAGCTTGGAGACCCCAGATCTCCTCCCTGTTACTGAGACTGCTTCTGTCCCACAGGTCAGACCATCTGCCGGAGAGGAACGCAACGCCCTTGCTACAAAATTGTTTATTTTCACGAAGCCACACGCAGGGTTGACTTCCAGGAAGCCCTTCAGACCTGCCGAAGCGACGGCGGAGACTTGGTGAGCATCGAATCCCAGTCAGAGCAGGAGCTGATTGAGAAAATGATCCAGAGTTATTCAGCATCCGATGGCGATTTTTGGATCGGGCTCAGGAGAGAAGACGACGATCCTGAGAACGGCACCCAGTGTCCACACTTATACACCTGGACTGATGGGAGCTGGTCGACCTTTCGGTAAGCCAGGATGAAGCTCCCCTCAAGAATTGGGAAGGCAGCTGCGCCTCTCCCTCTCATGACTTGTGTGTCCTTCCTGCAGAAACTGGTACGTGGATGAACCGTCCTGCGGAAGCGAGAAGTGCGTGGTGATGTATCACCAGCCCTCGGCACCTGCTGGCGACGGGGGACGTTACCTGTTCCAGTGGAATGATGACCGATGCAACATGAGAAACAACTTCATTTGTAAATATTCACAAGGTCAGCAGATGTCATTTATGTTCAGGGACGCCAACGAGGGTCTTTCTTGCTTTCGTGACGACACAAACGGTCTTTGATTTACCATCATTCGTTTACTGACCGTTCAAAGTGACAACGGCGCTCCAAAAAGCGACTTAATGACCGTTTTTCACACATACAACCGTTGCGGCCTCCCCATGGTCATGTGATCAAAATTCGGCTGCTCATCTTTATGACGGTTGCAATGTCCCAGGATCACACGATCCCCTTTAGCAATCTTCTGACAAGCCAAGCCTGATTCACTTCACAACCGGGTTCCTGACTTAACAACTGCAGTGATATCCCAAAGATGCTTTTTCAGGAGGCAACTGGACTTCCTTGCTTTTCTTTGAAGACGTTTCCCTTCTCATCCCGGAAGCTTCTTCTGCTCTGACTGGATGGTGGGGAATGGAAGGATTTATATTCAATGCAAATGACCAGCTGTCTGCAAGGAATATAAATCCTTCCCTCCCCCACCATCCAGTCAGAGCTGAAGAAGCTTCTTGGATGAGAAGCAAAATGTCTTTAAAAAAACCCCCAAGAAAGTTCAGTTGCCTCCTGAAAAAGCATCTTTGAGATAACTACGACTTGGAAGACTGAGAATCTCCATAGACAACTGCAATGGTGCATTTAACAACCACACACAAAAAAGGTCATAAAATCAGGTGCAACTCATTTAACATTCATCTTGGTTTGCCACCGAAGTTCTGGTTGCAAAAATTCTGTTTGCGATCCGACCTTTACGTTGATATCTGAATTCGGAAAGCCCAAGTTGTTTTTCTGTTTCTCCGGTCAGTATGCAGACGATTTGCTTCTCGCCTGCTGGCCTTAAATTCCTATAATCAAATGTAGGGCTTGGGGTTTGGTTTTCGGCATGCACACACTTTTTATTGTTTGTTTTTTCTTCCCCTTGCAGAAAAGCCAACAGTTGTCTCTGAATTGGCTCCTTCTCAGACAGGTAACATTTGGTGCTAGGGAAAGGAGGGGGAGGTTGAGACTTTTGCTGGGAAAAAAGCCAAATCTAGCACAAATAACAGTTGTCCCAAACAAGGCAAAAAAAAGCCAAAGAAATTGTTATAGTAAGAGTGAGAGAGACAATGTGGCCTATTAGGCAGAGCTAGATTTGAGTCCATGTTTAACCATAGAATCTAGGAGCCTTCTGGTGACTTCCGAAGATCTCTGCATTTCCTCGCAGGGTTGTAGTTGTGGTTTATGGGAAAAGAAGGGGAGATTTTTCCTGTCTCTGGAGTTTCCTCCACTCCCAAAGGAAAGACACAGGTATCCATTAAATCAGTGTTTCCCCCACTTTGTAAACGTTAAAAAGTGTGGACTTCAACTCCCAGAATTCCCCTAGCCAGGAGCCATGCTGGCTGGGGGAATTCTGGGAGCTGAAGTCCACACATCGTAAAGTCTGCAAGGTTGGGAAACGCTGCATTAAATAACAAGTACGTAAAGCTTGCTCATTTGAACCCGTGACTCTCAACTGCTTTTTGGAATGTTTGATGCTAATTGATCCTTTTCGAACTGGCTGACTCCAGAACGTGGATCCTTCAGCCAAAGGAGGTCCTGTTCTAGTCCCAGGTCCTCTTCCATCAGCCTGTTTACAGTATTAAGGCAATATCCTTAAGTTGTATAACAAACACTCAGATTTCTTTCCTAGGGTATATAACAGGGTCTTTGGAACTCACCTCCCCAGAAACCCCCATGCAAGAGGATGTTGCTAACAAAACCCGCACAGAGGCCAAAGGTAAAAAAAAGGCAATTTCTCATAAGTTTAATGAGGAAGGAGAAAGGAGAAGTTTGTTAATAATTGCTGCAAAACAAGGTTGGAAGTTCTTTCTCTTTGCGTGTCTTTTCTTATTCATATTTCTTAATCGTGTTTCTTAATTTCTGAATCCACACTTTTCCTTTCATTTAATCTTACTTTACATTGTTTCATGTTTACCTTTGTGAAAGTTCTAGTAAAAAAAATACTTTAAAAATGCAGTTGCAATTTCCTTTCTCCAAAGCTGTTTTAACAATACCCTAAATTTCTCAGAGAAGGAATGTCTTCGCCACATCCAAAGAGAATTAATATACGTTGTTCCTTTTGCTTTATACCCTAATCAAATTATCTCCCCACACCTTATAAATGAAAGGTGGGGGAGCCACAATGCTACTGTGATAAAACTTTGTTCTCAGTAACACATTAAAACTCTTGATTCCTTTTCTCTCTAGAGCCTGCTTGGAGCCTTCTATACATCTTAATTTCAAGCATTCCTGCATTTCTCCTGTTGATCACCATTGCTGTTTTTATCTTTTGGATTTATGCAAAGAGGCAAGTGGCATTATTATTTAAGTTGAGAACATTTTTGAGGGCATTGGGGTGGATTGAGCAGGTTTCAAGCGAGGAGGGATAAGAAAGAGAGAGGAGAAGAAATGCTATAGAGATGATACTGTTGTCTGTGCACAACTGAGATGTCTTCCTTGTTGGAGTGCGCGTTGGTTAAGAAAAGCATCCTGTCCTGAGAGAAAAAAAGATTTTTGAGTCTTTCAGGAAATAATAGGAGTCTACAGACTAAGCATAGAGAAGGCCTCTCTGTGGGCCAGCACATTTTGCTCAAAGAATTTTGTTCCTTGAATTTAGATCTCTATGCTTTAGAGCAGGCGTCTCCAACCTGGGCAACTTTATGACTTGTGGACTTCAAAACTCCCAGAATTCCTCACTGAGGAATTCTGAGAGTTGAAATCTACAAGTCATTAAGTGGTTGGCTGAGGAATTCTGGGAGTTGAAATCCACAAGTCACAAAGTTGCCCCTGCTTTTGTGGACATAGGGAAAGGCCTTGAAAGATAGGAAGAAGAGTGGCTTCCAAACTGAAAGCGAAGAAGAGGGATGCACATTCAGGCTTGTTCTGTGGATCTCCAACCTTTTCACCTCTTCCGATCAATCCTTTACCCCTGCCAATTTATCCTGGTGATCTCCTAGCCCAGTTCTCCCTTATTAAAAAATATTTTAATAATAAAATCTAATGAAAAGTAAGGCTGCCCTTTCTTATCTGTTTGGATCACCCAAGCATCCAGCAAAACCATTACGTTCCTTCATGACTAAGCCAGGCTAGAAAGTAGAAAAGAAACTAGTGGGAAAATTAGAAGGAAGTTAACGTGTTTTTCTTTCTTTCCCCGCCAAGGAGACGGGAACAGAGAGAGGTGAACGCAAAGGAGAAAGATACTTGGTTGTCTACCAAAACGCAAAACAGCCCCAGTTTAGAGGTATATAATGTAATTCAAAAACAGGGGGAGGCCGATCTGGCTGGAGCGAGACCACAAACCCAGAACTCCTCTTTCCGTGCCCGTCTTGGAGGAGATGACCTCTGTGGAGACTATGACAATATGGCGGTCAACAGCTCAGAGAGTGGCTTTGTGACCTTGGCGAGCACTGAGAGCGGATTTGTCACAAATGACATATATGAACTCTGCAATGAGCGAGTGGGGCGAAGCCAAGAGTCAGCTTGGGTAGAAAATGAAATCTACGGATACTGAAGAGCTGGTGGTGAGAGATGGATTAAGATGGGGAACGTTCCCATCGATAGAAGCTTTAGCACCCAAAGACATGGCTGCTGTATTTCAGAGGGGTTTCCCTTCCCTCCCTGAAAGGGGTACATGGATTTAAGCAAGTTGATTAATTGATTGTTGATTGATTAGATGTCATCAAGTTGTTTTTAACTCCTAGCAACCATGTTTTCTCCATGAAGATCGGTCCCTAGCCTGATCACTCAGGTCTTCCAATGGTAAACCCATCATCTCTGTCATTGAGTCCATCCAGTTTGGGATGGTCATCCTCTTCTTTTTCCGTCCATCTTTAAACATGAAGGCAGAGATCTTATTGACCAGGAAATATTGATTCCCTTCCTTGCTACAGCACATCACCTCCTAATCATCTAGATTCTAGAACCTGACAACATTTTGCCATTATAATAAGCACATCAACTAATTGCTGACATCCAGATGGGATTTGTGAGGTATGGCTAAAAATAACACAAGTTTTGTTCATCGCCACCTGGCTTTGATCAGCTGCCTAGTTTCCATCTTTACCTGTTTGGCAATCCCAATATTTTCTAGAAAGGAGGGGGCCTCTTTCTGCTCTCCTATCCTCCGTGGGGTATTTTTTGCAGAATGATCTGAGGAAGAAGGAAAGGAAATGGTCTAACTGAGAATATCTTCTGTATTGATATATACACTTCTGTTTTGATTTAGAAACGGTGCAAGTGATAAGAACTCCTTTGCAGTTGTGGACAGGCTTGTTTCTTGGAAGCAGAATACAAATGGGATGAACTTGGTGCTAGTGTCAAAAATAAAGCTGTTAAAGATTGTTTCCTCCGTGTATCAGATGCTTTCTATCCCAGATGAAATTAGCAAGCTTGAGAAACAAGTGATGTCCTTGTGGTTCTACCCAACATACAGTTTCTAATTCTGCAGTTACGTCCAAATTTGCCAAATTTGAAAGGCCTCCTACTCTTCTCAGAAAAAAAATAAGAGCAAACAACCAATGCATTATTTGAGAACATGCACAAATTTTGATATCCTTATAATTGTGCTTTTCAACTCAAAATATCAACTCTTTCTTCGGCTGTCCCCTCAGAGAAGCTGTGAGATAAGATATAGAAATATATCTAGTGCCTTCCTTTGTTAATTGATGTGTGACAGATGAAAGAGGGGGAAAAACTTTTTTTAAAAAAATTCAACAAGCCAGTGTGATGTTCTATGCCTGTGCAACGCTACAACACTTCGAAAACTTTTAATATGTGCATGTGATGTCATCTTACATTGTCATGGACTGATTTTATTCCGGTGTTGAATGCATGAACCCTATGGCCGCGGCGATTGAGTTGCTGTGATATTGTGTAATGTTTGCGAGCACCTCTGAGAGACCCCAAAGTCTAGTTTGATTAGAACTTTTCCTTTCCCTTCTAAGTAGAAACAAGAAATGAACAAAGCTAAACTTTTTTTGGGGGAAAAAACCCCCAAAAATGGAGAGTAGAGTAGAGAGTAGAGTAGAGAATTCCAAGAAGCAGCAATGCCTGGGGTGGGGGGGGAAACTCCTGATGGGATAGTGATCCAGATCATTCAAGGATTAGGCAACGTTGTGGGATGAAAAGGACACTGCAAGGGGGAAAAAAGGGAAAGGTGGCTTTGAAGACCTGTGGTTGGACATGATCCCCTATGACCGGCACATGTGTAATAGCTCCCCTTGGCTTTCTCTGCTAAACAAGCAAAGAGGTGTCCCGTATTATGACAGACAGTCATGAGAACTGCCGAAGAATGACAACATCAGGCCAAATGAGGTGAGGCATGGCTTGTGGTTGGTTAATGCCCGGGGCATGATGGGGTTGGTCTGAAGAGCCTGACTCATATTCTCATGACTGAGAGTCACCCTAGCATCTGTGGCTAGAAAAAGCCACAGACGTTTGCACTGTTTTCAGTCTGGGTGTTTTTGCTGCACTCTGATATTGCCTTATTGCCATGTTTCTCTTATGCATGTCCGAATGAAGTGTTGGGTCTCTTGAGCAAAGAAATAAACATGTTTGGTTGCAGAGCAACAACAGATTAAGATTGTGGAGGGTTCTTTGTCACACTGTGTCTTTCTCAGTGCAATCTCTTGATCTTACCTTAAGGAATATCTTCAGCAGAATTTATCAGCCTCCTACACTGAGGAACATAAATGGTAGTAACTCATAGCCTAATGTAGATGTGCATGTTAATCCTAGGTTAACTAAAAGCAAAGGTATTCGGGATTCCCGTTAGCAGGAGTTGGACTGATGATGAACAATAGAAGTTTAGTTGTAGTAGAGAAATAGTAACTCATCAAGAATTGCTTCTTGGCAGTTATCAATCTTCCTAGTATTTTATTATGACACGTATGTCATTCAACAGTTAAATGCACTTTGGTTCTTTTCTTGCTTGGTGGGGTTTTTTTTGTCAAGGATTCATTTTCATTGATATTTGCTCAAAAGAGAAAATAATTTGCTTATTTGTGGAATCCAGGCTTGAAAGAAGTTTCTTGTATTATAAGAAGTTCCTTTGTCAATCAGTGAGGCCAAGCAGCTAGAGAGACTGGAAAGTGTACAGTAGAGAATTATGGCAATATACAGATTTATCTTTTGAAACTGGTGGGGTTCATAACACCAGATCTTACTTTCATTTCGTAAGAGGGAGGGCAAAAATCACAGGATCAAACAAACATACATTATATCCTAAGCACCCCAGAAGCCAAGATGTACACCAAAATCTCTGCAAGAAGGTGCAATATATGGACGAATTTCCAAAACCGACTTTAAATTTGAAAGCATCTGATTCAACAGTTCAATATTTGACATCACTTGATACCATGCAGTGCAGAGACTTAAATTCTGTCTTTCTGGAATCTTTGCACACCCAAGAAGCAAATCATACGTTATGGGTGTGAACCATAAAAATGCAGGCCACTGAAGAGGTTGCTTTGCCAACAGAAATACTTAACCCGGTCAGTTTTCTATCACTCAGCACTATCCCTTTACAGCTGTTGCGATCATTATCAAATGCCACCTTTTTATGCGTCTATTGGCCAGCATCATCTGTGACAGGTTCTCCTAGGAAGTAGCTACCTTGGGGAATGTGTATCGATCTCCTAGCTGCCAAGTTTTCTGGAAAGTGGGAACAATACTCGAGGGAGATGGGATTAGGAGCCAGAGAAATGATTGCAAACAGGCTGGTTCTGGATGCCAAACTGCAGTGGATTAAGCCATGGGACCCAGCCTGACGGATCCTCCATTTTCCCCATCTTGTTTTCAGTGAAGCTCTTGGATGAGTTTCTGGTGTTGACACGGCTGCTTTCCTTTCCTAGCTAGTCCAGAATCATCTATTGTTGATTTTGGAGAAAGAGGATACAAGCTGTGCTTGGGAAAAAAATGCCCCAGCTGCAACCTTTTCACGTCTTATCAATCATTGTCACAACGGGGTGACTACATTTGGGGATGCTGCTGGTGACGGAGTGGCCCCATGCAAAAATCAAGTCAGCTGTTTCACACAAAGGTTTTTAAGGTTGCGATTGGGTGCAAGAATCAGCAAAGCCAGGGGATGAAACTGATTTGTTAAAAAAAAAAAGCTGAAGTGGGGTGCCGGCATCAGCTGGAAACGCAGAGGGCTTCTAAGTTTGAAATGAGACAAAAGGATGGATGTGGAGCGAGCCAGGATCAGTGCCCACTTTGCAAATTCAGCGTAATTTTATTGGCCGGATTTATTTGTTCTTTGCAAGGCAGTTGGGGGGGGTGTATGTGCGAGACACCAAAGCACTTGGTTCTTCTGAAAAAACAACAACAGGGTGTTGGTGTTCGTTTTCTTGGAGTTGGGTGAGAGCACAATTAGGCTGAAATTTCTCAGAAAATAAGAATTTTCAGGCAGTCTCCAAGGCTTTCCCTTCGTTGGGATCTCTCTGAACTGTTGAAGAATGTTAATATTCGTGGGAGGTTAAAAATAGGACATTTTTGAGAGGTCATATTTTTGCAAAACTCTAAAAAAAAATCCTAGAAACAAACATGTACCACTAGAGGGCGCCTTTTATTTGGTAATTAATATAGCTGCATTTCCTAAATAGATGGCAGAGTTTTGATTGGGAAAGGGTTTCATTAAAACCCTATTGGGTTTTAATTCCTTTCAAAGGTACTGTGGACATAATGAAAGCCTGTTTATTTGGTAGGCTGCCCTGTATTCCCAAAGAGTACAGCAAACATTTTATCTAAGCCAGGACGATAGGTGCAACATTTTGATCCCTGAATTTGAGCAACAGTTAAAATTTTAAAAGGCATCGACTTAAATGAGATGTTTCTTTAAAAAGGTATGCGTGCATTGTCGCTCCAGAACAAACTTAAGTTTGGGATTTTTCAGGATCGTTTGGTAGCATGAAGGAATAATTACAGATCAGGGCCTTGAATGGGTGAAATGCTCTGGCCTTTTTTCTAAGAGAAGAAGGAATAATGAATGGGTTTATGAATAGACCAGTAGGATATCATTGTCTGCAAGAACTATTCTTAGCTGCTTCTTGGTTGCATCAAGCATCTCTGGGGGAGAATGCTGACTAATCCCGCTCTGCAGTTGTTCATTCACCGGAACTTCTAAAATAGCTAAATCAGGAAGGCAATAAAACAACTGGTATAAGCATCACCAAATAAATCATTGTTCAGAGAAATGCAAACATCACTTAACCAGCTCCATGTGGTCTGGAGAACTGTGGGTGGAGCAGGATCAGAAACTTTATTTCCACTGCAACGTGGGAACCCTCGACCTGGAAACCAGGTATAAAATGAAAGGGAACGTCAGAACCGAACTGTCCTGTTTTTGTTCTGCAGTAGGTGCAAGGACTTGACCACAATTCAGCCCAAATTTTCTGTTCTTAAGTGAGGCATTTGTTAAGTGAGTTTTGCCCCATTTTATGACCTTTCTTGCCTCAGTTGTTAAGTGAAACACTGCAGTCGAGAAGTTAGTAACCCGGCGGTTAAGTAATCTGGCTTCCCCATTGACTTTGCTTGTCAGAAGGTCGCAAAAGGGGATCACGTGACACCCCCCCCGCACAGCGACGGTCATAAATAAGAATCAGTTGCCAAGCGTCTGAATTTTGATCACATGACCCTGGGGAAGCTGCAGTGGTCGTTAACTGTGAAAAACGGTCCTAAGTCATTTTTTTTCAGTGCTGTTGTAACTTTGAATTGTGACTAAATGAACTGTTATAATTTGAGGACTACCTGTATTCTTCCACTTGTTCGGGAAAATGGAGGGTGGTTTTAAAATTTGCGGCTCAGTTAAAGCAACAGTCCAAGGAATATGCCACGGCCACTTTTCCTGCAGGATGATCTCCACAGCCAAGCCGAAAGCCACGGAGGGCCTGGTCACAAAGTATCAGAACCGGAAGGCAAATTCAGTTTGGCTGCTTCCCATGACAGACTGGCTTGGACCACCCCTGTGTTCCTGTGTCTGGAGACAAGCTACAGATCCAATCTTGAAAGAAGCCAAGACGTCCAGGCAAAGTGGTTAACCAGGATGGGAGGAACACCCAAGCTGTGAGGAAGGTTACGTTGAGCTTGCATGTCGCAGATGAGTTTGCAAAAGCTTCTAAACTGGAGGTTAATCAAAGAGAGAAGCAACCTAGAACTAAGGAGGAATTTCCTGGCAGTGAGGACAATTAATCAGTGGAACAACCTGCCTCCAGAAGCTGTGAATGGTCCCAACACGAAGTTTTTAAGAGACTGGACAATCACTTGTCTGGAATGGTAGAGGGTTTCCTGCCTGAGCAGGGGGTTGGACTAGATGACCTCTAAGGTAGCTTCCAACTTTAGTATTAGTATTGTGTCTAACCCTGGTAACTTTTAAGACCTGTGGACTTCCAACTCCCAGAATTCCTTAACTAGCTATGAATTCTGGGAGTCGAAGACCACAAGTCTTAAAAGCCGCCAAGGTTGGACATCCCAGCTCTAAGCACCCAGCTGCATGACGGTTTTGAAAATGGCCTCAAAAGTCCTAGGAATCTCGTTCCAGAATCAACTCTTCCCCGGAGAAAATGAACACGTGGGAGAGCAACGATGGGATTAAGCTTCTTCCATGCAACAATCCAGTATAAATGTTACTGCCTGCTACTCCCTTCACCCTAAATTATCCCTTTTAAGATACATACAAGGCAAAAACAGCTGTTGCCAAGAATTGATTTGCTTTCCTGTCAGTTTTAATAATAGAAAACTTAAGCATGGCATGAAAGAATACAAGAAATTGACCCAGTTGGTTGCTTAAAATGGAAAAATGGACATGACTGTTTTTGTTTGGATTAGATAGTTTATAGAATGAAAAGAGTTATGTTGTAACCATAGAGCAGACATGTCAAACACAAGGCCCGGGGGCCGGATCCGGCCCACGAAGTGGTTTCATGCGGCCCGCGAAGCCATCCTGGAAACAGTGAGGGAACGGCCCCCACTGCCTTGGCCCTGGCCGAGACCCTCCTTCTGCCAGAGACCCCCAGATCTGTCCCACTCCTGCCCAGGCCCCCATGGGCATCCTTGATGCCAACGATGTAGAGCTGGCCACGCCCACCCAGTAGGCCATACGCACTCTAGCCACGCCCACCCAGTAGGCCACGCCCACCCTGGCCATACCCACCCATCCCCCTGAGGGCAAGCGCAATGCTGATGCGGCCCTCCATGAAATTGAGTTTGACACCCCTGCCATAGAGTAAGAGGTAAATTAATAACCATACTTGTTGTTAAGATCAGAAGGTACCTCTTTGTATCTTTTTTTCTAGTTTTTTTTTCCTTTCTTGCAGTTTTAGCTTTCTCTTTGATTTTTCTCTTCTATTTCTTACTTTATATTTGTATTAGTTATCTTTCTTTTTTTAAAAAATGCTAATAAAAACTGCATTTAAAAACAGAGTTGTTCAGTTCTCAATTACAGTAAGAGCTGCTTTACTTATTAAAACGCCAAACCCAAGGCAATACTTACAATACTTGGCATTAGTATTTAGTGTCCAGTATATAAACATGGAGCGCAATCTATGCCCAATATGCCTGACATTCTGTTGGATTTTACTTTTCTTAAAGGGAAGAATCCCCTAGTAGCCTTTTGTTCACCCAAGCCAAGTCCCAAATCACCACTCTCTTGGTGTTACTATGTAATTGGGAAGAGTTTTGCAATCTCCCAAGTAAGAGTCAGGAAGGCTGAGAGCCATTAATTGTTTTTGTGAATTATAGGATCAAGTTGAAGATCAAAAAGAACAGCGGCAGCCGAGGGAGGGGCTGGCTTAGTTAGGCAACCGTTCCTTTGGGACAGTCTCTGCCTCTCTCCCATTAAATCAAGACAGGATGGAGGGGCACGTAAATTATACGGTATGATGTAAGCCTAGAAGCCCAGCGGCTCTTTTGCTTTAGAATAGGGGGTTGAATTGGGGTATTGTCTGATGTCCCTTCTTTCTGAAGACGTTTCGCTTCTCATCCAAGAACTTCTCGTCCATCGGAGCTGAAGAAGCTTCTCGGATGAGAAGCGAAACGTCTTCAAAGAGGAAAAAAGAAAGTCCCGTTGCCTTGTGAAGAAACACCTTTGGGACAACCATGACCTGGATGAGGGAGAATCTCCAGAGACATGAACTGAGGCTGTCCAATTGCGGCGTTGGGAGGAGACTTGAAAGTCTCTTGGACCGCGAGGTCAAGTCAATCAATCCTAAAGGAAACCAACCCTGACGGTTCTTTGGAAAGACAGAGACTGAAGCCGAAGCTCAGATACTTTGGCCACCAGATGAGAAGAAGATCCTGATGTTGTGAGAAGGTGGAAGGCAAAAGGAGAAGAGGATTCTAGAGAAGGAGATGGTTAGACAGGGCCATCAACACAATGAACAGGAATTTGAGCAAATTCTGGAAGACAGGATTGGGGGGGGAGAGCTGGGGTGTTGTGGTCCATAGTGTTGCGAAGAATCAGACATGACTCAGTGAGTGAACAACCATAACTAGACAACTGTGACCCTTCTCCGGAACTTCACAACTCACTCGTATCCTAAAATTTCATACGACAAATTTGTCATCCCACTGAAGTTACAGTTGCACCTACTCAAGATGGAAATTTAATTCAACAGTAGCTTTGTCAGCATTGTGACTTGCAAGATGCATCTTGAAAACACTCTCAGGTGGCAAAAAAGCAGGCAGGTCAACGCCCGATTTCAAGGCTTGCGTTTCTTTTGCTTGCACTGGTTTATGTCGACAGGCTCTTTAGATCCCAAGGGATCCTGAGTTTGTATTCCAGGACCTTAAGACTGAGACCCAGGGTTATCCACTTTGGAATTAAAAATTTAGAGATTACAGGTAGACCTCAATTTACCACCACCGTTGGGACCAGAATTTCATTAAAACCGGTCATTAAACAAATGGTCCTGAGTCAAGGACTTCCTGTAGTGACAATCCAACTAGCAGATCATTAAGAATGGGGGGGGGGGGAAGTACTGTCATATGTGGTCTTAGCGCAGCCCCTTGCGGATGATTCATAGCACCATAGCTAAACAAACCTTGGTTTGATACCAAGCCAACATCATCGGCTTCTCCCGGGCTTCGAAAGAGCAGCATCCACTAGGGGGCGCACAGCCACGCACGTGGGAACGCGTGACCAGAGGACGCGTCAACCCAAACAAACCGAAACGCGGGCCCAGAGGGAAGCGGGGGGGGGGGGAAGGGTGAACCAAACACGGAGGGAGAAGACGGACTGTCCCTGACGCTGAGGGTTTGGATAACACTCTTGGGATGGAAGGCTTTCTCAGAGGACCCTCTACCCCAGGGGTCTTCAAACTTGGCCCTTTTATGACTTGTGGACTTCAACTCCCAGAATTCCTCAGCCAGCAAAGCTGGCTGAGGAATTCTGGGAGTTGAAGTCCAAAGTCATAAAAGGGCCAAGTTTGAAGACCCCTGCTCTACCCATTGGGACCCCTCGCTGAGAGGGAGGGGAGGAAACAAAAACAAAAACAAAAAAAAGCGCGTCCGATTCCGACGACCGGGCACGGCAGCGCTCCCCCCCCCTCAAGCTAGCCCCGAGCGAGGGCTGCCTCGCGCGGGGCACGCTGGGACTCTCTCCCGCTGGCTTTTTCTTTTATTTGGCGGGAGCGGCCCCGCCCCCCGAGCCGAGCGCCCGGATTGGCGGGCGGCGGTTGCCGGGCGACGCGCTCCGCCCGCGGTGACGCGCGCAGTGACGCGGGCGGGGGCGGGGCGTGGGAGCGCGCGCGCGTCCCCGTCCCCTCCGGCTCCCTCGGCGGCTCTCCGTCCTTGGCGGCGGCGGCGGCGGCGGCGGCGGCGGGCGAGGCGCGGGAGCCACCCGGGCAGCATGGTGATGGCCGAGCCCCGGCGGCTCCCCCCGGCCGCCGCGCTGCTCCTGCAGCCCCCGCCGCCGCCGCCGCCGCCCCCGGCCCAGCCTTCGCCCCGCGGCCCCGCGGTGCCGGTGCGCGTCGGCTTCTACGAGATCGAGGGCACGCTGGGCAAGGGCAACTTCGCCGTGGTCAAGCTGGGCCGGCACCGCATCACGCGCAGCGAGGTGAGAGGGACGGGGCGCCGGACAGACACGGGGGGGGGGCGGGAGGCGGTGCTCTCCCTGACCCACGGCCCCTAGCCGGGGGGGGCATCCAGTTGGGGGGGCTTCCCTCTGCGCATTGCCCCCCCCGGTCTTAAACCCCCCCCTAACCCGCCCCAGGTTTGAGACCTGAAATCAGAGGGGGAGGAGGGAGGGATTCAGGCAGGGCATGGCCAGGGCTTTGGGGGAGGGGTGACCCCCCACCCCCCAAGTTGGGACTGCAGCGATGCTGCAGACAGGCTGGCCCTGCTGCCCACCTGGCCCTGGGCTGGGGGGGGCAGGTGGGAGGATAGAAGGGTCCCCCCCAGGAAAGGAGGGGCAGTCTCGGGCTCAAGGGGCAAGAGAAAGAGCAGAGGGGCTTCTATGGAGATTCATCCGGGCCATGGGGGTCCCGAAGGTCAAATCCCAAGAAAGGCCAGTTGCCTTTTGGAAAAAGCACCTTCGGGATAGTGATGGTGGTGGTGGTGGATAGACAGACAGAGAGATAACCTTTATTGTCATTTTTTACTGTGGGCACAATGGCACACATTGAAAATGAAATTTAGTTGCTTGCTCTCAAAGTGTACACCTACATAACACACATTTAAATGTACTATATACAGCAGACTATGCATGCTATTGCAGGCTCTGAAAGGGGGACAGCCCCCTCCCTCCCATGCAGATTGCTTGGGCATGTCCACTGGTGCAGAGGTGCCCCCCCCCCAAGGCTTTGGGAGAAGAATCCTGAGTGGTGCCACTGGACTCCAGTGGTGGCAAATGCCGCTTCAGATCTTCTCAGAGATCCCTGTGGATCCAGCCAGACGATACGGTCGTCCCTGGAGATTCCTACTCTCTGGGTGGAGGGTAGATTCAAGGCGTCCCTCTGAATGTGGAGAGGACTGGCGGGTTCAGACGTTGCCTTTTCTACCCAGCCTCCTTTCCTGGGGGGAGGTGCAGAGAGCCCTATGGCAACTCTAAGCAGACCAGAGAGAGTTTATTTTTCTTCTTTATTGTTTACCTTTTATTGTAATTTGGATTGTTGTGGGGTTATTGAGAATCGGGGAGCGTACAAGTGTAACGTATTGTTGTGGCTCGTCAGACGTTCAGACTGCATTTGGCATTTTTATCCGCCTTTCCAGTCCTTCCCAAGGACCTGGGACGGGCAGAAGGGGTTGTGTGATGGTGTCAGAGGTTTCACGGCAGGATGTGAGCTGATCCAAAGTAGGGCTGCCTTTTGCAATAGATTGATGGAGATGTTGCCAATGCTGAAGGTATTCAAGGGTTGCTCCATTTGTTTTGGGAATGCAGCCAAGGCACCTATCACTCCTGGCACTCCTGCTGCTCTCTTACTATTGCTACTGTTATTTTTTTTTGGGGGGGGCGGGAATTGTTGTGGTGGCTTTTCAGTGCTTGATGATGTGAAACCTGGAATGACATTTGAATTGGTGGGTGCTGCACTTGTAAGGGGCTTTGGAAAGCTTTTTTTTTTGAATGGTGCCTTTTGTGTTTCTTAAATAATAATAATAAAATACAAGAGTCTACTACCACTCCTGATCCTGAGAAATTAGTAGTAGCTGGTGCAAAGAAAAAGATGGAAGACTTCCAGAGATGATGTGAGGACCCCCTCAATAAGTGGCCCCTTTGGAAAAGAGTAGGCTGCACCTCAGGAGAGGGTGGTCTTCATGAAATTGGAGGGTCCCTGATCTCTTTTCCCCATCTCCAAATAATTACGATGTTCCCACAGGCTAGAGATGAGTGGGAACAATGCTGTCTCGCGGCAGCTGGATATACTTCAGAGACTTTTGTGTACGGACACGACCCAAAGGAAAGTCTTCAGGAAGACATCCTTCAAAGATCAAAAGGCTTTGTTTGATTTCTGCATCTTCTTAGCCTCTCTTTCTGAAGTGCTCTATTCAGGAAAAACACTGTGAATGTGTAGATACACCATCCAGGGACGGTGTCTAGTAAAGCCCGCTATGCCAAACCCTTCAAAAGGAAGGAAGGAAAAGAGTATGAACCAGCTTGAAGGAAAATGGGATTAAGAGGGCCATGAGCTGGCAGGACCAGCCTCAGTGGTAGAATGGTGAAGAGTTATTTCCTTGCTCTTCGAAGAGATTTGGAATTAGGAATAAAGGGGTGGGGATTTATGATCCTTTTTGGAGAGGAAATCCATGAAATCCATTGGAGAAATGGGATAACTTCCGGGGGTAGGGTGGGGAGTTCAGACAGAATAGAGTTGGAAGGGACCTTGGAGGTCTTCTATTCCACCCCCTACTCAAGCAGGAGACCATATACCAGGGGTAGGCAACCTCGGCTCTTTTATGACTCGTGGACTTCAACTCCCAGAATTCCTGAGCCAGCATAGTTGAAGTCCACGAGTCATGAAAGAGCCGAGGTTGCCTACCCCTGCCATATACCATTTGAGACAAGTGGCTGTCCGGTTTCTCCTTAAAAACCTCCAGTGATGGAGTGTCCACGATTTCTGGAGGCAACTTCTGTTCCACTGGTTCATTGTTCTCACGGTTAGGAAGTTTCTCCTTAATTCCAGGTTGCTTCTCTCCTTGAGGAGTTTTCATCCGTTGCTTCTTGTCTTGCCTTCTGGTGCTTTGGAAAATAAGTTGATAAATAAATCTCATAAGAAAAATAAGTTGATAAATAAATCTCATAACAAAAATAAATTGAAAATAAATCTCATCCAGGAAAGAAGATGTGGCCCTTTTTTAAACAATTACTTAAGCTTTGGAGATACAAGCAGATAACCACAAACCATGCAGGTTTTTAACTGCTAATCAGCCCATTTCTCCAGCACTTTCTGTTTTCTGCCTCCTTGTAGACGGCACAAATCCGCCTTTCCACTGCTGGGCCTTTGTCCTTGCAGCTTTTCTCTCCCACCCCACCCCCAAGTAGCTGAGAATACAATGGGGTGCATAATTTCTCCCTCTCTCTCTCTCTCTCTCTCTCTCTCTCTTGCCATCCCAGCAAAGGAGATCAGCTATTCTAGGTCTGTTCTAATCTTGCACCCTTTCCCTCTCTTTAGCTAATGGTGTTTGCTTGTTTGGAAAGGAAGACGAAGGAGAAGTGATTTTTTTTTCCTTGTCGGGTTTCCAAAGCACAGCCCCGTTGGCAGCTTTTGACAAACTTCACTTCTTTTGTGCCTAGCAGGAAAATTCTCCGGAGGCATGCCCCGGGCCTAATCTGCAGGCACATCTTCAAAGTGTGACTGTTCTACACAGCATGGATAGATTGTCTCAGCCAGCCCTTAAATGTTTGGACAAGCTGTGGAAGTAGCTTTGTGGTTCCACTTGTTAACTATCCTCAAAATCACACCTTGATCATGCTGGTGGTGTGGTTTTCCGCAGAATGCAAAGCCCTTTCTCTGAAATTTGTCATCGGTAGAATAATTTTGCTTTTAAGGACCCTGTTTCAGAAATGCAGGCGGTTTGTTAAGTTCATTGCGAGGGTTTTGGGGTGGGATACACAGAGCATGTGTGATTATACAGGTCATCCTTGACTTACAACATTTCATTTAGTGACCGAAGTTACAGCAGCACTGAAAAAAGGGATTTATGACCATTTTTCACACTTACGACCATTACAGCGTCCTCATGGTTACGTGATCAAAATTCAGACCCTTGGCAATTGGCTCATATTTATGACGGTTGCAATGTCCTGGGAATATGTGATCCCCTGTAGCGATGTTCTGACCAGCCAAGTTAATGGGGAAGCCGGATTCACTTAACAACCATGGTACCAATTTAACAACTGCAGTGATTCACTTAGCAACTGTGGCAGAAAAGGTCGTAAAACGGGGCAAAACTCACATAACAAATGTCTCACTTAGCAACACAAATTTTAAGTCGAGAACTATCTGTGGATAAATAGGTTGCTGTGTTAAATAAACAAAGCAGTTGTATTAAATTGAGACATCCGGTGGGTTTTTAAAAATTCTTGAAGACTAATGCTTCCTTATATCAACACCCGAACAAAGATTGAGTAGATGCTGGTCAATTTGTTGAAATTGATGGTACACAAGTTCAATAAAAAAATAATTACGTTTAAAATCCCGACCGCATCACTCCATTTGTGAGAACTCGTATAGATATCTTTCCTCCATTCATTCAGGAAAAAAGAAATTGTGTCAAGAAAGAACAGTTCTCTGGCATTTCCATGCAGTTTAATCAGGGCTTCCCTTTTAGGGGCTGTGGCACTTAAATAGCAATTTGTGGCTGTGGCGCCTTTAGCCAAGGCATAAAGCTAATGAATAAATTGGTTTACAGCCTGTTGCTCCAGTGCAAGCCCCTAAAGCTGAATCCATCAGAGCTGAATATTTTTGGAAGAGTAGAATGGGGCAAACAACGTTTTCCTACGGATTCTGTCATCCTAGGGAGAGACTGCTGGTTCTGTCTCTGCTTGCCACAATGTTCCTCACTGTGATGTTCCTTCGGTGGCCATTGGTTCTTTAGAAATAAAGGATTCTTAAGTAGGGATTTTTTTTTTCTCTTGCTGTTGGTATGCCTCGTTTAAAATGTTGAATTCCCACTCAAGTAGAATTTGAGCATTAAATCACACAACACTTTTAATTGCTCTGCCCAGAACAGAGCTTGCGTGGTGTTTAAAGTTATGCACTGCTTCATTTAGCCTTGTCTTATATGCAAGAAGAATGTTGCTATGCCATCTTAGATAGTAGTCTGGGATGAGGTGGACCGAAATGAATTTTCATAAATGTTCTGGCCCACGCTTAACCCTTGCAGTCAAGAAACCAAATTCAGAAGCTTCTGTCTTTTGGCTTCCAGGGTTTGGAATTAACTATAGTTGGTTTTAAAAATCCAGTTTTAATACTGAAAGTTTGAAATTGGTTCATGGTATGTCAAATTTTAAACAAGCAAACTTTTGAAGTATAAGAAGTCTTGCTTGGATTAACCAGTTTCTAAACTTGGTTTAGATTATGAAGGCCCACTAATGTTTCAGGTGTAAAAGCTTGGTACTGCATCGCAGGTGTTAAAAAAGAGAGTTGTAGCTTTTGCTGTTTTACCAAGCTGAGCTTTACTGATGTTCAGCAGGATTTTCTAAAATAAACCTAAAATATAGTGAAGCCCTGAACTTGATAGGCTGCTTTAAAAAAAAGTAGACATATCACTTGGTGGCCAGGTCTTCTGCAAGGACTTGAGCTGTGAAGGCCTAGTGTGCAGTAGAATACCTGGAGAGAAAGTCAAAGGAGATTTGGTCGTAATCGGAATGCTTTGGCCTTAGTTTAGCATAGAATTCTTTTTCTGATTTGAGAAACTGAAGATGTTTGTGGAATAATAGACCACACTGGCTTTGGTGTGAAACATCTGACTTACCGAGAACTTCTTAGAACTGCCTAGCTTGCATACTTTAGAAGAAATTTCTTTTGTCGTTGTTTAGAACTGTTATGTTGCAGATAGATAGATAGATAGATAGATAGATAGATAGATAGATAGATAGATAGATAGATAGATAGATAGATAGACATAGTGAGGAGAGGATGAAGGAGTGGCAGAGAGATGGATTAGCTCTGAAATCTGAGCAAAGTTTACAGCAAAATTTGCTCATCTCCCCATTTTTAAAATCTCTTTTAGGTTCTGAAGTTTTTACTTTTGGCTCCAGCCGCACAAAATGCTAGAAATATTATATATTTTATTTAAACAGTATTTTAAGTTGAGTGGCAGGAGTGCGATGGTAGCACTTTTAGACTATTCCTGCAATTTTATCCACTGCCTCCATCCAGTCACACTCTGAGTCTAGGCTGTTTGATTCTTGGTTCAAACGTACACTTTTTCATTTTGAATACTGGGTTAAGTGATGTCCTTTTTTTCTTGTTATGAATTTAAAAACTCGCCTATTTCATCCAGTTTATACTGGTTGTCCCTGATTGATGGCCATTCATTCAATGACCGTTCAAAATTAAGACGACTGTGAAGGAGGAGGGCTTGTGACTGGTCTGCAAAGTTACGGTGTCCCCACAAACACACAGTCACCATTGTTCACCTTCCCTAAGTCAATAGGGGAGCCATTAGGGAAGGACCATTAAGTTGCTTTTTCTTCCGAGAAGCCCCACTAGAAATGTCCCAGGGATCTTGTTCTCCAGTGCATCTTCCTGCCTACACTTCCAGGACTCGCCCCACTACTGTTGCTAGCTTGCCTGCAGCACCCCCTCAATTCCCTGCACCCCTTCTCTGGGAAAACCTGTTGTTTGTCATTTAACAACCTATGTGGTCCTCAGTTTATGGGTGGTGTTGTGATGCAGTGACAGTATAGGAGATGACCAGGCTGGGCCCGAGGGAGGGAGGGGTCAAGCGCGTCATCAGTCTGGCATCCCTTCGTGCCCACGAAAGATCTAAATCCAGCCCACCTTGAATTCCATTGACTCTTATCTACCACCAATTGCTTTGGACCGTCAGTTCCGATTCTTGTAGATTTTTATAAGCATTTGAACTGCCTGCCTTTAGTGACCGACCCAGTTTGGATCCTGCAGCATTATTATCCTTGGACATATATATTGGCCTTCATTTGTTGGCAACTTTAAGACCTGTGGACTTCAATTCCCGGGCTGGGGAATTCTGAGAATTGAAGTCCACAGGTCAACAGTCGGCAAGATTGGGACATTCTCTCTGAAGGTGACATATCCTAGTTCAAAAATGGACAGAAGATCCTTATTCTACTTTATTTGGAAATAATTTGATAGCGCGGGGGGGGGAAATGTGCTGCTGCCAAAATACAAGCCGGGTCCGTCTGTTTCGTTTCTCTCTACAAATGTCTCTGCATCTTTGTGGATGTGTTTTGTCTGAACGGTGCAAGCTGCTTCGTGGCCCTTCTTTCTCCCTTTTTCTTTTTTCTCCTCCACCCCCCTTTTCCTTGATCCATGCAAGATTTTCTATTTCTAATAAGAGCTGGCTTTTCTGGTGATTCATCTTTCTGTCTCCTTTGGAAGCCCTGCTCCTCTTAATGATATGTTGTGACATTTTCATAAGCCGGTTATCTGTTGGGTAAACAAGAGAAGTGTGGGTTTGATACTTCTCCCAGAGAGATTGACTTTCCCTTTCCTCGCTTTCCATTCCCAATGCACAACTCTTTGCAGCGTTGGGAGCCTTGCGCCCTCGATGAGTCGGTTCAGACTTGATTCACGATAGAAGGACTTTCCCGATAAGGCAAAAACGAAACAAAACAGAAAGGATGCAAATTTCCTGTTGCTTCAAACCACCAATTTATTTCCACAGATGGTCGGGGTGGAATTTGCTGTCCAGTACTGTTGCTGATGACAGCTACTTGGAAAGTAATCCCTCCCAGATAGAGAAAACGTGACTGGGAATATTCGGGGACAGGTGTGAAGGACAGGTAGTCCTTGACTTAACAACCGTTAAGATTTATTCAAATCTTAAAAGAAGTTTCAAGAAGCCTTTTTTTACTCTCCTACTGGGCCAAGGGGACCTTCTTGGAAGCCCATCAAACGAGAGGGTGAGAATAGCTCTCTTAACAATCTTGAGACATTCTGGAGAGGCTGTAGTAAGCTTGTTGTAGCTCACAGTTTTTATACTGCCCTTGCAAGCAGCAAATTACGGTGATTAAATATGAACCACAAAGAAAGATTTTCCTTTACTTGCCTAGAAATTTTCACCATTCCTCTTTCTGGAATGATTTCAGCTTTTAATACTGGGGTAGAGAAATGCCTGCTAGAGCCATTTTGTCTCTTGTCTTCAATATGTGGCCATGTGATGTACAATATACAAAAAAGGGGCAGCCGAACAAGTCGGAATAACACTGGATGAAAAGCAACTTAATGAAAACTCAGAAAATTGATAAGACGAAAACCAAATAAACCACATTGTGTCGTTGTGTAATTAGGAGCCAAGCCTGTCTCGCGATGTATGCATGCCAGAGAGGAAACAATTCATACTAGTTTTTTTAGAGGTCACTCTGCTCTTGCCTGATTCTTCACTGACAATGCACTGCAATTTTCAGGCGGTCTAACCCTACATTTTAATTTTAACATGGATATATCTTAGTTTTTAAATGGATATCTCTCTTCGGCTCTTTTTTTAAAAAAAAAATACACAGATTTGTAGATAGGTGGAATTGTGGTTTTTTTGTGTGTTTTAAGTGGTTTAGCCTTCCCTAAGCCAGGGGTAGGCAACGTTGGCTCTTTTATGATTGTGGACTTGAAGTCCACAAGTCATAAAAGAGCCAAGGGTTGCCTACCCCTTCCCTAAGCTATTGCACAATGATATATAAGTAGTTCTCAATTTACAACAATTTATTTAGTGACCGCTCAAAGTTACAACGGCACTGAAAAAAGTGACCTGGAACCATTTTTCACACTTAACAAACTGTTGCAGCATCCCCCTGGTTATGTGATTTACATTCAGATGCTTGACAACTGACTCACATTTACAACGGTCACACTGTCCCGGGGGCCACCTGATCCCCTTTTGTGACGAGCAAAATCAATGGGGCAGCCCGATTCACTTAACAGCCGTGTGACTAATTTAACAACGGCAGTGATTCACTTAGCCAGTGTGGCGAGAAAAGTCGTAAAGTGGGCCAAACTCACTTAACAAACGTCTTACTTAGCAACATAAATTTGGGGCTCAGTTGTGGTCATAAACCGAGGACTACCTCTACGGGGCTTTTTTTTAAGTGTCCGAAACATTAATCGTAGTTAAAATGGGGAAACTTGCAATAAATCAGCTCCATTGAGTTTGCTTTCCAGTTGCACATTCTGAAAGGATTAGTTTTACATTAAAGAACTTTTTCCATCATCTCGGAGGATTAGTAGGTGGGGGGATTCCTCCTGCAAGCATGGAGAGTGTAAGTTCCACATATGACTAATGTACAATATATTAGTCATGAACTTTTAATAGGAGCAACCTTTGAGGTTGCTTTTGGTGTGAAGCAAATGTCTCGTTTATTTATTTGTTTGTTTTCTGACTACTTTCTCAGCAACTGGGTCTTTCTTGCTTATCCTTCGTTTCCGTGATAAACTTCAAAACGTTTGCTCTCCTTTCTGTTCCTGGCTGTCATGATAAGGGTGAATACTTGTTCCATTTTAATACAACCAAAATAAAAGTTGATGCCCCTGAATATGAATCAGCAGATCTCCGCTAAGCAAGAGCTTCCAAAGACCAGGTCCCACACGTGAAGGTTCAATTAGACTGATTTATTGCTATAAGAATCTTCTCAACTTGTGGTCAACTCTTGTTAAGAGATAGATAAGGATCAACAGCACTCAAGGAACGTTGGCATTAGCTTACTTGTGGCTATGTAGGGATTCCAGGCTGGTCCCTCTTTTCACCTTGCCCCTAGGTTCTGCCACCCATTCTCTCACAGCAGGATAACTAAAAGTAAAATGAGATAAATTAGGGGAATCCAGTCTCATGGGAATGGAAGTTTGCTTGTGTGACTCCTCAATTTCCCCGTATATTCTCAACATCTGCTTAAGAGAGTTGGAGAAGTCTTTGAAACAGGTTGCTACAGAGTAATGCCTTGGCCAGTGAGTGTGAATCCCATTCTTTTAGGAAGTAACAGAAACGAAACATCGGGTTTTATACAATATAATATTTGCTCCCACTCACCACCACTGTTAGAGCACAGTCAGTACATCCCTCAAGTCAAAACTGGATGGGTGCAGTTTCTTTGCACATTGGTGACATGGTTTGTCAAGGCAGGGTTGACATCATCCATTCCTCTTGTGTGTTTCTAGGTGGCAATAAAAATCATCGACAAATCTCAGCTAGATTCTGTAAACCTGGAAAAAATTTACCGGGAGGTACAGATCATGAAAATGCTGGACCATCCACATATTATCAAGCTTTATCAGGTATGTAACCCTCTCTCCTGTCAAATCTGAATGTTAAAAAGTGATGGGAACCAAGCCTTCTTACCAGTCAGCTCCTGAATTTATCTTTGGCTGGTTGCCGTTGGTTGAATTATTGAGTAGTAATTAATTAATCCCTGTGTACAAATCTGGAAACAATTTGATACTTACTTCAAAGTTAGTTTTTCGCTTCATCCTTTTTGAATGTGAACAACTGTATGGCTTTGAATAATTCATTAATTCACAAGCCTGAACTTCCCTTGACTTCAGCCACAAAGGCCAAGGGGAGCTGGGTTTAAAATTGTTGCACACTTGTGCCTATTTGGTTCCGTCTACAGTAGTGGCCAAAATTGTGGAAACCTTTTGGGAAAAGTGTACGGTAGAAATGCCACCTTTGGTTAGGTTTTCACCAATTTTTCTTCTAATTTCTTTATAACTGTAGACTTGTTCACTTAATAATACTATTTTACATCACTTTCTGGGCAACCAGTCAACTCTTTGCACCATTACTTTAATTTTATTACGTTTTACAAGCTCACTAAATGAAAGAACACAAAAACCCCCAACCCACTTGATAGCGATCACATAACACATTGACCAATGTCCTCCTCTCAGCTTCAATACATAACATCAATAACTGAATCCTACTGTGATCTGATCAGCTCATTGTCGAAACAAGAGGACACCCAGTTGGCTCTCTAAACACTCATGCTCATTGGCTACAATCGGATGAAGGAAAGCTACCTGATATCAACCTAAGCAAGTTGTGCTTCCTTTTTATGGTTATTTGGCTATAACTTTTCATAGAATACAGTACAGATAATTGAACAAACTTTGTTGCATTACATTCTTGATTAAATTATCTTTCCATTGATATATAATTTTATGGTACTACTCCAAAAAAAAGATGGCGTTATAAGCCATCCAACCTCAAAATTCCACAGTTTTGGCCATTACTGTACCTGCAGGGACAGCTATGCTATCCAAGGACTTTCAGGGTAAACCATCATATATCTGAATGGCTTGACTCCTGGATTGTTGGTCTTCAAGGAACTGTGGTTTGAAATGGTTTGGAAATGTTTAAATCCAGGCTTATAGGGGGCCACGTTTTGGGCATAATGCTGAACACTTCCATCCTGGTTGCTGGTTAGTTTATATGCCCCTGCATGAAGAAAGAGTGAAGTGGGAGCAAAAAGCCAACATTCATCAGCCCACTTTCTTACTAACAAGCCACGTTGGGGAAGAATCCTAGCTAAGAGACTTTTAGGAATGCAGTGAGCCACTTGAGGCTAATGTAAGGTCAGATGGATCAGTGGGACTTCGTCTTTCACATGATCCTGTTTATGTAATCTGCAGTTTGACCTGAATAGCTTTGCATCCGCATGTTCAAGTAGAGCGATTCGCTACTCCACAATTTCCTAACGCGGAAGAGTGAACGGTGGTATTTCAAAAATCTATAATTTGCCTGCTTCCATCTTCATCCTTGACTTTTGCTCATGGTGTAAAGGTGGGCATCTGTGACCCCTTTAAAGCTGTGGACTTCAACTCCCAGAATTCCTGAGCTAGCCATACATGGCTGGCTCAGGAATTCTGGGAGTTGAAGTCCACAGGTCATAAAAGGGCTAGAGTTGCCCACCTTTGGTCTAAAGCAGGAGTCTCCCACCTTGGCAACTTTAAGGCTTGTGGGCTTCAGCTTTGCTGGCTGAGCAATTCTGGGAGTTGAAGTCCACAAGTCTTAAAGTTGCCAAGGTTGGGGACCCTTGATCTAAAGAGTAGGAAAGTAGAGTTTCCTTAGTTCTCAGAGCAAAAGCTTTGTAAGCTGATCTAATTCATTCAGTATAGCTCTGTAGCTGTGACACTTAAATAAGTTTGAAAGTTTAAGTAGACCGTGTGACATTTGCCTTCCTTGTTATATAGCCATATTGTCCTACAAAAAAGAGGTTCATCTTAGGATCAATCAAATAAAGGTCCTAGAAATTTCCTTGAGGACTTGTTTAGAGCACCATGTTCCATTAGCATTGATTATCTTTTATCATATGCGGGTGGTAGGCGCACAAAGCATTAAGCAGTCAGGAATTTATGTTGCATTGATATGGAAAGCTACATTATGCCCCTTTAACAGTTAAACACTACTTGTTTCCATACTCCTGTTGATCTGTCTGATAAAAAAGGATGGTTTGGTTTTGTAGGCAAGTCTTTCTCATTAGACAACCAGATGCTTGAAATGACGACAGCCAGTTGTAGAACCAAAGTAGGAAGTAGTTGAAATTTCACACTGGACTGAGCCAAAATTCAAATGTAGAAGTTCTAAGCACTGACAGGGATCTAGTAAATCAGGAGCAAATCCCAGACATGAATCAGTGAAATGGACAAGAGTTTCTCAGAGGCAGTGCTACGAACCACCAGATACTAACGGGTTCAGATCATTGTAAATCTACATAAAGGCCTTGCTTAGAACTCTCTTGGTTAGTTTACCCCATGTCATTAACAAATTACCCGGATTAAATGTTGAATCTCAAGAAAAAGAGATCTCCCCGTTTGGTTTAACGAGGTCTGGCTTGTGAGTTGTGCGGTTCGCTTTTATTAAATCATGTCTCAATATTGACAGTATGCTATAAATCAAGAAGTTAATGGTGATGTTATAAAATGAACAGCAGACTTATTTGAGCTGGAATTTAGAAATGAGAACGATCCAGATCATAAAAAATAACATAACCCTATTTCATGCTCTGAGATCTTCTGGAAAAAGCAGCTAGCTGTCAACAGTCCTCTTTGAGTCCTCTTTAAACAGTCTTTACTTTTGTTACTGAGTAGTTGGGACTTTCTTTGACTTCGGATGAACCAAATCCTTCCAGTGATTTCAGGCTTAGGAGTTGGATGGAGTTTCATGCGAATCTCTTCAGCCTTGCTGATTTCTTAACTCTGATTTTTTTTTACTTTTCATTTGTTAATTTTAATCTTGCTTTTTAATTCTCTTTTTATCTGTGCTTTTAGTCATGTTTTTATATTATTTTATAGTATAGTTTGCAAAGTGCCCAGAATTACTTAGGTGAGATGGGATAGTGTAAAAATTAGATAGATAGATAGATAGATAGATAGATAGATAGATAGATAGATAGATAGATAGATAGATAGATAGATAGATAGATAGATAGATAGACAGACAGACAGACAGACAGACAGACAGACAGACAGACAGACAGATAGATAGATATGATGGATGCATAGCTAGCAAGAGAGAGAGAGAGAGAGAGAGATCCCTTCTCTTCTAAGCAACTATGGTGAAGAGCTGGCATCCTTTATCTCAACCAGAGAAATTGTGTTGAAGAGTTTGATGATTTGTGTGCGTCAAGAGGCCGTGTCTGAATTGCTACACCCCTGGCTCACCATCACTGCACGTCTTCTAGCTGCAGAGTTTCCTCCCATTGATCAAGAGATTACTTTGGCCATGACGTCAAACTTTCTCAAGGCCCAAGAAGAACTCTCCAAGCTTTTCAATTCTCTAAATTTCTGCATATTAAAGGCGTTTTTGGTCTCTCCTTTGTCCTAACAAAACTGCTTTTAACATTCTAAGTGAGATGATTTTTCACTAACGCCAGCATCTCTCGCTCTGCCACGAGGATTTGCAATCTCTATTCGATTTGGGGGGAAAAACATTTGAAGTTTTTGGAAGTGTCTTGTGATAGCATGAAAGCAAATAAATGTATTTTGGCATAAACCTTTGTGGACTCCATCCAATTCCTTCATTTTCATATTTAAACATTTGGGAGACAGAAATTGTTTCTGTTCTAGTTAGTTTGTCTAAAATACATCAGTTGACCACTTCTGTCTTCTCTTTGCCCCCAAATTATAACATCCTGGAGAAGAATATGGTTGACTGGCAGGAACCCTCAACAGGAAAATTCTGTTCTTGCAAGACTTTGGATATTCTGTTGCCGTTCTTATTTGTTTTCCTATTTTGCGCAAAAGCCATTGGAGAATTGTTTAATGAGACAGATCTTCCCAGAAAACAGATCTAAACATTTCAGTGCCAAGTGATTTATCTTGTCTTTGCTTTCAAGATTAAAAGTATCTGGCATTGTTTTCTTATATTTGGCATCCCACAATAAATGCTAGAAGCAGAATTCAGAACTATGGATTTTATTTGTTCTCCTGCTAGTTTAGAACTTACTGCTTCAGCACATTGGCTCAAATCCCACAACTTTCAGGCTACATCTTGCAGTTTATTCTGAGAAATCTCAATATATCTTAAGGTTGGTTGTGTTCCAGTAATGAGGCATTCCCTTTAATTACCAATTTAGGGAAGCTTGATCTCCATCCTGCTTTCACCTTTGAATTCTTGAAGTAATTTAGAATTTTTAAACGTGTAATGATAACTCCGGTGTCTCATTTACGTCAGAAAAATACTGAAAAAGTTGCTTCCAAGAGTTCCTGGGATTTCCCCCCCCCTCTTTTTTTTGCCAGCTAAAGTGATGTTTTATTTCTTTCATTCACAGGTGATGGAGACCAAAAGCATGCTGTACCTTGTGACAGAATATGCCAAAAATGGAGAAATATTTGGTATGTTTTCTGACTATAAAAATAGCTCATTGATTTATTTCAGCAGCTGCATACTGTAATGAATTTGGAAATTATCTTTGCTCTTAAAAATAGAAGCTTTTCTCTGCTCAGTCGTCCAGAAACAAAGATTGGGGATTTTGGACCATAGATTATTTTCCCCGGTCCCATAATTAAGACGGTTCCTCTTTTCATTGGCACTCTGTGCCCTGTAAGTATTTCTCCAAGGATGGTGCTTTGTTTCAGAAGGGGAAGCTGCAGGCTTCAAAAATTTCAATTTCCCTTCTCTTAGATTATTGCTAGTGTTGGCTAAGATGATGGCAACCCAGAACTTAACAACACAGATTCCTACATCCCAACCATGTTTTAGGGCAAATGGCAAACATTTCACTGCGAACACAATTTACTTTGGCTGTCTGGTATCAACAGTTAAAACAAACAATTTTTTTATCATTAGTAACCATTGATTGGGATTCCAGAACAATTTCTTGTGTCCTGCAATAATCTGTTCTGCAAATGTTCTCGGAATCTAAGTTCAACTTTTTTTGGGTTTTGCATAGCTTTGAAACATTTATTCCACTCCTATACATAAGATGCAGAAGGGGAAGTTTGAAATTGCACATCTGCAAAAGGATAGCGTGTAATCTCACTGGCACAATCCCATAGTGCTGTGGGGTGTGGTCATCATTTTAAGGGAGAAATGAGCTTATCTCACAAGTTTGTGCCTTTTAATAAAAAGCCTGAAAAGATAGTCCCAGATTCTTCCTGTTTGTTTCCCCCAAATCAGGAAGAGATAGCACACTTTCGGATTAATGCCTTTTATTAAAAATATAAACTTGTGAGATATAATTCATTTCATCAGTTGTCTGAAGTGGCCAAACTGATGTAGGATTTAAAGTGGAAGAGAGAAGGTGTGGAACTGGGATACTTTTGCAATTACAGGCTATATATAAAACAGATTATTTTGTCAGTTAACGATTGTAACGTTAAAAATACACTGGGCTTGTTGAGACCTTTTGAGATAGCCTAAAACTTTTTGATGCATGTTTGTTCAGCAGTCTCTCCCTCAATGCTGCTGTTATTATTTTTCCCCCCAAATGGCTATTGTGAGATCTGTCATGGAATTCCTTTGGAAACCAAAGTACTTTGATACTATTTTGTCCTTATTTGGAATCCTCATGGTCAAATTTGTGTCGAGTCATTCTTTTGTGCAAAGTTTGCCTTTCTTTGTTCTACAGGGAATCCCGAAGGACCCTGTTTCTCAGCCTTGACAGTTTTAAGATGTATGGACTTCAGCTCCCAGAATTCCCCAGGCAGGCAATTCTGGGAGTTGAAGTCCACGCTTCTTAAAGTTGTCAAGGTTGAGAAACCACTGCCGAAGGGCATTGCTGATCGATGACGGCATTTATGAGATTACACTAGAGAAGGAACATGTTGAAGGTTCCCAGTGTGTAACCAAAATAATCAGAATGCCCCAGGAGTGTTTAACCAGATAAGGTTTGCAAAGGATTAGGCAGTAAGAAGCCAACCGTAGAAATCTTTTAAGAGCTGAAATGTAAAGGCTGTCGTTAATCTAATTAACCAGCTTTATCTTGAGTTGTAGTTGGATAAGATTGCCAGTTCTGTGGTTGGGTTGTGCAAAAGGTGACACGTGATAGATCGTTTAGCTCAGGGTGACTTCCTCCAATAACACATTTCCTTGGGTACTTCTTGTGTTAGGATGTTTCAGAACACAAAATCCAGAGGATGACTAATAGGCAGCACTCTTGGTTTCTATTCTGGAATAGCTTTGAGGCTTTGCTAGATTAATGGCGGAAGAATTTCAGTCGGGTCCCTGATAGACAAGCGGTAGGCAAGAGTTTCATCCCGACAGAAGAGAGGATGTGTAGCTCAGGGCTGTATTGTGGTTTCTGAGCCGGGTGGTTTTCTTGCAGACATTTCATTACCAAACTGGGTAACATCATCAGAGCTACTGATTATGTTATCTAGGTTGATAACCTGCTGATAAAACAACACGCTCAGAAACTACCAAGCTCGGAGAACACCAAGGACAGCCAGAAGACTTCGGTCTCCTGGTAGGGTGAGTTGTCTTCCATGGCCTTGAGCCTAATCCATCCCTTGGCCCAGCTTCTGCAGAAGATAAATTGAGATAAAATTCAAACGGTGGAACGAGCATTATATGGCTCCAAACCCTCCCAAGAAGAGAGATGCCAGTGAGAATTCTTGGAGGTATCTGCCACGTCACCACGATTAATTGATTCGGAGAATGTTCTCCCGTGCCCAATTCAGCCCATTTTCTGTGAGCATAAAATGGGGAGAGGTTAAGACCTGTTTTTCTCAACCTTGGTCATCTTCAGATGTGTGGACTTCAGCTCCCAGAATTCCCCAGCCAAGGGGGCACATCTGAAAGTGGTCACGGTTGAGAAACAGTGGCTTGGGACTATTTTTGTCACGCTTCGCTTCTTCATTGAGGCGCCTTGCTGCTCTGAGATATGTCAATTTCCTGGAAGGCATGGGCCCCCCCTGGTTTTGTGCTGTTTAACCATCCTTCCTGGATAAATGCTATGGTTCTGCTCATTTTTTAAAGCCTTTCTGTGTTTCACCATTTAGAAAAAGCAGGCCCTTGGTGCTTTCACCGTTTTCTGCTTCCTGGAGAGCCTGGGTTGGGGTTTTTTTGTTGGTTTTTTGTTTTGTTCTGTTGGATGCATTATTGTACATTATTTCCAGGGCTCAGAGCGAAATCTTTTAAGAGGAAAATTCCTCACTGAGGCATCAGCTTGCGTGCGAGAACAAAATCGGTGGGGTTTTTTTTTTAAAAAAAAATTATTTATTTATGGTCAGCTTCTTTCTGCAGGAATTTTTTCTGGATTCTGCCCCTCTGGTATAATCTGTAATATCCCGTTCTACATCGACAGTTTTACTTACTGAGGTTAAGGATCAGTAATGTATTCCACTGTTTCGAACTTCATGCAGTGCTAAATAGAACATAACTTAAGTCCAGCGCATTGCACACAAGCAAGCAGACATGACATCCCTGCTCGAACATAAACATCTAGAGTTGTGCTCGATGTTACAACCTTTTTGCCATGGCTGTTAAGCGAATCACTGCAGACGTTAAGTGGATCGCATGATCATTAAGCAGATCTGGTTCCCCCCCCCCATTGACTTTGCTTGTCAGAAGCTGCCTGGGAAGCTCGCAAAAGGGGATCAGGTGGCCCTTGGATGCTGCAAACGGTCGTAAGTGTGAGGATCAGTTGTAAGTCACTTTTTTCAGTGCCATTGTAACTTGGAAGGATCACTAAATGGAGGGTTATAAGTTGAGGCCTGACGTGTTTGTGTGTGTGTGTGTGTGTGTGTCTTTGTGCTACTGTTGTGGAAGGAATGAACTGGTGCCTTTTATAATGCAAAATCCACCTGCTTTCAAAAATGTGGCCTCTTAAGAATGTTAAAAATTTCCCACAAGGAATTTTATCCCCAGTAATGTTTAAATTGAAAGTCAAGGGCCACAATCCAAAGAACCGATTTTTGAAGTGCGGTAGCATTTGCATATATTTTTAATTACATACATAATGTATGTGAATCAAAAGTCTTCCCGGTATTAAAAAAAAATATATGCAGAGCCACGCTCAGAATGCCAGAGTTTTGCGTAAAATATCACTTGTAACCTAGAAAGGGTTTCAACTCTGAAAGTGTTGCTTTAGAAAAAATGGGCATTTTCTTTCTATGCAAATAAATTGTTTTTTTTTTAAAAATAATAATACAAAAGAACTGAAGAGAGAGGGGGAAACCATAAAAAGACCAATAGGCTAGCTGGATTATTGTCTACAAAACCCCCTCAAGGTTGTATTGATAATGATTAAAACAAGAAGCAACGAATGGAAACTCATCCAGGAGAGAAGCAACCTGGAACTAAGGAGGAATTTCCTGGCAGGGAGAACAATAAACTAGCGGAGCAGCTTGCTCAATCCATGGAAGTTGCCTCCAGAAGTGGTGGGCGCTCCATCACTGGAGGTTTTGAAGAAGAGCTTGGACAACCATCTGTCTGGGATGGTGTAGGAAACCCTGTCTGAGCAGGGGGTTGGACTAGAAGACCTCCAAGGTCCCTTCCAACTCTGTTGTTCTGTCATCTGCTTTCTTCCTCAACAGCTTAACCACGAAAAGTAGACTTTCCATTGCCTTGAATGTAGATGAGCAACATGTGCACAAAGGCATTTTATAAGAGCCCAGAACAGGGACGCTGTTGATAATAAAAGTCAGCAGAAATAAATAACAGATCTGCCTTCTGTCGGGGGAAATGTTTCCTTTTTCCCGTCAACACCGCGTTAGTTGGGTTTATATTAAATCCACCTTTCTTGCCGTAAGAGCACGTGACGTGGACTCCTGCATTTTGTCACATGTTTAATACTCTGAAGAAGCTTTGATGCCTCCTCGGCCACTTAAGCACCACGGCCTGGTTGCATATGGTCACTTTTACCAGCCTCTTCTGTTATAACGTGAGGATTTCTTTTGGTGACCTCAGCTCCTTGTTTGACTGCCTTTCTCCCGGGAGCCTTGCGAACGTTCAGAACTGATAAGGAGAGGGGACTGGGTTTAATATTACATTTATCTAACATGATATCGGAGAAGAGCCTCCGGACACAGGGGCCAAATGTACCCTTTGCTAAGCCAGGCACGGTACCACATCTGTACTGATACCACGTCCAGAAAGCAAATAGTTGGAGGAGGCTATGTAAATACAAAGCACTTAAGTCCAGGTTGTGTATTTCTCCCGCTAATTCTGTTGGTAAGTAACAATAGCAGCTCAAGGATCTACTCGAGGAAGGACCAGGGGTGCCGTGACATAGCGGTGTTCCAATATCTCGGGGCTGCCACAAAGAAGAGGGGGTCAACCTGTTCTCCAAACCACCGAAGGCAGGACAAGAAGCAACAGGTGGAAACTCATCAAGGAGAGAAGCAATCCGGAATTAAGGAGAAGTTTCCTGACAATGACAACAATTAACCAGTGGAATGGCTTGCCTACAGATGTTTTGGTTGCTCCAACACTGGAGATTTTTAAGTTGGACAGGCATTTATCCAAAATGGTATAGGGTGTCCTGCCTGAGCAGCGGGTTGGACTAGAAGACCTCAAAGGTCCCTTCCAACTCTTATTATTGTTATTGTTACTTCCCTTTAAAGTACTCTTTACCTGTGCCTCTGCTTGTTCCCCAAGGGTTTGTGGTATTCCCCAGAGTCTTTTATAAAGACTATAAGGCCACAGCACATAGCCTCTCCTGGCTAAATGATGAGTTAAGGGCCATATCTTAACCCATGTTCATCTTCTGATGCAATGTTTTTCAAACATTAGTGCTGGCTGGGGACTTCTGGGAGTGGAAGTCTATGCCTCTTTAAGTTGGGAAATATGAAAAACACCGATCTCTGGTTGATCCAAAATTGTAGATTCTGGCTGTTGTTCTTTTCCTTCCTTAAATAGCAGAGAGTCGGCAAGTCAGATTTTCCATGCTGTTAGCGTGTGAAACAGGAGAGGCCTCACAGGCTGCATTTGTGGCTGGGTCACAATCCCCAGAGGCCTTTGGAGCCTCTTAAAAAGTTGCTTGCTTTCATAAAATCTGATTATTAATCTTAGCGCTAATCTGTACCAAGTACGCTAAATTAAATGGCTTTTCTTTCTTGCCGAAGCTTGAATTTTGAGTCGAGCTGGCACTGAACAAAGCGTGGACTTCACCCAGGCAGTTTGGCAATCCAGCCTTCCCTTGAAGGCTTGCAACTCTCGTGGTTCCTCCAGAAGAAAAGTAATAGGGTCAGAAGGTCCTGTAAATGAAGTGATTCCCTGATGCACTTGTGACTCTTTTTCCCCAGCACATAAAGAGGCTCCAGAACAGCTTCGTCTGCCAAGTGCCTCATACACGTATTTAAATTTTCCTAGCTCGATTTCCTTTTAACTTTTTCCCAGGATTTCCTAGCTGGCAAATACGTAATGTAATAATAAGGAAGGGAAGAAAAGAGAGAGAGAGAGACGACTTTGGAAATTCTTGAGAAAGGAAAATCCCAACAGCTGGTATCTTCATTGGACTGGACTCCTGTTTAGTCACAATCCCTGGGATGTCAGCCTGGTTCAAGTTGCTCCACTTTTGGATTTCTGCAGGACAGGAAACTGCCTCATATTCAAGTGAAAGATCTGTTTATTCCAGCTATTGTTCTGTTTCAAACTGTGGTGATTTCCAGTTCTTCTGAATTACCCCAATTAAAATGACCTAAGGAGACTCTAGGTCAGGGGTAGGCAACCTTGGCTCTTTTATGACTTGTGGATTTCAAGTCCCAGAATTCCTGAGCCAGCTGGCTGAGTAATTCTGGGAATTGAAGTCCAAGAGTCATAAAAGAGCCAAGGTTGCCTACCCCTGCGTCTAGGTCAAGTGTGACCTACTGTGTGCATGGGGCAATTATTTAGCAAAGAAAGGGGAAGATTGCAGCTGCTGCTTTGAGATTGATTATGTTCCAAAGGTTTGTGCAGAAACATTGGCGCATGGTTGAGAGAGGCTGTCACGGGTGAGAAATGGCAAAATAGATCTCCACCTCTCCCTTGCATAAGTCCTTGACCTACGACCAGAATTTCTGTTGGCAAAATCAGGGCAGTGGTTAAGCAACCCAGGCCCAGTTTTACAACCTTTTTGACGTCCTTAGGTGGATCAGATGGCTGCTAAACAAATCAGCTTTCTCTCATTGACTTTGTGGGTTGGAAGCCAGCTGGGGAGCTTGGCCATTAGCCAATCCCGGGACGCTGCGCCCGTCGTGAATAATTCCGGGTCCCAGTGCCCAAATGTTCATCGCATGATTGTAAGGATGCTGCAGTGGTTGTAAGTCTTGAGGACTGGGTGTAAGTCACTTTTTTCAGTGCTGCTTTAACTCCTAAGGGTCACTAAACAAATGGTTGTAACTACTCATATATCAGCAGTTATCCGAAGTGTAGTATCCTGAGGACCTAGGAGGCCCTGAAACGAGGTAAAGAAAGTGGTGCTTCACACCATTTGCCTGCTATTTTTACCTTCTGTCTGTTTCTCACATTTTTATCAGGTCTTTTGATTATTACAAACTGCCTCATTTGGGAGAATAACCTATCCTGGAAGACATTCAGTCCCCCTCTTTTTTGAAAAACAACAACACACACGCGCGCGCACACACACACACACAATAAGCAGAGTGATTGAAGAGAGGCTTTCCCTGCACACAAAGCTAGCAAGTCTTTTGTGGTGTTTGGTGGTTTATGGGCCATGTTTGTTTCTCTCCCGTTCCTGGCTGACCGGTCCTGGATTGTCCTCTGACATGATCTCATAGCATCCCTCGTAAATGAGCTGTCACCCTGGGGAAAAGCTGCTGCTTAAATTATTATTATCCAGTCAGTCCTCCCAAATCTTCTTAAGAGGGAGGTCCAGCTGGGGTGGTCAACAGCCTCTTGTGAACAGTAGCCACTAGCTGGCTTTGGTCAAAAATCCCGCACTGTTGTAATAACACTGCAAGTTCACACCCAGCAACTGTATCCCAGTGGAGGCTTCTTTTAAAAAACAACAAAATAAAACAAACTAGGATGCTGATAAAATACTTTTTAATATCGCTAAGCCAAATATCACTCTTGTTTTCCCCTCAAACTTCATAAATAAATAAATAAAAATAAAAAATAAATTTCAATCTTTGCAATGCCGCATTCCAGACTTGCTTGCAATTCCAGCTTTGATTCTACCTGTAATTTTTATGGAAGAAATAGGAGACCTCACAGTTCAATGCACAAAGGTTAAAAAAAAAACTCCTTCGAGTTGATTTTGTAGATTTTTTTTATTAGTTTATAATATAAAATACAAAAATGCAAAAGAAAATAATAGGAACAGTAGGGGAGGGGGAAGGGAAGGGAAAGTGTTAAAAAGGGGGGGGAGAGAAAGAAAAGGCATTGATTTCCTTTTGATGCAGTAGAATAAGATAATGACATCAAACCTCAACTTTATACTTTTACATAAGAGTATAAACTAGCCATTTCTATCTCATTGGTAAAACTCCAAATCAAAGTTTCATTTTTTTCCCCACCTCAGGCAAAAAGACCAGAAGCGGTTTCCAAGTCGAAACAAAAGTAATTGTGGGGTGTGTTTTTTTTTCTTTAATCAAGCAGACAGTTTCACCATCTCTGCTAACTCCGTCCCCTTTTGTCCTTTGAGCTGATTCCGTGGACATCTCCCTGTCTTTTTCTTGGCAACAGTAGGGAAGTAGCTTTCCGTTGGTTGTGTATGTACATTAGAGGTTAAGTAAATGTTTGCTGACAGTGGTTTTGGGCAGGCGACTCCACACACTGGACTGAATGTTTCTGAGACAGAAACATGGTGTTGATTGAATATATCTGTCCTTTCAACAGTGTGACAATTACTTTATTGGGTACATTTATCCCATCCCTGAATTCAAAAGCCTTCTTGACGTACAACTGTTTTCAGGCTGCCTGTAGGAATTAAAATCAGATTGGCACTCTTTTTAATCTGCTTTTCTTCTCAAAGAGAGGCCAGAGATGATTCAAAAGAAAAACCATCTGAACGGTTGGTTGGTTGCTGCAGTAAGCATCATACGTGTCGTTGCAATTGGGCCCCAAACAAACAAAGTCTTAGCAAACTGTTAGAAGCCTCTTGGAGGAGAGAGACTCACAGCTTACGCAGACCTCAGATTGCTAACAAAAACAGGATGAGGGGATCAGTTTTTGCAAGGAAGAAGACTCCGAATAGACCAAGTCATGCTGCAAGAGAGGAATAATAATAATAATAATAATAATAATAATAATAATAATAATAATAATAATAATAATAATAATATAATTAATAATAATAATAATAATAATAATAATAATAATAATAATAATAATAATAATAATAATAATATGATGATGATGATGATGATGATGATGATGATGATTCAAACTTAGGAAAACATTAATAATCATCAACATAATTTTTTCTAACAAAAATGGAAATGAATCCACACCATTTTAACAATATCTGTTGGTTGCCACGCATCCAAATTTTGATCCTGTAACCGTAGAGACACTGCAACAGTCATATATCTGAGGACCGGTCATAAGTCACATTTTTAAATGCTGTCCTAATGTTGCACAGCTGGTAAACAAATGGACATAACTCGAGGATTACGTGTCCAGTCCGTGGTTAAATCCTCTCTCATCCACCTCATTTCACCCCAGCACTTGAGGGGATGGTGGGGGGGGGGGGAGCCAGGTCCGAAATGTTTTTTGGAAGGCTAGGAGGGTAGAGACTCACCAGCCTTCAAGGAGAAGGCTGTTCCATGACGTTTTTAGGAGCCATCACAAAAAAAAGGCATGACTTTGGATCATATAAGGTGGCAACGCTTAAGGGAAGGGCCTGTGAGCATGCCCACCCACCCTATCTGATCTGGTCATTCATCAGGGGGGATTTCACCTGTGTAAGGCACGAAGCAAGGCTTATGGAGCAAGGTACATAAATTTGCTTTATGACATCTGCTCCTCTTTTAAAGCTGGTTTTTATTCTCTTAAAGGAAATAAGCATGGCGGGGATGGGTGACAGCAAGAAAAATAACCTAATTCAGTGTTTTCCAGCCTTGGCATCTTGAAGAAGGGTGGGCTTCAACTCCCAGAATTCCCCAGCCAGCATAGCTGGGGAATTCTGGGAGTTGAAGTCCACCCGTCTTCAAGCTGCCAAGGTTGAAAAACATTGCACTGGTGAGTTAATCAACCTCCCCAGAAGGACCAAATTCAGGCCTTAAAGATACTCTTACTGGGGACGTTGGCTCAGAGCTGATATCCTTACCCTTCGCACCTTGTACAAAAACTAACACAACACAACACGTCACTTTGCAAGGCATCACATAAATAATCGGAAGGAATACAAAATGGGGGAGCGCTCTACCATCCCTATCCCAACAGGCCTGCCTGTTTTAAAGGTTTTCGGTTTGTTTGTTTGTTTGCCCCAAACGTGTCCCTATTGACACGGGAGAATTCTAGGCCGACTTTGTTTGGTGTATGGCAATTGCATAACCCGTTTGACTGAAATCTGTAAGTAAAACCACTAATCAGATCTGACGGTGAGATTATTGCAAAGGCAAGTGGGGCTGGCATCCATGGTTACATCATCTTTTGTTTATGCTGGGGGAAAAATCAGCCTCTTTGATCTCTTCCTGTGGAGTTGCAGTTTGGTGCAGAAAGGAAAACGTAATTTGCCGGCATGCGTGCCTTTTCAGTTTCCTAGCCTTGTTTTGTATATATCTTTTAAAAAAAAAACAACAACCTTCAATTTCTCTTCTCTCTCCCCCCCCATTCCTGTAAAAAAAAAAACTTTCAATTTCTCTTCCCCCCCCCCCAGCCTAGCTAATTAAGTATGCTTGAAAAGAACAAAGTGCCTTTTCATTTTATAAGTGTGTTCTGCAAATCGTTCTCTCGAAAGCAATTTGAAATAATCCACAGTGTTTTCTCAAGGGCCTTAGAAATTACCTCACAGGTCGTGGACACCAACCTGGATTTCCCCACTGCCTTTTCTTTTTTTTTTTCCTTGGTGGAGCTGCGAGGCGGCTGTGTTAATTGTCCACTTCTGAAGAAACACACACACACACACACACACACACAAAACCATAGAAGGTCATGACTTTTTCAACTCTGGAGGTGGCATCCACCCAATCTGTATAAACCAACTTAAAGAGCAGGGGTCTTCAAACTTGGCCCTTTTATGACTTGTGGACTTCAACTCCCAGATGAAAGATACTATTTTCCTATTGTTTCTGGTCCGTTTGGCCCGGGGTCTTGTGTTCCAGTTCTCTCCTAGGTAGATGACCTTATTTTGTTGGGAAAAATAAAGGGCAAATCTGAAAGAGGATAATTTTTTTTAAAGTTGTTTACGTTTAGAACTTTGCAAAACAAAAAAAATTCAAGGGCTTTACAAAACTTTACAAAAGGCTCTATTCTAATAAAAAGGCATTGAAAAATCAAACGGCATATGATGCAAATTTATTTTTTAAAGGGCAACTCCATTTTCACATGTTTTGCAAGAATTGGAAAGAGCAGGCATTAAGTGGTACCATTTGCAAATGGCCCAAAATAAAGGGCAAAAGTGAGTTTTTGAGAAATAAATAAATCTAAAGGACAGCTTTCCGAAATCAAAGACTGACCTTTCTAATAAAGGCCGTTCGGTCGCTGTGCATCTGGGCATCTTAATGGGATCTAGGAAACAGGCCTTGTCTGGTGTGTCTCCCGGTCTCCTGGGGTTCCAGAAAGACCTTAGAACTTGGCTTTGGGGGGCGGGGCAGCGCAGTTTAGAAAAATAATCTTATAACCAAATGTGAAAAGAGACACCAAAGCTCTTCCTTAAGACTTCCGTTCTAGCTTCAAATGTGTCTTCCTGTTTGTGGTTTCACCAAGCACGCAGTTGCCCTGTCAGAATAGGGAACAGACCCCGGGGGAAGGCACAGCAGGGCAAGGCCAGGACACCCGGCTGGTCCTTAGCCGGCTGCTGTGCCAAGGTTGCAAAACAAACAAAAAACAAAAAAGTCAAAAGAAAAGGCTTGGCTTCACTTGTAGCAGAAGCCCTCTTGGTTCGGTAGAGACGCTAATGGCTGGGTTGACCCCGACTTCCTGGAAAAACCCCTACAGCATTAAGGAGGGCTGAAAGCATTGAGTTCTCTCCCTCCCCCTCCTCCCCTCCCTACTCCCCTCTCTCCTTTCCTCTGCCCCTCCCTCCTCTCTCTCTCTCTCCCTCTCTCTCATCTCTCCCCTCCTCTCTTTCTCACTCCTCCTCCTCCCTCCCCCATCTCTCCCTCCCCCCTCTCCCTCCCTCTCCCTCCCCCCCTCTCTCTCCCTCTCCCTCCCCCTTCTCTCCCTCCTTCTCTCTCTCTCCCCCTCTTTCTCCTCTCCTCCCCTCCTCTCCCTCTCCCTTTCTCTCTCTCCCCCTCCCCACTTTACACCTTCCCATGCACACCTAGGAGATTCCAGGCGGCCTCCAAGCAACCCTTTTGCAGTCCTTGTTCTTGCAAAGAGCCGGGACGGAACATCCTGGGAGGAAAGGCTGAGAACTGGCCGGCTCTCTTTGTCTTGTTTTCCTCGGGCCCAGCAGGCCGTTGCGCATACAGATGCAGGCGCTGGTTCGCCGAGATCTGGAGTTGCACAGCCACAGCGTCCCCTCCTGCTGCCCGTTATGAGACCGACTTCCGAACTGGGGAGAGGGGAGAAGCACCTCCCGAGGTCCCCTTCTCTGCAGTTTCACCTTTCGTCTTTCCGCAGATTACCTGGCCAGTCGGGGACGTTTGAGCGAGACGGACGCCAGGCGCAAATTCTGGCAGATCCTCTCGGCTGTGGAATATTGTCACAGCCGGAAGATCGTGCACCGGGACCTCAAAGCGGAGAACCTCCTGCTTGATAACAACATGAATATTAAGATAGCAGGTATTCCACACGTTAACAGCTTCTTCGTGGGGGGGATGTTTGTTTATTTATTTATTTATAGCATTGATATGGCCTGCCGCTCACTTTAACAGTTTATATATGTATACACACACACACACACACACACACACACACAAAAGAGTGAAAACAATAAAAAAAAACCGTCCCCCTTCAGGATGCTTGCAAGATGTTCCCTTCTCTAAATAACTTTTGCCCATTTCCTGGATGATCCTGAAGCAAAATGAAAGATAGAAGAACTCGGCTGAATGTCCCACTTGCACTCATGAGGGTTAGATAAAATTGGCCCTAAGGTCGTGCTAAAAATGGCTCCCTCTTGACCTTTTCTTCTCTTCTTGGCAAAATTAGAGTCATTTCAAATGTTGTCAAGTTTATCTCCTGTTTGTAGCTCCATAGCAACCCACTATCCCTGCCAGATGTGCAGGTTACAATCAAATTAATTAATTTTCGGGTTAGAAAGAAGAAGAAGCAACTCAAAATGGAAACTCTCCGGTTATTTTAGCACGCTTGATTCCATTTTAATTACAAATTTAAATACAGCAGATGTTTGTTGCAGTGGGATAATTTTCCTTTACCTCTGTATAATGCAAAGGATTCTCGGATTGCCTGATTAGGATTTTTTTTTTAAAAAAGAGAGGAATTCAAAGCGGGAGATGTTTGAGCTTCTGAGAGTTCTGCAGAGCTGTCAAGTTCTTGGAAGAAAAGATTCCTGGCAACTTTTGCAGAGAACATTTGGTTCCAAGAAGGAGGAACTCCGAACGGCTGGCATTGACTTCCGTAGGGATGACAGCAATAGGGAAGCAGGAAGGGGTGCATCAGAGAAAGAAAAATGGTGATCATGAAATCCCATGAAATACAGATGGCAAAGGGGAAGGACCATTACTCTACAACCCTCCCACTTCTGTGCTGTAAGAAACTCTTAAGTCTGCTGGACTTTGTGTTAGCCAGAGGATGGTTGGGTCATTTCAAGGAATGAAGGAGTGAGACAGGCCTCATTTGAAAGGTCCACCCTGCGCAATGATCTCAAGATGTCGCCTTGACGTCAGAGCAGGGTGATCAGCGATTAGGGGTCCAATAGAGGAGAATATTTGTGGCTCAGTTGAACTGTGGGTTGCTTGGCGCTCTCTGAGCTTGATTGTTTTCTCGTAGACGTTTCATCGCCCAGAAGTTGTGGGTGCCTCCATCACTGGAGGTTTTTGAGAAGAGATCGGACAGCCACTTGTCTGGAATGGTCTAGGGGAGGGGTAGGGAACGTTGTCTCTTTTATGACTTCTGGACTTCAATTCCCAGAATTCCTGAGTCAGCACGTCTGCTTCAGGAATTCCAGGTATTGAAGTCCACAAGTCATAAAAGAGCCAAGGTTCCCTACTTCTGGTCTAGGGTCTCCTGCTTGAGCAGGAGGTTGAAGTCACAGACCTCCAAGGTCCCTTTCAACCCTGTTATTCTGTTAACTAGGTACCATTATCAGTGCTAGAACGGAGCAGGATTTGCAGAATAAAGGAGGAGGGCTGTTGATTGGTGCCTTGCAGACGTTTCGTTACCCAGCTGTGTAACATCATCAGTGCTAGCAGTGCTCACCAAGTTGGCTAACAAAACTTCTGCAAGAAAGCAACCAAGTTCAGAGAGCACCAAGCATCCTGCCCTGGGTCACCTTTATTTCTCTCCAGTGCTTTTCACTCCATCAGCGCCTCTCTTCGTTAAGCTGCGCCTTATTCACACTACCAGCTTACAAAAGATCCACTTTCCCTCTCTTGCTGAAGCCGAACAAGCGGATGCTGGCTCCATTTTCTTCTCCTTTGGACCACGGAGCTTTCCAGTGGGTGCATTTTTCCTTTCCAAGCAGCCCAGTTGCGACATAAACAGAAATGCCAACCTTTCATATTGGGTGTCAGAAATTAAAAGCAGTTAACTCTGAAGGCTGGAGGGGGAAAGGAGAAGGGTGCGAACATTGTGATGCTAAACTGGACGATCACAGGCTGGTCATTGCTTCAGGCAGCCCTAACCCTAACCTTCAGCCTTTCCAAATGCAGCACTCCTTTTTTTAACGGCAGCTTTCAAGACCAACCTCTTTGTGGGGGGCAGTGCCCTTTTCTGTCCCCTTGAGAAGAAAATTCCAACTGTCCAGCACAGCAGAACCCCATTTAGGAATAGGTAGCTTGAAGAAGGGCTTCTGTGCCTATGATACTGACCTGGAAGAAACAGAAGTTGATTGCTGAACTTGAGATACTGGATCCCTAACGAGCCTTCCCTGTTCTACAGGCCAGTCATTTTATCTTACCAGAAATGAGCATAATCTGGTTGGGGAAATTTCCAAGCAATGGGTCTTGAAGAAGACCTTGATTCATGCCAAAAGATTAAAAGGAGGTGATTTGGTGAGGAGATATGAGATAACAGCCAGAAAAGAATCTTCACGTTTGCTCAGAATTGGGGGTGGGGTGGGGGCAGGGGACCCTTGCTTAAGATTTGCTAAAATGACTTAAAAGCAGCTGGCTTTCGGAACAGAGGGCATATATTGTTGTAATTTAATTTTGCATCTGGGATAGGTTGAATGGAGAGTCAACCATGATGTGGAAAACAATCTGGGTTCCCAGTTGGGTTTGGATAAAATATTGTCACCTCTAGGCTCGCAAAGGACCATCTTATGCTGTTAAAAGGATCGCTATTTTTGCACCTCTTGGCAAGGACTTAATTCAACTCCCAAATATAATCTAAAATAAAATAAGGAATGGCAGCTACATCCTGGACAGTTTTTTTTAAAGCTAGCCAGGGAAATCATGCTCATACCTCCAGATACAGCTAAGGCATGGATTTTAACGACATCTTGTTTGGCATAACTTGAAGAAGAAGAGAAGGACTGAAAATTGTACTTCTGTTTTTGGATTGATCACAGTTTGCTTTAACTTCCTGATCAAGACTTCAGGCAATCATTTCTGAAGCTGGTTTCTTTTTGCTGATCCTAGCAGATATTGAAGATAATTTAGGACAAAGATATAGGTGAAGTGTATGCTGTAGGTGGAGATTCAAATCAAGGCACCCTCCAGCTGTTCCTTATAACCTTAAAACACGGTTTAGTCTTAGATACAAACAAAGTGTGTGTGGGGGGGAATCTACTTCCTTGTATCAAGAACAGCAAAATCCATTGGGCATCTTGACTGCCTAATAAGACAAATTCTTCCTTGCTTTTTCCACCCGGCGCTAATGCAAAGTGAAGTCTTGATGATGCCTGCAAGATGTCTTGTAATGGCTGTATAATTATCATCCTGGCATCTGCTGATAAATGTCACATGGCATGGCAGCTCTGTGAAAACCCACAGAAAAATTGTAGCTCAGGGTTGAACTGTGGAGTCCTTGGTGCTCTCTGAGCTTAGTTGTGTTTTGTTTTGTTTGCAGACGTTTTCATGACCCAGCTAGGGAACACCTTCAGTGCTAGAAGGGAGGGAGATTTATATACAGAGGCCTTTTAGTGGTGATACTGTCACCATGACAGGTAACGAAACATCTCAGACGGCACCAGGGACTCCCACAGCTCTGTGAAATTTACGCATCAGGTTCTCCTGAAATTCACCAGGGAGCAGAGGCATGTTCACACACACACACACGCGCACACACACACACTCCCACAAGCTAAAGGCATGTGGCCAGAGAGGTGATTGGCTGCCAAAACCACTGTTAGAGAATTTATTTGTGCCTCTCTGTGCTTTGTGCAATGGAAATCAGGACAGCCTCTTTCGAACGACACTCAAGATTTACAGGCTGGGCACTGTGCAAAGCTATCCAGGTTCTGGCATTGCAGACAACGCCTGTGTCTCTTTTTGACAGCAGTGTGCGAAAGAACAAACTGCTGAGACAAATGAAACGCACACTGCCTTGTCTCCTGGAGGCTTTTCAACCAAGAACTCTGCTGTGCTCCTTCGAATCAGACGCCGCCCTGCCTCTGCTCCCTTGTTTTCCCAGAGGCTGGCTGGGCAGGTGACGTTAACATGTGAAAGGGGACAAACAAGACCTTCTGGTTCCTCCATTGTCTCCTTTCACAGTTGGCTTCTTCTCCGCTCAGACCTTCCCTCCTTTTGAGCCACCAGTTATATTTCTGCTACTGCTCAGGCCCTTCAGACGGCGGAGACCTAGGCCATTTTCTTGGGGCTGGATTGGCAGCAGCCTATATTTTGGGGCCAGAAATGGTCCATTCGGCCCTCCGGCTACAGCTTCCATGTTGGCCCTTTCAAATTCGGAGGGGTTGAACCAGGAAATAGAGGGAGAAGGCTGATGCCAGGCGACTTCCTCAGATGTCCCACGTAGTTTCTTAGCAACAGTGAGAAGGTGGCTTTCCCTTCCCAGATTTTTTTTTTCAACTTTCCGATCTAGGCCACCACGGGTAGCCTCTTTTCGAAATGCCAGCCTGGGCTCTGCTCAGCTTTTTGAATCCCGTAGCAAGGTGGGAAAACGCAGGGAAGGGGGAATCGGATCGGGTCTGCTAAAACCTCATTTTGGATCCTCGGCAAAGTCTCCAATGGTTAGATGGAGATTCACCATCATCCAGGTCATGCTTGTCCCAAAGGTGTGTTTTTTCCCCAAAAGGCAACTGGACTTTTTTGGGGTGTTTTTTGTTTTGGAATGGTTTCACTTCTCATCCAAGAAGAACTGAAGAAGCTTCTTGGATAAGAAGCAAAACATTTTCAAAGATAAGACCAAGAAAGTCCAGAGTTGCCCTTTGGGGAAAAAACCAACAACAACGCCCTGGGTCTCCAGTGGTTACTCAGGTTGAGACGTTATATTTCCGTAGGGCGTAAACAAAAATGCTTAAGTGACATGGCAGATTTTAAGGCATGTTGAATTTGGCTGCTGGGGCTTAGAGTCTGACGTCCTCTACACGTGTTAGACTCTGCTTCCCATATCCTCAGCCATCCTGGCCAAGGGTCAAGAACCTGGGCAGATTTCTTCAGTCCTTCAGGAGGTCATCTAGTTATCTGCCCTGGATATATCAATGAGCATCTACGCATGTGCGCGGATTCTCCGGAGAATTTTTATTATTTTATTTATTGAACGTAGATGCCACCCATCTCGCCTAGAGGTGACTTTAGGTGGCTTGCGATCAATAAAAACAGCAAAATAAAACATTAGAACAATAAATATTAGCAGTAAAACTGATTTAAAATTTGCAAAGATGGGAAAGAACAGAGCAAGACGCACCCAGGTGGGGTCTTATCCTTAGTCCACTAACCCCATCCAGTTCATTATTCACACCATTCAATTCACACATAGCATTCGTTCTTGTGCCCAGGTGCCAACAATTGCACTTGAATCGTTTTTTAGGAGAGCGGGTTATGAAATGGAACCCTTTCTGCTAAAAAATAATAATAAGAGACCCAAACCACATTCCAGCAAGCAGATACTGGCGCTCTTCCACCGTTGCCGAATAGAATTTGGATTTGCAACAGGAAGAGAGACGTCTCCTGCTGATCTGTTGAGGCTTAACGTTTGACAGCCACGAGGGAGGAGATTGATGTAATTTTTCCTTTGGTTTAGCATCTGGGAAGGTGCTGTGCAGAGAGGGAGGAGGTTTCTGACAGCTGGTTACGGGTTCCAGGATCCTGGCTAACTCTGATCTTAGAACCTAATTGTGGGATTTCCAGTTTTTTTCTGAAGGAAACATGGCGGATAAGGAGGTGGCTTTCCCGTAGGTCAATGCTGGCTGGGTTATCCTGAGAGTTGAAGTCTATCTACCTTAAAATGGCTGGAGTTGGGAAACACTATTGCAGATGGTTAGGCTTCAAGAAATCCAGGACATGCCTAAGCTTAGGAAGGAAAGACTCTTTTCACAAAATCATCCGGAGCCCAGGAGTTGGGCTGGATCCACAAAAGGTTCTTCTGAACCAGCTTTCTGTTTCTTCAAGCACTCAGGTCGGGGCCCATGAGAAATCCCTCAGCAGGACATCAATCCAGAGTCGTCTTCTGTTTCTTGACACCTCCCAGGTAGAACAGTATCTATTGCTGTTCTTTGTTTTTTCCTTCCTCTGCAGATTTTGGGTTTGGAAACTTCTACAAAAGTGGCGAGCCTCTGACCACGTGGTGTGGAAGTCCACCTTACGCGGCTCCCGAGGTCTTTGAAGGCCAGCAGTACGAGGGGCCACAGCTGGACATTTGGGTATTGGCATAATGTTAAACGAAGCGCTTTCTTTTTAAAAACAAAAACAAAAAAACCCTGATCCTTTTCTCCTTAGGTTTTGCTTTTCTGACTTGCTAAAAATACCTTCTTCCCCTTGTCACAAGAAGAGAGCGTTGAGTCCAAAAATGTTTTCCCATTGAAACCTGTAAGACGGGAGGCAGCTCGGGATGCAGAAAGTCGACTCCGATTCGCCTTCTTTGCCCCTCTCTCCATCCTGAATCTGGACCAGGCTGCCGGTGTTTCAACCGAGCTTGGTCCAGATTATGTTCTTCTCCCTTGGGGGGTTCCAACCAGATTCTGAAAGGCTGGAGGGATCTGGCCGCTAACTTTCTGGGGAGAAGGAGGTCTGGCCTTTGGCCATCCGGCTGCCAGGGTCGCACTACGCCCCGTGCCGCCTTCCTTCTTGTAGCTCTTGAGGGAAAAGGGGACCAAAGAGGACACCTAGCAGAGCCCGTGGCCTTCCTGTTTTTTAACGCCTTGTCAGGGTTGCTGCCCTGTTTTCCTCTCTGCTAATTGGATCTGAGCGTCTCCCGAGATTAGCAGGGCTTCGGCAGATGCTTTCGCAGGCTTCCTAAGGCTTCGGAGGCAAAGTCTCCTGGCCTTTTGGGTCATGCGAGACGAGGGGAGAAGAACACGAGGGGAGAAGAACACGGAGTGGTCTGGAGCCTCCTCGGTCTTTACAGCAGCCTCGGCCCATCTGCTGATGCCGTTGCAGGCCTGGAGGGCGGATGTAGGGAGGGTCCCTCAAGGGCCAGAGGCCACCTTGAAGTTGGTCCTTCAGAAGCAGGGCAGGGTGCCAACGTGAGCGCGGTCCTCTCCCGCACCGCTGTACAAATAAGCCCTTTTCATCTAGCAGGGCTCTGTAATGAGGAACAGCTCTTCCCCCCCCCCCCCGTTTTCCCTGCCCCTCGATTCCAAGTGAGCCCTCTGCACACCCCAAACACACCCAGGGGCTGACGGCACCTCACGCTCTCCGCAAACGTGCCAAAACAATCAGGATTAATGGCAGGAGCTGTTGTCTTGGCCAGGCTGCTAACAAAAACATCCTGCCTGTGGATCCCAGAAGGAAAGAATGTGCTTTGGAGCAGGGGGACCGGTGGAGCCAGGCAGGCTTCGCTAGCAGACACAACTGGCCAGTGTTTGCTCTCTAATGGCGGCTTTGATGTGAACCAGAGCAAAATTGGGAAGGGAAGGGAAGGGAAAGGGAGGGAGGAAGGAAGGAAGGAAGGAGAGGGAGGGGGAGGAAGGGGAAATGAAAGAGATGGGAAGGAAGGAAGGAAGGAAAGGGAGAGGGAAGGAAGGAAGGAAGGAAAAACATGATACGAGACGACTGCTGTGTTTGGAGCAGGGTTGTGGTGATGGCATCTTGTGTTCCCTGATCTCAGACCAACCGATTCTCTCTTGCAGAGCATGGGCGTCGTCCTTTATGTCTTAGTTTGTGGAGCTTTGCCGTTCGATGGACCGACCCTCCCCATCTTGAGGCAGCGAGTGTTGGAAGGAAGGTTCCGCATCCCCTACTTTATGTCTGAAGGTAAGAGCCACGGACCCTTTGGAGGTCTTTCCGCCTTTGTTCCCTGCAGACTCTCCTAGGCTGCAGGTGGTGGAGGTAGGAAGGGACGAGGAGTCCCAAGGACCCATATTTGGGGGAGGGAGGGGCCCTTTGGGCAACTTGGCTGATCTTTGATAATAATAATACTCTGAAATTGTTTGGCCAAAACGGACAGAATTTGCACTGGGACCCAGAGTGATGTCCATCCTCACAAAGAGCAGAGCTGCCCTAACCCCAGCCCTGGCTTCCGACGAGCAGCGAGGTCGGCAGTGAAATTGAAACTGCCAGTCCTGTGATGTGTCACTTAACGACCCCGCCACTTAGCGATGGACTTGCTAGTCCCAGTAGTGGCCGTTAAAGGAGGATCACCTGTTTTAAGGGCTTTTCATGCAGAGACGATGTAACGATGGCACTGGAGTCGGGGTCATCTCTGACTCAGATGCTCACCCTCCCTCCCTCCCTGTATCCAACTCTTTTTCGTTTTGGGGGCCTGCGCAGAGTGCGAGCATCTCATCCGGAGGATGCTGGTTCTGGATCCATGCAAGAGACTCAGCATTGCCCAGATTAAGGATCACAAGTGGATGCTAATAGAGGTTCCGGTCCAAAGGCCCGCTCTCTATTCCCGGGGGCAGGAAAACGGACCTTCCATCGGAGAATACAACGAGCAGGTCTTGCGGCTGATGCACAGCCTGGGGATTGACCAGCAAAAGACCATTGAGGTAAAAAGAGTCTCCAGCACAGAGTGAGGATTTAACTCGGGGGGCCTCCAAACATGGCTGCTTTAAGATGGGTAGACTTCAACTCCCAGAATTCCCCAGCCAGACCCATATTTCTCAGTCTCAGCCACTGGAAGATGGGTGGACTTCAAGTCCCAGAATTCTCCAGCCAGCACCAGCATGCTTTGAAATGTCTGGACTTTATGGCTGGCTAGGGAATTCTGGGAGTCCACAGCTCTTAAAGCTGCCAAGTTTGGAGGCTTCTGATTTAACCTCTTGGATTATTGTTCTGCAAGCAAAAACATGATTTTTATTTCATTCTCAGGTCTTTGGGGGAGATATTTGCAGCAGGAGGGCCCAAATACTTTAATTGCTTTAGTAAAATAATTGCAGAATAAAAATAATCCCGCTTACAGGTAGCCTCAATTTGCAATCATTCTTTTAGCGACCATTTGAAGTTGCAGTGGCACTGAAAAAAGTGACTTACATAGTCCTTGCATTTATGACCGACAGAGCATCCCCACGGATGCGGGCAGATATGACAATGGCTGCCACGTCCTGTGATCACCATCTGTGACCTTCCCAAGTCACAAGAGCAAAGCCTTCTGACAAGCAGAGTCAGTGGGGGAAGCTGGAGTTGCTTAATGACCTCATGATTCACTTAATGACTGCAGTGATTCGTGTAACAAACATGGCAAAAAAAGTTAGTGACTTAACAACTGCCTTGCCTGAGCAGTGGAATTCTGGTCCCGATTGTGGCTGAAAGTTGAGGACTATCTCTCTCAGGCTTCCAAAATGTCGGGGGGTGGGGGGGGCTGCTTTGTTAGCATGGATTTCCATTGTTGCTCTGGTTTTATTGCGTAATTCTGGGGGAATAATATCTATAGGAAGTGAAAAAAACATGTACTTTTCCTTTCAAGTTTTTTTTTTCCTAAGCACAATCTTTGGAAATTCCCTCCAGACAACCGGATCTCGATTTCCTTCAAAGGGCCAGTTCTAGTTATTGGCAGGAACATTTATTCCTCATGCTTCAATGCAGGAATGGGCCTTACACCGTCACGTCAGAAGTTAGCATCAAAAGAACAAGCAGGCATTGTTTGTCCAGGAAGTTTGGGGAAGTTCTGGGAATTAGGAGTTGACAAAAACAGGAAGTAAAACCCTCTCTTTTTTTTCGCTCGAAGCTTCTGCCGGGCGAGAGCTGACCGTCTCCTTAAAAAGCGTGCAAGTTGCCCCTTTTATTTTCCAGCGCCTTTCCAGAAATAAACGCTCAACTGCTCCCAGCAGGGACTCCGTGCGATCACTTCCTGAGAAGGCTCGATATTTTTAGCCGATGTGGAGCCGGCGATATTAATGCTTCCTGCCAGCAACTCCAGCTGGGGTTTGGCGGGGGGGGGGAAGGTTAGAAGGGGGGAGGATGTACGTCAATGAAAGCGAGAGCCTTGGAGCATCGCTTCCCTCTGGGGCTCGCAGTTAGAAAGACCCAGCTGGGTTTGGGTTTCGCTTTTGCAGGGATCAGAAGATCTGAGTTGGGGGGCTGAGCTCCCCTCTGCAAAAGGGGTTTTTTGGAAAAGCTGCAGCCGCCACAGGATGTGGAGTCCATTGACCCCCATTACGCGGAAGTGGTTGGGTACCCTACGTGCCGTCCTCGGCAACAGTTCATTTCAGGATTGAAGTTACAACAGCCCTGGGGACAAAATGACTTTTAGCTGTTTTTCACATTCTTTTGCTTGTTTTCCTGCAGACGTTTTGCGACCCAACTAGGGAACATCATCAGTGCTGGTAATGTTTCCTAGTTTGGATCGCGAAACGTCTGCCAGGAAACAAGCTGGCTGCCATGACCCCAGGATGCTGCAGCCCTCAATTGCCAGGCCTCCGAATTTTGATCCCGTGAGCACGGGGATGCTGTAATCTTCGCAAGTTTGAAAAACGGTCATAAGTCACTTTTTCCAGTGCTGTGTAACTTGGAAGGGTCACTAAATGAAGGCTTATAACTCAAGGAACTCTGCACCAACCAGGGGCAAAGTGTTGGGGCGCTGGGGAAGAACCGATGCCCCGACTCAACTGCCGTGCGCTTGTCTCTTTCCTCTCTCAGTCTCTGCAGGATAAGAGCTACAATCACTTTGCTGCCATCTATTACCTGCTGGTGGAGAGGCTGAAGTCCCACCGCAGTAGCTTCCCCGTCGATCAGCGGCTAGACTCTCGCCAGCGGCGACCCAGCACCATCGCCGAACAAACAGTCGCCAAGGTAATTGCCCGGGCTGTGTTCTAGAGCCGCGGTCAGACAATCTAGAAGGCGGGAGGGCTCTCGTTCTCTTTGCAAAAGCGAGGGGTTTTCTGCCCGTAAGGATCCCCGAGTGAGACTGAGTACGAACGCCTGTCCGTGCCTAACCCTTGTGCCGCCAGCGGTTCTTCAGAGCTCCCGGTAGTCCCATTTGAAATAAACCTGCCACAAAAGTCCGCCTGATCCACCGCTATGTGTTTCTGGAAATGGACAGGAAATCCTGTATTGCTGAGCGAGCATATTGTTTTAGAGAGGGGCGCTACCTCCGGAAGTATTTCTCAACCTCTCAGCAACTTTAAAGATGGGTGGACTTCAATCCCCAGAATTCCCCAGCCTGCGTGGCTGGCTGGGGAATTCTGGGAGTTTGAAGACCACCCATCTTTAAAGTTCCCGTGTTTGAGAAACCCCGATCTCGGGCCCAAGCGGTTCTTCCCATTGACTTCAGAAACAGCCAAATCTGAATCATGTTTACTAAATGTGGAGCACCCAGAAGCCCCCAGGAAAACATCTGCCACATCTGCCCTGAACTCTCTTGAGAGCTGGCTGGTGAATATCTCCTGGCTTCTTCCCCTTTCGTCCCAACTCCCTTCCACGCCCCGGGAGACGAATTGTTGCCTTTCCTTACCTGTGGAGGGTTAGGCCTCCGAGAAGGCTTCCTGGTTCCTTCTGCGTAGGGCCAGCGTGGAAGTCGGGATGGACCACTTCAAGTTCTGAGCTTTTGTGAGGTTTAGGCAGGATAAAACCACGGACCAAACTACCGTCTTTCAATTCAGTTGTAATGAGAGCCTCCATCTTGGGAGGAGCTGCTTGCAGCACTTTAACCTCTTCTGTCTTAGTTTAAGTCCGAATTCTTTCTTTTTTCCCTCTCCTTTTTTTTTTTTGTCGTAGCCTCCTTGAACTTCCTGGTTTCCTTTGTCTTCTGCTTTTGATAGCCTTTTTCTCTTGCCTGTCGCAGGCTTCTGTGGCTCCTGTAACCTTGCACTCTCCAAGCGTGAGGCTCCGAAGGTCTCCTGGCCTCCCGCCAACGGCAGAAGCCTTCTCCTTTCCCAGATCCGTCTGCCAGGCGGGATCGACTTTCATGGAAGAAGAGAGAGTCGACACGCCCAAAGTAAGGGCATCTCGCTCTGCAGGGGGATTGTCTTGTGTGCAGTTTTATTTTGGAGTCGCCAAGCTGCAGCCCCTTAGAGCAGGGGTCCCCAACCCCCGGGCCGTGGACCAGTACCGGCCTGTGGCACGCCAGCAACCGGTCCGCACAAACAAGCCAAGCCCCATCTGCGGGATGCAGGCAGCACGCAAACCCACGCACCCTCCAGTCCGTGGAAAAACCTCTCCTCAGAACCGGTCCCTGATGCCCAAAAAGTTGGGACCTCTGCCTTAGACGTACTTCTAGTCCTCGACTTATGACAACAATTTAGCCCAGAATTTGTGTCGCTAAGTCTCCAACAATCTGGGCCCTCATTTTACCGACCTTGGAAGGATGGAGCCGGTGAGGATCGAACGGCTGGCAGTGGGCAGAATTAGCCTGCCATGCCGCATTCTAACCCCTGTGCCACCAGGGCTCTTTTAAATCAGCCCTATTTTTAGTCCCGTGATCATGGGAGGTTCTTTGATTGTCATAAGTGCGAGGACTGTTCACAAATTACTTTTTCCCAGTGCCCTTTGAAGACTGGGTCGCTAAATGAATGCTGGTAAGTTGAGGACAATGGATCTTCTCTCCCCCCTCTGATTAGGTGAACGGCTGCCTGTTGGATCCCGTCCCCCCGGTGATGGTTCGGAAGGGGTGCCAGTCGCTCCCGACCAGCATGATGGAAACTTCCATCGATGAAGGGATAGAAGCGGAGGGGGAAGCGGAAGCGGATCCCGCCCAGGCCTTCGCAGCGCTGCAAGGATCTCGCAGTGGGAAGAGGCGACATACCCTGGCCGAAGTGACCAACCCCCTTTTGGCCATGCCAGGCCCAGGTACAAAAACGGGGATCTGAGGGTCCAGAGCTTCAGACAAAGGGGTCACTTCTGGTCCAACCTTCCCCCCACCTTATCTTCTCTGGGAAGTTCTGGAAAGAAAATCCCACAATCCCTTCTAGGTTGAGGAAGGTTGATAACAGAATCAACAGCAGTTTGACACCCCTGCCCTAGAGCAGGGGTCCCCAACCCCCAGTCTGTGGACCAGTACCGGGCCGTGGCATGCCAGCAACCGGTCCACACAAACAAGCAAAGCCCCATCCGCGGGATGCAGGCAGCACACCTAACCACGCCCCCTCCGCTCCGTGGAAAAACCTCTCTCCACAGATCCGGTCCCTGGTGCCCAAAAGGTTGGAGCCCCCTGCCCTAGACCATTTCAGACAAATGGTTGCCCAATCTCTTCTTGAAAACCCTGAACCTAACCCGTCTTACGTGCCGCTTGAATTTAACTGTCAAGAACGGAGGACCCGTCAGTCTTCTGCCTGCCTTGGAACCGTGAATTTGCTTTGTGGGAAGATCCAAGGAGCAACGGTGCAGATGGCGGCTGCTTGCTGTGCCAAGCCATCTCACGACAGGCTGCAAAGATTGGGAAGAGCAAACAGTGTCAGCTCAGAAGCCACCAGCTGGCAAGGGCTTCACGGTGCTGGTAGCAAACAGAAAAGCCCTCAAAGAGAACAAGTTTCTCTTGCTTCACATGTCTCCGCTTGCACGTTTTTGCGGCATATGTTAGGTGTCTGCAAGAGGGAAGGCCTGCCCGAGCTTTGGGGAAAAAACCAGGAAGAAATCAGTAGGAGAGCTCTCTCAAAATTGCTGTTGAGCCAATGACTCCTTTGAGGAGGGTCATCCCCATAAAGCAATTCATGTGTGTCATTGCGTTTCCGGTAGGCTGTTGATTTCCCAGGGCCCTAGAGAGACAGCAGGCTTGAACGTGAGGCCAGGTCACAGAGTGCTTCAACTAAAACAAGGTTTACAAGGCACGGTTGAGATCTCCAAAGGATGCAAGCGACTCTTAAATGGGGCAGTAGAGTGGTGGGCTCTGCTCTGGCTGAGTTGGAAGCAGGACTCAGGCCTCAGCTGGGGGGCTACGTTCATTTCATTCTTCTGGACATCCTGCTTCGCTCTCCTTGTGTTCAGAGGTCAGTAACTAACTGGGGTCCATTAGAGCCAGAATCTCCAACCTTGGCAGCTTTTGGACTTCAACTCCCAGAATTCTCCAGCCAGCCATTGCTTAGAGCAGCCTTTTTCAGTCAAGGTCTTCTAAACCTCTGTGAGCTCCAGGAGTTCCAGCCTTGGCAACTTGTGGACTTCAACTCCCAGAATTCCCCATGCTCGCTGGAGAATTCTGGGAGTTGAAGTCCACAGGTGTTCAAGTTGCTAAGGTTGGAGCCCCCTGCATTAGAGGAAGTTTTGAAGGAGAAACATTGGCCTCATCCTCCTTGGCCCATTCAAGTCAAGAGTAGCTTATGTGGGCCAAGAGTTGGGAAGAGCCTCCTTGTAGGCCCCACAAAGTGATCCGCTTGCCTTTCTAGGGCTTTAGACACAACGACCCTGGGGGATCATGGTTAATTCTGTTTCTTGTGCTTCTTCTTGGGTGCTGAAGGAAAAGTCTTCTCTATGGATGAGAACCAATCCTTGAGCAGTATTGACTCGGAATATGACATGGGATCCATCCAGAGGGATTTAAACTTCCTGGAAGACACCTCCTCCTTGAAGGAAATGGTTCTGGCCAACCCACCAGCTCCGAGGATGACCCCCCCTTTCATTGGCCTGAGACCACCTAATCCAGCCATGCAGGCATTGGCTGCCCACAAACGGGAGATCCACAATCGTTCCCCGGTCAGCTTTCGGGAGGGGCGCAGAGCCTCGGACACATCCCTGACGCAAGGTAACTGCTCTGGGTCGAGTGGCGTCAGAGGGACCGGCGGTCTTTGAGGGCCAAAGCCTGGTTGCCTTTGGCTGCAGGAGTTGGGGCCGTGATGCCTTGACTTGGCTAAAGGGGGTTTGGGATGGTCTCTTGCAAACTTGAGAATGCAGAAGTTGGTCACCACGACTTGCTTGTGAAAAGGTCCTTAAATCACTTTGGAATCGCTCTGCTCTTTACCCTCCCAACAGGAATCGTAGCATTCAGACAACACCTTCAGAACCTGGCCAGAACCAAAGGAATCCTGGAGCTGAACAAAGTCCAGATGTTATATGATCAGATGAGGTCAGAAGATGAACCTTCTCTGGAATCTGCTTCTCCTCACTTGCCAGACCTTGAGGGTGGCTCCCAGCAGGTACGTCCTTCATCACCTGGGTTGGGGCTCTCTGGAGCCACTGAGCTCCTACACTGTACATAAACCAGCCTCTTCCTGAAGCTACCTTGAAAGGTGTGCAGATGTCTTAAGCCCCCCCCCCCAACCAGCAGGGTCTCAGCTTCCCGAATTCCGAATATTGGGGATTGGAGAAGTGGCTTAGATAGATGTAGATACCAAGGGGTGATGGAAGCTGTAGCACGTCAAGCACCAGCTTTTGATTCATCTGGGCCTGACATGCGGCACTGTCCGGCGCCATTCCTGCCAGTCTAGAGGTTGAGGATCTGGAGGTCCTCTTGAGGGCCAAAACCTTGTGCGGTTCCCTTCTCCCTGCCACAGAAATGCAGTCTGAAGGTTTGATGGGGACTCGGAGGTGGGATTGGCGGATGGGGCTATTTTGAATTCGATGTTCTTCCCCCTTCCTAAAGAGTCTGATTAGTTACCCTGCATTTCTGGACGTTTCCGAGTCCACCTTTCACTCCAAGCCACAGGGGGATCTTTTGGCCGATCAGGTGTTCGTCTCCCCCTCTTTTTCCCTCAAGGAAGAGGCGTCCTCGCCACAGGAGGCGGCTTCCACCTTTCCCAGCACCCTCCATCCCCCGTTGCTCGCCAGGCGCCAGAGCTTAGAAACGCAGTATTTGCAGCACCGGCTTCAGGTATGTGTTGCCTTCCTGGAAAGCCTTAAGGACAAGGGAAACGAATTATTCAGTAGAATTATTATGATTCCTTTTTCAAATCCGCTTAATGGAAAAGGACGGCCGGGAGGGGGGTGTCTCCTCCCACTGCCACACTGGGAGCAGGAGGGGAGGGGCTGCCTCCTCCCCAGGTCAGAAGGGGGGGAGGGGAGTCTTAGACCCAGCCCACAAATCCAGCCTCCATCTGAACTTTTCAAGACTTCCGTGGCAATCTTGCGACGCCCTGCGTGTGTGCAGTGAGGCCTGCCTTCTTCTCTTTCCCCTCCTCCTCCTCCTTCTTCCAGAAGCCCGGCCTGCTTTCAAAAGCCCAGCACGTGTGCCAGGTGTTTTGCAAGGACATACCTCGGAGCCTGGAACAGCAGCTGCAGGAGCACAGGTGAGCCGCAAGCTCGGAGAAGGTGGACTTCAACTCCCAGAATTCCCCAGCAGGCATGGCTGACTGGTGAATTCTGGGACTCAAAAGTCCAAAGGTCTGAAGACTTGTGGAATGGAAGAAGAAGACTTGTGGACTTCCAATTCCCAGAATTCCCCAGCCAGCCTATTCTGGGAGTTGGTCCACAAGTCTTAAAAGTTGCCACGGTTGGAGACCCCTGGCTTATGGGAAAGCAGGCTGACAATTCTCCATCTCTTAATTTAGGCTGTATCAGAAGCACCTCTTTCTCCAGAAGCAATCCCAGCTGCAGACTTACTTCAACCAGATGCAGATCGCCGAGAGCACCTACTCCAGATCCGGCCAGCTGCCCTTGCCTTGCCACGAGGATCCCCCTCCTCCCCCTCCTCCTGCTCCCCAGTTCAGCCTGGTGCAGGCCTTGAGCCCCGTCATGGAGCCTCCGTCTGCCGAAGACATGCAATACGACCCTTTCCTTGGCCAGTATCAGAAGCTCCACCTTGACCATCAACCTCCTCCCGCCCTCCACGGCTCCTCCCAGGTTCCCCTGCCAGCCCTCCCCCAGCCGCAGTATTCCTACCAGACTTGCGAAGGGCCAGTTGGCCTCTCTCCCGACCTGAACTATGCCGGCCAGCCTCAGTATCCCCTGGACCCCACCCAGCAGAGCGGCGTAGCCATGAGCAACGTCCAGAGGGGCTCCGATCCTGCTGGCTCTCAGTCCAGCTACGACAGCTTAAACCTGGCCCAGTTGCCAGGGCTCTTGGATTGCGAAATGATGGAGACGGTGGATCCCCAACACGGAGGCTACGTCTTGGTGAACTAGTGGCTTGGGAAGCCTTCTGGAGAAGGGGACGGCGGGCCGAAGTTGAGTCACACCACGGCTGTGGATTGCCCTCCGTGCTCCGTCTCCCGATCCTTGAGCGTCATGGATGACGATCCAGACTCTCTGAACTGGTACTAGAGGAGGGGGGCCACGTCTCCCTTTCCAGGAGAGCTGGAGGGGCTGAAGGCAGAACAAAGAACTACTTTGAAGGGAAGGAGACAGCCCTCTTCGGAGGAGGAAGGGGGCGGGGGCCCCTTCCAGAAATCTTTGGTATTCTACTCACCTCTGTCAGAGGAAACCTGGCAGAATTCAGGAAGAGGAGTGAATTGGCTCTGCACCATACTTGGCAATAAAAGCAATACGTTTTTTTTCCCCATTGGAATTTGGCCGAGATGTCGTCGACACGGAAGCCAGTCAGGATGTAGGATGCCCAGGGCATTGAGAATTGGTCTGCGAAGCTAAGGCTGGGCTGTAGATCAGAGGTGGAGAACTCTGGCATCCTTTACCACTTGTGGACTTCCACTCCCTGAATTCCTGAGCCAGCCATTCTGGGAGTTGAAGTCCACAAGTCATAAGAGGGCCGTAGTTCCTTACCCCTGTGCAGATGTTCTTCAGAGGACCTGCAAGAACTCTTTGGACTTCGTTGGCCAGATGACTTGCAGGGAACTCTGAATCTTTGCACCTCTCACAGACTCCCTGGATTGTCAACGAAATTGAAACCCAACTTAGAGTTAACATCCGGGGTTGTCGAGGTCCTCCAGAGACCAGCAGGGAAGGAGGAGGTCCGGGAGTCTGAAGCTAAGCAGCATCAGCAAACTTGAGGAGAACTTGATCACTGGACAAATTGTTCTAGGCTGCCTTTTGTAGCTATTTTTTTTTCTTTCTTTTTTAGAGGAAGCAAATCTACTTGGACTTCAAGAATGCGTTGGTGGTTGTTCTTAGGCTTTGCATATTTGGGCAACTATTTAGGGGTGTAGTGTTTTAAGGACAAAGCAGAATAAGCTTATCAGAAAACCCATGTGAAGTGATAGTGCCGTGCCTTTTTTTCGGTTCTTTCTAAGACCCTTTCTCTTTTTTTAAAAAAAAAATCTGAAGTTTTAAAAGAAACCACCCCATCTCTACTCCAGGCTGACACCAAAGTCCCTTCAGAGACCAGGTTCCACCGTGTGGAATGCGGGTTTCGTGGTCCCCCCCCCGTATATAACTCTTTCTGACTCACTCATCTATAGACCTGATTTTAATTTTCCTTTCAAAAGAAGTATTACAGCAATATTTAGGATAGGTAACCATTGACTTGTTCATCACTTCAACAGGTGTCTGCTCTGTTAAAAGCATCGGCCTCTAGGAAAGACACAAATACACTTCCAGTTTGTTTCAAGAGGAGATGAAGTGAGCAGTGGAGGCAGAGCGTTTGGAGACTTCTGCAGGAACTTGGTAAAAATTGAAGCACAACCTCCAACTTTTTTTTAAGCACAAAAATGGGTCGCCCAGCAAAATAGTCCAGTAGAAAGCAAGTGGAGGTCTCTGGTTTCGGTCCGGTGATCCATTCGGGTGATTTGCCAGTCCATTTGATGCTGTAGGACAACATGTCTCTATCTCAGCCATTTTAAGATGGGAGTTGAAGTCCACCCATCTTAAAATGGCCATGCTTGAAAACCACAGCTTAGGGTAACTGCAATAAAACTTAGGGAGAGATCTCTTCTGATCCGTTTCAAAACTATTGACCGGTTTCAAAGAAGAGAAATACGTTGTCCCGATGACGGTGTTCTCTGTCAACTGCAATCGGCCCTGGAGTGGCTCTCCAAAATTTGCAAGAAGAAATCAGCTCCATGATTATAATGCCCCCCGGATCTAATCGGGAAGTGGCCCAGAAACAGCTTGAGGTGGGGCAGCCCGGGGGACAGGTGGCCCACCCTAATGGTGAGGTTGCTTCCCTTCGCCCTCAGCTCCAGCCTCTTGGGGCTGGGCTCGTGGCTTTGGAGGGTGCTCCCCCCCCCACCGCCCAGGTGTTTTGCGCCCAATGGAGCGTGAAAACCTCGGTCTGCCTCCTGTTCTTCCACGGGATCCCTTGTGCTTTCCACAAGGGGGAAGGGATCGCCCCAGCCTAACTTCCTTGCAAACTGCGGGAAGAAGTCCATCATCCCTCCCAGCTGGCCATCTCGGGGAACTCGGAGCGAGCGGGGTGGGGGAGTGTAGCCCAGGTCAGCCCTTCCTCCCCTCTTTGATCCACGGAGGAAGATCCTTCAGCCCATCACAGCAGACTGGATTGAGCTACCAATAAGCCCGCTGGGCCTGGCACAGCTTACCAGCAGCTGCGTTGCCGACTCACCACCTAAGGAGCCAACGCGCTTTCTCGTAGCATCCCAGGGGCTGCCTTGGTGCAGAAGGCTGCTGATTTTGTGCAAGCCCCCCCCGCCCCCCCCAGACTTCACGGGTAGCAAAGCTGTGAGCGGGCACCTCTTTGCCAGAGATTTATTCCACGAGGGCTCGGAGAGGACCGTGAGTTCCTGGCCAGATTTACTGGAGGCTAGCCAGCCAGGCAACCGAGCTGGTCTGGCTCCCATCTGTGCTTCCAGAGCCCATCTTGTAGCCATCTGGGGCCGATTCAGGGCCACCGAGTGACCCTGCCTCATTCTCTGGGCGGGGGGGGTGTATTTCCCCCCCCCCCGTTCTGGGACTGAACCTCTGAATGTAAAGCTAGTTTAGACACACACACATACACACCCTCCATCTCTCCCTCTGCTGAACAGTGTGTTTCTCAACCTCTGGTGTCTCTCCGACGACAGCAATCCGGGGGAAAGTGTGTTTTCCCAGCCGGACTCGCCCTGCCCGTAGGACGCCACCCCTTCCTCTTGTGTTCCAGCTCGTTCAAAGTAGCCGCTTTAGTCCGACCGACTGTGTGGGTCCCGTCGAGGGGTTTGTGAACGCCACTGTTTTTAGGAAACGACTAGCTTTATCCGTTCAAAACGCAGGTCCCTTTGAAGAGACTTTGGTGACAGGTCAATTGGTGTGGGGGGGAGGGTTTCCACAATCTTTTACTATGGAGACAAGTGCAATATGTGTGTGGTACGTTCTTTAATGTATTTTTTAAGAAAAAAAAGAGTTAAAAGGATTTAGCCTTCGCTTGGGGAAACGTGCACCAAGGTGGCAAAAGCCTCTTTGGGAGCATCCCTCTGTAGTATTTACATGCTGGACTCTGTCAAAGCAATTGCAATGTATTAATGCAGAATAAAAAACTTGGACCTTCCTTTTTTTTTAATTTTTGGTGAGCTCTGTGACATCAGCTCCTGTTTTTGGGCGGCGGGACTGGCGGCCTGTCTTGCAGATCTTCAGGAAGCCGCTCACAATGGCCGGCGTGGTTATAAATTGAAGGTCCAGCAGCCGAAGCAGCAGGTCCCCAGATTGATCCCAGGTGCCTCCCTGGATAGCTGGATAGGCCCATCGTTGTGGTGGATTAAGATTCTGACTTGGGAAGCAACAGCAATAGCACTTAGACTTATATACCGCTTCACAGTGCTTTACAGCCCTCTAAGCCGTTTACAGAGTCGACATATTTGGCCCCCAACAATCCAGGCTTTTACCGACCTGGGAAAGGGCTGAGTCAACCTTGAGCCAGTGAGAATCGAACTCCTGGCAGTCGGCAAAGTCAGCCTGCAAACCTGCATTCTAGCCACTGTGCCAGCAGGGCTCGAGAGTTCTCGCGAGCAGGTGCAAATGTTCAAGATTTCTTTTCAGAGCCGGGAGTGCCGTCATGTTTTTAAAAAAGGGGTCTGATTTTCTAAAAGGGTTGGTCATCCAACTCCTGACAATGCAGGAATCCAGCCAACCAAAATCAACTTCCTTGTAATGGATTCCTGGACTCTCTTGGGGAACAGCTCTGAAGAAATCTGGCCTGTCTTCCACTTGGCCACTGGTCAGTTTTTTTAAAGACATGTCACATCTCCCCACAACTGCCTCTAGTCTAGGCTAAATATCCAAGTAATCCTTGTTTAGCGACTGTTCGCAGTTATGAAAAATTAGCTTAGCAACCAATCCTCCCCTTCATGATCTTTGCAGGTCTGTAAAAGCAAAGGAAAGCTAACCATCGTAAACACAGCTTTTGGCTCACTTAGCCATCACTTGGCTTCACGTCCAAGTTGCCCGTTCCAATTGTGGTCACTAAACGAGGATTACCTGTATACTTAGTGCTTCCTGTTGTTCCTCTTCAGTTCTCCTTGCCAAGTTTGCCGTCCTGAGGGCTGCTGTAGTTCTTCAAAGCTTGATGGAGTTTTGGCGTAGTTTGACCCATGCAGAATAAAAAGGAACCATAAATAGTTCTTTATTATTATTTTTTATCAGAAATCAACCGTGCGGGACAGACTTCGGCTATCACCCCCAAAAGCAGGTAGCCTTAAATTGCCACCTCTTCTTCGTTCTTCCCCTTTGATACTACAGATTTAGATTACCGAGAGCAGATGGCCGCCTTCATCCAGCCCAAACACAGCGCTTCCCTCTGCTATTTATCCCTCATCAATTTTGATTTCTTTCCCGAGGACTATTTTATAGCCCGAGTAATACAGAGCGCAAACAAGTTGCTTTGCATGGTGCCGTGGGAAATAACGCTGGGGTTTTCGTTCTCTCTCTTTTCCTTGAGGGTAGAAATTCAGCCTGCTGGTTATTCTGAGATGGCAAATTGATTCCACAGGTTAAGATGCTGAGCCAATTCATCAGAAGAGGCATTTTAAGATGTATTTAGCAACCTCTTGTGTCTCTTCGGAACTATGAAATAGAATAAATGACCAAGAGTCAGTTGGATGTACAGCTTTTTCCAACTTGGGCGACTTTTAAGAGGGTTGGACTTCAACTTGCAGAATTCCCGCGATTTGGCTGTGGAATTCTGGGAGTTGAAGCCCACCCTACTTAAAAGTTGCCAAAGTTGGAAAAGCTCTAGATGTCCTGTAAATGTTTTATAATCCGTGTGGGATTTTTTCCCCCTCCATTTTTAAAAACACACAGCAGTGGGTTGCACAGGCTTTTGTGATAGGGTTACTTAAAATGGGGAATTCTGGGAGCTGAGCACATCTTAAAAGCTGCCAAGGTTGAAACACACCGGGTGAAAGTCTAGGCTGGAAAGCAGAAGCCTTGTGAGTTTTCATCCTCCCTTAGGCACCAAGCCATCTCTGTGTGTGTGTGTGTGTGTGTGTGTGTCTCAACCCCAGGAAGAAAGCAAAGGCAAACACTTCCAAAAATGTAGAGAACTTGTTCAGGCTGTCAAGACTGACTCTTTTAGACACACACGCACACACACACACACACATAGAAATAGGCCGAGTGTGGAAAGGAAGCTTAGCGACAGCCAATGGCTGAGTTCTCACACTGCATGAAGTCACCGCCTGGCTGTTGTCAGTTTCGCCTAATAGTTTTATTCAATTTAGTAAAACATGCCCGGAAAAACTAACATCAAATAAGAAAAAAAAGAGGAAAAAGAGAGAAAAATAGAAGTGCAGAAAGATAAAAGAAGGGAAAAAGAAAAATATGTACCAAGAACATACCTTCCAAGCTTATAATAGGCTTCACCTATTTTGAGAAGGCTCTGGATTGTGGTTTTGTGCGATAGGTAAACCAGTGTGCGTGCATACACACACACACACACACACACACACACACACACACCAGCATCTAAACTATAATCCCTGAACAGAAAGGACACACTTCAGCTGCAAGCTATGGGCAGCTGGGTAGGGTTGTGTGAATTGGCACAACAACATGTGGATTTGGCCAGAGGTGGCCTTCCCTTTGTCTGCAGGCAGCTGCCCCACTGCTGGCTGGGCATCAGAAGAGCCGGCCGGCCTTCCTAAGTTGGCCAACGGTCAGAAGAAGCCTCTGCTCCTTTATCCCGGGGAGGGGGGGTTAAAAAGATCCTGTACTGAAGTGGACTCTCGTGAGGTTTCATCAGGGTGGGAAGCTGGCAAAGCTCAGAGGTGCCACTTGGACCGATGGCAAAAGATGGGAAATTCTGTGGGTTTTGGTCCCAAGATCAGAGCTTGGAGGAGTCACTCGTTGGCACACTTTCCGGGCATCCAAAAGTTCCCATGTAAGAAAACCTCCTTAACTTGTGTGTGTCTGTGTCTGTGTGTGTGTGTGTGAAGCGGCTGCCTCTAAGCTCAGGCCAGGGTGGGCTGATGTGCCCGTTCCTTCTGCCAATGGTGGGCACCAAACGGCCCTGGTGCCTTTTCTGCTCTTGCAGCAGCTGCTGCTAAGCCAAAGTTTCAACAAGTGACAATCACCCAAGCAGATGCGTTGGCATGGCAACGGCTCCAAGGAGACCCTGAATGCGTGCCCACAATCACACAGAATTGGGGGGGGCTGCCATCCTCTCCCCCTCCCCGCCCTGCACAGGAAAGGCAATCACAAGTTGATTAGTGTGAATTATTCATTAATCTCATCCTGCCTGCCACTCTGCGTGCCAAGGCAGGGCTCCAATACCATCCCCACAGGGTGGGGGTCCTGGAGGGGCCTGAGGTCATGAGTTCAAGGTCAGCCTTTGGTCTCCTGTTCAAGCTGCAGAGCCCAACCCATCTGGGGCCTCCAGGGATCATTAACAGCAGAGGCAGAATTTGCACCCAATGCCAGCTGGATGAGTCGCCTTCCTGGCTGCAGGGCCAGAAAGTGGCCCTCCCCTGGGACAATCAAGCTGGATCAAAAGGGAGAATTGAGGAGGCCTGAGATTTTGGTGGGAGCCCCCACCCCACCCCTGGAACAGCCAGGGGTCTCTTGCAACTTCAATCTTCCATCTGCAAATTGGCCAGGGATTGCAAAGCCCATAAGCCCTCTGCAGGATCCGAGCTGCAGAGTTCAGCCGACTGGCCTGGGGGCTGCTGCCACTGCTTCCCCTCCCCCCCATGCAGATCCTCCCCCCAGCTGACCTGGAGCATGGGAGGGGTCCTGGCTGCCAAACAAGAATGACATCCTTAGCAGTAGCCATGGAAACCAGGTTTCTCCCCCCCAATCTTGTGGAAATCAGACAAGGTGCTCCAAATGCATTCCCTTCCTTCCCCACTCCCCCCCCCTCCACCCCATTGCTACTTTTTCCCATCCAGCTTGGAAGGGAACCGGAATCAGCTGCCAGCCCTCCTGGGGGGGGGGCTTCCCTGCAGGCAGGCAGGCTGGGGGGGGCACAGGGAGGGTCTTGGCTGCCTGGAGAGGAGACAGTTTTAGGACCCCAAAGAGCTACCCAAGTTAGTGCAATCAAGCGAGGGCTGAAACAGGTGCTGATCCCTCTGCTGATGACCCCCCCCTAAAAAAAATCCGAAAATAAAGCCTTACTGTTTTTGGCTCTCCCCACTTGAGAGGACCCAAAAGGAATCCTCCTCTGAACCGGAGGAAAGAGAACATTTGAGGGGAAAAACGGCATTGGGGCATTTTTCCCTCCCTGCGCAGGTTCTTCCAGAGCACCTGAGTTACCCCAGGATCTTTCAGGGAAGCCATCACGCCTCAAGATTTCCTAAATGACTTGGGATCCCTTCTGGGGCCAAAACTCTCTCCACAAAAAAGCAGAGGCATTTTCCAAGGGGGGTTGTGCCTGAGATACAGGAAAGGGTGAGCTCTTTCTGTGTGTGTGTGTGTGTGTGTGTGTTTGTTTGTGTGCACCCCCACACACTTTTCTTCCTCTGCCGTCTCTAATTCCTGTTTCTGTGCCTGCCAGTTCCTGGTGTTGGCGTTTTGGTTTGTTTTTTTGTTTTTTGTTTTGCTGGCTTCCCTTTTTGAAAAGGACCCAGATAAACGGGGGGGGGGGGAGGGAGTGAGCCCCAACCACCTCCTCGGGTGTTGTTCTGAAAAGCAAAATGAAACAAAAGGGGCAACGGTGTGGGGGGGGGGGGTTGTGACAAAATGTGCACAGCAGGGTGGCTTAAAAAATAAAAATGGAGTTTGCCAAGCCAAGACTCGCTCCCTGCCCCATGGACAGGGGGAAATTGGGCTACTTTAAGCAATCTTCCTTGGAGGGGGGCGGGGTGCTCAAGGTTTCCTTTGATTGGGGAGGGCATGGAAGAGGGCGTTCAGCTAGGACCTTTACAGAAATGGGGGTCTTCTCCAGGGGGGTTGGAAAGAATGGAGAGAAGTGGTAAGCAGGGGTGGAGTGGGGGAGAAGAGCCCCTGGAGCGTGCCAGGTCTTCTCTCCAGCGCTCTCTTTGCTCAGGATTCGTGCCAGGGGATCCTCCATTTTCCGGCATGCCCTTCCTGCCCCCCCTGAAGAAGCCGCTTTCTCCCGTGCCAGGTAGCTGCAGGGCCAGCTTTCCTTCAACCCAGGAAGGAAGAGGAAACCTTGCACTGTCCGAAGCATTCACACGTTCACAGCCTTTCCCCCTTCAGCTGCAAAGGCAATGTGCTTTGTGGACTGCTGGAATTCTGGGAGTTGGAAGTCCACACATCTCAAAGTTGCCGAGGTTGAGGAACGCCAGACCGTACGGTGCTGCAAGCAGGACTTTTGCTGGCCCCAAAGGCCCGAAGCCCCTGTGGCAAAAAGAGCAAAACGAGAAGCCAAGCCCCCACGCTTCAACAAGTAGCCCCGGAGAATCGGAAAGCAAACAACAAAGTGGACCTTCTGAAAACCAGAACGATGGGTGAGAAGAACCTTCAGCAGGTATGTCTTCTAAGCTGAAACAGTCCCCTCTTGTCCGTGTGGGAGAAAGTCAAACTCCCAGGTACGGTAGCTCCACAGCACAGGGGGGTCTTTGTGGTGAGGCGTCTCTTCAAGGCTTCGGAGCATCTCCCATGACCTCCGGGATGTCCATATTGGCCAGTGGGCTCTCCAGAAGATAGTCCTGGACGGACGACGCCACGTAAGACTCTCTGGGTCCAAGGGTGCCCTTTAAGTCACACCCAGGAGCCTAACTTATCATCGAGTGTTATTAACTTGAGGTTCTATTCGCCTAAGCAGCTCCATCTCTGCCCTCAACTTTCTCCAGTCCATCCTTACAAAGGATTTTGGTCACCTCTGCCAGAAACCCGCCTTTGAAAGCTGAGAACATGGGGGAAACACTGGAGATTAATCCATCAATATTTGCTGTTCTGAACAAGCTGTTAGCATTTCTCCAGTACTTAACCTTTATTATATTATTATTATTTTGGCTTGAGCTTGTTTTCTTGATGGTTCTGCTGCTTGCTGGAACCCAGCCATGGAGTCCAGATCTTGTGGTTTGTGTATGAAGGGCTTAGAGGCGGCTTTCTTAAGCTGTTAGAGAACTCCACCTTGGTACATTAGGAAGATTTGCACACGAGGTGGTTAGGAATGTTTTGTTTGCAGAAAAGGACTACCCTGCGCAAATTCACTTGTGCTCTAGAGGATAAGTCATCTGTTTTCCAGCCTCAGAATATCAGAGCTAGAAGGGACCTTGGAGGTCTTCTAGTCCAGCCCCCCGCTCAAGCAGGAGACCCAAGTCCCATTCCAGACGAATAGCTGTTCAGTCTCTTCGTAAAAACTTCCAGTGACAGAGCACTGAGAGATAATTTTTCCCATATTTAGCTGCCTAGTGGTGGATTGTTGGGTGGTTAATGCACTTGGCTGTGGGCCTGCCACCTTTAATAAAATTTGCACACTGTTTATGTTGGACAGCCCTGGCTGAAATCCCCCAGGGAGCGTTTGAAGCATCTGAGCTGTCTTCTTGACGGAGTCAGCACCATCCCTAGAGGCGCTGGAAAAGCTGCTGGCAAGAGGACCGGGCTTTGACCCCGGAGAGGAACTGTTGGGGAGCTAAGATGTCTTGGCAAGGGGCTAAGCCTGCTTTTGCCTGGTGCGCGGTCAGATGTTGATGGGAAACCAACAAAATCAGCTGATGCCCATCTTGGCAGCCACTGAGGAACCAGCGTTCCAAGTGCGTTGGCGGAACCGTTCAAGCAGCTGTGGAAGACAATTGTCTATTTTCAGAAGGTGCAGAGGTCCAACCATTTGCAGTCAAGAACTAGAGCCAAAAAGGATGGGGAAAAAATTCTGGATCATAGCAGCAATTTTGTTAAATCCAAGAATAGTTTGGGGCTTCGGGATGATGCGATTCACGCTGCCCTCGCATAAGCCAGCTGGGTCACTCCAGCCGCTAGAAGATCAGTTCAAGATGTGGTGACTTCCAGCCCCACAGCCACCCACCCTCTGCCCACAGCTGGTTGGTTGCCTGGTAGGCCCAAAAAGCCACTTTGGGGGAGTGGGAGGTGGCGGGAGCAGGGAAGAGACCCCAGAATTTAGCCCAAGCTTTTTAGGTGAACCTGATCCCCGATATCTCTTATACAAAGCATGTTTCACAGCAAGAAAAGTTGCCAAGAATTGTTTGCAGCAAAAAAAGGTTGCCAATTATTGTTTGAGGCAGGAAAAGATTTAACGCAAAGAGAATGGGGTGAGGTGCAGGGAGCAGAAGAGCAGCGGGCAACTCCACCATTTGAAAATGTGCAGACTTCAACTCCCAGAGTTCCCCAGGGAGGGAGGGAGGGAGGGAAGAAACAGATCGCAGATTGTGGCCCATTTTTTCCACCACCTCCGTTAGATCAGCTAGGCACGAGTTTCTCAACCTTGGCAACTTGAAGCTGTGTGGGCTTCAACTCCCGGTTCCCCAGCCAACTAATTCTGGGAGCTGAAGCCCCCACGGCTTCAAGTTGCCAGTGCTGAGAAACTCTGATCCAATGACTTGTTTAGGAGCCTAACCTGGGTTCAACGCGAAGGAAGAAGCTGCCGCATTCTCTCGCTACACAACTTTTGATCCTACTCTTTCCGCCTTAATGCTTCCCTGCCCTACCTTGGTCCTGGAGAGACCACGTCGCGTGTTCTCCCACCCGGCACCATATCGATCTGGTAGATCCAACCGCAAATCCGTTGGCACGTGCCAACCTCTTGCTGGCAAAAACAGCTTTGCCTGTTAGAAGGCTTGTCTTTCCGCATGTGGGAATGAGACCTTGTGACTGGCAGCAAGCAAGAATGAGAAGCCACCCAGGACCGGTTGCGCCAACTCCGCTCAGCTGCCGGCCAAACGAGCGACTAGCCTGACTGCAATTATTACCGTAACTTTCTGTTAATAGGGGCCAATTCTCTCTCTGGCTCCTGGGGGTGGGGGGGGAAAGGCTACACATGGGACGGAAAGGCCAATTTCCTTTTTAATCAACACAAGTTACAGACCCGGCTCGGGCTGGGACAGCATGAAACGGTATTTCACAGCCAACAGTGGGGAGGACAATCAGCACTGGATGGCCCCCTCCCCCAATCCAGAAACACAGCCAATTCAGATGTTTCTTGACGGATCCAGAACCCGGCGAAGAGTCCGAAGGAAAATCCTAAAAGGGTGCTTTTGGGGAAGGAGCGGGCAAGAAAGACGGTGGCGCTTTGGAAAAAGAGAACATCAGTCACACAAGTGACATTTAGTTGAATAGCACAATTTTCGAAAGTGCAAATTATTTCGGCTCAGACTGAGGCGAAGACCCCTTTCCCTCTGCCCACAATCAAAGAGACATCCGGAGCCTTGTTCTTCCTGGTAGACATTTAGCGGCGACCTCGCAAGGCCTCTCAAAACATCGGATAAAGGCATTTGCTCCGGGGCAGGTGGGGGGGGAGCGGAGGTTGTGGGGTCTTTGGAAATGACAGCAGCCCCGTCCAGCTCTGCCCCGCTCTGCAGCCGGGAATCCAGCCTTCTCCTTGGGCTTCCTTAAGCCAGATTAAGAGCACCTTGTTAATATTTTCCTGGGGGTGTTTCTGAAAAGGAACCGTCAGATCTCCTCCGTCTCTTGCCAAACAGCCACTCGGAAAATGGGAAACGGTCACAAACACAGCAGGATTTTCTGTTTTTCTCCTTCCTTCCAGGCTCTCTCAGGCCAGACTTGCAAAACTGGGGAGAGGATGCCGAAACCCGAAGAGGAAGCTGGGAGTCTCTGGCTTCGAATCTTCTTCAGCCTTTAGGTCCCAGGTTTTTTCCGGCCGAGTTTTGCCCGACGAGGCTTCAGGATGGTGTAGTTCATGTACTTCGTCTGTTGGTCGGAGAGGAAAGGAATGTAGAAAGCGCGGAACAACCGCGAGGACCTAGAAGAAGACAAGGAGGTTTAAACATCCACCACGCCTGAGCGACCTCGGACGGGATCCCTTCCAGCTGGGGAATTCTGGGAGTTGAAGTCCACAAGTCTTAAAGTGGCCAAGGCCGGAGACCCCGGCCTTCAGGGGCCCCCAAATGATATTCTAACGTGACAGGGAAGATGATGAAACAGCTGGAAAGAAATCACGGCAGCCGCATTTCCACGGAACTGAAATTTAATTCCACCGGTGCCGCTTGCTTTGGCTCTGCCCTGCGACTCTTTCTACGGAGTCCCCACGTGCACCTCACCCGGAAGGCCGTCCCTCGCCCCGCCACCCAAGTCTGGGGCTCCACGCTGGCCCGAGGAAAGAAAGGGAGAGGCTTCTGGGGAGTCTGCCCAGCCCTTTGGGGGAAGGTGGCCAGGGCCTCGAGGTGCAGGAGGGCTGCTCGGCCCCTGCCTTGGAAGCACTGGGGGAAGGGAGGGGGGCAGCCGGACCCCAACGGGGAGCCCCGGGCTTTCCTGCCGCAGACTCCGGGCGCTCGGCCAACGCCGGCATCAGGGGCCCCAGACGGAGCTGCAAGCTGGGCACCGTAATTAGACGATGGCTAATTTAATTAAAGCAGCATTTATCAGAGTTGCCTTAGTGGCTCTCGATGACGTCAGCCAGAGACTCGGCTGTCCCAGAAGCTCCCGGCTCAGCCAGCAGGAATCCAGCGGGTGGAGGGATCCGCTCCCCCCTCCCCCCCCCAAGGAGCTGAGCAGCCCTTGCCAGAAGGACAAAGAGCCACGCTGGGGCGTTGAGGGAGGGGAGCGTTCGCCCTTTCTGCCTGCCTGTTTCCCTTTCCTTCCCTCCCCCCTGCCTTTCTTTCCCTTCCTTCATTTTTCTTCCTTCTCTCATCTCTCCTTCCTTCCTTCCTAGCCATCGGCCCCTCTGAGGCAAGGACGGGTGAGGCAAAGAGGAAGCTCTCTCTTGGTACAGGTTCCCCCCCCCCTGGGGTTGGGGGAATTCAACTGGCTTTTCCTGTCTTCCTCCCATGTGACAGACTCTACCAGCCTCCCTCCCGCTGCTCTCTCTCCCCCCCCCAGGGGAATTCTCACCCTGCCTCTTCCCGTCTCCACCCCCTCATCCCGCAATTAGCCTTTCTTCCCTCAGAGAGAAGCCGTTCTCCAGCAGCTGCGCTTTTGCCCGTCCCCTCGCAGGAGCAGGGAACCCAGACGCTGCGGGGAAGGCTGCTGCCGCCGCCCCCCCCCCCGTCAGGGTGGGAGCGGAGAGGAAGGGGCTGCCCCCTCCGAGCCACCCTCTCCCTCCTCTTTCACCTCTTCCTTTTTCCCAGGGCCCCCTTCACAGATGGCTGGCAGTTCCTCTATTTCCCCGAGCACGGGGGAGAAGACCAACTAAAGACGCATGCAGGGTCGGGAGGGACCTTGGAGGTCTTCCAGCCCATCCCCCAACCTGGATGAAAAGGGGTGGAGTGAACCTCAGCCCCCAGAAACGTACTTGGCAGGGAAGGGTGGGTGGGGGGAGGCTGAAGTGCTGATGAGCCACAGCCCGGATCTCTTCCGGGGAGAGCAACCCGTCTCGGCTTAACGGAGGCAGCTGCTCTGACATGACACCATCCAACCACCCGGACGGGCATCCGAGGCGCTCCGCACCAGGCCTGCCTCGGCCTCTTACCTTAAACTATCCAGGAAAGGCTTGTAAGCGATGGGGATCCACTCCTCCCTGTTAGCCGCGTACCTGGGCTCCCGGGGCGCTTCGTCGGGGCTGTCCAGGTCCACCAGGTAGTGGCATTTGGAAAGGTCAAACTGTGGGAGGAAAGGGCACGGGTGACGGGAGGCTCTCTCCGCTTCAGCCAGGCTCCTGGGCGGCCCCTCTCGGCAAAACCGCCGGGGCAGCTGAGCCCAGCCAGGCAAGAGGGAGAGCCGCAAGACCGTTTTCTTGCAGACGTTTCCTGACCCAACTAGGTAACCTCATCAGTGTTAGAAGGAATGTCTGAAGAGGGGAGGGGAGGAGGAGGAGATCTGCGGGGTCCTTGGTCCTCTCTGAGCTTTGTTGTTTTCTTGCAGACGTTCCATGACCCAACTAGCTAACATCATCAGTCTTAGAAGTGAGAGGGGTTTGTGGAGAGGAAGAGGAGGAGGCTTGTGAGGTCCCCGGTGCTCCTGAGCTCGGTCATTTTCTTGCAGACATTTCATGACCCAACTAGGTACCATCATCAGTGCTAGAAACATCACCCGAAGAATGAATTAGTGCCTTGGTGGAGCAGTGGGCTAATGCCTCCTTAAGTAACACCAGCTGCCTGCAATTAGTGCAGGTTCGCGTCCCACCAGGCTCAAGGTTGACTCAGCCTTCCATCCTTCCCAGGTAGGTAAAATGAGGACCCAGATTGTTGGGGGCAATAAGCTGACTTTGTAATAATGCCGCTTGGGGTGTGTGTGAAAGCCCTAATAAGCAGGCATATACATAGAATGAAGGCTACTGCTAAGTTTGTAAAGCCGCCCTGAGTCTTCAGAGAAGGGCGGGATATAAATGGAATTAAAATAAATAAATAAAAATTAAAAATTAAACTGAAGAAGCTTCTTGGATGAGGAAGTGAAACATTTTCAAAGAAAAAAACCCAAGGAAGTCCAGTGACCTTTTGGAAAAAGCACCCTTGGGGTAGAAACGGCATCTTCCTAGCCTTACTGGGTAGTGAAATGTCTGCAAGGAAACCACCAAGCTCAGAGAGCACCAAGGACCCCACAGTTCAATCCTGAACTATGAACAGTCTCTTCTGTTGATGCAGCTGGAAACCTCTGTTGGTGCAGCTGGGGAGAATTCCAGCAGCTGTTTTTCAGGAATCCCTGCAGAAAAGCAGCCCTGCTCCTGGGAGGGAGGGAAGCTCAAAAAAACTTTTCTTTTTCTTTCTCTGTTAGCCAGCAAGTCACCACCAGCAGAAAACGCTCAAGGTGGAGCAGTGGGCTAATGCCTCCTTAAGTAACACCAGCTGCCTGCAATTAGTGCAGGTTCGAGACCCACCAGGCTCAAGGTTGACTCAGCCTTCCATCCTTCCGAGGTAGGTAAAATGAGGACCCAGATTGTTGGGGGCAATTAAGCTGACTTTGTAATAATGCCGCTTGGGTGTGTGTGAAAGCCCTAATAAGCAGGCATATACATAGAATGAAGGCTACTGCTAAGCTTGTAAGCCGCCCTGAGTCTTCGGAGAAGGGCGGGATATAAATGGAATTAAAATAAAAAAATAAATAAATAAAATAAGGTGAAGGGAAGTTTGCTTTTCTTTAAAGCAAAAGCGGAACAGGCTGCAGATTAACCCCAGCTCCACTTCCGCAAGTCACAGTCCCCCAACCAACTTTGAGCAACAACCCCCCAATTTAAAGGGAAGGTCAGCTGAGAGGTTAATAGGAAAACAAAGTTAAGAGAGAGAAAAATTGAAGGAGAGACGGAGCCAGTTCTCAGGAGCCGCTTCCCACAGCACGCAGAAAGTCACATTCGGTGATCCAGATTCGCTGCAGTGCCCTCAACCTACGGAGAGGCCACTGGTCAAACGGAGCAACAGAACAACAGAGTTGGAAGGGACCTTGGAGGTCTTCTAGTCCAACCCCCTGCTCATCAGGCAGGAAACCCCCTACCATCTCAGACAGGTGGCTGTCCAATCTCTTCTGAAAAATTTCCAGTCTTGGAGCATTCACAAGTCGTTGGCCCCATTTCTGCAGAGGGGGGAGGGGGCGGCGTGCGGCGAGAGACAGGCCTAGGTTAAAAGAAGACGCTCCCACTTACGTATCTGGAAGGTTCCTCTCTGTTCTGGTCATTCATGTCCGTGGGAATGAGGCGGGTGGCCCCCGGGCCCTTGGCAAACGGCTTGGGCAACTGGCCCCGGAATTCAGAGGCGATGAACTGAAGCTGCCAGCTGCGGGATGAAGGGGGACAAGATGCTTTTAAAGGGGCTTTTAGTGAGCAAGCTGTCAAGGTCTCCCCCTCCTCCTTCTTGGTCAGGTCACGTTGCCCAATTAGGAGGAAAAATATTGTTATGAGAAAGTGTCTCTGGGTCTGGCCAGACACCTGGCGAACTGTCCTTGGTTCTCACGCTCTGCTTTCTTGATCTTTTGACGTCTGCGTTCCGATCTCTTTCCTGCCCCCCCTCCCAAGTTCACTGGCAAGCTGAGAAGCAATAATTGTCAAGACCAGCAAAAACGTGCTTCGAACTTGACGCAAGCACCAGATGGAGGCAGGCAGAGGTGCTGATGGGGAAGGACAGGCGGGCAACGAGGCTCAAAGAAGGCACCCCGGCAGCAAAGATGGGGATTCCTACGTAAAACGCCCGTCCTGATCCTCTCTGCTTTTGCTCTTTCTCAGAAATGAAACTTTCAATGTCGGCTTCTCCCTTTCCACCTGCCAATCTCTTTCTGACAGTTTTGAGTTTGCAATTGTTAAAATCGTAAAACCAGCTACTATCGGTAGACAAATTCTTTGAAGGAAGTAAATCGTGACTTCTCCACGGGGAAAGGGATGGAGAAGGAAGGGAAGGTCCTCTGGGAGAACCGACAGGAGAAAGCCCCACTCTCAGGAAGAAGCCTTGCCTGATGCCTCCACCTTTTTTCCCCAAAAAAGTCAAAATGGAGGCCATAACGGCGCCACTGAAACTCTGACTGGTTTTATGAGGGATCGAGGCCAATCAAGAGTTTTTTGAAAAAGGAGCAAAGTCCTGAAAAAGCAAGCCCGTTCCCAGGAGGCGGCTCGTCTCTCAGTGAGGCCAGCCATTTGGCTGAAGTGGGTCTCCTGCTTGAGGGGGGGGGGTTGAAGGCCTCCAAAGTCTCTCCCAACTCAGTTATTCTGCTATGCTGAGGCTTTCTGTCTCCCCCAGGCTTCATGGCCCAGGCCAGGTTTGCTTACTGCTGGCATGAGAGGTGCCCCTGTGCCCCCCCCCAGACAGGAAACAGGCTCCATTTTGGCCCAGGAACTTACTTCTCTGGGAGGACGAAGCTGCTGGGAAACCGGTACCACTCCTTCCCGACACAGACGTGGACCGGCCTGCCTTCGGGCACGGTGTGGATTGTGGGGTCTGTGGCAATTCTGTGGAACTCCGGATAAAGGTCTAGAGGCCCGTGGTAACCTGGGCAGCAAAAACAGCAAATGGGGGGGGGGGTGAAAGAGGAGAAAAGTCAGCCAAAATCGGCAACCCTTTGAAAATTAGCCAGTGTCCCCCTCAGACGTTTCTCCAACCAGATGTGTTCAGGCGGCAAGTCTCAGAATTCTCCAAAGGCTGAGGAGTCTGGCGAGATACTGTCACCACATCTGGGGAAGAGCTGACTGTGTGTCCTCACCCAGGTTTTTTCGCCTTTTAAGATGGCTGGACTTCAACTTCCAGAATTCACCAGCCAGAATTCTGAAGCCGTTGCTCAAACTTGAGGGCTAGGCCGATTCTGGGAGTTGAAGTCCAGCAACTTCAGATGACCAAGGCTGCCCCCATCTATGATAAGACACCCCCCCCAAATTATGGACACAATGTAGCTTGGAAGTTTTGGGGGAGTCAGGTTCCTCCCTGCCCCCTAGAACCTACAGGGAGAAAGCCACATTAGACAAACTCCTAGTGAATCGTCATTGCTGAATGATGGATCAATGCCTAACACCCCCCCCCCACCCCACCAGCCTGATTGTAATCTGGTAGATCTCTGTGGGGGATAAGGGTGGGGCACGGGGAAGGTGAGCCGATCCCTGCAGAAGATCTACTGGTTAATTGCTCTGTGTGGTTAAAGAAGGGGGATCCCTCCTTGCCTTGCCTGAACCAACCTCTGAATAAAGCCACCGAACGAGAGAAGGAGAGCAGGCCGAAGACCAGGACCGTGCCCAGCGCCAGCCAGTTGGAGGAGACGGTGTAATGCTCCAGGCGATACCGTTGGAAGATGAAGTGGTAGCATTTCTGGAGGAGGGGAGAGAAAACATGAGCCCCATTGGCCTTTGGAAAGGAGGAAGGTGAGCAACAGTATGAAGGAAGATGTCCCGAGGACGATCGAAGACCTACCAAGACAGCAGCCATGCAAGCAGTCCCTGGCTTACAAAGTTACATCGCTGGAAAAACGGGATTTATGACCCTTTTCCAGATTACGACCTGCAGCATTCCCCATGGTCACGTGATCAAAATCCAGACGCTTGGTCTTTGGCTCAGGTTTACGACCATTGCAAACGTCCCGGGGGTCACTTGGCGACCTTCTGACGAGCAAAGTCAATGGGGAAGCCGGATTCACTTTACAACCGTGTTACTAACTTAACCTGCGGTGATTCACTTAACGACTGTGGCAAGAACGGTTGTAAAACGGGGCAAAAGTTACTTTATTCTGCTCCTGGCAGCTTCGTAAAAGGTGTGTGTGCGGGGGGGGGGGCTGTCTCAGCCCCCCTGGTTTCAAAACTGAAGTCCACAAGTCTTTAGGTTGCCAAGTTAGGAGCCCCTTGCTCAAGAGTAAGGCCCACCGGGAGAAACCCTAACCCTCCCTCCCTCCCTCCCTCCTCTCTTGCCCCCTGCCCCGCGTCGCTCCTGCCCCCAAAACGCACCTGGAGGGCCGAGAGCCCCACTGCTCCACAGAGACAAATCAGGGGGTAGATGGGGTACAGAAACCTCTCCTCTTTGTGGGGCTGGCTGAAGAAAATCAGGATCCAGACGTACATGGGAGAAAGCGTCAGCCAGTAGGGGCGGCCGAGGTTTTGGACTGGAAGAAGGGACAGGCCGGAATAAGGTCAGTGGCGGAAAGAACAAGGAAGTAGGAGCTAGTCTTCCTGGGACCAGGAATGCCGCCCAAGCCAATATTTCTCAAGCTCAGAGACTGCAAGAGGTGGAGCTGGGGATTTCTGGGAGTTGCAAGTCCATACCTCTTAAAAGTCCCTGAGGTTGAGAAACACTGGCCTAAGTAGAATGTGGGCACTGATAGTCACTGGTTGCCGTGAACTATGTTAACCTAGTTAATATAATTTGGACCTTGTTTGTCTTAAGGACTCTGGAACAGCCTGACCAGGGACGCTGTGACTGATCAAAGGGAGTCCCTGCCTTGACAGTCTGCCAGAGGTCCCCCATGCTTCCTTTCACACATCCATCCATCCAAATGCATCGCCCCCCCCCCCAAATGTGACTGATCAAGAGAGCACAAAAAGGGCTTCAAAACTGGAGGTAGGGGTTTTGGGTTCGAGAGGGGCTGTTCCAACCCTTCGGAATTATCTCAGGATGTTCAAAATGCTTTTGGGAAGGAGGGGACGGCCTGTTTCCTGAAGCAGGTCCTCTGTGCTTGGAAGGCTTGGTCAGAGCAGGCCACCCAAGCTGGAGACACTTCACCTTTGGAGGCAGTGACAGATCCTGGGTGAGTCTGCCTGGGGACTCTCCCCACTACCCAGCTGTTGAGGTCTACGGGGCTCACCACGAAACTTCTGCAGGAGGCTCTCCATCAGGCCGGTTAACGGCAAGGCCAGCAAGGCCAGGATGAAGGCCACGTTGAAGTTCAGGAAGCCATTGATGAAGTAGAAGGACCAGGGCTCCGTGCCTGCCGGAAGGAAGGAAGGGAGAAAAAGGTCAGGAGCTCTCTGGAGGATCTATCCCAGCCAGGAGTGCACGTGTGTGTGTGTGTGTGTGTGTGTGTGTGTGTGTGTGTGTGTGAGAGAGAGAGAGAGAGAGAGAGAGAGAGAGAGAGAGAGAGAGAGAGATGTGATCACCTTCTGTAACCACAGCTGACTTCTGACAAGCAAAGTTTTATTTCCCTGGGGGAAGAAAGCCTGGTGCCAGAGCCAAAAACCCGGGGAGGGGGAAGGAAGACCATGTGACCAGCCCACCAGCATCCCCAAACATTTTCTCCTGCCCGCAGGTAGACTCACCGTAAAGGTCTGGCCCATGTGGGGTGAAGACGTTGTACAAGAGGATGTTCAGAGGGGCTACCACCAGCTTCCCGTAGTGGTAGCTGTCGATGGCCACCATGGGCACCTTCGTTGAGAAACAAGCCACCATTCAGAACTTTGTCCTGCACTTTGGACCACGTTGGGCCAGCGCTTGGATTCCCCAGTTTGGAAAGTGCAGGAGTTAGCTTAGTGAAGGACGTGTTGCAGAAGCCCACAAAAGCAGGGGGCAGAGGGCCTCCCTTCTCGCCCCACCCCGACTGCTCCCCCACAATTTGGGAGACTCACCAGAAACACCAGCAGAGACACCAAAGACCACTGCAGGAAGCTCTTCCACCGTCTTTTCAGGACCAGCAAGTCGAAGGCAATTGGGAGGCTGCCCAAAGGAAGACCGGGGGATGGATTAGTGAAGGTGCGGGAAACTATTTTAGCTCAACGGAATACCTAACAGCCCAATCAAGGAATTACCAACTCAGACAAACAATCAAACAGCAACCAACAGCCTAACCAAGGAGGCACCAAGGTGATTCCCACCAGCACAGACAGAGCCAGCCACGAGTGCATCTATGGAGCAAACCCTTCTGGTACTGATGTTACCTAGTTGGGTGATGAAATGTCTGTAAGAACGCAGCCAAGAGAGCACCAAGGACCCCGCAACCTTCTTCCTCCTCCTCCTCCTCCTCCTCCTCCTCCACTCCAAACCCTCCTCCCTTCTAGCGCTGATGATGTTACCTAGTTAGGTAAAGAAACGTGTGCAAGAAAACAACCAAGCTCAGAGAGCACCAAGGACTCTACAATTCTCCTCCTCTTCTGTTTTGTCTTGTCCTCCACTCAGCAAACCCTGCTCTCTTCTAGCACTGCTGATATTACCTAGTTAGAAAGATGGTGTTTGGGAAGCCCCCTTCAATCCCAGTTCCCAAAGTTTCCACCCTGTCAACTTTCAGATGGGTGGACTTCAATTCCCAAAATTCCCCAGACAGCACAGCTGAAGTCCACCCCACCTTAAAGTCATCCAGGTTGAGAAACACGGTCTCTGGATGCTGCCGCTCACGGCCTGCCATATTTGTACTCAGGGTTAAATAGCAGGGTCCCTGGTGCTGAGGTTTTCCTGTAGACGTTTCAAGACCCAACTAGGTAACATCATCAGTGACAAAAGGGGGTGGGGTTTGCACTGATGATGTTGACCAAGGTGGAGAAACACGGTCTCTGGATGCCGCTCTTCCCAGCCTGTCATCCTGAACATTTCCATCATCTGCCCTTCTGGCTCCCACTTACCCAAGGGCTGCACTGAACGGCCAGCCCAGGATGGCTCCGGCGGCCACGCCCAGCACTGCCAAGGAGGTTCGGTCCATGTACCAGCCTGTCATTGCTACGATGGTGCAATACATGCAGAAGCTGCTGGGAAGGAAGGCTGAAAAGAAGAAGAGGCAGGAGGGAGAGACTGGCATCTGGAAAGCCACCTGGGCACGTCTGCCATGACGGGATAGGACCTTCTCAGGACGGAGCGCAGTGGATACCAGGAGCAGGCAACCCAGAAGAGGGATTTTACTCAGCACATAATTCTGTGTGCCAAAGATGCTTTTTCACTTGAGGCAACTGGACTTTCTCGGGTTAGTTTGTTTTTTTAAGATGTTTTGCTCCTCAACAGAGGAGGAGGGATACGATGCCCCCTATCTTCAGTCTACAGTCCTTTCAACGGTTCCAAGAAGGCTCCCCACACACTATTCAGATGACCTTGAGGACACGGATAAACCTCCAAGTGGCCTCAACGACTCTGAAAAAACGCAAATGACCAGCTGGTCTGCAAGGAGTATAAATCCTTCCACTGCCCACCATCCAGTCAGAGCTGAGGAAGCTTCTTGGACGAGAAGGGAAACGTCTTCAAAGAAAAAACAACAAAGTCCAGTTGCCTCGTGAAAAAAGCATCTTAGGGACAGCTGTGACCTGATGACGGGGAATCTCCCTAGATCAATCTGTGTGCAAACAGAGCGGGCTTCAAGAATTAGGGCTCCGTCTTCCCTTCTCGAATCTGCAGAGAATCAGCGGCTGTCGGTACATCTCCCTCTGTCTTCAAAACCAAAGGCCCCTCAACATTTCCTTACAGATAGTCCTCACACTCCTGACTGTTGCAGCATCCCCATGATTGCAATCCAGGGGTTTGTCAACTGGCTCACAGTGATAATCGCTGCAGGATCCGGGGTCACGTGATCGCCATTTGCAACCTCGCTAGCCAGCCCCCGAATAAGCAAAGTCAGTGGGGGAAGACGGCGGGGAAGATTACAAATCACAATTGCGTCTTGCTTAGCAACTGCAGTGATTCACTTAACAACCGTGGCAAAACAGGTTGTAAAACTGGGTGCGGTCTCGCGATGCCTCGCTTAATGATTGCACTGCTTAACAAAGAATTTTCCAGCCCTGGTTAGGTGATGGTAAGTTGAAAACTAGATGCGCTTAATCGAACGGCAGAATCGGTCCCCGCCCGACTCCTTTCTTAGCTTACCTGGGGCTGAACAGAACATCCCGGTACTAAGGATCAAGAAAGCCAGCATAAGTCTGCTCACGTGAAGCCCAAATTTCTTGCACACAGCCCTGGGAAACAGAGAAGAGAATCGGAGCCTGTGTGAGGTGGGGCCAAGCACTTAAAGGATGGCTTACCTAGCTGAGATCTGCCAGCCTAGGAAGAGGCAGGCCACGCCTTCTGTACAAGCAGCTATATTTGTAGCTCAGTGGTAAAACAAGCCTGCTGCTTGTGGAAGACTCCAGGGTGGAAGTGGAACAGAGTAAAAGTGAGCAAAGTATCCCAGTGATCTAAAAGTAAGCTAAGCTAACCCTAAAGTAAGGGGCTGCCACACAGAAGGGGGTGGGTGGGGTGTCAACTTATTTTCCAAAGCACCTGAAGGCAGGACAAGGAACATATGGACGAAAACTAATCAAGGAGAGAAGAAACCTGGAATTAAGGAGAAACTTCCTAACAGTGAGCACAGTTAACCAGTGGAACAGCTTGCCCTCAGACTTTGTGGGTGTTGCATCACTGGTTTTTTTTAAGAGGAGACTGGACAAACACTTGTCTGGAATGGTGTGGGGTCTCCTGCTTGAGCAGGGGGTTGGACTAGAAGACCTTCAAGGTCCCTTACAACTCTGTGATTCTGTTCCGTGCTTCTGAAGCACTTGCTATCTTGAGCCCTTCACTCCTTTCCTAAAATTCCCGCTGGACATCAGCCATTCCTCAGCCTCAAAGAAGCAGAGAAACAATATTCTATGGGATAGCAGCTATGGCTGTGCCCAATTCTTCTAATATCGCAATGCATTTTTTTTTAAAAAAATGGTATTCTACCATTCAATAACCTGGATAAAACAATACAAAAAACTATAGCTTTTAAAGTTTTTTAACTGATTCAGTCTTTTGGTGTGGCTGAGAAGACATGGATATCCTAAAACACATCCCAGGGTTTTGTCACCACAGCCAAGAATATATGTAGCTCAAGCTGAACTATTGTGTATTCTCTGAAACTTGGGATTTTTCTGGCAGACGTCTCGTTACCAGGCCAGATGACATCATCAGCGCATGGGGCAATGGAGTTCGCTGGCTGTTTTGCCAACAAATTCTGCTCCTTCAGATATGGGTGATGTGGAAATGAAACGTCTGCAGGAAGCCCATCAAGATTGGAGAATCCTAGGAACCAACATTTTTGCAGCAGTACTTTGCTTTAACCGTTATGCAGCAGATTGAGAAATGCACCTCTGACAGCCACACAGTGCACAAAGATAACCGAGGAGGCCCTCGCCGATACTCACTTATAAAAATAAAGCTCGCAAACACAACTCAGGAAGGCCAAAAGGCAGCGCAGGAAGTAGAAGATGAGAACCTAGGAAGAACAGCTCGTTACATAACTTCTAGGAACAGACGGCGGTTGTGTTCACACAACATGCAGAGTGATAAACTTGCCAGCGGTTTTTCCCCCCCCCCAATTCGATCCAGTTTGCCATTCAATATGTCAGGTTGACTAAACTGTGATTCGACGAGACCTGGGTTAAGTATGTCATGTCGCAGAAGAGCAGAACGGCAGGCCTCAGAGCTGCCTCCCTCCCTCCCTCCTCCAGCCTGGGCATGGCGGAGTTGCCAATAAAGCCACAACCTGGGAGCCGCAAGCTCCCCAAAGAGGCAAAGCACAGATGCCCACAACACACCACATAAAAAACGGGGAAAGAGCTCTGCCTGCTGGCCAAGAACAGCAAAAGAAGGAATCTCAGAGACAGCAGACTTAAGACAGAGGAGGTTTAAGAAAGAAATGTTAATCCACACAGCTCGTCCTCGCTCAGCGACCATTCAAAATTACAATGGACATTGAAAAGGGATTTATGACCTGCATTTTGGGTGCTCAGCGACTTGTCCCCATTTATGACCATTTGCAGCATCCTGGGGTCATGTGACTGCGATTGAGGAAACAACCATTTACTTCCGGTTTCTGGCAAACTGAATGGAAATCTCATTCCATCCCATTCCAAAGATGAAGCCAATGTGGCCGCGTTACCTTGTTTGTCTGGAGAACTCTAGCGTGGAACAGGGCTGGCAGAGCATGGAGCCACAGGTACGCATAGGAGCGAATGGCATAAACAGGCGAATATTCCCACGTCTGGAATCCTTTGCCATAGACGAGGTAGTGCATCTGAAAAAGAAACGCACCACAAAAAGTGTCCAACGTTTTGCTTTCTACAACATGTAGGCATACAAGGAAGAATAATAAGCACTCAGCCGGTGCCTGTCAAAGTGTCTATGGAGATCAAGCATCCAAGATGTTCCCCACCCCCACCCCCAAAAGCCAACTGGACTTTCTTGTTTCGTTTTCTTTCTTTGAAAACATTTCGCTTCTCATCCAAGAACTGAAGGAGCTTTTGGGATGAGATGTGAAACATGTTCAAAGAAAAACAAAACCCCAAGAAAGTCCAGTCACCTTTTGGAAAAGCACCCTTGGGATACCTGTCAGTCATCAAGAAGGAAATGGAGGCGTTTGGTACCCTGACGATTGCCCTAAGAAACTAATCTCTACAGGACGCCTGACCTCATTTCAAAGGGTTCAGCTGAGGCTTTTAAATCCAGCAAGTGATTAAAGAGTCGGATGAACCATTCACTCTTCTGCAAGCTAATAAGACACTCACAGGTTCCCAGTAGTTGAAGGTTTCATCACAGTCGGAGATGTTACTTAGCAGAGCTGCGCAGAACCTGGCTGAGATTAGACACTTGAAAGCCGTTGATCCTTCAGGAGCCCAGACGTGACCTGCTTTGGTGCCCGAGGACCTAAGAGAAAAGCAAAGCGGTTGTTATTAACTGTGTGAATGGAGGATGGAGAGCAAGGAGAGAAATGACAGGGGGAAAAGGGCGCTGCTTGCACAGCTATTCTGGCTTTTGGATACAATGGAGCATTCAGAAAGGCCGATGAGAGAATCGGAGGGCCAGATTGGGGCATTTAAGGCATACAAGGACAAGCATGGGATGAAAATGCTCTCTTGGACCCGAACCTCATTTATTCTTTACTTAAATGCCTACAGAGAGCTTATTTTAAATCGGGGGTCTCCAAAGTTGGTGACTGTTGGACTTCAACTCCCAGAGTTCCCCAGCCAGCCATAATCCAGATATCCCCATCATGCTGGCTGGGGAATTCTGGGAGTTGAAGTCCACAAGTCTTAGAAAGTTGCCAGCTTTGGAGAGCCCTGTTCCAAATCGATCAAATACTACCTGCATCAACGTTTAAAACTGGTCTGATCTATAAAGACCAAATCCTCGCCCTGTAGGAGAACCTGGTTAAAGGGACCTAGTATTTTTGCAAAATTACGATTACTGGATGGGAGAAGTTTTAAGTTACCTTTCCTGCTGCTGATGTGGCTACTAGGGTGGACACCCTAAACTGCATGGATTAGATTTGAATTAAAGAGGCACAAGCCCATTTCTCCTCCTCCCTCCCTCACCCCAAATGGGGGGGGTCCTCCTTTCTGCCACTACCTCCCCTTCCCCCATTTACTCCTCCAGGCTAGCCCATAATTCTCTCGCCCATTAACAACACACGAAAGGCCCCTCCCCTTCCAAAGCCTGGACCCCCAGCCGGGGAGAGGACTACAACTCCCATCACTCCTCAGTATCTTCAAATCTTCTAATAGAAGATCGAAGATCCTGGGGGGTGATGGGAGTTGTAGTCCAGCCCCCCGGAGGGCCCGGTGGGGCAGAAACCAGGCCACCCTTCCTCGCTCTCGGCCCCTACTCGGCTCTGTTCTCCTCGGCGGCCGGCGGCGGCCCCTCGTCTCGGTGCCGGGCAGGCGCCGCCGAATCCCCGCCGCCCCACCGAGGCCGCTGCCGGGCCCCCTTGGCAGCCATGCCGAGTGTGGGCAGGCGGCCGGGCTCGTGGCGCTCAACGCAGGGACGCGGCGCCGGCCGCCGCCATCTTCAGTGTGGGCACAGCGCAGGCGCAGCTCTTTTTTCTCCCACGTCTGCTCCTGCGGCGGGCTGGCGCTGCGCTTTTTGTAGGGCGACGCGTGGAAAAGCACGAAGTCGCCATAGGCGGGGCAGTAGGGCCTAATGGGAAGAGCTCCAATCTCATTTGCGTCCTGAACGTTCCCTCCCTCCCCTAAAGTAAACTGCCTCACCCAAGATTGGTTTTCTCCACTGCTGCACCCTATTTATTGCAGGGCAAAGAATGTTATTGCTGCAAGGTTTTATATAGGTGATGCATTTTTTTTCTTAATGCAGCAGAGCTGCTTGGTTAAATAAAACAAACAAATTTAAATAAATAAATTCTACCCTTCAGGAAAATTATTGTCCTTTATTTTATTTAAATTCCAGCTTTACTGTTTTGATAAATAACTCAAGGCGAAAATCACATCCAACTCCTCTTCCTCCTCCTCCTCCTCTTTTGCCAACACCGACCCTGCCAAGTTCTCCTCCGGGTCCTCCTACCTAACAACCACCCGGAGGGAACGCTGCAGTTCTTCCCTAAGCTCCATCTGCATGGCAGCCGCCTGGGGGCGACCGAGCGCTTTGTCGCAAGACTGGTAAGTGAGCCTGTAGCACAGGCTGGTGTGTGTCTCCCCCGGGTGCCGAAAACGGTCAAGCAGCCGGATAGACACAACCGTGTCCAGAGACACACGCCTGGCAATGATATGAAACTGGATTTCATGGAATGTTTCTGCATCTGGAACCCAGAAGCTGATGTCGTGAACGTAGGTTGGTGGGTAGAGGGAAAAGTTCTGGAAAACGCCTAAAAGGCCACCAAAAAACTGGTTTGCAAAACGCTCGTCTGAAGTCCAGAGCATCCGCCAGTCCGAAATGCCACATACGCACATTGCCAGAAGATCGAGGTTCAAAGAAATGCAAACAATGTGTTGATTAACGCTTGAAGGTTGCCACGGAATGGTACTTATTGTCCCGACACGAAACTCCTTTGGGCCAGAATCAAAACCCTGGCAGCTTACAGTCACAGCGTATTTTGGGTTGTGTAGAAATGATTCTGAAGAAGATGAAAAGGTATTCTGTTGACTGTTTTCTGGCTCTTGGTTCAGAGAGTCCAACTTAACATCCGCTGATCGGAGTAAAGAGTTTAATGTATCTATGAGGCTTTCAGTCAGGAGATGTGCATCTTCTACATCTTTCTTAACTGCGCAGACGAAGATGGCCTCGTGAAAAATCGGAGGATCATGAACAGAAATTTTACATTTTCTAAAAGCCAGTCCACTGAGGGCCAGCAAAGTCCGAGGAGAAAGGTCTCTCTGCTTTATAATAGAACGGAGAAAAATCAACAGGGAAGGTCGAAGGTAATATTGTCCTAAGGTCCAACTCAAATCACGATCCTCATCAGTTCCTGTGTCACTTTTAGAAGCCACAGATTTAATTTCGGGGTGATTTTTGGCAACAGGAACCATCCAAAAGGCATCTGATGAAGGAGAAGCAGAACAGTCTTTGAATACCAAGGGAAATGAAGAATTCGTCTTCTGAACTGTGAAGGATCTGCCGAGGTCATCAATTAGTTTTTCATTTATAGTTCTCACAGGATGCTTTGAATTAATATCTAAGTAGTTCCTAATTCAGATTATAAAAATATTAGGAAAACAGAAGTATTAAACAAGGCAAGCCACTAACCTCAAATGTTTTATCTTCAAAAACAGCAAATTATGGATGGAGCAGTAAATGTGAAAGAGTGTTACAATTTTTAGCCTATTCGTTGGTATTATCCTAGTTTCTCAGATGTCAGTACAAAAGGCATCTGGACATTAAAGGAAATGAAGACACACACACCCCTTAAATGTTCCATTTAAGAGCACACTCATCAGCCAAGGGATTGATTACATTATGCAGAGATCATACTCAAAGGATCTGGAAATTCTGCTGCATACCTCTTTATCTTATCTAGGAATATCTGTGGAATTTCGCAGGGCACTAGTTTTCCTTCCAGCTCCACTTTGCAAACCAAAGGTTGAGAATGCAGAAATGGCACACTACGGGTGAATATGTGATTCACAGCGCCTTCCATGTGGAAAGATTTATCCTGATTCCTACAAAGAAAGCAGAAAGGTCTGGAGGCAAATGAATTCAGTTGCCTTTCATTTGTACAATTAGCTGAACCAACTGAAAGCAAATTAAGATGGAATCCAAAATCCAGAAGGTAAATGTTGGGCTGGCTGAAACACCAGGGAAGATTCATGCTGAAAGGTGTCAACAGCTAGAAGAACAATCTTTGTGAGACAAAGGAGCTGTAGTCCCACATATACAGAAAGAATTCAGTTAAGGAAGGCATTATAGATCTGATTATTCCCAAAATTTGTATAGGATTTTACTGGAAATTTAATCTGTTCCTTCAATAAACTTGCCCCCACAAATGCCTAAAAACCAACAGGATCATAAATCTTTTCTGCTACAGATAATAGAGATTTAAATATGGGACATATAAGTTTTATAAGAAATAAATCCTGTATGTGCAGTTCTCATCCACAGAATTTGCATGATGCTTCCCAAAAGAGATACGTAGGAGCATTTGGTAATAAGGCACTTTCTTGGGCAACATCCAAGACGGCACCTGGGATAGGATCAACCGCACCTTACCTGTAGCCAGTACATTTATATCCACCAACATCTTTGATATTAAATGGCTCAATGCCACTCAAGAGAAATCCTGCTTCTGCCGCCATCGCCACAACTTGCCAACTGTTGTGCCACTCACGCACTGGCTGGTCTGCAGGGGTTCCTCCTTGTCCTCTGCAAAGTGCCACATGGATATCTCCTTTCTCTGCCAAAACATCTGCACAGCTGAAATAAATAAAAAAAGAGGGGCAGCATTGCCTTGCAGCTAATGCAGCAAGTTGTCAGGGGTTTTTTAGTTGTTTTCAAGAAATCCATTTATTATATTGTTTTTAATAATTACAGGGAAGTGAAAAATGTGAAGTGTTCTTGAAGAAGAAAAATGAATAATTATGGGGCTAACCTCACTTCACTTCTGTTCTTTTCAGAACTTTTTTTTAAGGAAAGGAAAAACAGCTCCAGAGTAGTCTTTTCAAGAGACTTCCAAAACATTGTTTTGCACAAAAATCTTTGCTACTGGAGGTGGACGAAATAGTTGCATACAGGGATACCAGCATCAAGAACCAAAGCCACATACATCCTCAATTTATATTTCCTTTGCCCATACAATCCTGCAGCTCTTTGTACAAAACTCTTAAGAATAATAAAGATAAGCCTGTTGGGAAGATCAAAAGGTAGCTCTCTAACTTCTCAACATTTGTATCTTAAGGTTTCTATGGTAGAACAAAACAAAGGCACGCACACACACACACATATGTAACAGGACAAAGTACACAGCCTTGCTTTGTCTCACCTGCAGAAAAACTTAGCAAGAAGCTCCCTGTTCTTTTTTATTCCAGCCTTTTTTCCACAATGGGGGAAATTAAAATAAATACGGTCAAAATTCCTCATAGCTGGCAAGAAGTATTCCTTCAGTTTTGTGCAGTTGACGGAAAAGTAGACTTCAGCACCTGGATTATTAAAGGAATAATAATGCAGAATTTAATAGTTGATTTTTTCCAGGTGAACAAAATAACAAAAGTGCAATGAAAATGCTTCCCCCCACATCCATACACATCATTTACCTTTGTCTCTCAGAAATTGTACATTGGATTTAGTGAAAGCTTGTTCAGATATAGACTCTTCACTGCCATAGCAGGTTGCAATAATGTGAGTATCGCAGCCTCTTTCTTTATACAAATGAACCGAGAAGGAAAAGTTTCCTTCCCCAACCAGGAGGAAACGTGCTTGTTGATGCTGCATGGAGACAAACGGTGACTGCCCACAGCCAGCGTCTGGATTGTAGAAGGCTTCAGGGGACTGTGCTCCTTTAGTCTGTTGCTCCTGAGGCAATCACCTGAATCATTTTTGAAACAGGAAACAAGGAGATGCCAGCTCCGAAATTCATCAGATCCCTTGTTCTACAGCAGAGAAGCACCTCAGGACTCCTCCTGGATGAGAGAAACATCTTGGGTCTCTGCCAAGACTACCTCCAAGGATGCTGCAGGAATGAAACCAAGAAGGTAAAAACAGCCCTAGGTTGCTTTTGCACAAGAAGGAATAGCTGGGTACAAGAAGCAGTGGGGGGAAGCTGATCAAAGGGAAATCCAACCTGTAAATAAGGAGGAATTTCCTGAGAGTGAGAACAATCAGTTTGCCTCCCAGAGTTGTGGTCGCTTCACCACTGCAGGTTTTCAAGAAAAAAATTGGGAGAGTTATTTATTCAGGATGTACGAGGCCTTCCGCCTTGAGCAGGGGGCTGGACTAGATGACCTCCTAGGTCCCTTCCGGTCCTGGGAGCCTATGATTTAATTCCGCTGCTTTCTTTCAAAGCACATCTCAGGGGTCGATGTTATATTATGCTATTGTAAAATATTATGTTAACATTCTTTTCACTATTACATTCTTTGGGAGAGGAAAGAAAAGGACCGACCGACCCCTGGCTGGGGATGATGGGTGCGGCAAGACTAGAACAGCGCCACATCTAGAAGGGGGCGTAAATGGCAGCTAATCCATTTTTATCCCCCCCCTACCCAAATTCCGTTCTGGCCGATCCTTTTATAAAACAAATTCACGGAAAAGAGCGGGGGGGAAAGGATAAAAATATTGCAAAACTATCCGGAACTTCCCCACTCGCTGCTTCCTCCTCCCCCTCCTTCCCAGCCGGCCCCCTTCCACGCGGCTCCGAAGCGCGGTCGAGCGTTTTATACGTCACTTCCGGCGCGAGCGGTTCCCTCCCTCTCCAGGCGCGCGGCTTCTGCGGTTGCCATAGGAACGGCTCCCTCCCTGCTCCCCCGCCCCTTTCGAGTTTTCCGAGGCTTTCTTGACGGCGGGGCGCCTTCGGCAGCAGGTGGGGAGGGGGCCGAATTTGTCTCTGCTATTACTGCTACGATTAGGGTTATTCTCGTGTGTGTGGGGGGGTCACTCCTTGGGAAGGGTGAGACGGTAGCTGGGGGTTTGTGTGGAGCCTCCATGTTCAGGAGCACTCTCTCTCTCTTCTTTTTTTCCTCTCCCCCTCAAAAAAAAGGGAGGAAAGAAAGGGAGGGAGGGAGGGAGGGATAGAGAAGGAGTGAGAGGGGAAATTAGGAAAAGAAGGAAGAAGAGAAAGTGAGGGAAATAAAGAAGGGAGGGAGGGAGGGAAAGTAGAAAGAGAAGGAAGGAAGGGAATAAGGAGGGGACGAGGGAGGGAGAGAAAGAGAAGGAAGAGAGAGAGAAAGGAAAAATAGGAAGGGAGGGAGGGAGGGGATGGGCTCTTAGGGCTGGACAGTACCCCTAGAGAGCATTTAGTCCACCTTTTTCTGAGGAATGGCCGGTGAAATGCAGGGTTCTTGACCAAAAGTTCTTCCTTTAAGGTGCTGCTTCTTAAAGCCTGGGCCAAGGGTCCCTGGGGGTTCCCCAAGACCCTACTGGTGTCCGCAAAATCAAAACAATTTGCCAGTCTATCCAAAAAAAATTACAATACGAAAAAAACATACGGAGTAAATTATAGCAGTACTTTGAGCCACCTTCTGACTGAAAGGAATGCATTTAATCGGCTATTTGGAGGTGCCCTTGGGACTTCTCTGCCCCCTCCCCATCAGCAGGAGGGCAAGAAGGCGGCTGGCCCCATTGCCATCCCTCTCCTGCCACCCCCCTTCCCATTCCCTGCCTTTGACCGCTTTAAATCATGGACAAGACTAGACATCTCTTCGCTCGTGGATGATGGGCAAAAGAAAAGCAACAACATGAAGACACGGCAGAAAAGAGACCGGGACATAGTCATGCCGCGCTGGTGGGCAAAGGGGCCAAAGCTCTTAGCGCCCACCTCTCTTGGCAATATGCAGTTTGAGATAAAAGCCTCTTATCCCAGCTGAGGACAGTGACGTCAGCCCTAGCCCACGATCAGGAGATTACATCACAAACTAAGCAAATTAGGGTTGTTTTGGCTGCCTGCTCCAGGTCCTCATCCCAGCCAAGCCCTTGGCACTTTTAAAATCCATTGATAGCTTTCACACCCAGGTCACTGAGGTGTTCCATTTTTCTGAGAACGGGAAAACTGGCAAGAAAATGTGGGATTTGGACGAAACCAGTAGTTCCAACATCACCACTACAACTTCTGATTCCGAGGTATTTCTGGCTGCCGAGCGTCCAGATTTCTCACTGTCCCGGGCTGAAGTGTTGGGAAAATTCCCCTTTTCCCCTTAATTCAAGCAATGACAAGAAATGTAAAATGGGGCAAAACTCACTTAACAAATATCTTACTTAACAACAGAAATTTTGGGCTCAAGTCGAGGACTTACTCGCAGATGCCACTTACCAAGCACCTGAATTTAGATCACGTGGGGTTGTAAATGCAAGGACCAGTCATCCGTCACTTTGGGGGGCGGGGGGGGGGGCATTGTTAACTTTGAATGTTTGCTGAATGAATGCCTCTAAGTCGAGGGCCACATCTGTTAACGTGCCGTCTACAGCCCTTGGCCTGTTTTTCTCTCTCCTCTCAGGACATGTCCCTGTCATGCTTCTTTAACCCTCTTCATGGCTGCTTGCTCCACGCAGACGGCCACGGGGAGGTGTGGACAGACTGGAACAGTACGTCCAAGTTCTTCCAGTATGGGTGGAGGTGCACCACCAACGAGGACATGTATGCCAACAAAACCCTCTTGGGGAACTGGAATGAGGAGCGTTACGATATCCAGAAAAGGAGGCAACTCAAACCTCTCCCTTCCCAGGTCAGACTGCCATTCGAACAGGGTTGAAAAGGGCCATTGCTAATTATCAAGTGCTTTGGGGGCTTTTCGTAATTCTTTGTGGGGTCCTTGGTGGTCTCTGAGCTTGGTTGTTTTCTTGCAGACGTTTCATGACCCGGCTGGGGAACGCCATCAGAGCTAAGGCATTTTATAATAGGCCAGTGTCTGAAGCCCAGCCTTCAGAACCCATGTAGGGCTGGAGGAGATGCACCTTCCTGGTGTGCATAACCTGGGGGCAGTCAGCAGCTGAGTTCACGCATTGTACCCACCCAACACTTGTTTCAAACCATGGTTTGTTGAATAATGTACCATAAATGGTGATTTTTCAAACCACCGTAGATGGGGTTCACGAAGGGGTTCGTGCAAAACCCAGAAAATCCACAGATTTTGTGCTGTGTCTGTTTCAGCCTAACCTGTCACGTGGTGTGAATAAAAGGTGGAAGAAAAGGCCCTTAGAAGCAGCTCTCTAGGCCCCTTAGGAGACAAGTGGAACTCCAGTGTAATAAAACAGTAGCCACTGAAATGATATTTAAACGTTCCTGGATTTGCACAGCCTCCAATCTAAACAAAAAGTCACTTCAAGAAATCGAGCATCCTGAAAAATCTTGCAGAGCACACTCTGACTGTTATTGTTTGGTCTTCTTTGCTCTCTTCAGTTCCTGGGTTATTTTTGTGCGCACATTTATTTATTTATTTTGGCAGCAAACTAATTGAACCCAGCCAGGCTAAGCTCTGAGTTCAGGAATTTGGAGGTGATCTCGTCATACTCCTCATCTTCCGCTTTGTTGACTAAAGTTCTGTTGGTCTCTGAGTCACGGTTTGCTTTGGGGGGCGGGGGGGCGCGTCAATGCCCTTCCCCTTGAAGGTTGGGCTGGAGGGAATGAAACGGCCTTCTGAACGAAGCGTGCACTGACCTTGGACTTTCCCTTTCAGTACGGTCACTATTTCGAGTCCACGTACGGGTCAGACTATTCCAAGGAAATGCCTCGCAGATTAAGAAGTAGGTGTGCAAAACTAACCCGCAGGAAGAAAAAGATGCAGCCAGGATATTATATATATATATATATATTTCCCAAAAGATTCGTAGCAGAAGAGTTGAAATAAGACAGATACAAGCATCGATAGCATGGGAGCCGAGAAGCCCCAGGGGGTCAGATCAGAGACAGTCAATATTGCAAGCAAAGACTCGGGGGGGGGACCTCAGGTGCACCCTGGTACAGTCAGGGAAACACACCCAGGTGTGCAAGGCAGCTGTGGCTCCTCCCTCTTCCCAGCATTTCTTGGTTTGGGGGACTCCAGTTAAGCCGCCTCGGGAGTTCAAATCCTGGGCTGGCCTAAGGACCCAGGTGTGATTTTCCCAAAGCCAAGAAGATAGGAAAGTAGGCAGCCAACTGCAGGTAGTCCTCGACTTACAATGGTTTGTTTAGCGACCGCTCAAAGTTACAACAGACTTTAAAAAGTGACTTATGACCATTTTTCACACTTACGACCGTTGCAGTTTCCCCATAGTCCTGTGATCAACTGGTTCGCCTTTACGACTGTGGCAGCGTCCCCTCTGTGTGTGTGTGTGTGTGTGTGTGTGTGTGTGTGTGTGTGATGTGATCCTCTTTTGCGACCTTCTGACAAGGTTGATGAGGAAGCCAGATTCACTTAACAACCGTGTCCCTACCTAGACAACTGTAGTTGTTCACTGAACAACTGTGGCAATAAAGGTCGTAAAATGGGGCAAAATTCGCTTAACAACGGTCTCGCTTACCAACAGTAATTTTGGGCTCAGTTGAGGTCATAAGTCAAGGACTGCCTGGGTTGAAATCCCTGCAAAGCAGGGCAGCTTATTAGCCTTCGGGATCCCCTCTGGCTAGGAGGAGGCCAGCCCAGGGCTGCCTTGGGCTGCCGCAGAGGGGTCCACTATGGGGGTTAAGTGCTGCTGCACACACCTACGCGCCCCCATGCCTCTCCCCTTCCTCTCTGTGCTCTTAGGGGTGACGCGAGAGCCTCACTGGTTCCCCGGACACCAGCCTGAGCTGGAGCCCCCTCCAATCAAGCCCACCGCTCGGTCGTGCTACATGATCGACTACGAGCCTCCGCACGGCAGGGCAACCTGCGCTTTGGCCGAAGGGAAGCCCAAGGCAGCAGAGGAGACGCCGCTGAAGCAGTAGGCCGCTGCTCCAGGATCACCTGGGGGTGGAAATCTCTGCTGGCAGGTCTCCTCGCCCCACCAGGAAGACTAGAAGCTCACTCGCTGGGCGGAGATTCCTAAAATAAAAGAAATGCGTGCCAGGAGACCCTCCACACATTTGTGTTTCGGTTCTGGTTCCTTCCTAGCTTTCTGTGGGGCTCTCTTAGCAGGACCGAGCCTTCGCTAAGGTTGACGTTGGCCTTGAAGATTGTGGGAGGAAGCTCCCACCTGTTTATTTGTTAGTAAAGAGCGCCTATCTTTGCACAGATAAATAAAGAAGAAGAATCAGTTTTCCGTTTCTGTCCCAGGGAAAGGCTTGGTGGCTTCTTATTTCCTTGGTCCTGGCAGGAGGGCCGATGTTTCTTCCCGCTTGACGGGGATGCTGCGCTGGGGAAGTTCCTTGAGTTTCCTTGGTCCGTTCACCGTCAGGATGCCGTCCGAAGAGAGGTTGGAGGTGATGGTGAGGGGGTCCACATCGGCTGGGATTCTGTACTTCCTGCTGAACTCGCGGGCAATGGAGCCATGCTGGTCCTTTAGGGGGGGGGGAGGCAGAAAAGGCAGTGCAGGCTCAGTAGGCGAGTTTGTTTGGTCTAGTGGTGAAAGTGCTGGTCTAGAAACAGGGAGACTGGGAGTTCTAGTCCCGCTTTGGGCATGAAAGCCAGCCGGGTGACTTTGGGCCAATCACCTGGTGACGGTGACTTCTAGTCCCACCTTAAGGAGAAAAACGAGCTGGGTGACTGTGGGCCTATCACAGGGAGATGGTGAGTTCTAGTCCCGCATTAGGCACGAAAGCCAGCTGGGTGACTTTGGGGCCAGTCCCCCTCTCTCAGCCCAACCCACCTCACAGGTGGAGGAAGAAGGAGTATTACGTATGTTCGCTGCTTTGAATTACTCATAAAGCAACAAAGGCAGGTTATAAATCTAATAAATAAGTAGATAAAATAAGCAGCATCTTGCAACTGAAAAGCACTGTGTTCAGCTTTCCAATTTATGTTTCTGGGTACCGGGTTAAGATCCATCCTCTCCCTGAGAACTGGGCAAGTCACCCTCAAACAGCCTGGGTGGTAACTGAGCTCGTGATTAACTTCATCTCTGGTTGCCTCTGATTTGAAATGGAAGAATAAGCCAATTAATTTGGCCTCCCTACGTGCCCTGCTGTAGGCATCGCTTTGCGATCCTCCCAGGTGCAGATATTGTGGCTGTGTGGCCTCTCTGGAGTCACTTTGGAGAGTGAGATGGGCAACATACACATTTAATCACTTCTGCCTCCTGTTGCAGTGCCAAACGGGGTCGGTCATCCCTGAATAGACCAACCTGGCACTCCTCATGCTTCCCCTGGACTTCAATCACGTCTCCCCAGACCTTGACCTTCAGCTCCTCAGGAGAAAAATGCTTCACGTCCAGGTTGATGGAAAACTGATGGTTGTCCAAACGCATCTGATGACAAACAGTTTGGGTTAGGAAAGAAGATTTCGTATTTAGCAAAGTCAGGAAATTCTAGGCACAGAACACTTCTGCGTGTGTGAGGCCTCGTTGCAAGCTTTCGGCGAATTAATCCTAAGTTATGATAATAATAGCAGTAAGGGAAGACAGGAGGCCCAAAATAAAAGATAGGGGTCTTCGGACCCCTTGTAAAATTTGCAAAGGCATCTTGTGGAAGTTGCCATGAATCAATCTCTCTATTCCCTTATTGGGTTGGTTTTGCAAATATGTTTAACAAGATCAGTGCAAAAGGAGCAGATACTGTACATTCTGATGACATGAGAAACTTGGTTTGCTTCACCTTTAGCTCAGGTTTTTTTTTGTGGCTTTGCATGATGTGTGAACCCAGCATCTCTGGTTACTTGCATATTTAGTCCAAACCAAGAAAACAGTATCACTCACTAATGCGCTTTCTCCATCACCTGACCAATTGCATTCCAGCCTTCCACTTCTTTAAATGTTCCTGTTTTTCTAATTTAACTTCCCCCTCTTTGCTTTTTCATTTATCTTTCTGAGGTCTGGCTTACTGGTTTTCTTTCTTTATTTAAAGCATTATTTTATTTAAAACATTCATATAGCCGCCCTTCCCAGTTATGCCCACTGAACCCCTTCTCTTCCCAGTTATGCCCACTGACCCACCAGAACACGGAAGCAAGAGAATTTACGGGTCACCTCTCTTAAGGAGGTCCATCTTTTGGGACCGAGAAGAAGGGCCTCCTCCATGGGGGGCTCCCTCCATGTGGAGCATCATCCCTGCGGAGATAAGATTGGCCCCTACTTTGATGCTCTTTCGAAAAGCCCCAAAAACGCAGTTTTGCCAATATCCGGCCTGGGCACCTCGGAGGGTGTCGCCAGCAGAGTGGGCATTTATTGGCTTTCGTATTGGGGTTTTATTTTTGTAAACCGACTGGAGTCAACGTGAATGAGTTGGGCAGCTATATAATAAATACATAAACGGTCAGCAGGGGCCTCCTGGCATGGGGGCAAGGGCAAGGGTTACCTCGGGGAGTCCGCTGTCCATCCATCCCGCGTTCCTGAAGGCGAAGGGCCTCGCCAGGAAGGAGCCCAGGGGCCAGCTGCCTGCGAAGAGTTCGGATTCCATGACGGGATCCCCAAAATGTTGGCTGAAGAGGCGGCTGGGCGAGGGGCCGGGGAAGAGCCGTCTGCGGAAGAAGGGGTGGTGGATGGAGACGTCCATCTCCCCCGAGGAAGCGGCCGGTGGCGGTGCATACCGGCGAGCCAAGCGCCTGGCTTTATATGCTCCCTGGTGCCAGGCGCTGCGCTGGCCAAAGCCTCCCCGACCCATGACGTCACGGATCCCTGATCCTGCTTTTCTGCCCGCTCCGGCCGGCCATTGGCTGGGGCTGGCAAAGGCATCCCAGTGCCCGCATGGCGGACGGAAAAGAACACAGTGAAATTCTAGCTGGTCAGCAGAAACAGCTTCTCTTCCCCCTCCTGTCTCTGGAAAAGAAAAGAAAGAAGGGCTCTGCCAGCGTGATCCGCATTCCTGCTCCTTCGGCCGCGAATCCTGGCCTGACTATTTTTGTCTCGGAAAGAGTGCAGGGCAGCTGGCATGGGGCTGGCATCGGGTCACCCAGCCCACCACGGCCTCCTTCTCTTGGGCCGAACTGTCGTGGGAAGGGACTCGGGGCCTGGCCCCTCCCTCCCTGGGGGAGTTGAGTCATCTTGGCCAGATGAAAGGAAAGCCCGCCAAGGGTTGGCAGATGAGGTCACCCCTGTAACACTTGAGGATGATGGCCGCTGGGTTAGAGAGCTTAAGGCGGGGAAAGGAAGGGTATGGAGGATCATACACCTCCGTTGTGAATGTCTCTGCAAAAGGGCGAAGGGTAAACTGGTCTTGGGATGTTGCAAAGACTTTTGATGGTAGGTAGAAGTTGGATTCAATGCACCCAAAACTATTTCCTTCCTCCTTCCTTCCTTCCTTCCTTCCTTCCTTCCTTCCTTCCTTCCTTCCTTCCTTCCTTCCTTCCCCTTCCCTTCCCTTCCCTTCCCTTCCCTTCCATTTCTTCCTTCCTTTCCTTTGCTAATTTCCTTCCTTCCTTCCTTCCTTCCTTCCTTCCTTCCTTCCTCTCCTTTTTCCTTTCTTCTCTTACTAACTTTCTTTTTCTCCTTCCTTCCTTCTTCCCTCCTCCATCTCCCAAAGCCCCCCTCCTCTTGCAGACCCCTGGCCTCCCCAGAAGGCTTCGGACACAGCCTGGGTCATTTGTTTTGGCTTTGGGGATGATGGAGCCAAATGTTTTTAATAGATGGAGATAGAAGAGATGAATCATTTTCCCCACTGGGTTAAATTTAAACCTCTTTGCTCAGGCAGGTGAGAGACTACACAAGGCTCCTGCCCTTAGGTCGTGATGGCACCTCCAGCTGAGCATGCCATGAATGTGGTTGGACCAGTTCCCCGTCTCTCTTTTGTTTCCTCTTTCTTCACCCCCAATTGTGGGAAGGCGCAAGCACTGCCATGCTCTCACCCCAAGACCTGAGAGTTTCCTCTTGTCAGATCTGGAGTTATCCTTGTTGAGTCTAAGCCCCCATCACAAGGACACCTTGACGCAATTTCCAGACGATGAGAAGAAGACAGCTGAATGAAGCTTCCTTTGTTGTCAGATGCGGGGGCACCCAAAACAATGTTCCCGCCCACTCTGCAGCTTCCCAAGTAATTAGTAGTTCTTGGAAATCAGATCTTAGATCATGAAGAAATCTATGGGCATCTGAGTAGAGGACCTGTCCATGATTACTTGGAAATATGACCTGTTCCCAAGTCGGTTCCTGTCCTGAGGTGCTTTCACATGACAGTGTCAGTTAACTCAAGGAACATCTCAGTAAGCCTGCATCCAGTCTCAGCAATAAACGTGCCTATTTATATGCAACCGTGGTGTCAACAAACACATGCCGTGACTCTGTGAAAAGGTTGAGTGGACATTCAGCACAGTGTGGTTAGGTTTTGACTGTGAACATTAAAAAAAAAGTTTCCAAATCTTTATGCAGTGTAAGTTCTGAATTTACTTTTCAGGAGCCATCTGAAATAAATAAAGGTATTGTGTATTGTTGAAAAATGTTATGGCAATAATCCCCTAAGATTATTCCTAAGACACGTAATACGTTTCCAGATTCTGGCTGTCAGCTGTTGGGGACAGTGAAGGTTTGCAGCCTGATCTGCTGAGGCAAATACAAAATGCCTTATGTAGTCTACCATATATACGGTATATATCCAGGTAAAAGAAATGAAATCAAATTTAGTTTTCTGAGGATGGTGTCCAGTGCCTCCTTCAAATACGGCAAAGAGACTCGATGGGAATTCCTGCAGACAGACCATTCACAAAACAAGAAAAGAAATACCGTACAGACTCACTTCCGTTGATGAACTGATTAAAACGGGGGTGGGTGGAGGGAGAAGAATCTTGATGTCTGCTGAGAACCGTTTTATCTTTCTAGATTCATTTTAGCCTGCCTGTTTTGCATATAAATTGGCCTTGGCAAATGTTTTGTATCTTGGGGAGAGATAGAAGGCGAGAGAGATGTGTAACCTTTTTCCTGCCATCAGTTTTCTGCTCCAAGTTGACCAGCAAAACTATTTTTGACAGATTTCAAAGCATTTATGGGGACAGGGGTCTATAGCAACCAAGGGAAATGGTGAAGCTTCCTTTGAACTCAGGGTGACTGCCTCGCCTGAAATACTCAGGGTGATGTTTTTCAAAAGCTCAGAATTTGCGATTAGGAGCTGTAGATAGTAAGGAAGGTGACTGAGCTATGCAGGAACCTTAACAAAAAAAAAGTGGCTGAAACATTTTTTTTAATGTCCAGAGCAACAGGATAGCATCCTGCCTGATTCAGTTACTGGAAGGAGGAGGGGATGGGGCAGCCCCATCAGCCTTGTAAGTTTCTGCTATTATTGCCCCTCTCACTAAAAGTAGCTTTAGCTTCCTTGTGGAGTTGGTTTCTTGGTCCGCTGACTGCGGCAGAATTCATTGGGAAGGCAGTCTCACCAGCTGTGTTCATGCCACATACTAATTCCTAATTAGCAGTGAACTAATTGTATAAGGGTACACATTACACAACCCTCCACCAGTCGTAAGTATCGGATGCGCACAGCACCCAGGACTGAAATATGCTTGGTTAGTGTGGTTCTTCCATGTGTCGTGCGTAAGGGGCGCACGCTCTCTCTGGGGCTGTTCTGTGACAGCCAGGACCCGAAGGCAGCTGAGCGCCTGATCACTGGGGCAGAGGAAGTGGGGCAGAAGCAGGCGCTCTGCAGTGGCTTCGGAGGCAAAGCAGACAGGCGGGCTCCACTCTCCAATTTCACTGAGTGTAAACAAGAGGCAGCTGAAACCTCAAAAGATCTGCAGGGAGTTTCTGGTTTCTGAACATGGGTGTCTGTTAAAACACACACAGTTTAAACATTGATATTAAATATGTTCCACATACAGGTAGATAACACGATCAATTTGTAATTAGCATAGATTTAAATGTACATATAATGCATTCGTTGGTTTATAACACTATCTGTACACACACATGCACACCCCACAACTTTGCTTGTCAAATTTGGGCTGCTGTGCCAGAGCACAATTCCCTTGGGGGGCCATTGTTGTGGCTTTGCAGAAAGCCACGATGGATTGGGTTGGGTTTTCATCTCCCCATTTCGTGGTGTATTCAGCCAGTTGTGGCGACGCGAGCCAGGGCTTCGGGCGACGGCCAAAGCCAGGTCAGCCTCTCTGCAGGGCTACAGATGGCTGCGCATCAGGGAAGCTCACTGCTGCACGTGTGGCGGAGGTGACGTCCAGCGCATTCAAGAAGCCTTTGATTGCAAGAGGCCAGGGAAGGAAGCAGTCCAGCCTGTGGGGGATTGTCTGGCCTTCACCTCAAGTTGTGCATGAAAGTACCCAGGGATCTGCACATTTGGGCATGGTGAGAGTTCCCTAATTCAGCATCCTGCCACAGCAGTCTGGAGGGTGGCAGCCGCAGCAGCAGCCGTGATGCAACCAGCCAGGCAGCCTCTGAAGGCAGCTGCTGCCTGATTCGAAAGCCGGGCCTCTCGTGAGTTCGCCTGGTTTTCCCCAAGAGGTTGCTGGTCCAAAAGACGAGCAGCCGCCTGGCGCACCACATCAGAGGCGTCTCCCACCGCCTTCCAGTAGGCAGAAGATGCTCTCCTTGGGAAGGGGGGCTGCAGAGCCACAAGCCTCCTGGTCCTCCCCGGGGGCTCAGCGCAGCAGGGGCTGCCTGTCTATTTCGGTCCATCTTTTATCACTTCCTCCTCCCGGTGGAATTTTCTTTCCAAGTGTCCCAATTGGCCAGCCGGCTGGCTGGCTCCAGGCTTCCCAAGGAGGGCACTGGGGAGCGAGCACATCTAGAGAGCTTTCTCGCCATGGCTCAGCAGCACAGCCTGCCCCACGCCTACCCCATGAGCCCGGAGTGCGAGTTTGCCAACCCCAGCAAGATTTACGACCAGAATTTTGGAGAAGGTAAGGCGGGCAGGGACACCTCCCTCCCCATCCTTCCAGACTGCAGGTTTCTGAGGATTCCAGCTCTGGGGTGGAGGGACCTCCCTGGGATGGTTAATCTGGGGCGCACCACCACCCCACTTCCCATTCCAATGTGCTAAAGAGTGCATCGTGAGCCTTGTGTGGCTGGAGCCCGATCTTCCCCAGGCCTTTGTTGTATGGTCGTGTCAATGGAAAGAGGGAGATGATATTTGGACCAGCAACCACCTTTATGGAGACTTGGGAGATCCCGTGTTTGGCAAGGAAGAACTTCTGGATCAGTTTTGGTTTATTTTCTTGGACGAAGCCCTGCTGAGCATCCTACTCACTGTCAATGCTGAGTGGGAGGGGTGGAGAGGAACAATATTTGGGGGGGGCTGTTACAGGAACACTTCATTCTGGGGATCCCAGCCTTGTAAAGTAACTCAGTTTCGTAGATGATTCGGGCACACTTACAGCTTCCTGCTTTGCTGTAAAGTTTGTGACATTTTTATTGTGCTACTGGTTGTGTTTCATACACTCATCAGATAGGGGAACATATTCTCCCTGCCTCTCCTGCCCCGAAGAGTTTTTGCAAGGAAAAGCTTGGCTTTGCCTTGAATCTGAAAAGCCGGAGGGGTTCCCTTGGGGCCATCAAGCCCAACCCCCTGCTCAAGGCCGAGACCCAGATGAAAATCTTTCCAACGGCTGGCCATTTCTCTTCCGCTTCTACAGGAAGGAGAACTCACCGCTTGTGGTTCTCTGTTGAATTCCTGAGGTCGGGAAAGTTGCTCGCCAGCCTGCCTTTCTCTGGTTAATTTTGATACTCGTGGCCACGCTCTTTAATTATAGAGAGATTGCTTTTAATTACCTGACTCAAGTGCCACCCGGCTCCGAACAACTCTGGGCAGCTCATGATAAGAGTCAAAAATACAATAGAAAGAGGAACAAAGTAAATAAATGACAAAAGAAAATAAGTATTCTGGCGATGAAGATCTGGCTGCAAAGATCCTTGGGGAGAAGCTAATAATAATCTCCACCTGACTGCAGACAAGGAGATGTTTCTGCCCGGTCCTCCCCTCCCTGCCAGCCCCTCCCCTTCCCTGGCACAAACAGAGCCGGTGGAATGCAGTGGGCTGGCACGAGGAGGGGGCTTTTGGAAAAACACTGCTGCTGGCTGGAGACTTTGGGAAGCCCACTTAAGCGCTGCAAAGCCCAGCTGGCACGCGAGGCCGAAACGCCCCTGGAAGGAATGCAGAGGCAGCCATCAGCTACGCCACCCCCCTCCAGCCCCGTCAGGCAGCCTGCAGGGGGTGGAGCTCTTGGCACAAACCGGTGGAACAACTGCCTTGCACAAGGAGGGGGGAGTAGTGTGTGGCCCGGCTGATCATGCCAGGCCCTCCCCGTGTAACCAGGATGGAGCCCACTTGGGGAAGAATAATTGGCAGAAGTGGGAGACGGGAGGCCAAAGAGAGTGGGGGGTCTGCAGGCTGGGAGAGAGATGGGGCTGCTCTCTCCTTGGAGACCCCCAAAGCGCGGCCATTAGAAGGCTGCCTTGTTGGCAGTGGAAGTCTTTCTTGGCAGCAGGTTCTTCCTCTGCTCTGCCAAGCGGCATCTGGAGTGGGAGAGGCTGGGAAGGGACCTGGGACCGTGCTCAGCAATGGAACAGCACTTTTTCTCCCAAGGAAGAGTCTACCTTTTCCGCCAGCAGCCCTTTGGAAGAGATTGGAAGTGCCATTGAGAACGCCATGGGGTCCGTTCCACCCTTCTGGGGAAACAGGCGTTGCGGGTTTTTAAAACTAAGCACCAGCCTCCTGCAAAATATCTCGCTTAGCCGTGGAAGCAACGGTGGGCTTGGAGGAGCAAGTCACGAACTAGGGGTTGGTTTCAATCAATCAATCATTCAATCAGAATAGAGCTGGAAGGGACCTTGGAGGTCTTTTGGTCCAGCCCCCCCCCCCTGCTCGAGGAGGAGAGCCTATATCATCTCTTCTTAAAAGCCTCCAGTGATGGAGCAGCCACGACTTCTGCAGGCAACTTCTGTTCCACTGGTTAATTGTCCTGTCAGGAAGTTTCTCCTTAATTCCAGGTTGCTTCTCTCCTTGTTCAGTTTCCATTCATTGCTTCTTGTTCTGCCTTCTGGTGCTTTGGAAAATAAGTTGACTCCGTCTTCTTTCATACTGCTGCTTCTAATCTGCAGAAATTGAAATCCTTTGATTTTTCTCACGGGTTCCTTCTTCTGTTCAAAATCGCTTTCTCACACACCCCATTGCTTTTCAGCCATAAAATAATAAACAATCCATAGAAGAAAATATTTGTAGCTCAGGGCTGAAATGAGGGGTCCTTGGTGTTCTCTGAGCTTGGTTGTTTTCTTGCAGATGTTTCCTGACCTAAACGTCATGCACTATACTGATAATGTTCCCTAGCTGGGTCATGAAATGTCTGCAAGAAAACAACCAAGCTCAGAGAGCACCAAGGACCCCATATAAACCATAATACATGCTAAGCCACAATTCTTGCTTCTTCTAGGCCTTTCCCCTGGAGATATTCTGGCTCCAACTTTGTACCATGGTTATTATATCAGGCCCCGGATTAACAAACAGCTGGAACGAGGGATTTCAGAGGTCACCCTCAATGAACACAAATTCCAGGTCTTCCTTGACGTTTGACAGTTCACCCCTGATGAAATCGCTGTTCGCACTGTGGACAACCTCCTGGAGGTGACAGCCCAGCATCCTCAGAAGGTTGACCGACATGGATTCATCTCCCGTGAATTCACCCGAACCTACATCCTGCCCTTGGATGCTGATCCCTTGTCAGTCAAAGCCACTGTGACCCACGACGGCATCCTGAGCATTGAAGTCCGGCGGACGGGAAAGGAAGTGAAGGCCAAAGTCAACGAGGTGGAAGTCACCAGCCAAGGATAACCAGGAAGGAAAGCCGGAAGTTCAGGAGAGACCTCAGATCCCTAAAACATCCTTCTAGGATGACCCATTTTGGGATACGTTGAGTAGGTGAATTTGGAAGTGGCCTTTCATGGACACCAAAGACCAGACCTAGTTGGTCTCCTTGGCTTCATCTTTTCCTCCCCAAATATCTAGGGTTTTCATTCCAAGAAGCTTCTCCCACAAGGTCTTCAGAGCTACAGCTTAACCTTTCAGGTGTCTTCTAACTTTTGTTCATCAAAAATATAATTCCCCGGATTATAATGGAAGACAGTAAAGGCCAATGCACCAGTTTGAAACCTGTGATATGGGTAAATTGAATTTCTTTTTGTTTCTCATTTTCAACAGGTACCATAATTCCTAACATTTTTCTGCCAATGTGGTAGGCTGATGGGAGTTGTGGTCCAAAGCATTTGGAAGGCCAGTGGAGTCGGGAAGATGGCGCTCACAATGTTGCTGGCATTAGACAGTCTCAGATGATTAAAACTTACTTTCTTTACCAAATAATTAATTAGAAGCCCTTTTGAGATGGGCTTAGTTTGACAACCCATCAAATCAGCCCTTTTTATTTCGGAATTCTGCAAACCTTTATTTACTGCCCTTTCGTTTGCGCTTGGCTGCTTTTACTCATCTGTTGACGATTAAATGAGATTTTAAAATAAAGAAATAAAGCAAAGAACCTGTTTTCAGAACTATTGATGAATCATAACTTGGGGAAGTAAGTAAATAAATAAATGCAAACAGTTAAACTCATACAAAAAAAATCACACGTTCACCTAACTCTAGATTACTTAGTTAAACTTTTCATCCAGTAAACTTTTCCCATCATGCGACTACTGACACAAAGCAAATTTTTCCTGTCTCTGTTAACAATAAGATTAGAGTAGCTGCATTTACATTACTCAACGCAGATTACGTTCAGCTAATCCAGTGAATCATAAGGGTTACACATTAGATTTGTGCAGTCTACTAGGCTAAAATGTGGCTAGCGAGTTTGCAGTTCCCTGCTTCAAGCGAACAGTTTCTGGGTTCATAAAGAACTTTTTAAAGATAGGTAATCCTTGACATACAACGAGAATTGACTCCCAAAATTACTGGTGCAGAGCGAGAAAGTTGTTAAGTGAATTTTGCCCCATTTTACAACCTTTCTTGCCACAGCCGTTAAGTGAAGCACTGCAGCTGTTAAGTTAGTAACACGGTTGTTAAGTGCATCTGGCTTCTCTCATTGACTTTGCTTGACAGGAGGTCACAAAAGGGGATCACATGACCCCCCAGGACCCTGCGACTGTCATAAATATGAGTCAGTTGCCAAGCGTCTGAATTTGGATCATGTGACCCTGGGGATGCCGCAAGTATGAAAAAGAGTCGTGTCGCTTTTTTTCAATGCTGTTGTAAATTTGAACGGTCACTGAAGTGTTGTTAAGTCAAGGACTACATAGTTGTGGGAATTGTGTTCTTAGCAGCCGACGTTCTCTGGGATCACGGGTGCCTCCGTATCACCAACTTTGATCTGGGGTTTTTTTTCTCTATCTTGAGCCAATTGCAACCACAGACCCAAATGTTTGAATGACTTGGGGTTGAAGGTCTGGGGATTCAAGGACCACCATCATATTTTCAAGCTTCCTAAGCTTTTGCATCCCGTTGGGAGAAAACATTCCTTGCCTGGAGGGGCCGTCCAACTGACAGCTCTTTGTGTTTCACTGCAACGAGAAACAGCCAGCCACAAAGCCACAACTGAAAAGGAAGCACAGTTGAGTTGCAGCCGCTGACCCACATAATTCGGAAAGCTCATGCAATAACAACTCTGGCTGTGGGAAACCTCTCTGCAGTGTTGAATTCTAATTATGTGTGTGTGTGTGTATGTGTGTGTTTTTAAGCAAACACATTTTTAAAACTAGCTTGTCCACTTTTGGACTTTCTGGACAGGGGGGGTTAAGCGCAACGTCCATTGGAATCCAAAAGGACGTCTCTGATCATGGGAGCCTCTTCGGAAGAACATTTCCTGCAGATCTGAATGGCTGGCGCTTCAGACTCTCAAAGGGTTCCCCCAAGTTTATCCATTATTCAGATGACCCTGGTTCCATTTTCTTGCAAGAGCAACACACCCGGTTTTCCAGATTTGTCCTGACAAAATCTCAGCAGGGAGAATTTGGAGAGACAAGGCAATTGGATCGCCAGGCAGGGGTTTATGGAGGGGGAGGGGAGATGTCAAGTGAAAAATTGGACCTGCTTCTGTTCGTTAAAATTCAAAATTCAACCGCTGGTGGTTCATCTATTTGCCATAAATTGGACTTTGCTTTCCTGGGGTCCCAAATCTTTCTCGACTCCAGAAATCCCTCTGATTTTCCCTGGCTTGGCACAATGCCCTCTCCAGTTGGCGCCCAACAATGGCTTACCTTTCATCTCCCTGATGGACCCCCTGCCTCCACTCCCACCTACCCACCCCCAAAAACCAGGGCTTACATTTGGATGTCCGCACTGGCCAGATTTGGTCCGGAAAGCAGAGAAGCCCCCCCCCTGGGCACTCTCAAGCGGGCCCTTTTTATGCCCACAGATGTGTTAGGGAAAGGGAATGTGAACAGGCAGCCAAGAGTGGCCTGGTGGTGGAGGGAGGGGGCGGGGAAGCAGGATTGTTGAGAACGCTTTTGTCTTTCTGAAAAGGGACAGGGGGGGGTAGGGGTGGGGGGGGGAGCGAGACCAGCAGCCTTGCAAAACCTGGGTTTTGTTTGCATTTTTCTGTCTGGCTCCAGCCGTACCAAAATCCCTTTCCTGAGATGCTTTGCAACCCAAGCCACTTCTCAGCCTACATTCATGGCTTGTGGAAGTCTTGGGGTGGGAGAGGGACGTTGGGAGCAAATGTCACACTCCCTGTGTTGCTTGCATTGTGGGTCTGGGGTGGGGTGGGGTGCCAATCACAGTGGGAAAGTTTGCATCAGTTTGCCACAGGAGAAGCCACCACCTCCCCTCCTTAAGGTCTCTTGGGTGGAAATTTTATTTTTACGGATAGTCCTCGTTTAGTGCCCTTTTGCAGTTCTCACGGCACAGACAAGAGTGACTTACGACCGTTTTCCCCGCTTACAACCGTTGCAGCATCCCCGGGGTCACGTGATCAAAATTAGGATGCTTGACCACTGGTGCAGTGTTCCCTGGGATCACCTGATCCCCGTTTGCGACGTCAGTGGGGGAGCCTGATTCCCTTAAGGACCGTGGGACTAGCTTAACAAGGGCAGCGATTCACTTAACAGTTGCGGCAAGAAAGGTCATAAAATGGGGCGAAACTCGCTTCACAACGGTCTCGCTTAGCAACAGAGATTTTGCTCTCAGTCGTGGCGGTAAGTCGAGAATTACCTGCCTTTTATTCACTACTTAAACTTCTACGCCGCCCATCTTGCCTAGGGCTAGGTGGCTTGCAATCAATAAAACACCAATATAAAACCTTAAAATAATAAACAGTCACAGTATTACTATTAGTAAACGCTGTAAGATTGGTTTAAGATGGACCAAGACGGCAAGGAAGGGGAGGGGGTGGGTCTTTTCTCCGCCGTTGTCCACCCCCAGAATGACACGGGCCCATTGGGGTCCCGAGCCAGTGGGCAGAGCCAGGTCTTCAGGCCCTTTCCGGAAGCCAAGGGCATGGGTGCGGATCTCACCGGGGGGGGGGACATGATGTTCCGGGGGGGGGGGAAGGAGGATATAAGCATTTTCGGATGTCTCCTCTCTGGCTACTTGGCAGCTGGCACCAGGCTCCTTCCTCCCGTTAGCAAAGGGGTCGTCACTGAAAAACCCCTGACCGGTGACCCTCTCCTTCCACCTCCTGCAGCCGCTGCCAAAGGATGGGAGGTGAAGGACAGGCTGGGCGCCTGGCATCCGGGCGCCCTTTCAAGTCTGGGTTGGGGCTCAAGAGGGGGGGACCACCTGTTGCTGCTGTTCTTGGAAGGCTTGCCCCCTCCCCACTTAACAGCTGCACATACTGTAGGGAGCTACAATCCCGCTGCCAGCTGGCTGCCCCCCCCCCCCCCGCAAAACACCTTTCCTGTTGGATGTCCTGTTTTTCTGGTTTCTTTGAGGATCTGGGGAGGGGGAGGATAGGGTAGGATCTTCAGGGCCCTGAAATGAAGTCACCAGGAAGATTTGCTGCTCGTGAAAAGCCCGGCGTATACGTTCCCCCAAATATGCCCCCCCACTTAGAAAATGCATTGGGGAAATAAAACTTTGCCCATCCAAATGGTTCTAGCGTCTTTCTGGGGTGTCCATAAAATGGGCAAAAAAGTCAAAATGGCATCCAAGGCCACGCAGCTTCAACGGTAGCAGCATCGTGTCTGCCATCCTGGTTTTTCTGCGGGTGCCCATCCCGGCCCCGGCACGGCCCCAGATCAGCTCTCCCAGTGGGGACTTTTTCTGGGTGGAGAAGGCCTCCCGGCCTAAAGGTTGTGGAAGATGGGAATGGGATGATGGGGGATGATGGGGCAGGATGAGGATGCTGGAAGAAAAAGGTCACGGTTGATGGGAGTGGAAAGTTGGTGGATGATGTTGCAGGAGGGGGATGCTGGGAACGGAAAGGTTGTGGATGATGGGCACGGTGGAGAGTGGAAAGGTTGTGGATGATGGGCCAGGACGGCGGAGGGATCCGCCGCTGCGGGCTGAGAGCGCTCCGGGGGGGGGCGGCGAAGGTCTCCCCCTGCCAGGGGCTGGGAAGGCGGGGCAGGAGGGGCCAACGCTCCGGCTGGACGCCACCCACCCGCCCGCCCGCCCGCCGGGCAGCGCAGCCAGCAGAGGGCGGCCGGGGCTGGGCTGCTCGCGCGGAAACCCGACACCTCCGCCCGGCCCTTCGCCGCCTCCCGCCTCCTCCTCCTCCTCCTCCTCCTCGCCCGCGGCCGGGCTGCCACCCCGGGGCCGAGGAACCGCCACCAGGAAGCGGCTGGCACCATGGGGAACCGATGCGGCTGCTGCGCCGGCCGGTGAGTCGGGAGCGCCGCCGAGGGACGCTGGGCTGGCCCGGGAGGAGGAGGGGGCTCCGGGACCCCCCCCCGGGAGGAAGTCCCCCCCCGCTTGCCCGGGAAAACCGCACCCTCTGCCCATGCACAGAGCGCCCGCGACTTGCCCAGAGGCGCTACTGTCGGTCGGCCCAGCCAACCAGGACCCCCGGCTGGTTGCGGGGCTCCGGGCTGGGTGGGCAGCGCTCAACGCGGAAGGTCTGGGATCCGGGGGAACGGCGGGCGGGGAAGCGTCGTGTGAATGCAGCAACCTGGAGTCGCGGGACAGTGGCCGGGACCTCCCCACCCCCGGGACGGAGGGAAGGAGGGAGGGTGGGGCCCACCTATTTGACGGGGGGGGATTTTGCTCCTCTGCCACCCCGGCAATCGGGCCGAGGATGGGTTTTGTAGTCCGAGCGCGATGGGCGAGACTTGAACGGAGCGGGTTTCGGGGAGCGGCACTCGGCTCGGGTGACGCTCCTCCCAGGCACGCAGACACACACACACACACACAATCACACACAAAGATGCTCCTGGGGCCATTGGCCAGGAAAGAAACTTACTTAAAGGGAGAGGGGCTTACCCCCCCTTCCAGTCCCCTTACCCCCGTTTTCTCTCTCCCACTCTCTGTATGTGTAATCTGGGATTTTAATTTCTAAACACCAGGGGTGTCCAACTTTGGCAACTTTAAAAGGTGTGGACTTCAATTCTCACAATGGCTGGGGGATTCTGGGAGTTGAAGTCCACAAGGTCCTCAAGTGGCCAAGGTTGGACTCCTTGCTCTAGTCTAGAGTCTATTTTTGTGGGGGGCGGGGAATGTCTCCTAAATTTCAGCACCCGACCCGGGGCAAATCTAGCTTGCTTTCTAGCCGACAATTCTCTCTGGGAAAAGCGAAGTGGGAGCTCCGCTTTGCTTTTTTTAAAAAAAAAAGCGGGGTGGGGAACCAAACACGCTTTTTAGCTTTGTGGAAAAGGCTGCTGGGTTTGGATGGGGCTCAATCAGCGGAAACAGCGTCACCTACCGGAGATGCTCGGAAGCGTTGCATTGATTGGGGAGTGGGGGAGTTAATTTGGCAATTAATCTTGGCTGGACGAGGTGGGTGGGGAGGTGGGGAGGGGGCCATTGCTTCCCTCCTTCCCATATGCCCATCTGGAGCCCCCAGAAAGGTGACAAGGTTTTCCTTCGCCCCAATTCAACCCTCGCTTCCTAGCTAGAACCGCCTCGAGTCCCAAGATGGTTGGCATATAAACTTAATAATAAAAACTAAATTTTATATATACATAGTGGTGAATGGTTCCTTTGAAAGCATTGATTTTTTTTTACATGAAAAAAATAAGAACTCAGCGCTTACGGTATGTATGTATGTACGTATGTATGTTTGTATGTATTAAATTTAAATGTCTAGGTCAATATTGACTTTGGGGGTTTCTTCTTACATGGGGTAATATTTCCCAAGGCTTCACATCGACCTAGAATGGTGTTTCTCAACCTCAGCAGATTGAAGATGGGTGGACTTCAACTCCCAGAATTCCCTAGCAACACAGCTGGCTGGGGAATTCTGGGAGTTGAAGTCCACCCATCTTCAAGCTGCTGAAGTTGAGAAACCACCTAATAGCGGGGGTGGGCTGAACGGGCCAGACTCCGCCATCTATTCTTTTCCTTCCCCTACAAGGAGAAAAGCAATCTGGAAAACTGATCCAGGCCCTTTTAATTCTTTCCCCGAGATGCCAGTGATTTTGTTCACTCAGATTCAAGGCCGAGCTATTTAAAGCAGCCTTGGCACGACTTCCCCTGTCGTTCCCTGTTCCTAAAGGGCAACAGGCTTCTTTGTCTTTCGGGGGAGATGAAAAAGGCTGCAGGGACTTCTCAGTCAGCCCAGGGACTCCCCCCCCTCCCTCCGGTCGGGGAGAGAAATATCCTTGGAAGGAGAAGACGAAGAAGCTGCAGAAGAGCTTGTCCTGTTTAGAGAAGACTCGATCCCTCTCCTTGCTCGGAGGGCTGAAAAAAGGGGTCTTACTGTCTCTTTGGGGCATCTGGGCAGGATGGGTTTGTTGGCTGCTGTGTCGGGATCCCCCCACCCTTTTTTCCGGGAGGGGGGCTGAGGCTACAGGGACTAGAACTGGGTGGCTGTTCAGCAGAAGGTCATCAAGCTGCTGTTTTGACTCGCTGCCCAGCTGCCCTTGGCATTTTATGGTGAAAGAAGGGGGGGGATAGGGCCTCCACCACAGCACCCCCCCAATTCTCCTTCCCCCAACACCTCTTAGCAGCTTTCTATAAGCAGCTGAAGACCAGGTTGCTCCAATCTCTTTAAAGAGCTAAATCACTTCGGAATAACAGAACAAAGTAACAGAGTCGGACGGGACCTTGGAGGTCTTCTAGTCCAACCCTCTGCTGAGGCAGGAAACCATTTCAGACAAGTGTCTGGCCAGTCTCTTCTTAGAAACCTCCAGAGCGTCCACAACTTCTGGAGGCAAGTCGTTCCACTGGTTAATTGTTCTCACTGTCAGGAAATCTCTCCTTAGTTCCAGATTGTTTCTCTCCTTGATTAGTCTCCATCCGTTGCTTCTTGTCCTGCCTTCTGTACACTTCTGTACACTTTTCTAATCACTGTGTTTTGTACACACTCTTTCTACTACAAAAAGTCCTGTTCTATTAATGTCAGGTTGCAAAACCAAGAACCGCATGCAAAATAACATTTAAGTAGTTTCCTTTATTGTTCTTCACCTATAGATAGAATCTCGCCAGACTGAAGGGTTACCCGCATCCTTAAAGATACAGGGAGCAGCTGACTTAATCTTCTTCCTTCCAAACAAGCTACCTAAACTTTTGAGTACCTTCTTGTGCTCAATCCTTTGCCAGGCCATGGTGGAGGTGATGAAGGTGGGAGGTTAAAAGGCAGAGCCTGAATGTCTCCCCCCCCATCCCCAGCAATGAAGCTCAGAGCATCCCATGCAGGGGAGAGATTTTCACAGAGCCTCTAAACAAGAGTGCTGCAACCAGTCGCCATTCTGGGGTCACTAACAGCAACGTCAACAACAACAAGACGAAGCAAACAGGGCATTTTTTTAAATAAATAATAATAATACTGTATTTAAAAGAGCGTCCGTCTCTCAGAAACGACAGACCGGTTTTGGCTAAGTAGAGCAAGGTGATGGATGTTCCCTGCACTCTTTAATTTCTTACAGTGCAAGTTATCAGGCCTCTATTCTTTTATTTTTTTAATCTGATTTTCCTGTTCCTGGAAAACTCAAAATAGAATTGAATGTGAAACGTAACAGGTAATTATTCAGAAAGCCACTCCTTGTGAAACAAGCTGCTGCCAAGCCCCAGGACTTAATAATGTAGGGAGACTGAATATTGTAAGAGGTGGAGAAATGAAAACCCCAAAGGGGGGAGGGGGGGCTAGCAGGGAAACTTACCAATTTTCAGCATGGCTAATTGGTCAGTTTTCATATTTATATATTTATATTTATACACACACACACACATACACGCACAGAGGAAACAATGATGAAACGTGTCAGAATTTGAATCACTTCAAAATTCATTCTCTCTTTTCTGCTAGCAACTGCCCTTCGCTATTGAAGAGGGGAAAAAGAAAACCAGGTAAGCAATAGAGAGGTATTTATTAATTTATCCCGTTCACAGGACAAAGTGAGTCTGGATAGCCAGCATAAAATGGCAACAAGGCAAGAAAACCATCATGGCCACTGGTTGGAGGTGGCTGGATAGACGTGACAGGGACCTGGGAGAGGAGAGCGCAGAAATGTTCCCGGGTGAAGGAACATCTGAATTCAGCCTATCTGCTTAGGCATCATTTTCCTGAGAGTCAATAAAAACTGCATGGGGAAAACTGATTCTTGCAAAACCCTTGGGTGAGTGTTTGCAAAGAAACAAGCAGAAATTCCAGCATTCTCAGGATCCTTCAGTTGGGCTGAACGTTGCTATGGGGACAATGAAGGCTGCTGGCACTCAGTTGAGGATGAGGAATGCGGGCATCAGCAACCACATTCATCTCTACCACCACCGCCATGGATTGTTGTTTTAACTGGTTTTCTCTTCTTCTTTTTTTTTTGGATGGCTTTATTTCACCCTGAGAATTTTAGCTAGGGGGCAATTCTTTCCTTTTTGCTTAGAAAACAAAGGAGCAGCTGGGAGTCTGCATTCACACCAAAGAATGCTTGAAAACTTGCATTCTGAGAAGGGAAAAGAACAACCCACAACATAATTTTGTATAGTTTGTATTCAATCAAGGATTTTGAACTCCAGGATCCTTGGTTTCAGATCTCCGGTCCAAGTGGTTAGATATGATTCTAGGTTTAAAGATATTCTTCGCCAGGTGATCTGTAGAAAGTTCACTGTCTTCCTGTTTTCCAAGATTGCCCTAAACTCATGAGACTTCCTGATTTCCCTAAATACGAAAACCGCCACATCCCCTGGCAGTTTTCTCATTCTGTTCAGATTCAAGGCTTCATGATTCCAAGGGGACTTTTTTCTCTTTCTCTTACAGATATTAGAATCAGTAAGCCGAGTTTACAAACCCCACAAATCAACAAGGTAAATAAATTCCCTTCTCAGGGAGACGACTTCCTTTTTATTCTATAATTAATTTTTCTTGACCAATGATTTACACAATAAAAACTGGGTTGAAATGAGGGGTCCTTGTCGCTCTCTGGGTTTGGTTGTTTTCTCACAGACGTTTCATGACCCATCTAGGTAATATCATCAGTGCTAGAAGGGAGTGGGGTTTGCGGAGAGCAGGAGGAAGAGGACGACAATTGGGTCCTTGGTGCTCTCTGAGCTTGGTTGTTTTCTCGCAGATGTTTCATGATCCAAACTAATTAAACTCATCCGGGCATCACTGTATCCCATCCTTCCTTAACCTGGTGATTCCTCCAGGTGCGTTCCCACCCTCGCCCTCTCTGGTCCCCACGAATTTGGCTTTTTAACATCCTGCAAGATCTGTTTTCCCAAGACAATCTGAGAATTTAGTGCCAAACATTTGTCCTATGGGGTACAAACTGTCTTCTTGTGTAGCTCGCCTTCCTGGAGGGCAGAGCTTCCCCTGTATGTTGTGCTCTTGTTTAAGGAACGGAGAGGGAGCGCCAGTTGGCTTTTAAACTACTTAGTTCTAAAAGTTTGGTCTGAGACTCAGTGATTTGATTTCTCTCTCTCTCTGCTAAGGGTCTTGACGTGGCCCCCGTCTACGATGATGTCTCGGAGTTCCCGGTCTACGCCACGGTGAGCAAGCCGAGGAACATGAAGCTCAATGAAAGCAGCGTGCATTACGCCGATATCCAGGTCTTCACGAAGAGCCGGGAACGTTCAGCTGAGGAGGTGAAAAACCTCCAGTCACAGAACGCAACGGAATACGCTACCCTGAATTTTCCCCGAGCCCCCCTGAAATATGACAACAAGAACGGGACTCTGGTATAAGTGCCGAAGATGCCGTTCTGGAAGAAAATAGACATCAGACAGTGCGGGCGCTCAGTTGGTTCAAAAAAATCGCTATCTGGGTCAGGTCAGAATGGACTCGTGGGAATAAGATTTTTTTTTCTTGGATCTGCCGATAAAATGAGCCCTTTGGGCAATGGAGTAAGTGATGTTTCTGAGGAAAAATGGCTTCATGGATCGTGTTACCAAGCAAGGGGGCAAACTGGAGGATGAAGCCCAGCTGATATGTGGAGTAAACAACATAAAGTTTTGCAAGATTTTTAAAAACCTCCTCCAAGCAATCATTGCAGGATGCCTTTATATCAAGTCTTGATATAGGGGTGGGAGAAAGCACACTACAGAAACCTTTCGAGGGGTCTTCATTTGAACATTCAATCCCAGTTGCAGCAATTCCTGAGGCAAAGGATCTGTGAAATCTTTGCAGGTGCTGGGAAATTTTCTTCCAAGAAATTGGTACGAATTTTCTTTGTCTGTGTAACAAGTGGGTGATTCCTTCGGCAGCTCAGCTCGTGGAAAAAAAGAATTATCCCCCTTTTCTCCTATGGAAGCACCAAACTGAAATGGCAAGCTGACTCCATGTGAGCCAGCATCACTGCAGAATGACCAATGAGATTTTTGACAAGAAAGGATTCCCAAGGCAAGTTCCATGCAGTGGAATGGATCCAGGAAAAAACCCAATTACGACGTAAAACTAATGCAGGTTCCTCACATTCTAAAATTTAGCCTATTTTCAAGGAAAAGAGTATCAGGGCGCCCTGCTGCCTTCTGGGAGTGTGTATCCTTGGAAATAAATGTTTTGGACAAGGGGCGGGTGAGGACTTTGGCAAAAAGGGGTGAGCTTCACTTGTCATCTTTCTACATGGCAAGATCCTTCACCTATCATTCTGTAAAGCAGTGATTCTCAGCCTTGGCCATTTTAAGATGGATGGACTTCAACTCCCAGAATTCTCCAGCCAGTGTGGATCAGAATAACAATAATAGAGTTGAAAGAGATCTTGGAGGTCTTTTAGTTCAACCCCCTGCTCAAGCAGGAGATCCTATACAATTTCAGACAAATGGCTGTCCAATCTCTTCTTGAAAACCTCCAGTGATGGAGCACCCACAACTTCTGGAGGCAAGTCGTTCCACCGATTAATTGTCCTCACTGTCAAGAAATTCCTCCTTAGTTCTGGGTTGCTTCTCTCCTTGTTTGATTTCCATCCATTGCTTCTTGTCCTACCAACAATGATGGTGGTGAAAAGAGAGGTCAGTAGAGAAGGATGACCATTGAAGAGTCTGACACAAGGGGTAATCCTGTGGGTCATCATGCTTGCAAAAAGTCATGGGTATCTTTTGGATCACTCCATCCCTTGCTAAGCCAGAGAAAGTTCAACTCAACACTCCCCAACTCCTCTAGAGCTGTGGGACTACAACTCTCCAATATTTGGAGGACATTCAAATGGAGAAGGATAGCCTAGTGGATATAGTAGACTCTCAAATGGACTTGCAATGTTGGAAGAGCCAAACAGCCTAAAGAAATAAGCACTGGCTCTTTTGCTTTGCTGTTGGATACACACTACTGCTGAACTTCAAAATATTGTCACAGATAAGTTGGTCTGTCAAGTTTGTTTATCTGTTTGTTTTCACAGCTAGTGAAACTAGGAATGGAAGGTGTGAAATTTGCTTTCCAGATCCAACACTGGACTCTGTTGAATAAGTAGGGATTGGAGATACATCTGTCTGCTTGCTGTGGAAAGTATAGGAAGAAAAGCTTCTTTTATCTGCAGCTACTCTGCAAAAATTTTAGCTTAGTTTACACCTTTGGCTATAGAGGTACAATATATTTAACAGCTAATCCAATGCTTTGTGAAGAAGCACAAATAAATTGCCCTAAATAACAGAGGGATTAGCTTTTTTTAAAAACAAGCACTACATAGAAGATGTGTGATCCCCAATTTTGTTCTAAAAATAGTTTCCCCAATTTATATTTATTATTTGCACTGAATTTTATCAATCACGAAGATATATTTTCTGTGCTTCCGCATCCTATTTATATTTATTGAACTGAATTAGAAATTGGGTTGGGATCTCTCAATGTTTGACCAGCTCGAATATTATTTTAAAATGATCACAGCACTAGTCCTCAAGGCAGCGGAAAGAATCTAAAAAATATTGTAAAGCATTTTTTTAAAAAAATTCTAAACTGTATTTATGACTTTAAAAGGTTTTCTCAGGATTTTGAATATTGAGATTCACAATGACAAGACAATAATTATATTTAATTTAAAAATAATTTGGTAAACACCGACAGCATTTTGGTGCAATATAAATGAAATATTGGAGAAGACAGTATTTGCACAGAGGCTGAAGTATAAGGACACTCCCAACTTAAAATAAACTGGGCAATAAAATAAATATCAGTTATTTTAATGTTCAACTGATGCAGTTATGGTTGGGCACAAACACTGGTGTAAGCCATCAGCCATTCAAAAATAGAGATCCAGGGTTTGGAAGCATCACAACTAAATATGAGAATATTGCATGCTCTTTTTAAAGCATGAAATCCTACTTTAGGGTACCAGTTGTTTTCAAGCTAATTTATGCAACACTTTTACCGAAACAGCACAAAAATGTCCTCTTATAAAGAGTTGGCACCTGTAAACCCTATGAATTCTATTTGAGTGCAAGCAGGCTGATCAACTTGTTAATTTGAGCTTCGGAGATGTAACCTTGCAATAATTATACTTCAATATCAGGGTTAATTTTTAGCCAGTCTCGCTGATACGTTATGAATTGCTTAGAGTATTTCAGCCTGAACAGCTCTCATTCTGGCCTTCTAAAGTCCACAAGAATGGATGTGGGTGAAATGTTTCTCTAGAACTTCAGAAGGGAGCTTTTCTTTTCTTTCGTTTTATTTTGGCCGCTTGTTTTTGCTGGTGTTTACTTTCACACACGTTTTTCATAATGAAGAATTCTTGATGTGGGCACAGGCTGTTTTCTCTTGCAAATAATTGGGGTAACTGGACAGTTTCCATTGGCAAAATCGTAATAAAATGGAGCAGTTCCTCTGTTAAACATTATATGAAGGAAATGGATTCTGGGATCCTTTTCAGCAGCCGGAAAGAATTAAAATCTGTACATCCCCTTTTTACTAATGATCAACATTTGTACAATGATAGTTTAATAACCTTAGAAGTCCTACTAAGAGGAAAATTTTCTGGAAAGTAAGTCTGTGTCTTGAAAAGTCTGTTTTCTTCCTCCTTTTGTTGTTTAGAGAATTATTGGAGGTAGTTAATAATTTCCTGGCTCCTGGTTCATGAGCTGCACCTTTTATTACAGAAGAATAAATATTTTTTATAGTTAACCCTGGAGGCTGTGCTGATTTTATTGTGGGGAAAAAATGTCATCCTTCCCCTCGGTTTCATTGTTTTGTTTCTCTTTTTCTCTTTCTCTTTCTCTTTCTCTTTTCTTTCTTTCTTTCTCTTTCTTTCTTTCTTTCTTTCTTTCTTTCTTTCTTTCTTTCTTTCTTTCTTCCTTCCTTCCTTTCTTCCTTCCTTCCTTCCTTCCTTCCTTCCTTCTCCCTCCCTCCCTTCCTTCCTACTTTCCTTCCTTCCTTCCTTTTCTCTCTCTTTTTCTTCTCTTATCATGAAGGTGGATTGCCAATTGGGTTAACCCCTTCTGACCTGTCTTTTACTAGCTGCAATGCATTGATGGTAATAATATCAAAAGTGGACGTGAAAATGGGCCACCACCACAACCTGGCCAGGTCTTGGTGGACCCAGGTCAGGTTGCTCTTTCCATCCCCTGGGTGGGCTTTGTGCCCCAAGGACAGGGACACACATCAAATGCCTCGTCTGTTTATATATTAAGGTACAACAACTGAGTCCAACATTTCTGTTATTGAGACATTCATTAAGTGAATTTTGCCCCATTTTATGACCTTCCTTGCCACCGTTGTTAAGTGAACCACTGCAGTTGATAAGTTAGTAACCCGGTTGTTAAGTGAATCTCGCTTCCCCTTTGACTTTGCTTGTCAGAAGGTGGCAAGGGGATCAGGTGACCCACCCACCCCCAGGACACTGCAACCTTCATAAGTGTGAGTCAGTTGCCAAGTGTCTGAATGTAAATCGGGTGACCCTGGGGGATGCTGCAATGGTCGTTAAGTGTGAAAAACGGTCACGAGTCCCTTTTTTCAGTGTCGTAACTCTAAAGGGTCACTGTTGCAAGTCGGGGACTGCCTGTATTCATCCCATGCAAGGAATAGAAATGCAAAAAAAAAGAGGGGGGGGGGAAAGGTCCAAACAGGAGCACAATTCGAAGGACAGCAACGCAGATGGAAAATGGAGCTCTCGAGCCAGTTCGGGTTGTGTGTTTTGTTTTTGGCGATAGAATAGAATAGACCTGGAAGGGACCTTGGAGGTCTTCTAGTCCAACCCCCTGCTCAGACCATTTCGGACAAGTGGCTATCCAGTCTCTCCTTGAAAACCTCCAGTGATGGAGCGACCACGATTTCTGGTGGCAAGCTGTTCCACTGGTTGTCTTCACTGTCAGGAAGTTTCTCCTTAATTCCAGGTTGCTTGTCTCTTTGATCAGTTTCCAACCATTGTTTCTTGTCCTGCCCTCTGGTGCTCTGGTGCACAACCCAGCCCCCTCCTCTTTGTGTTGCCCCCCTCCCCCCAAATACCGGAATTCTACTATCATGTCACTCCCATTTCTTCTTTTCTCTAGGCTGGCCATTCCCAAATCCTGCAGCCGTTCTTCATATGTTTCTCCCGGCCTCTGATCATCTTAGTTGCTCTTCTCCGAATTTTTTCCAAACTTTCAACATCTCTTTTGTGATATGGTGGCCAAATTGTTCGCAGTCTTCCAGGTGTGGCCTTACTACGGCTCTATAAAGCGGTACTAATCCTTTGCGCTCCAGCAACCAGCCTCTTAGCCCCTCATCGCTGGAAAAAAGGGGGGGGGCTGGGTTGTGGGGGGGAATTTAATCCGGATTTTCAAAATAGGCTTCCTGCAAGAAGCCCCAACCGGAGCAGGGAGGATGGGGTTTGCGGTCCAGCCGCTAGGGGGCGCTGCGGCGCGCGTCTCCACGGCAACGGGAACGCGCTGGGATGGCCGGCTGCTCCCGGGAGGCGATGCAACCCCGCCGGGCCGGGCCTCGCGTTGCTGCTGGCGGGGAGACCCCGAAGGTGGGTCCCGGAGCGGCCGGTGTTGGATCCCCGGGGGTCCATGGGGGCCGGGGCCCGAGCCCGGCCGCCCCCGGGCCGCCCCAGAGCCTCCCCTGCCGGGCCGGGCCGCTTTGCCAAGAAGGGAGGCGGGGGGGGGGGTGTTTTTGCAGGGTTGCGAAAGTTTGGGGCCCCTACGGCAAACGGACTTTGCAATGTTGCAAAAATGGGGGGGGGGCAGCAGGAAATGGTCTTTGTAATGTTGCAAAAATTGTGTGTGGGGGGGGTTTGTAGAGGGCCAGCAGGGAATGAATTGCAATATTGCAAAAATTGGAAGGGGGGGGCGTTTAGCAGGGAATGGACTTTGCAAAGTAGCCAAAATATGAGGAGGGGGGCAGCAGGGAAGGGGTTTGCAGAAAGCTGATTGCCAGTGGACCCAGAGTTGTTAGATTTAAAGGTGGAAGGAAGATGTGGGGTGGGGTGGGGGCTCTTTTGGGGAGATGGAGAGTTTGGGTCTATATTGCAAAGCTTTCTGCTTTATTCCCCCCCCTCCCCTTTAGAAGGTCAGGCTTTTGTTATATTTCATTTTTGGTGGGGGGGAGGTGTTCGTGGCAGTGGATTTCTGTGCTGGTCTTCCAGTGGAACGCTTTGGAAACTGCCCCTATGAATAATCCATGGGGAAGAGTAGATATTAGGAAACTTAAGGGTGACAAATTCATGTGTCTTATTGGGGTATGTTTGTTCCTTCCAATTTATTTTTAATCCCCTGATAGAGGGCATTTTAGCTCAGGAAAGCACCAGCATTTGATACCTCCAATTAAATGTAATTATGAATTATTAAACTGTTAAATTTAGTGCTTTCATATCAGCGTGGAGAAGAGCCTGTAATATATCAGGCTTATTAGTTAGGGTTTTAATTTATATATATTTTTCCCTTTTTTAATTTATATATATATATTCCTTTCCGTAGAAAGCATTTTAAATGAGGCTCCGTGCATAGAAAGAGCAAAGAGTCAGCAATAAGAAATTTAAATCAGGCATAAGCTCACTTTTACAGGTGCAATCTGGATTTTCTTTTTCCCTGATGGTGGAATATAACTTCAGGGATGGAAAAGGAATACTGTATGCAGCAGATACATTCACAAAAATTAATCGGTAAATTGCTACAGTAAATTTAACATTGATGAGAAATTTTTCAGGGGCCTTCCATACTCTCAAAGGAACATTTCATTTTTGTCATTGTACAATCTGGCTGTAAATATAAGAGCCAGATAGTCCTTGATTTACGACTACAATTGGGACAAGAATTTCCATTGATAAACGAGGCAGGGGTCAAGTGAGTTGCACTTGATTTTAGGACGATTTTTGCCACGGTTGTTAAGTGAATCACTGCAGCTGTTGAATAAATCATACGGTTATTAAGTGAATCACTATGAGTGAATCATGCTAATCAGCTTTTCCCATTGATTTTGGTTGTTAGGAAGCCAGCTAGGAAGGTCGCAGATGGTAATTTATATATTATTATTAAAATTTATTGGCCGCCCATTTTACCACCGAGTAACTCAGGGTGGCTTTTCGGCCTCTGGCATAAATATATGTTGGTTGCTAAGTGCCCCAATTTTGATCCCATGACCAGGGGGATGCAGCCATGATTGTAAGTCTGAGGACTGGGCACGTCACTTTTTTCAACTTACAACTTCAGTGATTGTAAATTGAGGACGTCTGGCAACTTCACCTTCTCAAAGGTATTAAGAGATGCTCTCCCAGACTGTTCCTGATGTTCTACTACAGGGTTTCCCACCCTTGATGACTTTAAGATACATGGACTTCAACTCTTAGAATTCCCTGGCCAGCATGTGTGGACCAGGGAATTCTGGGAGTCGAAGTCCACCTGTGCTGCCTGGGGAATTCTGGGAGTTGAAGTTCACCTGTGCTGCCTGGGGAATTCTGGGAGTCGAAGTCCACACCTCTTAAAGTTGCCGAGTTGGGAAACCCTCTCCTACCAGCACAGACCTGTTCTACCAGCATAGACTTTTCATGCTTCTCCTGCAACATCTGCTCTACACACACCTGCTTTTTTTGTCGCAGGTGACACAGACGGCTTGAAGTCTTTAAGACCGAAAATGGGCTTCTGCTTGCTGGAAGGCCTCAGCGCCTCTGCTCGCCCGGGTTTCTAAGCGCCAGCATGGAGACCCCAGCAGAGGAAGGAAGAGCTGATAATCCATCACAGCCCAGGGAAACTTCAGTAAGTCTTCCAGCAATGAATGCATGAAGGATTTGAAGGATAATACGAATAGTAATTGATTAAACCTGTACGTCACCCACATCTCAACAACTGCGGGTAGCTTGCAACCATTGAAGAAAGAAATGATGATAAAATCAAGAAAAATAAAAATAAGGTTAGAGCCAGGGCTCACCTGGGTCCTTGACTCCAGCCGATTGGAGTCCTGGGTGCCTGGCGATGCCCAAAAAGAGCCTCCCGTGTGCCAAGTAGTCTTATCTTCATAATGAGGGCAACCAATGAGGTGTGTGTCTATAAATACCTTGCCTGGTGTTGGTTAGGAGCAAAGTACGGTTCGGTCTTACAAGGCAGCTCTGAAATTCTTACCGTCGGATGATGCATTTTAGTTTTTAAGATATGCAGATAGAATAATTAGGAATGATCTCTGAAAATAGCTGTCGCACAGACAGAAGGATTTATTTTATTAGATTTCACCAGCAGAGGTCATTATCAACCAATTGTGATTTTATATTTTAGGGAGCTGAGCAGTCTCTGCTGCTGTAAAACCACGGCTTGCTTTCCTTAATTTCTGCTTATTTGTGGCTGTCCTTTCAGCTGAACGTTTGAAGTTCTTTTTTGGGATGGATAAAATATTATTTGGAATCAAAAGTTGGTGCAACTCACTTAAAAACTGCCTTGGTTATCAGTGGAAATGACCTAAGTATGATCATAAGTTGAAGGGTTTTTTTGGGGGGGAGGGTTTTCTCACAGTAGGACTGGAGTGTCATATTTCCATTTCCTGCCCATCCCCGTGGATAGCAGGTCTCTTTCCTAAGCTGCCCTGAGCAGCTTTGCTCCAATGACCTCATTTATTATGATTTCTGGAGATGAATGAAAGGCGTTCTTGTCCCCTTGCAACCCAGGGACAGATCCGGCCCTCCGGAAAAAGTCTATTTTCGTTTGCAGAGAGTGGTGTCCAGGGATATTGTGCTCAGCAAATCCCGAGATCAATTTCTCAGCTTCCGCCTCTTAAGATGAGCTTCAGATTTCAGGGTTTGACTGTTCAGCCCTTTGAAATCTCAGCCTGGCGGAAGAAACAACGGTTTGAAGGAATTGAACCCTCTGGGGAAAATTGGAATATAAATGTTGATAAGGCTGCTTTTCATGGGAAGATAAGCGAGGGATGTTATATGTCTGCCTGCGTGTCTCAAATCAGCAGTAAGTTTTATATACGGCGGTTCTGGAATGACACAGGCAGTCCTCAATTTATGGCCGGTTGCTTATCAACCGTTCAAAGTTACGACAGACTCTCCTAAAGCCTAGTTATTATAACCTGGTTTGAAAAGTATAACATCTGGGTCTTCCCCTGGTCAAGTGACTGAGGTTTGGATGCTCAGCAACCAGCCCAACTTACAGCCCGTTTGCAGCACCCCGCAGTCACACGACTGTGATTTAAGGATGTTTTTGCCTTTCAAAAACTGCCCCGTGGCAGAGTGGCAGATAATGGGTTTACTTAATGATTGTGGTATTTGCTTAACAACTCCTGCAAAAAAAGGTCATAAAATCGGGTCTGGTCATATGGTCACCTGCTTTATGACCATCATAATTCCCAACTAATTGTGGGGCTCACTGTCGTATCTGGTAACTCGAGAACTGCTTGTAGTCCATTTTCTTTTGAGCCTAAGTATAAAAGCTTAAAACACGTCCACTATCAGTATTGCCTCCCCTGCCCTGTTTGCGTCTCTTTCAGCATTTAAACTGCCTTGAAGGGATTTCATCCTGCCAACTCATTCTGGGAGCAACCATCTCAGCAGAAATCTCAAAGGATTTCAGAGTTTATGATGAAAAAAATAGCCATTTTTAAAAGCTAACCCTCCTCTCCAAGTGCTAAGGACTGGAGACAGCTGTCCCCTGTTTGCACTGAAAATTCCCTGGTGTCTTACACTAATAAGTCCAATTTGGTTTCATTAGCTATGGCTCCCTTTTCCCCAGATTATATGAGGAGGGGGCTTTTGACATTCTGCAGTTGTTAATGTTTCATTGTTGGGTTTTGCGGGCATTTTGACTAGACAATAATAAACATCCGTTTTTGTAATACGATATAGGGAGGTGGCTGCATCCTAACTTCAGAAATGGTAAAAAGATTGTGTATAAATGTTCATTCCTGGTGCACTGAGATCTCAGAAGTTAAGAAGTGGAGATCTGATAGGTTTATTTTATAACTTTTTAGGAAGTCCAGGCTGCACTCAGACACACAAGTATGGACTGGTAAAGAATTAAGACCTATCTGTTCCAGTGTTATGGTCATAAAACACCAAAACATCCTAAAATTAGGTTGGTCACATGGCCGACTTGTTTTACAACCATTATGTTGGTTACGACCATCATAACCTGAGAGGCATGGGGGGGGGTTGTTAAAATGTCAAGATGATGGCTACAACAATGCAGCTGAACCCCCAATCTTTTTCAACATGCGTTGCGCATGCGGTGCCTGGGGGGGGGGAAACACTGCAATTCCAGATCCTCATTTTGAGTTTTGTTAACCCCAACCTGCAAATTCCCCTATTTTATTAGCATTTATCCCATTTTTGTGTAGTTTCTTCTCTCAGAAGGTGCATATGGAAGCTTATTAAAGAACAAGCTCTGCTTGACTTTGGAATCTTTCTTTATAGCTGCCCTGAGTAGCTCAGACAGGAAAGACAAAAATGCTTCCTTGGGTTGCTTGATCGGAAAAAAAAAGTCAGCCTCACATGGTGAAATGATTAAGCAGCATCTTCAGTGGCTCTGCAGACGGGATTATTCCTGGGCTGACCCTGATAATTCCCAATCTGTTTTCTCAACAGTGCTGAGAGACCCCACTCCCCATTAAATTGTTAAAAAACGGTTTTTTGATGCTTTTAAGAAGAAATTGGACAGGCACTTGTCTGAAATGGTATAAAGTCTCCTGCTTGGACAAGGGGTTGGACTAGAAGACCTTCAAGGTCCCTTCCAACTCTATTATTCTGCATTCTAAAAAAGAGAGAAAAAATTCAAAGAAGAAGAGAGAAGCCAAGTCATTTACTGTGCAGAACAAAAGTTTGTTTGCATGATCCCATTTTTACTCATTGCTCCAAACGTGGCTGAAATATTAATTGCATCTTGCATTAACCATCCACTTCCTGGATCTTGCCATATTCCACTTTGGTTATTGTCCCATTTTTGTGCAGACAAAGAAATCAATACTTTTCTACATGGTGTTACGTTTATTGTATAATCTCCACTCTGATCTTCTGTTCAGCTCTGGGTTGTTGTTGTTTTTAAAAAAACAAACTCTAGAAATACGCAGAAAAGAGTTGAGAGAGCCATACAATTCACAGCTCCAAGGTTGTTGGGAGGACCCTGCTTCATTTAGCTTTCTGAAACTACTCTGTGATTTGGTTACCCGTCATTTTAAATTACCTTTTAATGTAATATTCCCTCCATGTCCGTATAAAAAAATGCACGTAAAACTTTTCATTGCCTATTTCCGTTAAGCTGGAATCCTATTTTCCGTTGGACGCCCCTTGGAATCGGGTAAATTCAAACAATGCGACCGTTTTGTGGGATTTATTAACTTCACTAATCGGGATCTTCCTACATGGCATTCTGAAGTTTGTGTTTATAAATGAGGTGTACTTTCTGCTTTTTCTTCCAGAGTTTCAAAGTTGGAAGTCCTGTTAACCTTTGGGCTTCTTTTAATTCTTTTATTTTTTTTCTCAATGCATTTCCCCTTTTAGCCAAGCCACTTTGGACCTCCCCCCTCCACACCCTCCCCTCCCTCCCTTTAAGTGCTCACAGCCTCCTTGCATCAGATGGAGAGAGAGAGAGAGAGAGGCCGGCATATTCTGGAAATATGTTGCAGATGTTTTTCCTGTCCTGTTCCTGGGACTTGCAGAAGAAGCTGTTCTGCGGGAACAGATCCGGAAGGCAGCTCCCATGCGGCTGCTCTCTTGGAGCATGCTCGGTGCGAGCCTTGAACCGGGGTCCAGGATCCCCTTTGCAGTAAGGGGCTGTCCCTAAGGGATCCTGGGAGAGGTTGCCATCAGCTGTGCGGCTTTGTCTCTGGTGGAAGGAGGAGAAAAGGGGGTCTTCTCCAAGGCAGGAGGACTCGCTCGGCGTGATCCAAGAACTCCATGCTGGGGGTGGGAGGGCATTGTGAAAAATGCTTGCCTGCCTGGCCGGGGAAAAACTGTGGGATGTCGTGCATGAGAGCTTCACAGAGGTAAAGGATGCGTTGGCTTCATCCTCAGCGGTGCTTAGTTCCTCTTGGGGATGCGTGGGGAAGATGTGGGGTGCGGGAGACGTTGAAGGGAGCGGGGGGGGGTTTAGAGGGCTGGAGTAGAAATGCTGGGCAGTTTTGCTGGTGCTTTGCAAAGAATCATTCATTTTGGTGAGATTTAAATCGGTGTTTTTCAACTTTACTAACTTTGAGAGATGTGGACTTCAACTCCCAGGGTTCCTTGCTGGCTGGGGGGTTCTGGGAGTTGAAGTCCACACATCTTAAAATGGCTACGATTGAGGAAAAGTGGCTTAAATAATTCCCAGTTTGCTGAGCATGGGGAGACCGAACTGTAAATTTTGCAGTGCGGTTTAGTCCTAATGTTTGGAAACAGAATGAAAACAGAAAACTGGTGTAACCAGAGAATGAGCAAGTTCTCCTCAGGGTTTGGATTCAGATTGATAATGCTTAAAGCCTCCTTTGTTTAAGCAACATTCTTAGTAAAAAAACAACAACATCCCTATAAGCGGGTCCACTGATATTATTCACTGCTTTGTGTCAGTCACCTGAGTTTGTTTGGTCTTCTGGAGATGTGGCTGTCTTATTCGTTGGTGGCCAAAGCAAGTTTTGGATGGGGTTGGGAATCCATGCTATGTTCGCATGTGTGATTGTCTGAAGGGAATTCCCACCCAGTTCCTATATATTTTGAGATGGAATCGCATGGTCTATCTGCAACCAAGGATCATAGTTTGATGTCAGGAACATGCCTTTCCCAGAAATATAGAAAATTTGGAGTCTCGGCAAGATAGGAGAAGTCCAGAAATTGTCTAAATAACTCTGCTTCGTGACGTAGGTTGAGGCTGCAGGAGATCCGACTTTCACTTGACTTTGTTTTCACTCACACTAAGGACAGCTGATGGACCTCTTTATAAACCTCTGTTTGCAGGTTTCAGTGGGGTTTTTTCAGCCCAGTCCATGTATGTTGGCTTTGTACCTTGGACACCACATGTGTATCCTTCACTTCACAGCAGATGCCACCATTTGTCTGGCTTGGTCTGAAAATAATTTTTCTTCCTTTTCTCTAAGAACTTCAAATATGGGTAGGAAATAGGATAAAGATGTTCTGGGTAGCCTATTCCAGCCTTCAGAGTATGTTTCCTGTGGGGAATTGAGGCTCCCGTGCCTTAAGTTCTCTGACTTCCTGCTAGTTTCTTAAATCAGCTCAGACCTTGAAAGCTTTTGGCCCAGGGTGGAGTTTTCCTTGGGTGCAGCGTGAACCTCCCTGGGCTGTGAGGTTATATCTGTCCGTCTTCTCTTCAGCTGCTGGACATTCGTGGGAGTTTTTGTTATGCATTTTAAAGCCATAATGCAGTCGTATTCCAACCCATTTAGTTTGCTCTTAGAAATGTATGACTTGGTAAGAAGGCACCATTAATCACGGTGATGGGAAAAAGTGCTTAAGTGGGTTGTAGGGCAAGGAGCATATGGCTGTTCCTCGAATAATCCCCATCTTGTTTTCATTCCTTCAGGCCAAAATGCTTTTGGGCCTTGGGGAATTTGGCCGTCCATTCACGGCTGAACCTGGGAAAGCCGGTGGAGAAATTTCCTTTGTTGCTACGTCTTCCTGCCTTCTTTTTGGTGGCCCATCCTCGTTCAACCACAGGGGCTCATCGAGGCAAAGAGAAAAGGGGTCTCTTTACTTGTTAGAAGGAGGTTCGTTTTGCACCTCCAAAACATTTTTTCAGGATGAGGAAGGCAACGCCACATTAGGTCGTGCCCAACCGTGGCAACTTTAAGACTTGTGGACTTCAGCTCCCAGAATTCCCCAGCCAGCATGTAGATCCTTTAAAGTGTGTGGACTTCAATGCCCAGAATTCCTTGCTGGCTGGGGAATTCTGGGAGTTGAAATCCGTAAGTCTTAAAGTTGCTAAGGCTGAGAAACCCTGCTCAAGGAAAGAGATGTGAACATAGTAGAATTAATAATCTTATGCAAGTTTCCAGTTTGGGTAGCCTTCAAGAGGAAGGCTGAATTATGAAGCTGCTGATTGCACTTATCATGATCTTGTGACTTGCACATTCAGAAAAGGAGAAAGAAATTATTTCTTTTCCTTGAAGGAAAAAGAAGCACCGGATGACAAACACGGGATTGAACTGGCACTTAAATGACCTTTTTGTTTAATTTTTTTTTTCTGTTCTTGAGGTTATGGAATCGGTTGAGATTTCTGAAAAAAAGAACTTTTAATAATTTCCAATATTTGGAATGTGGAAATACTTCTGAAGACAGAGAATGAATTGATTTGATTTGATTTGATTTGATTTGTATACCGCCCTTCTCCCGAAGGACTCAGGTTGATAACAAAACCTTTTAAAAGCTCACCCTCCTCCCAGATTTATAAAACTAGCTGGATGGAAAGGGATTGATGAGATGAGATTTATCATGGAGGAGAGGCTTTTCAATAAATGAAGTTGTCCTGCTTTTGGACATTTCAATTTGTTGACCACTGAGGTTCTACCGTATATCTTGGCCCATTAGAGTTGGCAGCCAATACGTTTAATTCAATGAATAAATATTTTGTAGCCAGACTTCACACAGCACAGGCACAGATGGATAGAGGTTAAATACACAAAGCCTTTCTAAGTGTTTTGTGGAATTAAATATGTGTATTTAAAAGACAAGACTTATGCTTCAGAATCTACCCAGTTTCCTAAAGCGAATTCAAGAACCCCGTTCCTAATCTATGCCGGCTTCAAAAGGTTAATTGCTGAATTCGTCAGCTGAACCTGACTTAATCCTGACCCCTGATTGTCTCTCCTTGGAAACGGGCGAAAAATCAGAGAAAATGTGCCAGCTATTTTTAAATTTCCAGAACCTGTTGCTAGGCACTGCTGCGTGCAAGGTGGTCTGGTCGGGCAGGGAGAAACATGGCTGATGAAGAAAGAAGCTGAGATGGATTCCTGCTGCTATCCCCACAGCCACATGTGATGCCACATGGAACATGGGAAGAATTGGAGCAAGAACTGGAGCATGAATGCTTCAAGGGAGCATCTTTGCAGCTCTCCTTTGTTTTTTTTCTTTAGAATAGGTAGACCTATAAACAAGCATTACCAGACAACCTGTGCCCCATTGGGCCATTGTTTCAGAGAGATATCCTTATCTATACAGAGAAACAAAATGACCATGGGCAGGCCAAAAAGCAGTGGGGCAGGAGCGACTTCTGACTTCCTGCTGGCTTCCCCATTGATTTTCTTAGGGAAAGCTGGCAGGAAGCATTGGAAATTCCCTTCCTTTTCCAGTAAGTAGGAAGGTATGGGGAAGGAGCAAGGGATTGTGAGACTGGCTGGGAAACTGTCACAAAACTTTGAAAAATGAAGATCACATGACTGGAGCAGAAGTAGCACTAAAGCAGCTACAACTTTGCATTGCTGGAGGCAACAGAAGAGATAAACCCATCAGAGGCAAGGAAATTCATCGCCCTCTTAAAGAGGAGCTTCAAGCATTCATTTATGATAGAGTAAGTGAGTGGATAGATTCACTTAATGAGATCCAATCTCATTAAGGTCCTACTATGGTTTTCCATGCAAGGTTGGATAGCTGTGAGTCTACCGTAGAGACTAAGATGTCCAAAGTGAAAGGAGGAGAAGCCGTGAGCAAAGAAAGGCTGGCAGTAGATCCAATATGAGGACCCAGATTGTTGGGGGCAATTAAGCTGACTTTGTAATAATGCCGCTTGGGGGTGTGTGAAAGCCCTAATAAGCAGGCATATACATAGAATGAAGGCTACTGCTAAGCTTGTAAGCCGCCCTGAGTCTTCGGAGAAGGGCGGGATATAAATGGAATTTTTTTTTAAAAAAGGCTACAAGTCCTTGCATTCCTCTGCACCCTTTTTCTTGAGGTGCTGTTTCTGCAACACATTGTACCCACTTGGATTAGTGTGCGTATGGAACATATGACTGGCCTTGTGTGTGCAAAATTTCATCTCTACCATAGAGATGAAAAAAGAAAGCTAGAACACTTGAAAGAATAGCATTCAGACCTACTTGTTGACAGCTTTCACCTAAAACCATTAACAGTGGAAAATTAAAATATTGTAGGAGAAGGAATGACGGGACCCGGGGATGGAGTGAAAAGAGGAATCAGCCCTAGAATCTCTACATAGCCACACACCAACTAAGCCCAATCCCACTTGTGTGTCACTGGCCCTTATCTAACCAACCAGATGCTGATGGTTAGTTGAGAACATTCTTGTGCATAGGTTTTTACCAATAAATCAGTTTAATTGAGCCTTCGCTTGTAGACCTGGTCTTTTGCGCCTGACATATATTGGCCTAAGGGTATTAATAAGATCCTAAAAACCAGCTGTGCAGAGAAGATCTTCTGGAAGGTTCGTGTTCTCCACCATAAAGAACAATAGGCAAAGTTTTAGTTTTTAGTGACAGAAGCTACAGACTAGTTCTGCAAAAAACCTTCCCCAGGGAGAGAGAAAAAGACGAGATCCAGGCTAGACATAAACTGATTCCGCTTTGCCAAGGTTTCCAGTCGTATAATGTTCCTTATCTTCATTAATAATCTCTATTATGGGTGTCCCTCTTCCCTTTTATCCTTCTTGGTTTCCATGATTTCCATGCAGAGCCAAAGCAGAATAGAACATCTGGTCGTGGTTTAATATACAAAAGAAATCTGTAATTAAAAATGTCAAGGAAGTAAGCAACTTAAGCTAATTCATTAAAAATGCAAGGCAGAGATTTCCATTCACCGGCAAACCCTTAGATGAAAAGCTTGCAAATTTGACCTGATTTGCCGGCAGACGGGACTATCTCAGTAATTAAAGCTCTTAGACAAAAGGCAGAAATCGGCAGGGATGTTTTATTGATTTTTTTTTTTTGCTTTTTAAATAGCAAAAAAAGGACAAAACACAGAGATAATTGCAGTGGAAATGCATACATTTCAGAAAGAAAAAAAATGCATAAAAGTGCTTTAAGAAATGGAAAAAATCAACAGAAAAAAGCCACAAAGTATATTGTTACAGTAGATAACAGTGACAATTCTGTATATACCGGTATGTGTCTAGTGTGATTATTATTTAAGTGTGCATATATTTCTAATTCGCTTGCAAAACATCCTTTTTTAACTTACTGTATTTTGTATAAATGTGTTTATTTATTTCACCCAGCTGTTGGAATTTTAGAACTGGGTCATAGGTACCTTTTGGGGGACCTGTTGTAACTTTGAACAGTCACTAAGCCGCTGGTTATAAGTCAGAACTACTGTATTCTTACTACATCTCCAGCAGAATGTTATCTTAATCCTTTTCTGTACAAACGTAATGGAGTACAATACATTCTAATTATTTTTGTGGGATCCTTAGTGATCTCTGAGCTTAGTTGATTTCTTGCGGACGTTTCACTACCAAACTAGGTAACATCATCTGTGCTAGAAGGAAAGGCGGTTTGCTCTCTGCCTATATACTAGATACTTGCCTTGATGTTGTCACCTAGTAACCTAACAAAAAGCCTTAGGCTGCATCAACCAAGGGATAGCATCAAGATCGTGTGAAGTGTTAGTACTTCTTTGTACGGCACCGGTAAGACCACAGTGCAAATACTGTATTTAGTTTTGATCACCATGATACAAAAAAGATATTGAGACTAAAAATTGTGCAGAGAAGAGCAAGACAATCAGGGGGCTGGAGGCTAAACCATACAGTGAACGATTACGGGAGGTTGGTATGTCCACCCTTATCAAAGAAGAGGACTAGGGAGTGACATGATAGCCGTGTTCCAATATTTGAGAGGCTGCCACAAAGAAGAGGGGAGTCCACCAATTCTCCAAAACACCAGAAGGCAGGACAAGAGACAACCAATGGAAACTAATCAAGCAGAGAAGCAACCTGGAACTAAGGAGAAACTTTCTGACAGTGAGGACAATTAACCAGTGGAATTCCTTGCCTCCAGAAGTGGTGGGTGCTCCAACAGTAGAGATATTTGAGAAGCGATTGGACATCCATTTGTCAGGAATGGTATAGGATCTCCTTTTTCGGCAGGTGGTTGGACTAGAAGACCTCCAAGGTCCCTTCCAGCTCTGTTATTCTGTATTCTGTTATTATTTGTTACCCAAGTCATAGTTTAAGGTCCATTGTGCTATGGGAGCTGAGGAACCTCCAGAGCGATGTGGAAATAAATGTGAAATCTGCGCATTCCGCATAGGGATGCAAAGGCGTGGCCATGATTAGTGAAAACTGAACTGCAGACTTTTCCTCTTTTGTTATGTGAGAACCTGAGCAATCTTGAGCATCTTGGAAAAAAGGCAGCCAGGTGTGGTCAGTACCATTTCTTCCTCCTTGTGTTGTGAGAGAATCAGGAGGGGAAGACAGCATCAATGCTTACAGGATGCAAGATACATTTATTTTCAATCAAAATCCAGCCAGCCTTTTATTCTGCTCCAAGGAGCATAGGGAAGCACTTTTTCCGCTATATTAACGCAATTTGAGACGTGGGGGAGAAGTTACAAATAAAGAAGCAATTGCCCTAAATTCTCTTCCTTTTTGCATCGCAGAAATTCTGATTTTGGGGTGGGGGGTGGGTTTCCTGACATTATGTAGTTTTCTGCTTTCTGTGCATTTAACACCACTCTGCTGTTCTTTTGCAGCATTAAATTTTAATGCCTTATTATTTCTGTCGCTGGTTAATCCTTCAGCTGTCACCAGTGACAGATAGCTGTTTCTCCCACCCTCTTTTCCTTGTTTTGGAGGAATTTAAAATCTCCATTCAGTCTGGCAAAAATACGGTAAGTGGGAGAGTTTTGTGCGCTCATCATAAGCTGCAAAGGGCTGCGGGAAATTCTCTGAAGAGTCTCAAACCATTAATGAAAGTCCACGCCAAGACCGGTTATGATGAGCATCACAGCAACCCTGTGGCCATGTGATCAAAATTCAGACACTCGACAACTGTGCAAATAAATGTTAAAATTGGCGCTTCAAAGGATCAAAGCCTTTCGCTTGGAGATTACTAATGTCAGTAGGAAGAGGACCGTGGTACAAACAGGCTTTATTTAGAGATGGGTCAGAAAGAGTTATTTAATGTTAAATATGTCCTCTGGATTTCACAGAGTAGCCTTTTGTTGGCTTGCCTGCTTATGGACTCTAACCCAGTGTTTTTCAAACTCGGCAAGGTTAAGATACCGGTAAGTGGACTTCAATTCCCAGAATTGAGGCTGGCTGAGGAATTCTGGGACTTGAAGTCCACAAGTTTTAAAGATTGAGAAATACTGCGGTAGGTAGGTAGGTAGGTAGGTAGGTGATGGATGACAGATGCATGGATGGATTTAGTGAAGTCACCGTGTCTTCCTTCTTTTCTTTTCTTTTCTTTTCTTTTCTTTTCTTTTCTTTTCTTTCCTTTCCTTTCCTTTCTTTTCTTTTCTTTTCTTTTCTTTTCTTTTCTTTTCTTTTCTTTTCTTTTCTTTTCTTTTCTTTTCTTTTCTTTTCCAGCAACAGCTGCAGTCCTACATCACCTGGGTGAATTCACAACTAAAGAAGAAGCCAGAAGTTCAACCGGTGCAAGATTTGAGACACGACCTCCGTGATGGCGTGGTCCTTGCTTCTCTCATTGAGGTTGTAGGTGAGCAGCCTCATTGCAAATCCAGACTCCTCATTGCAAATCTGGATTAAGTGGGAGGAGCAGAGAACCTGTGTAGGAGAGAAGTGCACACATCACTGTTCACCTCTCACCTGTTTGAACTGCTCACATTTCACTTAAATGTATTTCAGGGGAATTAAGGGAGCTGAAGTCCACCCAGCTTAGGGTTGTGAGTTTGAGAAACGCTGTAGTGTACTAGCTTTCTGATGCTCCAAGAAGAGAACAAAATATACTTTCTATTCACAGGGGCATCCTAGGTCAAGGGGTTGACCATTGTCCCCCTGCCACACTCCACACTTGCAGGTTTAAAATTTTACTACTCCTCCTTTGCAGCTGGAGAGAAACTCAGTGGTGTAGAGGCGTTGCCCACCAACCAGCAGGCCATGAAGGAGAACGTGGAAAAGGTCCTGCAATTTGTGGCATCCAAGAAGATCCGCATGCACCAGATCTCGGCTACAGGTGAACCTCAACCATAAGCCACTCACCTTGAAGGGCCTGGATGCTCCTTGCCCTTGGGCTTCTCTTGCTGAGGATAGTAGAACATGGGTGCAAGAGAGAGAGAGAGATGGAAGGCAAAGCCATGCATTGTGTCCACCTTGACTGTGGTCATGTAGTTCATGAGGAGCTTTTGGGCTTCCAGATTTGAATGTCTAGCTGTTTGGGGCCAGAAGGTGGACACAATAGGGTTGGTAAAGTCAGGAAGGGTGTGACCCTGCACATCTCATGAGCATCGATGGGACCTTCGGTTCCTTCAACCCATTGTGTGTCTTGCTTCATGAGGTTGTGTGCAAGAATGTCTGTGTCGGCCTCATCCGAGCTCCCACAAGTGATACTCTACAGCCCACAACGAGCGGGATGCAGCTCTTGGAAGGTTTCTCCCTGACTGTACAGGCGGTCCTCGACTTTACAACATTGACCGTTGACCGTTCAAAGTTACAATGGCACGGAAGAAAGGGACTTATGACCGTTTTTCACACTTAACGACTGTTTCAGCATCCCTGTGGTCATGTTATCAAAATTCGGAGGTTTGACAACTGACTCACATTTATGACAGTTGCCGTGTCCCCCGGGTCACATGATCACATTTTGTGACCTTCTGACAAGCAGAGTCAATGGAGAAATCGGATTCACTTCACAACCGTGTGACTAACTTAACAATTGCAGGGATTCACTTAACAAGTCTGGCAAGAAGAATCCTGAAATAGAGCAAAACTCACTTAATGACCATCTCACTTAGCAACAGAGACAGTTTAAGAGGGCATTATGACTGTAGTGACATTGGGCTGCCCTTTGCAGGTTGAGTGATAGCTTCAGACTCCTCTCCTTGGGCCAGTCACTGCCATTTTGGCATGTTTGTGTCTTCCAGACATCGTTGACGGGAATTTGAAATGCATCATGCGGCTGATCCTGGCATTAGCCGCTCACTTCAAGTCCGGCTCTGGCAAAATTGCCCCATCCGGCACCATGGAGAAGAACTCGGGGGGAGGCGGAACGTTGCCGGCCCGTCACAGGCCTCGCTCGGCCGTGGCCACCGTCCACGGGGCGGTGGCTGCCCTGACAGAGGTGCGCCAGGACATCTCAGGAGGGGGCCGCAATGCCTTCCAGCACCACCCGAGGTGCGTGATCTGTTCGGGACGGCAGCCAACTCTTTGCAGGCCATTGATATTTACGAGTAGCCATCGTGGCCAATATCTGTAGCTCGGTTTCCGAATGTTTTGTCACCAGGCTAGGTAACATCTTCAGCGGAGATTAGGGGATGCCAGTGTCATTGACACACCCACACCTGGCCCATCACGGGACCCATGACAAGACCCTCACTTGGCACACCCACACCTGAAGCCCTTATAAACAGAAGAGCACGGACACTGACATCCCCTCAACTCCGCTGAAGAGGTTACCTAGCCTGGTAACGAAACGTTCGGAAACCAGCCCACAGGCTCGGAGAACCAACCGTCACCCTCATTTACAAGCAGTTCTCGCCTTACAATGTTGAAGTTGTGGTGGCATTGAAAAAAGTGAGGGATCCTTACAATTGCGGCAGCACCCCCACCGTCACACGATCAAAATTTAGGCGCTAAAAACAGTTATTTACGGTCGTTGTGGCATCCCGGGGTTCACCTCATCACCATTTCTGACCTTCCCAGCCGACTTCTGACGCAGAAAGACAAGGAAGGAAGCCAGATTCGCCTAACGACCACGTGATTCTCTTACAACTGCAGATCCTTTTGGGGACCAACCCCCAGAGGGCAAGGAAAGGATGCAGAAGGGCAGGCAGGATTTTTATCTGTCCTTCGGGCCGTTCTCGCCCTCCTCCTGACGCTGCCGTCCTTCTCCTCAGGAACAGCAACCCGCACGAAGGGACTGAGCGGCCGCACTGGAGCGTCCGAGCGCTCGTCCAGCAGTACGAGGGCCAGCAGAGCAGTGGCCCTTCGGAGTCCTCTTCCTCCAGGTGAGAGATGCTCCCCTTCTCTGCTCACTCCTTCATCGTCCCTTCCCTGCCCCCCCCCCCCCGGGTCCTGGACTGACTTTTGAGAATAAGCAAGGCTGCTCGTGGGCCCACCCTTGAGTTGATGAAGTCGCCATTTTGCCTCTCCTCTCCCCTTCCTCCTGAATCCATCAATCCCCGTTTGACAAAGGTCACTTGTTTCCTGAAACAAAACAGCCACCTCCTTCCACAAGCCCCATTGGGAGACTCCTCTGGCTCTGCTCCTTGTTGCATCCAGCTTTTTCATCTCACCGTTCCCCACTAAAGGCTAAGGAATTCTAGAAATAATTGCTAGTGCCCTTCCAGTGACCGCTCCCTGGGGTTTTGAACGGGCAGATCCGGTGATCCTGGTATTCAGCCATTTTCCTAGAATTCCTTGGCTTTTATACCAGAACGTGGAGAAAACCTTGAACCTGACTCGGGTTCTCCTGATTCCTGCCTGCCGGCGTTCATCTCTGCCGTTTTGTCGGGATGCTGCTGCTGCTGCTGCTGCTTTTAAGCCCTTGTCGAAATCCTTATTCAGTCCCTATCTTCGGAACTCAGATGGTTGCGCGTGAATGGGTTTGCCAGTTTGCACGCTCTGTGCGTCTCCCTGCGCTTTTTTCTAGGTGCTACTTCTGGCCTTCCATAATGCGTGGGCTCCTTGGGGGGGGTGTGTTGGCATACATAATTCACCAGTGAGTTTTTAGAAGAATCCCTACAAGTGACTTTTTGCTCTGGGAAGCATGAAATGGGCGGGGGGGGGGAAATGAGGAGACTGGATGCATCTTTTCTAACTAACCCAGTTTGATAAAAAGGCAGTTGTGAGGAGGAAAACCAGTTTTTGTGGTTGTTATGGAAAGCATCTGGGTCTTTAGTCACTGTTCGTCCTGCAGGATGGGCTTGTCTGCCTGGAGCACCTCTTGACCTCCGTCTAATGTGACTTGGCCCTTCCCGGGCCTTCTAAATGCTCAGATCCATCACTTTCCCCAAAGTTCTCATCATCCCCGCGTGATAAAAAATTAAGAATTCCTCGCCAGCTTTATAAGCCGGCCTGTCATTTTGGGATATGGAGACCCTGGGCTAGTGAGTAAAATTTGCCTTTGTGTAGGAATGGTCTTGTATTTGTGGCTTTGGGTTTGGCAGACATGGGACGAAAATTGAGGATTGCGTCAAGGATGTGGGAGAGAGAGAGAGAGAGAGAGAGAGAGAGACAGGAGATGGCAGGATGTGCAGTTGAGGTGTAATTGTGGCTTTTTGCTACAAAGGCCCCATCAAGGGGGAGAGAGGACCTTCAGTGTGCTTGTGAACGTTAAAAACAATCTTTAGTTAGGACCGCATGGATGCTCTGCAACTTTGGTGGATCAGCAGCATATCCAAACTGCCCTAGAGAGAGTAAAGGAGAGTTTGTGCACAGATGTGGTAGACAGATGAGGCTCAGTGTCCTGAAAACAATCCGGGCACAATCCTTCTTCACACTGTGTTGTGCTCACTGGAGATGTTGAGATGCCCTTGCTTAGGAGGCATAGACATTGCTGCTGATCCTGAGAGATAATGTTAAGGAACTGTGTCCCTGACCGTTGTAAGAGCCAGTTTGGGACATCCATGTTCCTTTGAGCTCTTTTAAAGCACAAGATGCAACTTGTTAGCTGGGGAAGAACAAGGTGGCTTCAGGTTTGTCCATCTTCTTCATGACAGGGGGGAAAAGGAGTATTTGAGACTTTGCTTACACACTCCCACCGACAAGGGCAGGGCAAGCCACGGTATGTAAACAGAGAGCAAACCCCGCTGCCTTTTAGCGCTGATGATGTTACCTAGTAGGGTCGTGAAACGTCTGCAAGAAAATTATCAAGCTCAGAGCGCCTCGAGGACCCCACAGGTCAATATTCTCTTCTCTTGGTACTTTGCTGTTTGTCTAACCCTAAAATAAAGAGAGGGGAGTGACGGGGTTGTAAATGGACTGCAGGTTTAAGATGGTCATCCTTTAAAATCTTCCTGGAGATCAAGTGGATTAACACCTCTGCAAAACAAGGACTTTTCTAGCCCAGCCTGACAATATCAGCTTCTCAGTTCGTGGACAGGCTGGAAAGAAGCCACGTTGGGCAGTCCGTGAGCCCTTGGGAAATACCGTCCCCCCAGTGTGGAGATGGGGGATGCTTTGCCAAAATACTTGAGCTTTGCTCCCGGCCTTCATTTAGGAACCCCGGGCTGAAGTGAGGCTGTTCCCTGCAAAGGAGCTCATTAAAAACGGCATTTCATTTCACGGGAATTAAAGGGAGTGGTCCAGCGCCCTGGCTCCCCTCCAAGTTGACGAATTACAATTTGCCCCCCTCCGGTCGCTCGGCTGCTCAAATTGGCAGCTCTTCCCTTCCGATGTTTCTCTCCTCAACTCTGCCAGCATCCCAGGGACGCCTCTGCTGCTGCTGCTGCTGCTGCTGCTGTTTTGCGTCCACAGCAAAGGAGTGGGTGGGTTCTCTCTGCCCCCCCCGGCTCTTTCGGGGTGTTTCTGTTTCCCCCCAAGAATTATGAAATGAGCCGTGTTGGTAAATCCTTTGCCGGACAGAGAAGATTGACCGTTGTGTAGGGTTGTGTCTGTACCTGGGGAATGTGAAGGAGGAATTCCAGAAGGAACTTTAGCTTAGTGAAAATCTCTGGGTGGCTGCGAAGCGCCTGGGTGCGATCTCTCCCTTGTAATCCCCCCTTCCCAGCTTCCCGTCTGCGGGATTAACCTGCCTCCGGACTTAGTGCAGCAATGGGAAAAAAGGCCTTGAGCCGTATCTGCCATTTATAGATTCCTTGGTTAGAAGCGCAGGCATCCTCAAATTAGGACAGATCCTTTAGTGACTGTTTGAAGTTACAACGGCACTGAAAAAATTGATTTATGACCGTTTTTCACACTTGCGACCGTCGCAGCATTACCCACGGTCACGTGATCAAAATCCAGAGGCTTGGCAGCTGGCGTGTACTTATGACGGTTGCAACGTCCCCAGGGTGGGTGGGTCACGTGATCCCCTTTTGTGACCTCCTGACCAGCAAAGTTAATGGGGGGAGCCGGATTCACTTAATAACCATGTTACTAACTTAACAACTGCAGTGGTTCACTTAACGACCATGGCAAAACAAGATCATAAAATTGGGTGGACTCACTTAACTGTTCTGGTCCCAATTGTCGTAAGTTGAGGACTACTATTTATTATTATCAAAATCTCGTCCTCCTCTCCTCTTCCTCCTCCTCCTCCTCCTCCCGCCCTCCTCCCAACATCAGTCACCATAAAATCATTTGGATGGCAAGATGAAGGCTTCTTCGGACTGTCTCTCTTTTCACCTCCCTTCGCCTGGAGAGGCAGGGGCGTTTCTCTTGGTCTGGCCCAGCTGTAGCTCTTTGGGATTTTTTGTTGCGTGTGTGCGCATTGTGTGTGATGGGCAGCTCAGCAAGGACCCACTGCAGGCAGCTGCCAGGGCTGAATGAGGAACGGAGCGTGACTTCCAGGTGCCGCGCCCCTCGTCCCTCCCAGCCCAGAGCCTGGCATTACCCAGCCGCAAGACACGGACAGGGCATCTCGTTGGGACTCGGACCACTTGGGTGCAGACTCCCCCCAAGCAAGGATTAAGGGGGAGTCTGGGATGGGGAGGGTCCACGAAGCCCATTCTTGCAGCCGAGGCTGCTTTGGCATTGCGCATCGCCCGTTTTCCAAATGACCGTTGCGTTCGCATGCGGTGCGGGTTGATCCCACACAACAGGTCGGCGTGCCTCTGCAGAAGGAAGCCTCCGCGCTTCCAGGTCTCCCAGACAGTCCCGTCTTTCTCCTCCCCCCAGGAGGAAACAACCCAACTCTGGCAAATGAGGGGCTGGAAAGGGCGGGTCTGACATGCAGAAGGGGCTCTGTCTCTTTCGCATGGTGCAGGGGCTTGGCTCTGCTACCCCCGCCCCTCCAGGGGAGGGGACGCAGAGCAAAAATCCTCTGCACCTCAGGAACACAACGGGGGGGGGGGACGCGGTCCCACACAGGGCATCGCTCCCCATATCCCGCTATTCCACAGGGATGCTTTTAAATGTTTTGTTGGTGTGTTAGCCTTCCAGGGAAGGGGAGGCAGCGGAACTGAGTGACTCACAGGAGCCCTGGCCAAATCCTGCTGCTTTCCCCAGGCAGCTCCCTTCCTTCCCCCCCTCGCCCCTCCTCCCCCCCCTCCATCATCCATGGCTTAGACGACTCAAGGAAAACGCCGCTGCCTCGCAGAGCCCCAGTGACAGCAGGCGGGAGTGCTGCAGAGAGCGAAGCCTGAAGCGACACACACATAGACACACACGCACGTACACTTTCTTGCGGGTGTGTGGATTCCCACATGGGGGGGGCTGGCTCCCTGCCACCCTACCCGAGCCACCCGGCCTCGATCCAAGGAATTCTTCACCTTAATTTGGGCTCTTCCGAGCAGCGGCTGAGAAGGGAGTCACTGCCCGGGATGGGATGAGGAGAAGGAGACCCAGACTGCTCTCTGGGGCTGCCAGAAGGAATTTGGGCATGCGTCAGACCCGCAGCGCAACAGTGCAAAACAAACAACATCGTCCTGGCTGAGCTGAAAAACACGGCCGCTGCCTCGGGGACGCCCTGATTTCCAGCGCCTGCCTTCCGAAGAAGTGGCGCTCCGGCATTCCTCCTGCTGGCCACGTCTCTGTTCCCAGACCTCGACCGACCTGGGCCAGGCTCCTGCCTCCGCTTGGCCAGCCTCCCTGGCACAGAAGAGCCAGGCTGGTGGAGGGATGTGGCATGTGAAGACCGAGGCTGGCCAGGAGACGGGCTCTGGGGCAGAGCCAAAATCGGAACATGGGAGGGAAGCCGGTGAAATGGTGAGCCCTCCCTCCCTCGGCACAGCTGCTTTCATGCGGGGTGGGTGGGAGAACAGACTGCAGGGGTCCATGATGAAGCAGGTCCCTTGTGGAAATTGCCCAGGGGGCTCGGTGGTCCTCCCTGATTCGCTTTTCCGGACTCTTTTTAAAATTCAGGAGCCCAGCTCCACTCTCCTTTGACCTGCTTGGGTACAGCCGCCCCCCCGCTTCCCCCCAGCAAGGAATTAAGCCGGGCAGTCCCTTAGGCCATAAATCGTGCTGAAATGGGTTTGGGGTTTTTTTGCTTTCTCTGCAGTTTTACCACAGGATGATGAATTAGTTTTCTTCTCTCCCCCCCCCTCCCCAAGATATAAATTGCAAAGGCTTCTTGCCTCTCCCCCCCCTCCCCATTGAGAGCCTGATGCGAGGACCCTGGCTTTGCCTTCTCCGTGGCAATTTGGCAGCCCGATGAGTGGAGATGGGTGTGTGGAAGGGTTTGAGCTTCAGGTGGGCGCTTTGGGGAGGTCGGTGGTCAGCGGTGGTACGGTGAAAAGGACCGGAAGTGGGATCTGGTAAGGTGGCCAGAGGTGGCATCTGCAGGTGCTTCTCTACTCTTGTGGCGAATGCGTGTTGAAGCGTTGTTGGGAATTCTCCCGAAGGATCTGTGTGGGACCATACTTTGCCCCCCCATGGAGGGGAAGGGGAATTTCTGTGGCTGTACGACGCCGGTCCGGCCTTTTGAGGACTCCTGGTCATCAGCTGCCTCCAGGGACCTTTGGCTTTATTGTCCCCTGCTGGAAGTCTTGCCCCAGGAGAAGCTGGATGGCCGTGGCTTCAAGAGAAGGCAGACGGCTGGGCAGAAATGAAGCCTGCCTGCAAAACGTGATCATTTCTTCCCTGCTTTAATGCAAAACCGTGCAAGGAGGGGGAGACTGGTGGCCTTTTGCAACCTTTGAAAAATCTGTTTCCTCTTAGACTAAGGCACCTTGCCGTGGCATTGTTGCAGAAGCAAAATCTTCAAGGTGTTTGCCTCTCCTAGCCTTAATCGGAATAGAGCTGGAAGGGACCTTGGAGGTCATCTAGTCCAACCCCCCGCTCAAGCAGGAGACCCTGTACAATTTCAGACAAGTGGCTGTCCAGTCTCTTCCTGAAAACCTCTTCAGCAGCACCCACAACTTCTGGAGGCAACTTCTGTTCCGCTGATTAATTGTCCCCACTGTCAGGAAGTTTCTCCTTAATTCCAGGTTGCTTCTCTCCCTGGTTAGTTTAAATGATAAATTAGTTTAGAATAAACCTACGGTACTCTGCTGCCACCAGATGTGAAGACCGATGTGTCCTGCTCCTTGAGGAGGAGGTCCCATTGCCTGGGTGCCAGCTGTACTTTTGAGAATCGCTGAGGTTAAAAGGGGGAGGGGGGTGTCTGCGTCCCGGTTCCTGTTGCACTGAGGATGTCAGCCTTCAGCAAGGGGGATTTCCAGCGGTCGCTGTGCAGAGTTCAAGAAGGTGGTGTGGGAAACCATGTGTAAATCACTGGAATTGGTTGAGCTGTAAGAGAGAGAACTTTCTGAATTACGGGGTAGGAACCCAGAAAAGCACGTCGCTTTTTCATTCAGAATGGGACATCCCCAAAACTGGCCGTCCTCTTCCTCTTTGTATGTTGTCCTAGTGTGTGCCAGGAGGCCCACACAACACAGACACCCACTCGGGCTCCGTCGTGGGAGCCGACTCAGCCCTCTGGGGAAGACCAGGAAAAGGGAGCTGGGAAAGTGTCCCCCGTCTTTGTTTCTCATCTCTTTCCTTTGGTTAATCCCTTTTTCTCTCCTTCCTTTCCCTTTTGTTCCGGGCAGCTTTGTTTCTCTGTCTGGGAAAATGGTACATTAACTCTCGCTCACACTCGCAAGGAGGAATTCTTTGGGGATGCATTAAATGGGTCAGTGCCTTCGGATGCCTTTCCCTGTTGTCTGGGAGATGCCGGCACGGAGAATCCCAGGGTGGGGAAGAGGGGTTCCCGCTGGGTTGGCCCTCTGGAGTAAGCCCCTGGAAATACTGTCCCCCTCCTCTCTCTCCCTGTCCTTCTCCCCCCCCCCATACAATGAGAAGCAGAGGCAGGACCAGCAAAGGGTGTGCGTGGGAGGAGGGGGCGTGACCGACAGGTCTGAGACCCTTGGAAGAGGGCAGAAGGATCTCTCGGAAGATGATCCTCTTGGAACCCTTCCTGGGTCCTTGAACGTCAGACTGCCATCACCCATTATTTAAAGGCATTCCCCATGCTGGCTGGGGCATTCTGGGAGTTGAAGTCCAACCATCTTCAGGTTGCCAAGGTTGAGAAACTAGAGTCCATTCAAGGTCACTTGAGGACTGCCCCCTTCTGGGTTGAAGAGGGGTCTTCCTGACCGTATTGGATGGACCTGTTGACGGGGAGGGGGCGTTCTTAGTTGAGCTTTTTTTGGGCAGGATGGTATGATTTCAGGTCCAGGAAAGTGATATATTCAAGCAGAATTGGGACCTCTCCCCCTGCAACTGCCTTGTTTTGTGCATCTGCCCGCAGCCTCACCTCTCCGAGCCCTATCAACAGTGCAAAGAGTGAACCAGGCAGCACCCCCCCTGAGGAGAAGGCAGGGTTTGACCTTGGCCACGAAGAAGAAGATGGAGGAGAAAAAGCAGGAATAAGGACAGGTAAGGGACAGGATTTTCCTACCTAGAAATCTGAGAGTTAAATCTGTCCGTCCATCCATGTCTGTCCTGTCCTGTCCTATCTTATCTTATCTTATCTTATCTTATCTTATCTTATCTTATCTTATCTTATCTTATCTTATCTTATCTTATCTTATCTTATCCTATCCTATCCTATCCTATCCTATCCACCCACCCACCCACCTACCTACCTACCTACCTATCTATCTATCTATCATCTATCTATCTATCCATCCATCCATCCATCCATCCATCCATCCATCTATCTATCATCATCTATCATTTAAATTTATGTGGCTGCCTATCTCCAATATGGGGGGGATGTCTAAGAGTCAGAAAAACTATAAAAAACAAAAAGGCATATAAAGATCATATGAACACCAATCAACGCATCCGTCCCTCAGGATGACTTTTCTGCCCTGTTTTCTGATGCTGTTTCTTGCTTTGGGCGAGGATGTCGACTGGCTGAACAAGGCCGTCCGTTTGAAACCGCTGAGCCCGATTGCAAAGGGATCCTTCCTTGATTTGGCAGCCTGCTTTTAAAAACAGACCATGTCACTAGCGAGAGTTGGAACTGGATCTGAAGGCATCTGCAACAAATGGAGAGGCCTGCTGTGGAACAGATGTGTTCCCCCCCCCAAGAAACTGAAAAATAATGTTCAGAGTGATGGTTTCTACTTAAAATATATATTAAATATATTAAGGCGGTGCAAATTCTTCTATCAGCTGCTAAAGCCGGGCCAACCTAGGCTGGTGGACACTTGAGGAGAGTGTTGTGAGTTGTGTTTTCCCAACTTGAAATCGTCTAAAGATGTGTTTAGCTGTTTTGTAAATATTTTCTGCAGTGGTTTTTTTTATTATGTCTCTTGAGATCAAGCCAAGTGTCTAATCATCTGTGCATGGTACAGGTAGCCAATTTACTAATTTATGTTTTAATAACATAGTACATTTTACTAATGTGATACCACAGTTGGAGCCTCTGTGTATTTTAAAGGGAAAAAGGGACAGAGGAAAGAGATTGGGACGTTGTTAATAAATCAAATAGGAGAGTGGGGTTTCTCAACCTCGGCAACTTCAAGACACGCGGACTTCAGTTCCAGGAATTCTGGGAGTCGAAGTCCACACCTCTTAAAGTTGCCAAGGTGGAGAAACACTGTGGAGGAATGAAGGTAGAGGGCTTTAAAAGGAATATAAATGAAAATAAAGATATTTAAGAAGCAGAAATCTAGTTTATTTCTCTCTCTCTCTCTCTTTGCCTTTGCCTTCCTGTTCTTCCCCCTCAGAGACCTGGAGCCACACTTTTCCAGAGTTAGACCACAGATATGTTGTTTCCCACCTAGAAGAAAATGGGGCTCGGCTGCCCATTGAATGGTCCCCAAAGTGCCCTGCCCCAAGTCTGGAGACTTCGTGGGAAGAGCATCTCCTGGAGCAGCAAGATCACTTAGAGAAAGAAATGGAAGAGGCCAAAAGGATGATCTCTGGATTGCAGGTCGGTCCTTCCTTCCTCATTCCCATTTCCTTCCTTCCTCATTCCCATTTCCTTCCTTCCTTGCTTCCTCTTCCTTCTCTGCTCCCTCACTCCTTCTCATTCTCATTTCCTTCCTCCCTCCCTCCCTTCCTCTCCTTCCTTCCTTTCATTCCCATTTCCTCCCTCCCTCCCTCCCTCCCCCACAAATCTAAGACTTGATGCTAAGGCCATTATTGCTTGCAGTGGTTTTGTCTGTGGCTTCCCTTCCTCCGTTTTGATTTTGGTACATTTCTTCAGAAGATCCACCCCCCCCCTTGACCTCTCTGGGTCTCCCAGAGAAGGTCGAATTTCCCCCTGGGGGGAGGGGGGGTTCCATGGAGCCGCCTGGCTGAGCGGGTGGCTCTTTGCCCTTCTTGCTGTCCTGCCAGGCGTTGCTGCTGAACGGATCGCTGCCCGAGGACGAGCAGGAGCGGCCGCTGGGGCTTGGCGAGCCGGAAGCCAGTCCTGAAGAGCAGCTGGTGAGCCGATTCTCCCGACCCCCTTCCTGAAGGGGCCGAGGGGGCGCTGGGAAATAACGGCTCCCTTTGGCCTTCAGGTCATCCTCCGGAGCCGCCTGGATCAGAGCCTGGAGGAGAACCAGGACCTGAAGGTGAGCAACAGCTGGAGACGGAGAAAGGGCTGCCGGAACCCTTTTAGGAAGCCTCTGCATCCAGATGTGTCGGTACAGGAAGTCCTCGACATACGACTGTAATGGGGCCTGCCTCTTACGGTTGTCTGTCGGGACGGTTGTAAAATGAGTCAGTTACGTGACCAGACCAACCTGGTTTTACGACTTAAAGCAGATACACTGTGCTTGTTAAGGCAACCGTTGGGTTCTGGGCGTTCCTGGCATCCGGCCTAAAGGGCAGCCAGGCTCGGGGGTGCAGAACTGATTGCAACCAGGATGTGGGCAGAAAGGGGCCGAACCCCGTCTCCCTTCTTTGGCTTCCTTGCAGAAGGAACTGCAGGCGTGCAAGCACGACAGCCGAAACCTGCAGGGCGTCAAGGTGAGAATGAACGTTTGCAAAGGGAGAGGGTGGGCAAGGAAGCAGGCAACTTGCGGGGGTCATTTCAAGCCCCGTGAAAAGCTGCAGATTTACCACTCGGCAGCATTGATAATAGGGGTCCTTGGAGCCTCAAATGGGGTGCATTTATTTATTTGTTTATTTGTTAGGATGCCCTGCAGCAACGGCTGGCCCAGCAAGACACTCTGATGCTTCAGATCAAACAGGAGCTGCTGAGAGCAAATATGGACAAGGAGGAATTGCACAGCCAGAATGTGAGTGGGTCTTTTTGCGCTGTGCCAAACCGGCTGACAGAGGGCGAGGGCTGCCTCTGGAGGGCACGGGACCCGGGAGGGTCTTCCCCGGTATCTCCGGGGGGAAGGAGGTGGGATGGCCAGGAAGCCTCAGTTCCACTGCTGGGGAGGGAGGGAGGGTGGTGGTGGTCCCTGTTGCCTTGCAGAGGGCCAGAAGGGCAGGTTTCGCATCTGCTCCCGGATGCTTCAGCCTGGGGTTGTCAGCCACAGCCCCAACTCTGTGTTTGAATCTTGCTTGCGCAGGCTGATCTCCAGAGGAAGGTGGAAGAGCGGAACCGGCTTCTGGCAGAGTACAAGGTAGGGGTGGGTCTTACCTGGGGGGGTGGGTCTTGGGAGCTACTGCCTCCCAGGTAACCAGGAAGTCCCTTCCCCTCGGCTTTCTGAGGCTCAGATTGTGGAGAATTCCCCACCAAGAGAGCCCAGGAGCAGAGGTCGTAGCCCCTTGGCAGCCTCTTGCTCCATCTTGTCGGCCCCAGTGGACATTCTGCTCTTCCCCATCTTGGGGTAGCTGCCCCGCGGCGCCCCCGCCCAGCACCTGGAAGGCTGGCCAGGGAAGGACCCGAAGCAGCCCCTTGGTCCTCTCCTGGCCGATGGCTCCCATCCTCCCTCCCTCCCTCTTCCAGAAAGAGCTAAGCCAGAAGGACCGGCTCCTGCACCAGCACCAGGCCAAGATGGAGGAGATGCTACACCAGCTCTCCGAGGCAGGCTACCAACAGGTAGGGGCTCCCTGCATCTCCCCGTGGCCTCCTTCCCCTCCAACGGGAGGCGTGCTATGCTGCTTTTATGCCCTGGCCAGCCGCCCAGAGTCCCATTGGATAGTGAGACGAGCGGCATATAAATTTAAGAAATAAAATGAAGTAAACCCTGCCCATTGGCCGATCTGCCTCTTCCCTCCTAGGCCGAGTTGGAACGGGAGCTGCAGCATAAAGAGGCTTTGCTGGCTCGCTGCCTGAAGAAGGATGTGGAGGAGGTTGGTGGTGCTCCAGTGGGCCGGGGGTTCACCTTTGCCCTGACCTCTAATTGTGGAGCAGCGCACTAGAAGAGGGCGAGTCACAGGGACTCTTGACAGGGCCCGTACCCTTAGTTTCCTTCTTCCGTTTTCTCTGGAAGGAGGGGTATGCAGGCCAGCCAAGACGTTTTATGACGCCTGCTAGAAGGGTGTGGGGTTTGTGGGGAGGAGGAGGAGGAGGAGGAGGAGGGCAATGGGGTGATGATGTAGGCAGCAATGGTGTTATTTTGGTAGTGGTTTGATCTCCAAATGTCAACAAGACATTGATAATCTAAGGAAAATAGGGCAAGCAAATCCTACTGATGATGTTACCCAACTTTCAGAAACTAAGTTGAAACAAGCTTGGGGAGCCAGCCACTGCCAAAATCTAAAACCTGAGCTACAGGTATTTTCTGTTATTTGAAAGTGATGATGTCATCCAGTTTGGGCCATGAAACGTCTGCGAGAAAACAGCCAAGCTCAGAGAGCCCCAGGACGCCTCAGAGATTAGGTCAACCCTGAGTTATTTGGGAGACGAGTGCGATAGACGGTTTGGGTCCCTGCCGGTTTGCAGGATGCCCAGGATGGATTGGCAAAGGGCGCCCCAGGAAGGCTGCCCTTTTCTCAAACTGGGTCACCCACAGAGTGTGGTGTGCCAGCGCTCTGCAGCTTCTCAGCCAGGCTTGGGAGCGGCTTTCCTGGCCTGGCCAACCAGCTTCCTCCTCTCTTGCAAAGCAGGTGATTCTCTACGCCAATCACAACTCTCAAAGCAATGGGTTCCTCCAGACTTTGGGGAAAGGAACGGCTTCCTCAACGCACAGAGGGGTACGTTCTGCTCTGAACCCAAGGCTTGGGAGGGGAGGTCTTTCCCCAGGCCTGGGGGGGGCCATCCTCAATTTTGCAAGCTTTTTGGGTGGGGGAAGGTTAGAGGAACTCTCTGAGCATTGGGATGGTGGCATCTACCACCTCTTGGTTTTGTGGACCTCTCCCGGCAGACCAGTGACCTGCAGCTGGTGCGGGAGGCCCTGCGCAGTTTGCGGAACAGCTTCAGCGGCCACGATCCCCAACACCACACCATTGACAGCCTGGAGCAGGGCATCTCCAGCCTGATGGAGAGGCTGCACCGCATGGAGATGCAGAAGAGGCAGGACAAGAGGGTAAGAAGCCATTGGTGGCTGTGGTTTGGCCTTCCCACCCTTTGGGGAACTCATAATTTCCTTCCCATGGGTTCTCAGAAGCAGCCCTCACGCTGGCCTTAGGTGGGACACATAAGCGTCCTTGTGCTCTGGAGTCTCTTCTCCTGCCGTGGAGGCGGCCATAAAGTCTACCTGAAGTCCATGGCCCGTGTGGAGGGTCTTCACAAAAGAGGTTCTGCTCTGGGCTTCTGGGACTGATCTGTCCAGCCACTTGGTGGGTCCTCTTTTCTCACCAGATCTCCTTCGTGCTGGAGCTGTGAAGGCAGCTCAGCTCCTGTCCTCAGCCAGGGTCTCAGTCTGAGGAGCTACAGGGCCCCTACTTCGCTCCTGTGGGGGTCCCTTTGAGCAGAGCTGTGGGTGCAACAACCCTACCTGGTGCCTTCGTTTCAAGCAGGGTCCTTCCATCAGGCCAAGCCATCTTCTTCTCTCCAGTGGCCCCGTGTTGGGAGACCCTGTTGTGTCTCTTCAGAGAGTGTCCCGGAAGGGCCACCCCAAGTGCTGATATCCGCTCAGGGGACGTTCAGCTCAATCCAAAGTGCTGGGAACTTGCAGGATTTCCAGTCAGCCAGTGGTTATGGCTTCAGTGTGGCTGGGGGCTTCTAGGCGCCTCTGGAAGAACCAAAGCTGGGTTCAAGCAATGAGAACCAGGTCATTGGCAAGCCTTGCACACTTAAAAGAAGAGAAGGCTTTTGGTTAAATGGTTGCAGATGCCATCTGGATGCTTTTCTCTCTCCCTCCCTCTCTCTCTCTCTCTCTCTCTCACACACACACACACACACGCACACACTGCTTCTTGGGCTCAACTCAGGTCTGAGTCTTTCTCTGAAAGAGAGCAGCAAGGGGGTCCAAGGAGCCCATCTCTCATCCATCTGCTTTCCTTGTGCAGGTCCGAGGGAAGTCGCCTGCAGGCCACGTGGGGAACGAATACCGAGAATCCTGGCCTTCCAATTCCAGTGAGTGCAGTTGCAGAGGGCCGCTCTCGTTCTTCAAGAGGCCCAGAGGACAGGGGCCCTGCGAATTATCCCTTTTTTGCAAACTGGGGCTGCCTTTCCTGCTCTCCTTGGTCGGTTGGACCCACTTCTTCCTCTTTCTTAACCCAAGCAGGCCGGCTTTTAAGCAGCCTGTCTGGATCCTGTTACGAGCACAAAGGGAACAGCCCCATCCCGAACACCTAATTATAAGAGTTAACTTTAATACATTGAAATATACCAGCCGCCTTTCAGGGACTCTGGGTGGCTTACAAACAATTAAAGCATTTAAAAAGAAGGAAACAACACAAAGCAATGTTAATTGGGGGGATTTTCTGTTTTTAAATTTAAAAATAAGTAAGTAGCCCTTAGCTACAGCTAGTCCTTGATTTATGACCACAACTGAGCCCAAAATTTCTGTTGCTGAGGGAGACATTGGTTAAGTGAGTTTTGCCTCATTTTATGACCTTTCTTGCCACAGTTGTTAAGTGAATCACTGCTGCAGTTAAGTTAGTAACACGGTTGTTAAGTGAATCTGACTTTGCTTGTCAGAAGTTCGCAAAAGGGGATCGCGTGACCCCGGGAGATGCGATCGTCATAAATGTGAGCCGGTTGCCAAGCGTCTGAATTTTGATCACATGGCAGCAGGGATGCTGCAATGGTCATAAGTGTGAAAAGGGGTCATAAGTCGCTTTTTCTCAGTGCCGTTGATGTACCTCTGAACTGTCGCTAAATGAACTGTTCTAAATTGAGGACTACCTGCATTCCAAAAGGGGGTGCAAAGTGGCTTCCTGAGGATAAGGCGCCCTCTAGTGGTCACAGGTGGGAATGCAGTCTTGGGATCCCAAGTTAAGGATATTGGTTTCTTTCTAACCCAGTTCCCCCCTCTTCCCCCCCAGTTCTTTTTATAAAGGTGCCACACAAAAGCCCACACTTCCTCCACCCAACTGTCCCTCACACGGCCCCTTTTACAATCTCCTTTTTAAAGCTCAGAATGGAAGTTCAAGGGCCGGCGAGCTGCGGGGAGGACAGTTTCTCCAATCCCTCTCTCCTAGTCCGGGGTGAACAAGTCTGGCCCGTTGGATTGAACAAGGCTGCGGGGGGTGAAATCGGCGCCGTCAAAAGAAAGCGGGGCCACCGCCTGGCGCGGCTCAGCCTGTCTTCCTTCTCTTTGCAGAACTGCCTCATTCTCACAGCACCCCAGCCGTGAGCAGCAGCGCCTGCACCAAGGTGCTCTACTTCACCGATCGCTCCCTCACCCCCTTCATGGTCAGCATTCCAAAGAGGTAAGCAAACCCCGCTCCAGGCCCCGTAACCCCAAGTCCAGACCCTCCTTCCAGCAGCCCAGTCTGGGTGTCTCCAGGGGATTCCCCTCCCAGCATGCAGGCGGTAGCCGTGCCCTTCCTCTCCCCCCCCCCCGTGCTTTGCAGGTTAGGGGAAGTGACGCTAAGGGACTTCAAAGCCGCTATCGATCGGGACGGGACGCACCGGTACCACTTCAAGGCTCTGGATCCGGAGTTTGGGACCGTCAAAGAGGAGGTAAGGGCGCACCTGGCAGGCGCGGGAACCAAGAGCGACACAGGCAAACACCCTTAGTATGGGTAGCCCTCGACTTAACAACGGCTCATTTAGTGACTGTTCGAAGTTACAACAGCACTGGACAAAGCGACGTACGACCGTTTTTCACACTTACAACCGTTGCAGCGTCATCCTGGTCACGTGATTTACATTCAGATGCTTGACAGCTGGTTCATATTTATGATGGGGTCACATGCAGCCTCCCTGGGGGTGTCACGTGATCCCCTTTAGCGACCTCCTGGCAAGCAAAGAATGGGGGGAAGCCAGATTCACTTAACAACCGTGTTCCTAACTTAACAACTGCAGCGATTCTCTTAACAAGTGTGGTGAGAAAGGTCGCAAAATGGGGCCAAACTCACTTCACAACTGTCTCCCTTAGCAACGTGAATTTGGAGCTGAATTGTGGCCCTTACGTTGAGGACTAGCCGTGGTTTCTTTATTGCTGTCCACCCGTGGACAGAATCTTGCCAGGGTGAAGCGTGCTATGTATAGTTATCTGATAAATGCTGTGAAAGATTTAAGGGGGGTCCTTTCTGTGCAGCTCTTGAAGGGCAATGAAGGGGGGGTTGCTCTGTCCCGCCCTCCCCTCACTGAGCCCCAGATTCTACCAACCAGCATCTTTTCTGTGGGCTGCGGAAGTCACCTTACACCACTGTGGGATGTTTCTTTTCCCTGGAAACGCTTGCGTTTGGCTCTCGCTGGTGGAGCGAAAGCCAAGGGGCAGGAAAGTGTGTGTGTGTGTGTGTGTGTGTGTGTGTGTGTGTGCGCGCGCGCGCTCATATGCATGTGTGAGCATGAAAAAAATCACACCCTGCAGTCCTGGAAAACAAGAACGTCCCAGTAAGCTAGAAAAGTGGGTCAGCTCTGTTTTTCCCCCCAGTGGTGTGCGTTTTGAGTTCTCATTTGTCGTGTTCAGAGTGAGATTCGGCTTCTCAAGAATTGTGGCGACAACCTCAGTGCCTGTCCTAGAAATGTGGGAAGAGGATATTTCAGGCCGGTTCCCAGTTAGAGGCAGGTGACTCCCAGGCTGCTTCCAGTCGCTATCTTTTAATCGAGCCTTTAATCAAGCTTTATATGTTTCAGTCGAAGGCTGCCCAGAGTTGCTCTCTGAAAGAGTACGGCTAGTCCTCGATGTACGACCACAATTGAGCCCAAAATTTATGTGGCCAAGTGAGACAGTTGTTAAGTGAGTTTTGCCCTGTTTTACAACCTTTCTTGCCACGATTGTTATGTGAATCCCTGCAGTTGTTAAGTGAATCTGGCTCCCCCATTGATTTTTGCTTGTGAGAAGGTCGCACAAGGGGGATCACATGACCCGCCCACCCTCCCGGGACACAGCAAGGGTCATCAATACATGTCAGCCGCCAAGCAGCTGAATTTTGATCATGTGACCACGGGGATGCTGCAACGGTCTTAAGTGTGAAGAACAGTCATCAGTCACTTCTTTCAGTGCCGTTGTAACTTTGACCGGTCACTAAATGGATTGTTGTAGGTCAAGGACTAACCTGCAGTTTATAAATTAGAGGGTTGGATAGATGGACTTTAACCTTGACAACTTTAAGAAGTTGTTAAGAACTCCCAGAGTTCCTCAGCCAGCTGGGGAAAACTGGGAATTGAAGTCCACAATTTTAAGGTTGTCAAGGTTGAGAAACGCTGCTGCGGATGGATGAATAAGGTTCTTCTCTTTGATTTTCATGTAGGTTTTCCATGATGACGATCTTATTCCCGGATGGGAGGGCAAGATTGTGGCTTGGGTGGAAGAGGACCATGGGGAGAACTAAAATCTTTGCTGTCGGCTGCTGGACGTGCCAGATACTCACCAAAAAAAAACCCCCAAACCCAACCCACCCCTCACACCAATGACACGTGTGATTTGAACTGCCAAAAGAAAGGAACCGCGATGAACTTTGGCTTCAAGGAAGGATGTCCGTCACGTTATAACCAAATACGTTCCCTTTCAACTGTTCCGACACACTGCCTCTCTGTTTGGTCAGGGATGGTCCTAAAAGGCTTCCTGCTGCTTTTGACCATCTGGAGAAGTTCGGTCAACGATGGACAGCATTAGGAGTAAGATTTACACGTTTGTGATGGCCAAAACTAGGAACTCTTTTTCCAGCACCGTTGAAGCTCTCTTGCCAGCCAATTTTTCCAAGGAACTCTGTGCCCAGGCCACATCAGGCACCAGCAAGATCTCCTCCAGAGATCCATTGGTTTGTGGTCCAGATCAAAGATCCAATCAACAGCATTGTGTTGGAAAAGGCCAGGATTGGTACATTTGCTTTTTATTATTTTGCATTCTGGTCTTGAAACTGTCCCTACTTTGAGGGTCTGTGTGAAAAAGATGGCCACCCATTGCTTCTCTGCCCAGGTTCCCCTTCTGGCTTTGCCTGAGGGAAAGACCCCAAGCTCCCCACTTTGCTTTTCCAGGCTCGTATTGGCACCACATGATCTTCTCTGCCCTACTTTCCTTCTGGATGCGCTTTAATTAATTCATCACCAGCCGCCTCAGAGGAAAGGCTGATCTCTCTGGTCTGAATTTGGCATTGATTTTTCCACTGAATGGCTAATTTCAGTCTGCCTTTGATCAGCGGAGATGGGAAGATGAGATGGGTGGGATGCGAGATAAAGGTTCACAAAGGGCTGCAGCAAAATTCCTGGACGTCTGCGAGCAGAAAGGGGGCAAAACTTCAGGCCTTTCTTTATGGGCTGAAGCTTTTGCGCACAACTCCAGCAACTGTCAAGCAGTTTTTGCCCCGTTGCCCTGCTGGCTCTTCTGCTGACAGCAAGTAGGTCATCTGCCTGGTGGGCCTCAAGCAGAATTTAATTTAGGCCCCCAGTGCTCACCCCACCACGTTTGCAATGGCCTACAAAACTGGGGGTTCAGCCCTTGGAACCATCAGCCGGCTGGGTGATCTTAGCCACTCTGGAACCTCTTAAGAATTTTGTACCAGTCGGACTTCCGATGTAAACAGGACAGATGCAGCAACTTTATGGACCTCTGAGTTTGTACAGAGCTTGGAGATAAACGCTCTAACGGAGTGAATTATTCATTCTTAGCTTTACAGAGAAAGCAGGCCTGGACAGGTTGAGTGTTTTAAGGGGGAATATTTCGATGCACAAAGCGTTTGCCGTTATCCTATACAAGCCTCAGTTCCTTAGGAGCCAGTCAGCAAACCGAAGTCCCCACAAGTGAAGAGTTACCTAGGTAGGTGTCTATAACAGGCCATCATGTCATGAGTGTGACATCACCTGCCCACCCATGCAGAAGTCTGTGATAACAGGGTACCTTTTTCTTTTACTCTCTTCCTGATTTTTGTGCTTTAAAATGCTGAATTCGGAGTAGGAAGTATCCCCTTTGCATATCTTGTGCAACAAAACGCCTCGGCTCTGCTTGAATGAAAAATAGGGTCCAGTGAAAGCCAGAATTTGCTTTAGTGTTGTTGCTTTGCTGCTTGCCATTCCGTCTTTCCTAACGTTGCAGCATCAGGCTTCAAAGCCTCATAGCTGCTCGTGTGCACCAGCCATCGGCAGGACCGTCCAGCCGTCTTCTATGTCCTTCTTGCGGAAGGCTGAAAGTCAAAAACAAATCGTGTCTTTGATCATTTTATAGATTTCCACACATCTGTTGGGTAAACTTGTTCCTGTTTCTTGGAATTACTTTGTATTGCTTTACATCATTGTTGAACAAGGACAGTGTATATTTTTATACCAGCATGAGTGCTGTTTTTTCCTGTATATTTCTGAATATTGTATTTTATCCATATTTCTAGGAAATGCAGAAAGGCTTTATACAGGCCTCTTGTTAATGCCAACACACCTGGTTCCTGTAATTAGCTTTATTTTGCTATGAAGTTATATCTTAAGTCTGCAGTGGTTTTCTATTCTACTTGTTTGTTGCAAAGACAAGATTTGTATGTTGTTTGTCCTATTGTGTCCTCTGTGTACAGACAATGGGCCTTTTGGAAAGCCTGTGTTTGTATCTGCAGTTACACTTTGAGTGTATCCTATTCTATAGGAGTTTTAAAGTTGGCTTCTGAGGGAACAGTGTGTGAGGGATGTCATTCCTGAAAAAAATACTTTTTTGTGACTGGTTTGACTGTTGCATGAATTTAGTGGGTTGCAAAGAGATTGCATGAAATTATAGTTACTTTTAAAAAGAATTTATTTCCGCAAGAGGTGTGCTTTAAAGTTAAAATTGTACATTTTTTAAAAAGAACATATTTTATTTAAATTTAATTAAGACATCTTTATCACAAGGGCTTATTGCCAGACGTGGGAAAACAGAGGTCAAAGAAGTGTAAAAGTGTTTTATGACCAGATTGGCATCTTTTGCTTCCATAAAACTAATCTCATTTTTTAAAATCTCAGTTTCTCTGAACTTTGTCCCTGAGATAACATAAACAGTGTTGCATTACCACTTCCAGGATCATTTTTTTCTCCCTTGGCACCATCCCCAACCTGTTTGCTCTTGAGATGGCTTGTATTGGAGCAGATCTTAATCCTAGGGCTAACCTGGATGAGGGTTATAGGATTTTTATCCAGCAGGAGAGCAGGCCTATGGAGTCTGCCCTAGCCAGGATGTCCAACCTTGGCAAATTTTAAGACTTGACAACTTCCAACTCCCAGAAACAGGGAGCAGAAAAGCAACCATAACAAAAAGGGTCAACCCTTGCCCTTTTCATTCAGGAGTTTTCCAACCTGTGACTCATTATGCTAAGGGGAGAGAGCAGATTCTCAGCCCCAAGTGTGTGTGTGTTGGGGGGGGATGTTTTTCCATTGAGCAAGACAGTAGTCAGAAAGCTGAGTCTCGGCGTGTGATGTTATTTCCTGTACAGTTCGTTTAGTGACCAGTTACAATACTGGAAAAAGCGATGAGACTCCCTTTGCAGCATTCCCCATGGTCATGTGATCCAAATTCCGACACTTGGCAACTGGCTCATATTTATGATGGTTGCAGCATCCTGGGATCATGTGATCCTGTTTTGTGACCTGACAAGCAAAGTCAATGGGGAAGCCAGATTCACTTAACAACCGTGTGATGACTGCAGTGATTCACTTAACAACCGTGGCAAGAAAGGTCGTAAAATGGGGCAAAACTGCTCAACAAATGTTGGGCTCAATTGTCGTAAGTCGAGGACTACCTGTATTTAATTCCGCGGCTCTTTAGAAATGCATTTTCTGGGCTTCTCTGCCAGCTACGGGTGAAACTCGCTCTTGCCTGCACACGTGCAACTTGCCCGTCCAAGGAGGGGCAGCGGCGCTGCGCTCCCAACCGCCAAAGGGACCCCCGATCCGAAGGAGTCCAAAAGGGACGCAGGCTCCGCGGGTCGCTTGGGGGGGGCAGCGAAAGGGGGCGCAGAGCCCACCATGCAAAGAGATGCCTCCCCCTTTCTTGGATGCACCCGCATTTGGGTCCGGCCTGCAGCCCCCGACCCGGCACGAAGCCCCCGCCCCCGCCCCTTTTTGCGCAGCTCCGCCCGCAGCAGCAGCAGCGGCCACGCGCAGCCTCGGGGAGCAGAGCGCATGCGCGGCCGGGGAGGTCGCCTCGGGTCAGGCCGCGCCGGCCGAAGCTCCGCCCTCTCCGCGCGCTGCTTGACGGCCCTTTTGCGACGCCGTCGCGTGACGCCCCGCCCCTCCGCGCCGCACGGCGCTGCCCGTCCGGGGGGGGGGGAGAAGGGAGGTCACCCGCCCGCCCTCCGCCTGACAGGACCGCTGCTCCGCCGCCGCCGCCGCTGCCGCCGCTCGGGCCGGGATGTGGCGGGTGCTGGCCAGGCGCCTGCTGGCGTGGCAGGGCGCGGCCCCGCGGGGGGCTCGGCTGCCGGGGGCGCGCGCGGAGGGGCCTCCCCGGGGCCGCGCCTGGGGCTGCTGGGCCGCCGCCGTTGGGCCCGAGGGGGGGGCCCGAGTTGGGGGAGGAAGGGCCGCCGCGCTGCTGCCCCCCCGCTGCTGCGCCCCCGCGCCCCCCCGCCGCCACCGCTGCAGCCTCCCGCCCCACCAGAAGGTGAGGGGCGCCGGCCCCCCGCCTCCCCCTGCCTTCTTTACCTGAGGGGGCCTTTCTCGCCTGGAATAAGGGGAGGGGGCTGGGGCGGGGGTCCCATGGGTCCCTTTGATGCTGAAATCCCCCACCCTCCCCTCAGGAGCCCACTCTGCCCCCCCCCGAGGCCCCCCCCCGAGCATGCCTCCCCTTGAGGGGCCTGGAGCGCCTTCCTGCCCGGCTGCTTCTCCCCCCTGGAGCCGGAAGGGCCCCCGAGGGGGGTCTGGAGATCTCCTGGAGGGGGAAGGGGCTGCGGCAATAAAGGAGAATATTTGCAGCTCAGGGTTGAAATGAGGGGTTCCTTGGAAGGGGCTGGGTCTGATCAGTGGAAACTCATCAAGGAGAGACTCAACCTGGAATTAATTAATTCCTGACAGTGGGAACAATTAACCAGCCCACCGACTTGCCTCCAGAAGTTGTGGGTGCTCCATCACTGGAGGTTGAGCAGGGGGTTGGACTAGAAGACCTCCGAGGTCCCTTCCAGCACTGCTGTTCTGTGATTTTTCATCCTTTTGTTTCCTCCACAGGTGCCTTTGCCTGCCCTCTCCCCCACCATGCAGATGGGGACCATCGCGCGGTGGGAGAAGAAAGAGGGGGAGAAGATCAAGGAGGGAGACCTCATTGCAGAGGTATTTTGAAAGGGCAGAAGCGGAAGCTTTCCTGCCAGGCTGATGGGAGGGTTGGGAATTTGACCCTCGTTTGTCACCTTTCCTGATAGGTTTCTGAATTAGCAACACTGTGCAGGAGGCTCTGCGTTTTTTACTCTGCTAACACTTCTTGTCACTCTTCGTGACTGATATGGGAGGTAGAACTTGACTTGGGCAGGATTGCTCAACTGTGTACAGTGGTGAAATGTATTCCAGGGGAATTGTTGTGTGTGTGTTAAAGGTAGAGACAGACAAAGCAACTGTGGGATTTGAGAGCATGGAAGAATGCTACCTGGCCAAGATCCTGGTCCCCGAAGGAACGCGGGATGTTCCCATTGGATCCGTCATCTGCATCACTGTGGACAAGTGAGTCAGACTGGGCAGGTTCCCAATATCTTTTCCTTCCTTCATTTTTCTTTCTCCCCTGTAGATTTTTGCCCAATTATTCCAATTTTAAAAAACCTCCCACTATCACAACTTCTCCCTTTAAAGGCACCCGTCTTTCTATTGAGTTAATGTTCTTTTTCAACAGCAAACAGGTCCCGGGTCTTTTGTGGTCTTGCTTCCCATCTTCTGGGCTTAAGCGTTGAGTGGGTTCCCGATTGCAGCGTTAGAGGACTGCCATCCCTTGACAGTGGCTTACGGTTCCTTCCTTCTTTTAGGCCTGAACTTATTGGCGCCTTCAAGGATTATACTTTGGATTCAGCAGCTGCCACCCCATCGGCCTCGGTGCCACCCCCACCACCTCCAGCAGCTCCCCCCAAACCAGCAGCTCAGCCATCTGCACAGGCTCCAGGCAGCTCCTATCCTCCCCATATGCAGGTACGACCCTCCTCCCAGTTTGTATTCGCACTTTAGCTTTAGAGCCCTTCATAACCTCCAGACCCGTTGCCTGCTGTGAGCCTCATTTGCTGAGGGAGCAAGAGAGCACGTGGGCTGTTTTGATGGATCTGAAGGCCTAGTGGGTGATTCCATTGTCCAGGCATGGATGGAACTTCCAGTGTCTGTCGCGTGACTTTGATTCTGGCTGTGAACGTTGAAATTCAGAATTCAGATGCACTGGTTATATAATCAGAATGTTCCTTTGCATGATGCTCATGCTTCTCTTCTTCAGAGGAATTTTTTGTTCGGTTAAATGTCCGCAGTGCATTTTATCTTTTAGTTTATTCTTTGTAACAGAGGCAAAGAAGGGCAAATGTTGACTGGTAATACTGGATTTTGACATGCATATCAGTGCAGTGCTGCCTTTTCCACTCTCCTAGATTCTTCTTCCTGCTCTCTCTCCTACAATGACAATGGGCACCGTTCAGAGGTGGGAAAAGAAGGTTGGCGAGAAGCTGAGCGAAGGAGATTTATTGGCAGAAATTGAGACAGACAAAGCAACAATAGGTGAGAATTTCTCCATCCTCAACAGCAAAATGGACAAGATCCCCTTTTTCATCCTTACAACGTTAGATAACTGCACCGGATGATACTGCCAGAGCAATATTTGAAACATTATTTATTTGCCTGGTAGGATTAGATATTTGCCAAAAAAAAAAGTTCCAGATTGTTTGCCTTGCAGATGGCATCTCCCTATTTCCTAATTTCATGGATGGTTTGTCGGTGATCCTGTTTGCTGGAATGCCTGATGATTTGTTCCATCTCCAAGCTTGGCTGATTCCTTTCCCTTCCAAAGTGCTTGTTTCTCTCCCTCTACTTTGCAGGCTTTGAAGTGCAAGAGGAAGGTTACCTGGCAAAGATCTTGATACCGGAAGGCACCCGGGACGTCCCCTTGGGAACCGTTCTCTGCATCATTGTGGAGAAGGAATCCGACATTCCTGCTTTCGCAGACTACAGAGATGTTGGGATCGCTGATATCAAACCTCCCGTGTCCCCACCGCCTCTGCCCCCAAGCCCTGTACGTGCAACCTCCAGGAGGAGACCTCGGGGGGGGGGGGGAAGCGAAGTGGTGGCGGGGTGCCCAGCTGATTTCTCAGAGCCCCAGAGAGATTTCAGCTTCAGTTGCTCTTGGGCAAAAGACTTTCTTAGCTGGAAGTGGCCTTTAGATATTCATTCATTCATTCATTCATAAAATTTATTGGTCAACCATCTTACCACAAGGTAACTAACTCCCTGCAGCTTACAATAATAAAAGATATTATATATATTAAAAACATAACGCCCACAAATGCTATTAATCCTTTACAAAGGAAGTGCAGGACTGTTCCTATGCCTTCTTTACCTAAAAAAAGAAAAACTCTTTGTAAAAAACTACCTAATAAAAAGGCTACTTACCAGTTTAAAGAAAACATATCAGGGTGATGATGAAGCTTCTATTGGGTGGCAGAGAGACTTTTAGAGAGTTTGGATCGGATAAATTTAACAAATAATAAGCGGTCTTTCCTGGCCTGCTCCCAACTAGCACTCGTGAGTTTTGACTATGTGTGAATATCGTTCTGCCATTGTCCTGTTGCATGGAGGAATAAAGATGGTTAATGCCACATCCTAGGCCAGGGGTAGGCAACCTTAGCTATTTTATGACTCGTGGACTTCAACTCCCAAAATTCCTGAGCCAGCCATGCTGAGGGGAAGGGAGAGGTTTCCAAGCTGAGCCAGGCTGGCTCAGGAATTCTGGGAGTTGAAGTCCACGAGTCATAAAAGAGCCAAGGTTGCCTAGCCCTGGCCTAGGCTCATGTTCCTGGATGCAGCAGAGTCAAATGAACTTGGAACGGTGGAGAATTTCCAAAAGGGTCCATCTTGTGAACTCTTCTGTCTTTTTATTTCTTAAGGCAGGAGCTGTTTCAGCCCAACCTGTTGCCTCTTTGGTCAAGACTCCTGCACATAAAGGGAGGATAATCGTGAGTCCTCTGGCAAAGAAATTAGCCACAGAGAGAGGAATCGATCTCTTGCAGGTGAAAGGTGAGCAACATCTTTTCCGAGGCCTCGTCAACCATCGCCTAAAACGGCTTAATTTTTTGTTGGGTAAGAAGAACTTCCTTGTATGTCTCCTCAGGTACAGGGCCAGAGGGACGGATCACAAAGAAGGACATTGACTCCTTCGTGCCATCTAAAGTTGCCCCGGTGAGTAGCCTGCTGGTTCTGCTGTTTAGCAGGAAAGTATCTGCAGAGATTGATTTGGGGAAACGTCATCCTAGGGGCAGGGAGAGGATTCTGTCTCCTGCTTTGAGCCGGTGGTCTTCGCTAGGAACATGATGCAAACATCAATTTTTCACCTGACTTTCCAAAGGCTGTCCAGCGGACTTATACACCGGCAAATCTGCCAAGGATTTGCTTACTGCATTTCTGGTACTCAGCCTGTTTGGAGAAGGTGTGGGAACCTGTGAGCTGCAAGCTGCAGGACAAGATCTGGCTAGGGCAAAAGTCTGCCCGCTTTTTCACTGTCATTGTCACCGTGGTGTCTTTTTTGCTGCCCCTTCCACAATTCTCCCAAGTTCTTTTTTTCTTTCCCATTGAATTGAGTTTCTTCTGCTGAAAACTTGCTTTCAGACACAGCAAAGGGAAGAGTTAGAAGTATCTTGTAGATTTGAGAAAATTTCACCGCAAGAGAGCAGGGAGGGGTCTTCAGTGCAGCTTTCAAACTTCTACAATAACATGGAGAATCCTAAGCTCTCTTTCCATTCTGCCAGCCGACCCTTTGGTGCTTTTTCATTGACGCGCTTGTATTCCCACAGGCCCCGGCACCGGGTGCAGCTCCTCTGGCTGTACCAGCTCCCCCAGTTGCAAGAGGAGTGGCTGCAGCTGCCCCCACAGGTGTCTTTACTGATATTCCCATTAGTAATATTCGAAAGGTAAGTCACAGACCTTGGCGCACTTCACACCCTAAGCAGGCAGACAGACTGAACAGCATTTAAGCTTGGCCTCTTAAGTTGTGAATTGAAGTCCACACATTTTACAATGGTCAGGGGTTAGGTTAGGATAGGGATGGATGGATGGATGGATGGATAGAGGGAGGGAGGGAGGAAGGGAGGGAGAGAGAGAGAGGGGGGGGGAGAGAGAGAGATCCTTTGAGTCTGGCCCAAAGTTAGCCAGCTGGCTCTGTGCCTAAGGCAGAACTAGAATCCAGGCCTAACAGTTTGTAGCCTGGTGCTGTAACCACTACACCAAAGTAGTGGTTAACTGAGACCCATGAAGAGGCTTTGGGATGACTTCTGTTCAGTCCTTGCAGGGGGTGGAGGCTAGGTTTTGACTTGGGGAATTTTCTTTGGAGTTGCTGATGGGGGGATTTTAATCGACTTCCCCACTCTTTTTTGGGGGGGGGGGGAATTTGCATTCAAAATGTTAATCTGGAAAGAGAAGTTGGAGTAAGAATTAGCCAGAAATGATTAGACAAAGTGACATCAGGTACCAAGTATTTGGAGGTAATTTTTGACTAATAGTTGGGAATCTGCTTTTCTGGATATTTGAAAAATGGTGCACTAAAGTGCCTAGCTTTAATATGGTCGATATTAAAGCACTTAACTTCATTTTAAGTAATGTTATCTAATTATGCGCATACTGCTTTTTTTGCTTATAGGTGATTGCCCAGCGTTTGATGCAGTCTAAACAAACAATACCTCACTATTATCTCTCTGTTGATATAAACATGGGAGAAATATTGGTGCTGAGGAAAGAACTCAACCAGGTAACTTAATGATTGCGACTTATGCAGCAAATTGGATGCTTATGTACATCTAACTCCATCCTTCCAATTAGCTGCGGATGTTCCCTCAAATTTGCATTTCTAGGATTTCTGTCATTTCTGTAATCTGAGATTTGGAGAATGTAAGGGAAAGGTAATTCATTTAGGGCTAAGTCCGTAGGAAAACACAAATTTTACAAGTATAACAAAGTGACACTTAAAATTGTGACATCAAAGTAAACCCTGTAGTGTAGGCTCACAAGTAAAGTAAAACCATTTCTTTCTAGAACTTGCTTTTGAGAAAAATATGCACGTTCAGTTTGGAAAGCGTAGAAACAGCAAGTGTGAATGGAATCCCAGGTTTCTTAACTGGGTCATTCTGGTTGCATAATAACTATTGTACTTCTGATGGCAATAGGATTATATACATCTGGCTGTTGGTTTTCTTGAATTAGGTGCCTTCCTAATATGTGAACTTCAGTTCCCAGAATTCCCCGGCCAGCTGGGGCATTGCTGAAAATCCTGGGAATTGAAGTCTATTGTTTTTGGAGGTTCCCCAGTTTGGAAAGAATAATTCTTTGGTAACTTTGCTCAGTGATCAATTTGACCAATATTTCTTCCCTTGGGTGTTCCTCTGCAGGAGATGCCACAGAATACCAAGCTCTCAGTCAACGACTTCATTATTAAAGCTTCAGCTCTGGCCTGTTTGAAGGTGCCTGAAGCGAATTCTTCGTGGCTCGAAACAGTCATTAGGCAGTAAGTATACAGACGGTCCAGGCAGGGGTGAAGGCTTGGCTCCTCCTAGAAGGCCAGTTAGGCTGTTATTACAAGAAGCATCTTGCAATATTTATTCCAACAGATTTTGTGAGTGGTTACGGACTCTCCCCAATGGACACACACTTTCTGTCTTTCAGAAACCACGTAGTTGACGTAAGCGTGGCGGTCAGTACTCCAGCAGGGCTTATAACTCCAATTGTGTTTAATGCACACACAAAAGGGTTGGCCTCCATTAACCAAGATGTTGTCACATTAGCCAGCAAAGCGCGGGAAGGCAAGCTTCATCCCCACGAGTTCCAGGTGAGCAACCTTCCCTGAACTGTCTCTGCATTTGCGTGGCTCAAAGGAAACGTTGCGTAGATTTGGTTATGATGCCTTTTCCTTTTACAGTTCACAACACTCAACACCAGTGATTGTGCAACAGCCTTAAGGTGTGTGTTTCTTTACAGGGAGGAACCTTCACAGTCTCAAATTTAGGAATGTATGGCATTAAGAATTTTTCGGCTATAATCAATCCGCCGCAGGCTTGTATTTTGGCAGTTGGTGCCTCTGAGAAAAGGCTGGTCCCGGCAGATAATGAAAAAGGGTAAATGTTTTCTTTTTTAAAACAAAAATGCTTCAGTGGAAAGTCAGCATCTGATGAAAAGGGGTGCCATATTTTTTGTACGAGGAAATGCTAAAGATAGTATTTTCCCTTCTCCCCACAGGTTCGATGTGGCCAGTGTCATGTCTGTGACGCTCAGCTGCGACCACCGTGTTGTGGACGGGGCAGTGGGGGCCCAGTGGCTCGCAGAATTCAAGAGATTCCTGGAAAAACCAGCCACGATGCTGCTATAGTTTTTCAAGGACTTTGGCGACCTAATTGCTTCATTCTAAAGAAGCTATTTATATATCGAAGGGTTAAGACTTTAAAAAAAATGTTTCCTTTTATTTTTTAAAAAAAGTCTATAAAAAGTGGCTGGTAATTTTGAATTACCAGTCCTAGAGATTTAAAGGTTCTGCGGGGGGCTTTCCGAAGCCAAGTACAGCTACGCTTTATCTTATTCAGTGGGTGAATTTGCAGACTTTCCCCAGTTGTTGAAAATAATCATGTGTTGTAATGCGTCTGATCACAATGTTGCAGGGTATCACAGGCTGCTACCCACCCCCACCAGCTAGATGGCTCAGCCTTCATTTTCAATAAAACTGGCGATTTGAATATGAAATAACAAAAAATGCAAATGTAGATTTGGCACAATTTAAATTTTCAGCAGAAAAAAATCGATCCCTCCCCCCCAAAATGTGTTCTAAATACTGCAAAAAAAGATGGATCAGAGCAGTTGACATCCTAACTTTGCAAAATTCAACTGTTAGACTTTCTAACAACGGGAATCCTTTTAGTGCACTGCAAGAGAAAATGAATGTTTGAGCCTGAACGGCTCTTTGAAACCCTTGTGACAATTTGCCTTATGTGAGTTTCTGTAATTTAAGCATGTGTTGTTTTGCTTCCTTTCTAGGTCAGTAAACGCTGTTTTACTCCAAGCAGAAGTCATTTGTTAAGGGAATTGGTGAAACTGGGTTCAATTAAAGATAAACAACATATGGACTCTCATTACAGACTCCACCATAGGTCCCCGTCCCCCCCCCCCGCCGCTGCTTAATGGTCTAGGCTGGGCAATCTGGGACTTTTGTCTTACTAAAAGGAATGTGAGGGCGCATTTCCATCATTTAAGCAAGGGTTGTGTACAGGAATGTGAAAAAATCCTATCACGTTTTGAGGGTTCCGTCTTGTGAAATCTCCTCTCCCGTGTGTGAAACTGCTGTTTCCCATTCACAATGAACTGTCTTAAGCAGGAAGCTCTCCAGAAGTTCTCAAAATCAGCCTATATTGCAGCTGCCCCTGGGCCTCTTAACAGTCTTGCATTTGAAATGGGACGTTGACTTCAGAATAGCTGAAATGAAAACTCTTGCATGCCCCTAATTGTATGAAAGAAGGAAAACCCCAGTTCCTTGTTATCAGCTGGCCCAACCAGATGTGACTTGTGCTTGAATTCCACTGAAATCAGTAGGATAATTAGGCCCAATTCTTTCAAATTCAAAGAAATCAGAACCACCTTTTTGCTGGATCTGGTTGCTGTTCTGGAACAGCTTTGCTTTCTTGTCCATCCCAGGCTCAAGAGAAACAGAATTTCATAAGTCATATATAAATATGTACATCTTTGCTAGAAGTGGAATTACTTTGAAAAAGGGCCCAGCCATGTTTTTAATTGTGTCCTAGGTATACAGAGACGCTAATGGGAAATGCCTGTTGTTTTCCAAGAAGCTAATTTCAAAAGGTGGATCATGTAACTGCTAAGTGATGTGACCTGAGCAGCCAAGTAGACTATTAACCGATTCACCCCAGGTTAATCTGTATGTCACCGCTTCATTAAATATTGTCTCTTGTCAATTTGCGCTACCAAATCCACTACAAATACATACATGCAGTTAAATATTTTTTTCTCAGAACCAATTTGTTGAGTTGGTTGTAATTCAACCATTTGGAAACAAAAGCGCTTAAAACATCTCCAGTTGGTAACAGATTGGTATTAAAGGTTTGATGTTCTTTAGACTGCTATTCGTTTTCCTGACTGTTGTTTCTTTGCTTAGCAGTGCATAGACATTGAATATAATGATTTGGTGAGCAAAAATGGATAAATACCATTATCCTGTCAAGTGGGAAGGCATTTGGTTTCTCAATTCTGGAAGGCCTCTGCTGCTAACTCTGGAGTCATTTTCAATGTTTTTAGCAATTTATTTTTTTTAATCCAAGTGAACCAAAAGGTCGGAAAGAATGTTCTTTTGCAATATTTAGCACTTGAACGAGCCTTCTTTAAGGAATCGCATCCCTTCAGTGGTGTCCGCAGGGTATAGTCAATATGGCAGCCATAACCAGATCAAAGTTATGACCATTTTTATTTGGGCACAACTTCAAACATACAGTTGTGGATGTTATCTTGAATGCTTTGTCCACACCTGCAGATGCAACTTATTTCTTTAAGCATTCTTTAAATTATGAAAGGGTTTTTATGTTAAAATGGCGAAACAACATGGCTGGCTTAAAAGAAGAAGCAGTTAGAGGAACAAGTCGGCTTTGGATTAAAAAATGTTCCACCCATACAGTATTTTCCCCTGCTTCTCCAGGAAAATTTAAACTGGCTCTGAGGCTACAGGAAGTTCTCTAAACTGTTAAAAATAGTTCAGATCCAGCAATGGTTGAAAATGAGGTTTTTTTCCTTTATTGTTTTGGTTAATGGGGGAAATAAGATACAAAGTTCATTTATTTGTTAATCTTTTACAGTTAAACTGCAGTAGAAACTATGCCTACAGAACAGCCGTCAAAGTAATGTTAAAGCATGTATTTAGGGGTGCATTTTATCCTCGGTTTTTACATCCCCAAAAGGCAGCAAGAATTTTAGCCTTAAAACTTGGAAGAATACAATAGAGGCATGTAACCAGTATACTTAATATTAATCTGTGCAAAATGCTGAATAGGAAGTGCTGGACAAGAAGATGAAGTTTATCAAGAGAAGGGGAGAGGGTGTATTCCCACACCGCATCAGCTAATGTCATTTTCCCTTGTACACAGGCATTCTGACAAGCAATATTCCTTTCTTCTTATAAAACGTTGCTGATGTTGCTTCTTCATCCACAGATGCTGGAAGATCCACCTGCAGCCTGTATTTTTCAAGGCACTCGACCAAGACATCATCCTGAAAAGACAATGCAGGGAGATATCTGAGATTCAAATGGGGCTGGCTGGCAAAACTGGAGGGGTAGAAATAATATGCAATTTGTAGCTGCCTCACCTTAGAGATACTCAAGTTACACTCAGAAACACCGCAAACATCTGGCAGTTCAATTTTCAGCTCAATTTCTAAGGGTTCCTCATCTGCATCCTTTTTGGTGGTCATTTCGTAGGCAGGTTTGTGCACCTCTGGCTCGTCCGTAGTGGAAATCTCTTCAATTAGATGCTTTTTGGAAGCTGCGGGGTTCTCTGGCGGCAGAATAAGGCCACTGCTGTCTTCGGCCATGAGGCTTCTCAGTTGGTTGAGTGTCACTTCTTCCCAAGAAGATTTTCAGACACAAGAGTTTAGACAAATAAGTGGAGTGCATTGCTATAGAACAAAAGCATGTTACATAGCAATAGCACTTAGACTTGTAAACCGCTTCACCATGCTTTACAGCCCTCTCTAAGCGGTTTATCTTGTCCCCCAACAATCTGGGTCCATTTTACCGGCTTCAGAAGGATGGAAGGCTGAGTCAATCTTGAGCTGGTCAGAATTGAACTCCTGGCAGTGGGCAGTGAGTTAGCCTGCAATACTGCCTTCTAACCACTGCGCCACCAGGGCTCCTGCCTCTTCTCCCATTTCCAGTGTTTGCAGTGATGTTTGTAGTTAATGGTCCACTAAAATTGTTAACTGATGACAGAAATCTTAGCTGCTACAATCATGCAGTTAATCATATATGGGAATGTAACACACTTCTGTATGATGTACACACACGCTTTTCAACACTTGTCTGTAGAGAAAGCCATCCCATCCATTTCAAATAAAGAGGACAACTCTTTAGGTAATACTTGCCAAGTGCAATGTTTTATAGATACTTTCATTTTTTACATTTCCATATTACCCTTCCATAAGGGGACAACTAGAAACAAATTCAGTGAAGAAAGGTATTTCCCAATATTAACAATGGTCAGGCAGCAAGTGCCTGCTTGAAAAGGGATGTTTTTTTAGTGCCTCATGAAAAGCTGGTGCAAAACACCTTCAGGAAGCAGCGTATTCCTATAGTGAGGGGCCCTACCCCTCTTCTCAGGGGGATAAAGTCCTCAGAAGGCTCCTTTTAAATACATGAGATGGGTAGGATAAGCAACCCGCCCCCCGGAATGGCACCTTGAACGTTACCTTTGTTGGGGTTGCTCTGGGCCAAGGGGGGCTGTCCTTTTCTCAGGCTTTCCCTCATCCTTTCAAGGCTTCCTTTCAATTTAAATTTTGCCACGCTCCAGGAATGAGACAAAGTGACACTGAAATGCTCCTCAGCATACTTGAGTGATAGGTGGATCAACTGGTCCTTCTCTGGTGGATTGTCCTTGACTCGCTCAAGAACGGATGGATTGTATGCGATGTCAAGGATGCTGTAGATCTCTACGAGAAAAAACAAATACAATTTATTCTTTCCTCAAATATATCCTTGCCTGAGTTTACAACTGGACCAACTGAATCATGTAAGTTTCATTCCTGTTATCTTACTGTTATCCGTTCCCAATGTTTCTTTTGAAGGCACAAGGCAATATAATACCTCATGTCAACTTGTAGCAGTTACCACAGTAACCGAGATTCTGTAATAAGAGATTACCTAAATTATCTGATCGCTTCTCCATTTTGCCAGCACTCAACAGAACTGGCTCTGAGGGTGACTTGGGAGCAGGGATCCTATTCCAACTGCACAGATTTATGAATAGGCAGATTTTGGTAGGTTCCTATCAGAAAAGCACAAGACAAAATAAAACCACAATCAAAACTACATGATTTATTAAAACACACATTCATATAACTGACAACCAGATATTCACTTTAAGCAATGTCTTCTTTACTTCTCTTACTGACTGAAAAGATGATGGTGCATCTGGAATATTTTCACTGCTTATCAATGCCTGATGCAAACAAGAAACTAGTAAATTGTGAAGGAACATACAAAAGAGTATTTATCAAATGCACCAATGTACACACTGTACATTATTTTCAAGTCAAAGGAAGGCTTGGCATTCTGCTAAGAGGAGAAAATGTATCTGGCCCTTTATGTTTCTTTGCTGTTGCTCTGTTGAATGTCATCCTACCAAGATGCAGGTCTTCAGGCACAGCCAGGGCTCTGGGGGAGCATAATGCTGCTTTGCTTCCTTTAATTGCTGCTGCATGAACTGGCAGTAACTTCCAGGGTTGTTCTCGGCCATGTCATCCAGCATTGTCCACAGCTGAGTTGCTTTGCTCAGCATCTCCTCGGAGCTACAAAGAGCTTCCATGGCTGCTCCTTAACAGCAAAAAGATGCTTCTGTCGAGGCTGTGACACCGTAAGTGAAAATACTTCAGCCCAAAGCTGTTCGGTGATGCAGGACCTCTCTTGCTGATGTTAAACCTAAGTGGATGAGAACAGAAGCAGAATTTTTTTAGAAGTCCTATTGTCCCTTTAAAGGCTTTCTTCATTAGCTTCTAACATAAACTGAGTTAGGCTAATCGGGTTGTGTGTTACTTTGGCAGGCCTCCTGGTCTAGTTAAAAGCCCAGCCAGATGGTACAGAAAGGGGAGCTTTCTTCTCCCCTTGGCCTCTCCTGTACGTAAGAATGGCATGAAACAAAACACAAACCCCACCATTAATCCTTTGAAAAGCAACCATTATGGGAAAAGCGATGAAAGGCAATTAGAGGTAGCCAGATTTGCCCCCAAGCAGGCAGCAATGGAGGTTCTCTGCTGACTGCTACCCTCATGGCATTCCTCTTTCCCATCCAGCCAAGATGCCTCTGGGGCAAGGCTTTTTCCCCCTTGGCCACTTTAAAAGGGGTGGACTTCAACTCCCAGAATTCCCTGACTATGCTGGCTGGGGCATTCAGGGAGTTGAAGTCCACCTCTCTTAAAGTGGCCAAGGGGGAAAAATAACTCTTCCAGAGCCTTGACCTGGGCATCATTCAGGGTTCCAGATACGGTGCCCCACTTGCCAGGGCTTGGTGCGGCCCCTGCGCCCTCCTGGCAGGGATGCGCACGCGGGCCACCTGTTGAAGAAAAAACGGCGGCCACGGAGGGCTGCGAGGGGAGGACTTTTCTCGCCCCTGGGGAGTCGAGGGGGCGGGAGCCCCCCCGCCCTCGCCCTCGCCCCAGCCGATTGGGATGGCTCTCCCAGCGACGTGGCCCTGGAGGCGGAGGCGCACGAGCGGTGGGACTCCCAGCCCCATCATCCCCAGACGAAGGGCGGCAGGTGCGACGAGCCCCGCATTACCGGTGGGTCGCCCGGGCTACGGCCACGCGAAAAACCCGCCCCTCGGCCGCCGTTGCCAGGCGGCTGCCGGTCGCCATGGCAACCCCGGAAGCGCCCCGGCCGGAAGCGGCTCCGTCGCCTTCCGCCGGTCGGCTCGTTCGGCCGCGCTGGCGGGTTCCGGGCCTGGGCGAGCCACGGTGGCGGCGCGGAGCCAGGCGCGCTCCCGTCCCGGGTCCGGCAGGGAGGGCCAGAGGAGCGGCGGCGGCGGCACGCGGGGCCTGGTCGGCGGAGGGGCGGCTTCCCGCCGGCGCTGGGTGGCCTCCCGTCCCTCGGGCGGCCCGCCCGCCCGCCCACCCCGCCAGGTAGGCCTCCGTCGCGCGGCGGCCCCGCGAGGCTGGTCGGGGAACCGGCCGCTAAGTGAGCCAGGCTCCCCGCGGCGCTCGGCGGGGCAGAGAACCGCGTGGCTGACCTGTTGAAGGGGGTCCCTCGGCTGGGCCTGCCCGCCTCGGCCGTTGCAGACTGGGGCAGAGGAGCCCTTTCTCCTCCTTGGTTACTTCCTTCCTTCCTTCTCTTTTCTTTCCTCCCTCCACTTTTCTTTCTTTTCCGTTCTTCCTTTCCTCTCCTTCCTCTTTCCCTTCCCCATTCCTTCCTTTCCTCTCTCCGGCCTTTCTTTCCTCCTCTTCCCCTCCTTTTCCTTTCTTTTCTCTTTCCTCTTCTTCAGTTCTTCCTTTCCTCTCTTACTCCTTTCCTTCCTTCTCTTTCTTTCCACTTTCCTCTTCCCCATTCTTTCCTTTCCTCTCTCCATCCTTTCTTTCCTCCTCTTCCCCTCCTTTTCCTTTCTTTTCTCTTTCCTCTTCTTCAGTTCTTCCTTTCCTCTCTCACTCCTTTCCTTCCTTCTCTTTCTTTCCACTTTCCTCTTCCCCATTCCTTCCTCTTCCCTTCTTCCTCCCTCCCTTCCTCTCCTCGCTCACTTCCCACTTTGCTTCCTTCCAGGGCACTTTCTTCACGGCGTCTTGGGTGCAGGAAAGATGTCCCGCGTCCCCTTGGGAAAAGTCCTTTTGCGGAATGTCATTCGCCACACTGACGCCCACAACAAGGTAAGGGGCCGGATCGCTCACTGCTCCCCTAAGCAAAGCAGCTTGGCTTGTACCTTTGCTCAGTGCCTTCCTTCCATCTCAGATCCAGGAAGAGTCAGAAATGTGGAAAATACGGGAGATGGAGAAGCAGAGCCAAGAGATACACTGGGGCAAACAAGAGAGGGCTCTTCTGAACAGTTCCAGGTAGGATTTGGACATTATTAAAGCTACACCACTCACAAACAGCTGGCAGTCCCTGCCTGCGCCATCTTCTTGGCTGTGCCTTCCCTGCGCTCGCTTCCCTTTGTGAGAGGCTTGGCCAGTCTGGCTGCTCGCTCTGTCCCTAAAACAGAAGCGAGTCTGACCATTTGAGTCCTCGGCCTTTGTGAAACAGGGAAGGGCAGAGCTTCTGTTTTCCTAAAGACTATAACTTTTAGAAAACAATAGAGCCGCTTCTGGGTCGGAAAGCGGCAGTCCTGCCTTCGGGAAGAATGACAACTTTAGGGAGAAGGTTTTTAGTTCAGCCAAAGGGGTGAATCTGGTCCCTTGGTTTATGCAGCTGGATGTCTGCAGGATCACTGGAGTGGGGGGTGGCCAGTGTGGTGTATCTTGTTTCTGACTCCTCCTCCTGCTAGAGCAGCTTTCCCCACAAAGCTTACCATCTCCCATGGCCTCTGCAGCAGCCGGATGCGTAGCGATGGGTTTGATGAGGACAGCCAGCAGAACACCTGGAGGACAAGGAACGTGCCAGTTATGGCAATGACCATTGAAGACGACCTTCGACATGCCCGCTACTGGAACAAGAAGCTCTACGAATGCGAAGCTAACATGCCGGACAGGTACGGTCCCATACATGGGAGGTTTGCAATAACAAAAAAAAGACAGTGGGCCTCTGTTCCAGTGGCGTTTCTGCATAGACAGGCTATGTGTGTTCTTCATGTGCGTGTTCTTTTATTAATTTTTTACAGATGGGGTCACAGTGGCTACAAAGAGTTGTATCCAGAAGAATTTGATACAGACAGGTAAATCCTTAAAGTACCCAAATCCTAAACGGTTTCCTTTGGATGTTAAAATAGTCCAGGCCTTAAATTTATGCATTCTGTCTGCTCTTTACATAGTACTGTCGAAAACTTTTGTTTCTATAATAAATACAATTTTCCCATCGCGCTGTGGAGGAAAATTGAATAGTTCCAATTACCCAGATTCAGACTCTGGTTTATGGTTTTGTTTTCTCCACTAATTTAAATTTCTATATAGAACAGCACACGAGTTAATTACCTACCCACAAAACCTCACTGAATCTTTGATTACTAGGATAGGGCAGAGAGATCTGAAATACACCACAAATGGCTTGATAAAGTTTTATTTTGCCTCATTTTGTCCAATAGGGTCCCCAGTTTTTAAAAACTGAACTATAGGAAATGTCACTATGAAATGTTAACTGGGCTTAAGCATTTGCAGTCATGGCTCAGCTAAAGCATTAGAAAATGTTTTAAAAAACACAGTTATTTTTCTTTTGCCAGTTTTTAACTTTCAGAAAAGCTGACCCAAATTGAAACGCATCCTGGTTGTGTTTCGCAGTGACCGGGAACCAGATGAACAAAACTCCGTGAATGGAAAAAGAAAATCCCAGTCACGCAAGCAGAGTTCTGCGAAGCTGCACAAAAGGAAAAAGGCCAAAAAGTCACACAAAAAGAAGCAGAAAAAGAAGTCTCACAAGAAGAAAAAGAAGAAGAAACGAGAGGAGCCGCCGAGCACGGGGGCAGCTTCTTCCCAGGAGTCCGAGGGTTCGGAGGGAGAGTCCCCCAAGAGGAGGAAAAAGCGCCACGCCAAGGGCAAGAAGGCCTCAGATGAGCCTCCCGCCTCTTCCTCCGATCCAGGCAGCGGCTCTAGCAAAGCCAGCAGCTGCCTCTCCAGCCACTCTGCGGACAGTGACTCGGAGGGGCCGGCCAGGAAGAGGCGGAAACGCCAGGCTTCCCTGCCTGAAAGAGCAGGAGACAGGGCGCCGGAGAAGCGCAGCAAGAGGAAAAACTGGAAAGTAGCTGCTGACGAGAACTCTGAGGACAGCTCAGAGGAGGATTAGAACCCAGCTCTGGGTGGCATGACTGGCTCCAGGACAGAGCTTCCCCTCAGCCATGGACCTGCTTGGAGCAGACTTGGATTTGGTTCCACTGGCAGGGGTAAGGGGCAATTTGTGTTTCATGTGGGCCAGAGAGAGAAAAAGGCTTGGATTCCTTTTGCCTGCCACGGATTCTAGCCAGACAATCTTTTTGTCCTCCTCGGAATGGACCTTCCAGTTGCAAAGTTCCGCTCTCGAAGATAGAAGGAACGATGGTTTAGTCTCCCCTTCGCCTTTGAAAATCACTTGTTTATTTTTCCTTTGCGAAGACTTGCAGACGAATTGCAATAAAAGCATAAGGGAGAGAGGGGAGGTGTTCCCCAAGCAGGTAGGCAGGTATCTCTCCCCACTTTGAATGTGTCCTCTCCTCTAGGAGGTCAGGGGGCAGACTGGCTTGGCGAAAACCACTGTCCCACTGCAGCCTCAGGGTAGACTTAACTAGTCACCTTGTGAAGGAAGGAAGACCGCCTCTCCATACCTAGAAGAATGCAGGTCATCCTGTCCATTAACTTGCCCTTGTGGGACTAGATCCTTTTTCGGCTGGCTGGATTCTCTTCTTAAATTCTCTCTCGCTGCCAGAAGTTAATTCCAGAAAAAATGCAGCTTCTTGTAGCCATTAATAGGATGAGTGACGGGAGAGGATCTTTGCGTGCAGTACCAAATTAAGAGCCATGTGATTGGGGGGGGGATTTTTTTCTTTTTTGGTAAAGCTCTTCCTGGCTTTTTAATGCCTGTTAAGTGGCTGTGGAAGGACTCACTAAAGAACATTCCCAGCATATAGCCCAAATCACATCTGTCTCCTACCTCCCCAGATACTGCTATCAACTGCAGTTCTGCAAGAGACTGGGCACCCTGGCACAGAGTTCAAAGCTTCCTTAACACACTGTACTGCCTGAAATATGTGGGAAGCCTTGAGATTAATGAAACAAGAGATTTGCTAAATATGCCTTTACCCATCAAAAATATACTAAGCAGGATTGTCAAAAACTCAACGCACTAACACAGAGTTCTCTGTTGGGCCATCCCCATTTCCCCTTCACAAAGTTTTCTATAATACTCACTTTAACCTTCTGCCAGCTTTGTATTTAACTTTTTTATTTTTGGTCTCCCCAAACAAATTTGTCCAACATTAAATGTCTGTGGAATGACATTTAGAATAATACGCTGGGCTTTTTTTTTGGTCGTTTGTGTACAGGGATATAAAAAGTATTTTTGGAAATAATTGTTGCTATGAGAAGCAAAGCCATTGAAGTTATTTCTATGAAAATCAACTTATTTTTTTATACATACAAACTACTGGCATGAATTGGTTTAAACGGTCTGAAAAAATAAACAATGTTGACTTTAGCCAAAAAACAGGCAATTTTAACTGCATTTCTGATTTGTGGTATGGAAGCAAAGGTTCATAGGTTACACTCGAAGTGTCTTGGATTGAAAAAAATCTAAAGGATAAGAAATTCCAGAGAGAGGTGAGGGTGGTTTTTTTCCCTATCTTTCCTTTTTCAAAAGATAGCATTTGACTTGTTATTCTGACTGAAAACATAGGTGCCTTTAAACATAACTTTATAGGCCAGAGTGCTGTTTTCTAGTGAGTTGTGTGAATTTAGTTCATGTGTTTAGTTGATGGGTTGGTGTGTTGTACAAAGCCAACCAGATTTATTCAAGAAACCATTCTTCATTTAATAATTTTCATTTTGTTCAAAAATATCCATAGTGAAATGTTTGATTGATCTCCCCAGTGTTACCATTAGCTTAGATCAGAACAGAATGTGCTAAAAGATTAAAGGAGAATAAATTACATTTTTCTCATACTGATATTAACAGCAGCTTCAGATCTAGCCAAATCATTCTGTGCACAGCATTACTGGACTAAATCTCTATATCCCCTTGTGAAGAACAGAAATATTATACTCCTTTCTTTTTATAAGGGAGCTTAACACCATCTGGGTGCATTTACTTCTATTCTCCTGCCACTGCAGGAAAGTAGTCCACGTTGCTATACCAACTCCCACTTGCTTGGAGGTGATCCTGGTTTCGTAGCTGGCACGCCTCGTCCGGCATTTCTTCCACAAAGTCCCCTTCCTTGCCAGTGGGGAAACTGAGGGCCAATCGGCAGCTGGCTGACTCTTCCTCAGGCTGACCGGGGAAGGGGGGCCCTCCAGAGCCTGCCGGAGCCCGGGTCAGTGGCCGCCTTTCTGCATGAGCTGCGCAAAGCGGTTGGTGACAGACAAGGTGGTGTCGATGAAGCGGTTGACACAGTTGGCCAGGCAGGTCTCAGTCCGGGAGTCGAGCTTGGAGCCGGGCTTGTCCACACACTTCTCCCAGCAGACCTCCATGAAGGTGTGGACCTGGAAGGGGAAGCCAAGCCAGGGGAGGATGCTTTGGGGTGCCCACCATCACGCACCCCCAAGCCTTCCCAGCCCCCCTGCCCCGTCCATCCCGCCTGGTCCCCCAAAACCGCCGGCCTGACCCCCTTCTGCCCCTCAAGCCCCCTCCCCCAGTCTGCCCCCAGGCCCTCCCGCCCCGCCTTCCCCCTCCGCAAGGCGGCTGGGGGGTCTCTGCCGGCCAGCCCGCCCCCCTCCCTTCAGCGCACCTGGGCGGTGAGGCGCGCCCGCTGCTCCTCGGCCGCCACCAGCCGCTGCAGCTCCGCCACCTCGGCCTCCTGCCCCAGCTCGGCCGCCATGACGGGGAAAAGTGCGGCCTGGCCCGGCAGGAAGTCCCGCCTCTTGCGCCGCGCTTCCGCTTCCGGCCGATGCCCTTGCGCTGCGCCTCGGGCAAGATGGCGTCGCTGTGGCTGTGGCGGGCCGGGCTGGGCCGGCGGCCGGCGGCCGGTGAGTGGGAGTCCGCGCGGGCCCCGGGGCCTCCCTTCCCAACTGCCGGCTCCCGAGGGCCACCCGGGTCGCGGCCGCCTTTCCCCTCCGCTCCTCGGCCGCTCTGCCGGCTGCGAAAGCGCCGCGGCGCCTCTGGGCCGGCAGCGATGAGAGGCCGGGGACTCCTCCGGCGGGGGCCGAAAGAGACGCGTCCAGCACGTGTGAATTGTGGCGGGCCGGGTGCTGTGAGAGGCTCCCGCAGCAGGCGCTGCGCTAGCGGGTCGCATTTTAAATTTAGCCCCCCGAAGGATCCTGGTCTCTGCCGGACCCCCCGAGGGAAGCTGGGTCGGCGCTGCTTTAGCCCCCGAGATCCCCGGGACGCCGCTGGGCGGCAGGTGCTCGCCTGGCCCAAAGGGGAGGGTAGAACAGAACAGGAATAGAAAGAGAAACAGGCATATAGAAGAAGTACTGTCCTGGCCAAGCGTGATCGGACACACAAGGAATTTGTCTCCGGTGCAGAAGCTCCGAGTGTACACACAAACAAGAAAGTGATAGATCACAAATCATAGTTGCAATTATTAATCATAATATACAGATAACAAGTGATAAATCATAAGATGCCAATAGGAGAAGACAGCAGGAAAGATTGCCAGGAATCGGCCTGAAGTTCCTTTTTCTTTTGCCTGAAAATTCATCCCTCCTTTGGCCCTGCCCAGAAGTGCATCAGGCAGCAGTTTTGCCTAACTGGAGAGGAGGTGGGGTGGGTTATTTTTTGGAAGTTTTTATTCTGTGTGCATTTAACATGAATCTCTGTCAGACTTAATGTTACTTTTCCAGCTCGTTTGCACCAGGTTTGCTCTCTGCAAGGAAGAGTACAGGACGGAGTAGGTGTACCGCAAGGAATCATATGATTCTGCTACAAAGTGATCACGTGTGGTGTACTACACATTATGTGGTAGTGTAGCATAGCGTGTGGACCCAGCCCATTTGTTTAGGATTTGGTGTGTTGTGCAAACCTAATTCAGTGAGCTGTGTTTAATCAGGGCTAAACATGTAGAAACATTGTTCAACACAGCAAAGGCCGCATTGGCAAACTAAGTCTTATTTTTTAATTTTTTTTTTAAATTCCATTTATATCCCGCCCTTCTCCGAAGACTCAGGGCGGCTTACAAGCTTAGCAGTAGCCTTCATTCTATGTATATGCCTGCTTATTAGGGCTTTCACACACACCCCAAGCGGCATTATTACAAAGTCAGCTTAATTGCCCCCAACAATCTGGGTCCTCATTTTACCTACCTCGGAAGGATGGAAGGCTGAGTCAACCTTGAGCCTGGTGGGACACGAACCTGCACTAATTGCAGGCAGCTGGTGTTACTTAAGGAGGCATTAGCCCACTGCTCCACCAAGGCTCTTAGGTGCACTTTCCCATCACTTAACAATGTGTCAAGACTGCTCTGGGGTTGGAATGCTTCCAGAATCAGTAAAACAACTGGAATTTGAAGAACATCCAGTTTTATCATCTATCTTCCTCCCATTAATTTATGGGTGGTTCACCTGTTTCTTGTTTAAATGATGATAGACAGGTTGAAGTCTACTTTTCTACAGTGCCTTCAATGCTGCTTGATGCTTCTGAAATCCATGTTTCTGTTTAAAAACCTGTTCCAGTAGATAGGTGAGCCGCTGTTTCTTCGCTGCCTTAAAGCTTGTTTTTGGTTCCTGCATTCTACAGCTCTGACAAAAGGCTTTTAAAAATATTTTCAGCATTGTGTTAGTGTGTTTTCATACCAGTAGTGTGTAATCAGCATTACTGGGATCTAGGGATCAAAAGTGTTCTTATTTACAAAATGAAATCCATCTATTCTGCCCACAGCTCTTCTGAACAGGTATCTCTTGGCTAGACCAGCCGCTTCCTCGGCTAGACCAATTGAGGATTATCTTCCTCCTCCTCCTCCTCCTCATCAGATATGCAAATTTCACACATCTGCCAGGAGTTTGGGTAGGTCTCCCTTTAGTTCCTTTTTTGTGTATCTGCTTGTTAGTCTCATGATTCAGTCAAGAAAGCAAAGGCCGCTTTGGCAAACAAAGTCTAATGTTCCCACCCCTGTCTCAGAGGGTGGGAAAAGAAACAGGAACTTTGTAAACATTTTCACTGTTCTTTTCTGAGCAATATCCCTGAAGGTTATGGATTCCATTGATTCAATGAAAAATCACAAATTCCTGTTCTTTGTTGTGAAAAGAAATCCATGTTCATGTCTATTCGTGTCTATTCAGTTGAAAAATTGAATTCAGTTTGTTTTGCTGCTTGGGACAAGGTTATAACATGTTGTAAGTATACAACTCTGTCTCTTCTAATGTAATTGTTCAATAATTGGACAAACAACAATGTAGTTTGTTCAGTTCTTGATTACTATGGGTAGCTCACAACAATCAAAGTATAATAAAACCAATGAAGCATTAAACAAACAAAGATAAAAGTAGACAATGCAATGAAGTTTCACTCTCACTTGCCAAAGCCTGGGTTTAAGAGCCCGGCCTTTGCATTTCTTCGAACCAAGAGGAGAGCGGGAGCCATCTAGATCTTGGGGGAAGCTTATTTAAATCAGGGGCCTTTTGTCTAGCAATGAAAGCATGGCGCATTGGCTCACAGCATCAATTCTTGGAAATCTCAGATATTATTTGTTTACTGAAAGAAGCAAGTTTCTATTCCTCATGACTGTGGGAATAGGTTGGGGCAGATTCAGGCTGGGTAGGCAAAAGCTTCGATATTCAGAAGGCCAAGTTTCTTTTGAAGGCTGACTGAGTTCCAGTTAGGGTCTTTTACCAAAGCATTCTAGAGCAGGGGTCCCCAACCTCTGGTCTGTGGACCGGGACCGGGCTGCAGCATGCCAGCAACCGATCCGCACAGGCAAGCAAAGCCCCAGCACACAAAACCACGCACCCTCCGGTCCGTGGAAAAACCTCTCTCCATGGAACCGGTCCCTTTGTCCCCAAAGGTTTGGGGACCTCTGCTCTAGAGGGTCTTCCCTCTTTTGCTTGTACGTTTATGCTTCTGCCAGCTCTACAGGTAGCCCTCAAGTTACAACAGATTGGTTAGCTTCCTACTGAACCGAAAAGGGGGACTTATAGCCCAGATTCAAAGTTCTGATGGTCTGGCATGTTTCATTTTCATATCCCTTTGGAAAAGGGGGGGAAACTCTTAATTTGCTCTACAATGTTATCATCAAATTGATTTGCTGCCCAATATCACGGTTCAAGGCGACTCTAAGGGCTTACAGCAAGACAAAACACATACCTTCCATTTCCACACTTGGAGCGTTGCTTTTTGCTCTCAAGCACATCATTTCTCGGGGCATTAAAGTGCTGCATCTGTCTGCAGCTGGTTCAAAGGCCGCCTCTCTCCATTGGACCAGCGAGCGAGCAGTCAGCATCCTCTTGCTTGGACTCCTGCCAGCAGCCTATATGTATCCTGGAGCAGCTGTGGATTACTCCCTGGCAGCAACTCTCACACTCCACGGGCACTGGTGAGTCCGGAGGGAAGCAGGCCCACCAGACAGTTGGTACGGAGGGGAGTTCTGAGGGAAGAGCTGTCCTATAAAAAGGGTTGAGCTTTTGGCTGGCTGGGGAATTCTGGGAATTGAAGTCCACACACATCTTAAAAGTTGCCAGTTTTTTTTTGGGGGGGGGGGAAAGGTAAAGGAGTCCTTGCAGATTTTACTCCTCCAGTCGTTGCCAGCTATAGGGGGTGGTACTTATCTCCGTTTCAGTTGTCTGAAGGTGTTTCTGTAGTCAGGTGGCCCACACGACGTCATACAGCACTGTTGCTTCCCCCCCTCCAAAGTGGTACCTATTTATCTACTCTCATTTGCACGCTTTCAAACTGGAGCTGGAGCAGGGATGGGAGCTCACCCCACTGCGTGGTGCTCAGGTCTCGAACCTGGACTGGCGGCTTCCCAGCCAACAAAGCCCAGCATCTTAACCGTGGAACCCTCGTGCCACCCAAATTTGGGGAAAAAAACTGATCTAAAAAGTGGTTTTCTCTGCGGTTGTAATTATTTTCCCTTCTGCCCTACGAAACATTTCTCTTGGGTAACCTCTTGTGGCAGTCAGCAAGTGCTGTGCCCGAGGAATTTGGGGGTATAAGAATCCCAAGGGTGTCGTCCTCTGAGTAAGGGTCTGCATGTAGGGGGAGAAAAACCTAGGGCAGCCCCTTTGGGGTCCCTTCAGGCTGCTTTCTTCCCTTTGACAGCAGTGGGCAAGAATTTAGGCCTTGGAAATGGGAGCTGTTAAGAGAAAAACCTTGCGGATTAGCCTTCCCCAGGAGGGCTATTGAAACAACACTCTTTCCTGGACGAAGCGATCGCTCTGGGTTCCTGGAAAGGGTGATGTCCTCTTTTGTGGCGGCTAAGAAAGTTTTGCTCTTCTTGGGAAGTGAGAAAATGACTCAGTTGGCCTGTTGACATGTTTTGACGTCTGGCTTGCCAAAAGAGGGTTAAGGCCTTCCAGAACAAGTGCTTTTATGTTTCTGCTTCCCCCTTGTGGGTTTCCCTCCCTTGTTTGTGGAAAGCTCTTCTTTTACAAAAGTTCCCGCCCTTGAGCAGAAAAATCTTTTTTCCTTCCCAGAAAAATAGTGTTTTCCTGTTTGGCTCCACTCAGTCATTTCAATTTCCTTGCTTGTGACTGGCATTGGAAGAGGGGCCTTTGGTGGAGAGGCTGCCTACTCCAAGCATTTTTAACATTCATTTGGAATCTGGCTGCCTGTGACGGAAAGAGGCTGTTTCGTGGCCTGTCCTTTGGGAGAACTAAGGAAACGTGTTCCTTTTTCTGCCTTTTATCATATCCCCCCCCCTCAATCATCTTCTCAAGGTTAAATGTGACCAGTTGCTTCAATATCCCTTCATAGGACTTTCTAGTCCCTGGTATTCATCCTTGTGACATTTCTGGACATTCCTTCTACCTCTGCCTGAATTCTTACAGTGTGGCACTATAGTGAACAAAAGAGGACACAATCCCTAGGATGCGATTTAAGGACGATCACCTCCTGCGGTTTAGAAACAACGCATGCACTGACGCAACCCCACATGCCATTCTTGTAGCTGCATCACGCTGTTCCCTGGATTTCTGGGCCAGTTGCATAATTTCCTTTTATTTCGGTTGACTGGCATTACATTTCATCATTGTTTATATTCATACTGTCTGTTGTTACAGCAGGGAAAAACCCAGCTCTTGCTTCAACGAAGGGTTTTTTCCCCTGTCATTAGGTTAATATTTGATACATTTTTGTTATTTTCAGTTATTTAAGTTTGTTGGCTGCCCAACAGTTTTGACCCCCTCCTGCAAAACTAATGTTTGTTTGTTAAGCCGGCTGGATGACTTTGGGCTACTTCCCCCTCCTCCCGCCTCAGCCTAACCCATCTCACAGGGTTGTTGTTGGTACTTAGAGTGTCTCTCCTCCCCCGTCACCATTCGGGCTGAGTTGGGTGGAAATAAGGGTGCGGCAACCTCTGGACCCAGGTTAAAGCTCCTGAGAGTGGGTGTGTCGTTCTCCATGAACTTGATATGAACTTTGCTGAAGGAGTAAGCAAATATCAGATGAAACAACATTTGGGGAAGTGGAAATACTTTCTTCCACATTGTGGTTTCTCACTGCCCACTGAGTAATCTGCAGAGTGACTGTGAATTAGGCCAATTCTAACTCAGCCAAGTTTGAAAACCTTTGGAAGGATTTGAATGTGTCTTCAGCCAGCTTCCTGTTTCTTTCTCTCCCTTCCCTGCAGGGGCCTTGGGCAACTTGTAACTGACTACGTCCACGGGAAGACCTCCATTAAACTGGCCAATGCTGGCCTCTACCTACTGTCGGCAGCCACCTTTGCAGGCCTCTGCTACTTCAACTACCACGACGTGGGCATCTGCAGGGCGGTGGCGATGCTCTGGAGCCTCTGATCCCTGCCCAGGGAGTCCAGCAGCCCTCACTGCTGCCTCTGCTTCTTTACGTCCTTACCCAGCCCTTGAGGGTGGGCAAGAGGAAGGACGAAGGGCGTGCTTTGCATGTAGCAGAACGGCTGCCGGGAAACACCCACCTCCATGTCCACAGCTGTTGCCATTCAGAAGATCTGGGATCTCTCGCTAAGGCGAGAACTAGACCCGAACGAAGCTAGGGAAAAGCACCCAGGCAAAGCTTTGGCTTATGCGGGGAGCCTCTGCAGATGGGAGGCCCTTGGCCTTTCAACCTGCAGGCTCAGCTCAGCATCATTCACGTTGATAATCCTGTCTCGAGCTTCTGGCTGCCTTGTTGCAAATGAATGAAGTATGTACGTGGCATCTTCCACAGTGCAAAAGGGAAGTCTAAGCTATGCACAATAAAGGATTCGTAGAACCTGCAGCTGTGCGAGTCTGAAATCCAGGGTCGGGCCGTTCCATTGTCTCTGGAGAGGACAGGTTTCGTTGGGCAGATTTATCATTTTGATGATTGAGTAAAGTTGAGAAAAGAAGTACATGCTTCATTTAAATGTATCGTCTTACGTTGTTTAAAAAAAACACATCCCATCTCCCAAGCTAACAATATAAACATACTATGCAAAATATGCCTTGGTACATGTTTAAAACTGATGAAAAAAGTAAATCAGTGCAGAACCTATGTGGGAGGTTTGAAAAACCACCTTGTGTGGACATGTCCTGGCATGGCACTTTCAGACGTTTCAAACGAGCGAAAGTTCCTCTTAAAAAGTACAGATTGTTGTTTAACTGGAAAGTTACAGCTCATTCTGCCCCCTTATCAGTGTGGAGCTAAAACCTCTCAAAGAGAAATCATGCATGCATTTGGGTCACAGAATCGCCTCTCGCTCAAAGCTCCTGCACATCCTTCATGAGGTTGAACTTAGCTCAGGCTGGGAACCCGATGACTGATACAGAACTTAAAAACAATACCTTTTCCATCGTAAGATCTGGAAACTTGCTTTAGAAATAAAGAGATTTCCAGAATCTGCCAAAATGGCTGTCCTGTTCTGAGGTTCACCCTTATCTTTGGTCTTGGCGTTCTTTGATTTCTTCCAAAAAACTGGTGTTTTGGCTTCTTGATGCCGAGATTGCAATTGAATTGTCTTTTTGCTCCAGCCCCCCAAAACAAAAATCGCGACCTTTGTTTAGAAAGAGAGATTGTGATGTTGACCTTGACCATTAGATTTTCGCCTTTCGAAGAAAGCCTATCTTTCTCTTAGTCAGTTTTGGGAGAAGTACTGCGTGCACCCTCTTTTCTCCTGGTACCCTTCTTTTGTGTGGACCGATTTTCCGACTGCAGTGTTGGAGTTTCCCTGCATTTTTTATTATTTAATGGGCTAATAGAACATATCATTTGAAGAAAGCAAAATAATACAGTTATTAGTAAACTTACGCACAGCTAGAATTGATTATCAAGATGATTATGTCCATGGCAGTTTTTTTTTAAGAAAATGGGAAACCTAAACTTTCCAAATCATAATCTGTGTTCATTTGCCAGTTGACAAACACAGGTAACCCTTGACTTTGATCACACTCGGGAACAAAATTTCTGTTTCTAAGCAAAGCGGTTGTTAAATTGTGTTGCACCTAATTTTACGACCTAAAAAAATACTTCCAACAAATAATAACAAAAGAACTTTTGGATTAATTTTAGTTTTTATTAAATATAATATCTCAATTTTTAAAATATGCCTTAGACTAAGCCTAGATAAGGTTTAAAATGTTGACATTCTATTAGTTTTATCTAGCGTTTTCTGTTTGGCTATTGTCTAGTTTTTATATTTATTGGTAATTGGTTGAGATTAGAATTTCTTGCAAAGCTGTGGATATTTGTGTGGCTTTTCTTAGTGCAATTATTTACCCCACCAAAATTTAGATACTCTTAATTAGACACTTCCAATGATCAGTTTTCAAATATCAAGTGAGGAGAGTGAGTCAGAAATTTTATATTACAATTTCCAGCAATTCTAGTAAAATTACATCAACCATTTAAAATCTGCACTTTTTCTACCACTTGCAATCTCATTTATTTTTTTACTTGGCTTTCCTTGTCAGAGAACTGGAGCGTGGAATAGCTTTGTGGATTCATCCACTTCATCCGCCAGTTCTACTTTCTTGACCACCAGTACGGTCGTAGGGCTATCTTCAGCATCCTGAAAGGCCAGGAAATAGCCACGTTCCAGAGTGGATTCAAACTTGTAAAATTGCCTGCTACCAGCCGAAAAACGTGTTTTGATGAAGATGATGTTGCTGGTGTCTCCTTCGATGTGGTGGGGAATTGTCCCTTTCTGAAATGGAGACCAAGCCCATCTTGAATCCAAATGTGGCAGGGAGGGGGGCCCAACGAGAAAGAGCACTAGCCAGAATTTCTTATCCCGCCCCCCGCCCAGGAAAGACCTCAGAGGGAGCCCAGGATTGGGCTAAAGAGCTTGTTTGATGGGAGAGAGGCTGCTTTATATTCAAATCAATTCTGCACTTCTGTTAATTTAGTTTTGTCCCAAAGGTGCTTTTTCAAAAGGCGAGTGGACTTTGGCTTTTCCTTGGAAGAGGTTTCGCTTCTCATCTAAGAAGCTCCTTCAGTTTCAGTTCAGAAGAAGCTGCTTGGATGAGAAGTGCAAGGAAAAACAAAGTCCAGTTGCCTTTTGAAAAAGCAGCTTTGGGGCAACCGTTGACCTGGAGGACTGAGAGTCTCCATAGATGTTTAATTTATGTTTTATCTTAAACTCCATCCGTGCAAGCAATTTGGACCTTTTACATTCATAGTAAAGATGGTAGAGGACAGGAAGGCCTGGAGGAACGTTGTCCATGGGGTCGCGATGGGTCGGACACAACTTCGCAACTAACAACGACAACATTCATAGTGAGTGGGTGAAGAATTCACCGCTTCTGGAGGCAGGTTGCTCCAATCAGCCAATATCCAATAATACCGTATATGGCTATTATTACTGTGAACTTTATTGACTCCATATGCACAACCACCACTAAATCGGGATCTCACCTCCAGTCTGAGAACTTTATTTGCAGAGATAGTTTGGTTAGGTTAATCCAGAATTCACAGGGTTCATGATCTGAACTCTTTAACACTAGTGAATCTGAGCTATACTTTGGAATTACCACTGACTCAATCTTAACAACATGATAAGAACATCCTTGGATAAGGTTCAGTCTGATTCGTTTTAAACTCAGGTTTTCAAGATACAGCCAAGCTATCTTAGAGCTTTTAAAGAACTGATTGTCTAAGAAACAGAATGCAGCCTCTTTCTGCCAAACCAAAGCTACGGTAGCACTGAATTTTATGGGGGGGGGGCTTATAGCCCAGGTGCATTCTCCATTGAGGTTATCAGTGATGCAATTCAAGAAGTACAGAACTTATAAAATGGTGTTGGTTGTGGGGGGGGCACAATGTTTGAGAAATAATTCCATGCAAAGGGGATCGTAAATATAACCCCTGCCTGCAGCACTTAAAACAGCTGTCTTTCCCCCCCCAACATCACATAGTAGTTAGTGCAGCCTTATAAGCCCAGAAAAGAGGCAGCTGTTTTAAACAGTAACAGGGTGTCATGAAACTTTCTGAATAATTTCTGGAATGCTATACAGGCAGTCCTCGACTTACAACAGTTCATTAGTGACTGTTTCAAATTACAAGAGCACTGAAAAAAGTGACATAACCATTTTTCACATTTATGACTGCAGCATCCCCGCGGTCACGTGATCAAAATTCAGACACTTGGCAATTGACTCATCTTTATGACGGTGACAGTGTCCCGGGAGTCATGTGATCTCCTTTTGGGACCATCAGACAAGCAAAGTCCATGGGGGAAGCCAGATTCACTTAACAGCCAGGTTATTAACTTCAGAACTGCAGCAATTCACTTAACAGCTGTGGCAAGAAAGGTTGTAAAATGGGGTAAAACTCAACTGTTTTGCTAAGCAACAGAAATTTTGGGCTCAATTGTGGTCGTAAGTCGAGAACGATCTGTATAGCCCTAGAGTTTTTATTTTTAAAACAATTTTATAGCAATGACTGTAGGCAGCGTCAGGAGGTAAAGCCAACATTAATTACAACAACTATCCAGATAAAGAATGTTTAAGGTCACAATTGACAATAGCATACCTTAAAATTCACCTTCATTTTGTTTTCTTTTTTTTCCACACACATGTAGTAAGTCTGATCGTTAAATTCCACAGTGAAGGCCACTGCCAGCCCCTTTGGCTTGGTGTCTTGGTAATTGTGGATGTCAAATTTGATTCCTGATACTGCAATAAAAGGACAAGAGGTTGGTTTTCTTCTGGTGAGGGTCTAGCAGCAGATTAGAGAACCTTAAAATTTGTTATCTCTCCTATGAGAGTCTGTAGGAAGGTTTCTTAGTACAAAAATACTCAATGCATGCATCAGGCAATCTTAAAAGCTTGGTCCAGTTTTTGGGTTGTTTTTTTTAATCATTTGGCTAGGAGGAGAGCTTGTTAAGTCTTGCCGTAAGTGATCTGGAAATGACTGGAAAAAGGCAAGCCATAAAATTCAACAGATGTTGTGGCTCATTTAAATATTTTTTCCAGCCTTAAAAACTGCCTTGAAACAAATGAAACAAAGAAGTTTCACCCAGGAGCCCTGCCTATTCCAATAATAAATTTTTATGGTGCATAAAAAACAATTTCGTAATTTATTATCTTTCTGTATCGCTTTTACAAAGCTATTTTCAGTCCTGATTGCAGTGACTAATCTGCAAGTTGCTTTTCCTCTTCCCAAGTTCTTTTCCTGGGGCATGAAATCAGAGAAAATACGAAAATAGAGTCTGTTCAGACATTCAGAGATGCAAAACCACTACTGTACCTTTCCGAATTTCCTGGTCTGTTCTGCGTTCAAATACTGCAGGGAAATCTTCATCTGCCGGCTGTGCTATGAGGACATGGTTGTTAGGAATTCGGAAGACTTGGGCAGATTCACATTTTCCTGACCGTCTCCAGCTGTCTGTTTCTAACACTTAGAAGAAGATGATGAATTTGAGGTCAGAGCAGGAATATATTGTGTCCTCTGGAATGTATTTACACTCTTATGTATATATACATATCATGTATTTATATAACATAATTCCTTTTTTGACTTTGAAACGAACCATATTTTAAATAAGCAGAGAAGAAGAAAGAAACTAAATATCCTTGCTGTCTTTGCCCATAACTAATGCTTTCTTTCATTTTGGCGAGTCTGTAATTTTTTATAGTGAAGCAAATAAAAATGGAGAAATGTCTTTGCAGCTCATGAAATTAAGTTAAAGATTCCCCCATTCGGTAAAATCATAGCAAGTGTGTAAAGTAAAAATATTGGTTTAATGTACAGATTGGGCATAGAGTCACTCAGCTTGCCCTTGGCCTCTTTCTAACAATCCTCTTGAGTTTAAAGCAGCCGTTTACATCTATGCTTTGGGGTCATGCTAAATCTAGAATGAATTTTAATTCAGTCCTGACACTTCATTGATTTGCTTTCGTTTGTTCTCGCTGTATCAATGATCCACGCTAATGGACAATCCATAGTAATAAATAATCCATACTATAATCGCATTGCACCCTGATTGTTCAGGTACATTAGTGAAATGATTGGCTCAGCCAATCTCAATGTATACATGGTTGTACTTTGACAATAAAGGTTCATTCAATTTCCGCCCCCTGCATGAATATCGCAGATAAAAGTTGATGCAGGGGGGGAAATGGCGCTGCGTATTCTATTGTTTCATGATGGAGTTGATGCCTATGATACAAAGGTCTGCAAACGTGGTCACTTTAAAACTTGTGGACCTCAACTGGCTGGGGAATTCTGGGAACTGAAGTCCAGAAGTCTTAAAGTGGCCACGTTTGCAGACCCCGGCTATTATGCTACCTTATGAAATAGCGATTAGAAAGAAGAGTAGCACTTTTGGAAAAAAACCAAGAAGCAAAGCCAGCATTTCAGGAGCAGAGTGGTTGCTTACCTTGTTCTTGGTTTCAAGCACCAGGCAGGAGGAAGACAAAAGGGTGGGGGGGGGAGAAGAAAAGGAGACATTAAATCATGATCTGAATTCAGGCAGAGGATCATTTTGCCTTCTCTGCCCAGAATGAAAGAGGACTCCCGTCCTTAGGGCCGGCGGCTGCGGCTCTAGTCTAGAGGAATTCCCCCTGGGAGGGAGAGAGTTTTTCGTTCCAGAACCTGGAGCATTTTGCGGCCGCAGAAGGTAGTGAGTGCCCAGAGAGCTTCCTCATTCCAGGGCAGGGGCAAGCCTTCCTCCTGGCAGGCTCCGAAGGGCTCTCGTGCAGGTCTCCTCCAGCGGAAATCCCCCGGGAATTACCTTCGAAATAGAGATTGCCTTTTCCATCCAAATTCACCGGCAGCATCTGGATCATATTGCTGCACATCCTCGCTCTCTGGGGAAGAAGGGAGAGAGGCACGGGTTATTTCGCGCACGGCGAGGAGGAGGAGGAGGAGGAGGAGGAGAGGGCAGGAGCCCAGAGCTGTTCTGCTCGGCACATCTGGAGCAGCCGCTGGAGCAGCTCAAGCCCCCCCCCCCTCCCCCGGCCAGGCCCGGAGAAGGTGAAGAAGAACCGGCTCGCCCGGCTGCCTCCTTCCGGGGCAGGGCTCGGGCCACTCGCCCGGAGTCGTCCCGCCGCTGGTGGGTGGGCGCCGCGGACCCCCGCCTCCCTCCCCTCCCCTCCGCCCGCCCAGCAGCCCACCTGCCCACCTGCCCGAGCTGGGAGGGAGCGCGGCCGGAGCGAGGCGCGGGCGAAGCCGGAGTGCGGGCGGCCAGGAGCGCGGAGGGCGGGGAAGCGCGGGCGCCCCGCCCCAGGGCTCGCCGGCGGCTGACGGCGCGCTCCGGCCCCTGCCCAGGCGGGAGCCCCGCTCCGGGTGCGTGTCGGGGCGGGAGGGCGGCGGGCAGGTGCGAGGCGCGGCTTCCCCGAGAGGAGGCTTCGCTCCCTGCGGGGGGCGGCAGGGGAGAGACAGGGACGGACCGGGGCGCCGCCACTCGCCCCTTCCCGGCGGGGGAGCTGGCCTGGCTGGCACTCGGCCCGGGGCTGAAGCGCCCGGAGCTCGGGCAGAGGAGGCGCTTCCTCCGGGCCGGGCGAGCGCCCCTGGGCCGCCGGAGCGGGGCAAGCGAGGGCTCGAGGCGGCGGGGGCGGCACCAGCCCTCCGGGAGGGCGGGAGGCTTCGCTGGGCTCCTTCCTTGGCGGGGAGGCGGCGGAGAAGGGAAGCGGGTCGGGCCGGGGCTCGCCTCGGGAGGCCGGGAGGCCGGGAGTCCAACCTTGGCATCTTGAAGCCTCGCGGGCTTCGACTCCCAGAATCTCCCAGCCGGCAAAGTCGGGAGTTGAAGTCCACCCATCTTAAGGCTGCCGAGATGCGCAGCTTTGCTCTCTGCAGAGTCCAGGGAAGGAGCCGGCAGGGAGGGAGGGAAGTCGGGGACGGGTGCTTCCTGCTGCTGCCTTCGGTCTGGGAATGGGGGGGATTGGTTGGGGCGGGGGACAAGTTGAAAGGCAGCCTTGCGGGGTGGGGGGCTCTTCATCTCCACCTGGATTGACGAGAGAAGACTGAAGTGGGGGGGGACGGTTTCCCCTCCTGGGGGAACACCTGCCTTCCAAAGCTGAGTGCTGTATTTTTAGAAGACAATCCCCCCCCCTACGTTAGGGTCAGTGTGGGGACTGTGTGCGATGGCCTCTTTATTTGTGGAACCGCTGGTTTGCCTTCCTTGCAATGTTTGGTTTTCTATTTGTCTGAAGTCTTGGGTGTCCTTCAGAAAACAGCTTTGTCCATCTTAGTGCAGAGATGGATCGGGCCAGCGCTTGCTTAAAGTCTCCCGTGTGCTACATTTTTTGAAATCTGATGGCAGAAAGTGTGCAAGTAGAGAAAGAGTCTCATAAAAAGCTCGAAGCGGCACAGATTCCCTTCCTGAGGGACTTCCCTCAAGGGAGAAAGCTTTGTTGTGCCCTCCAAAGCTTCTGTCCTTTCCATTCCTGCAAACACCATCTTCTCCAGAAGTTATCTCCAGGAGCGCAAGGACACCAGCCGCTTGAATCCCTGGTTCTGGATTTATAGCCTATTGTCTATTTTATAGCCTACTAAAACTCTTTTTTCTGAGTCTGGTTGAGTAATGTCAGCAGAATCATACTTGCTTCTTTTTCTTTAAAGAATTGTGACATTTGAACCTATTTTGACTTCTGTATTTTGCTATTTCCCATTCTTCTGACACACTTCTTTCCGGGAAGGTTGTTTTGCCTCTTTTCCTGAATGCTGTGTGATCTGTGTGACCCTCTGCCACCAGTGGCCTTGTGACATAATTTGGAAATCTCCCCTAGATCTTTCCAGAAGCACCAAAACGCCAGTTGAGCCCCCACCTCTTCCCCCTTCCTTGTGGCAGGGAGGTTAATAAACCATTATCGGTCCCAGGAGCTGGTAGCAGGTGCTCACAGCTTGCTCCCTTGGTGAAATGGGACTAGGAGCCCTTGGCAGTGGCTAAGAAGAGGTCTCCTTTTGGGTGGAGATTAGGGAGGGGGGAAGAGTGGGTGGCAGGGCTGAAACACCTTGGTGCAATGGAGTGATTGCCTGTCTGGATGGATCTCCCTTCAGAGATCATTAGATCTCTCATTAGAATTTCAGGCCTGATTTGTAGCATTTTAATTAAAGGCAATAATAGCATTTTAGCACGGCATCCATGCCTCCTTTGGAACTTTAGAAAACTCAACTTTGGGCTGAAATTTTTCTGTTCAGCCAAAGCCATTTTTCTTTGGTGTCCAAAAAACAAAACAAAACCTCCAGCCTTTTCAACAATCAGGATGGAATTCTGATGTCCTTAATTAAGACTGGAAGTATTAAAGGAACAAACCCAGCTAGCGAAAGGAAGAGATGCAACATATTTTAAGGGTGTCTGTCCCTTCTCACATCTAACAAAGCACATCAGTGTCTTCTATTGTTTGGTGTGTTGCTTTCTGACACATTACACAAAGACACAATCTAAAATTCCCAACCCTGGGTATAAGAGCTGTGGCACCAAGCTCTTAATCAGGATAAAACCTGACTAAGAAGGGTGGTGGACTTCAACTCCCAGAATTCTTCAGCCAGCTATACTATGCTATGCTGTGGAATTCTGGGAGCTGAAGTCCACCACCCCATCTTAAAGTGCCCACGGTTGAGAAGCACAATTTGAGTGGCTGGATTTAATCATTTAATGGGATGGGAGTCGCATTTTGAGAATTAAAACCCACCAATCTAAAAGACCGCAGCGTTGGGAAACCCTGCTTTAGAAAGACGCCCTGCCGCACCAGGTGTGCGCGCCACGTGAACGTTTCCCGCCCAAACCTCCTCCTCCTCCTCCGCCGCCGCCCCTCCTCCCAGCGCGAGACGCCGCTCAACCGTCGCTCCTGTGGGGCGGGGCGGCGCACGCGCACTGCTGCCGCTCATGGGCTTCAGGGCGTCGGCGGCCTCGGCGTGTCCCTTGTGAGGCGCGTTCACACGAAACGCGGCCGGGAGCGGAGGGAGGGCGTCTTCCCAGTCGATCCTTCGCCCGAAACGTGTCCTGTCGGTTTCACACGGCCGAATTCGCCTTGCAGGGGATTCCCGCGAGTCTAAAGACAACGTGGGGCGAAAGAAAGACCCTTCCGGGACCCCCCCCCCTCAGCCCAGCGTGACTTGGGCTGGGCTCAGCGGGGGCTGCTTGGATCCCCGGGGGGCGATTTGAGAGACGGACCGGACCGGGAAACCCCCCAGATGTGGGTGGGACTGGGACTCCCATCATCCCCAGCCGGAGAGATTGAATCGGTGTGGGGGCGGTGAAACAAAAGAGCCCCCTCCCCCCCTCCCCGGTTCCTCAGGGCTGCTTTGAGGGTTTTATTTTATTATGATGCTGTATTGTAGTGGCTTATTTGAATTTCTTTTATCTATTTCTTTTCGTTGTTTTTTTAATTTAAAGAGTGTTTTGACTCCCATAGGACTCTGGGCAGCCAACAGCTAGGAATCAAAGTCTTATTTTAAAAAGGCATAAAAGAGGACTCATTCACAGGCTTCAAAGGGCTTCCTAAAAAAAGAGTCTGGTGAACTATATTAAAGGACAGATCTGCCCCTGCTTGGGTATGTGTGTTGCTCTGTGTTTATTTACTTACTAAATTAAATGTATATGCCACGCATCTCTCTATCCAGAGATTCACCCCCTGCCGTCCACTGGGCTGCCAGTTTTGCACAATTTTTGCCATGCTGCTGCTGCAAACCACCATTCCTGGCTCTATGTCTGGTCTGGATGGAAGCGCGCCCCCCCCCTGTATTTCTTAAAGATGGGTGGGTGGGTGGGAGATGTTGCCCAGCTTCCCTCTGCTAGAGGATGGTGCATTTTTGCAGCCTGCAATGGTGGTGTGAGAAACAATTGCCTCTGGTGGAATTTGACAACTATCACAGTACCATTAATGTTGCATTATCAAAGAGTACAGATTCCTGGTCAGAAAACTAGGTTGTATAAAGTGGCAGCAAAATCAAATTTTAGCAGGCTGTCCTTGGGTGCAAGTTATTTTGTCCTCTTTTTCTGAGGCTGTGTCTCTGATTGGATCAGGAAAGCCTGGTTATCTTAGGATGTGCTTAACACTCGTTTTATGTTCTGTTATCCGGTGTTCCAGAGATTTCTTTTTTCACAAATAATGACCTTGTACTTGTACAGGTAACAATGGCGACTACCCTTGTAAAGTCAGATGAAAACAAAAATAAACGTAAAAAAGAAGCAAAGGTGAGTTTCTACTAGGTAGCATCGTCATTGTTTAAACTACAGTAATTGCCTTTTCACTTGTGTTTATGTACAAAAACAAAGGTATGACTTGGCTTGGGAAATCCATGGACTACTTGGATGTTATTTTTTTTTCAACCCTTCACTTTTTTTTCTCCCTTTTTATAGAATGAAACTTCAGGAAATGCACATTTGGATTTTTTGGAAAAAAATCTGGCTTCTGAAAGCTCCCAGAAATTTCATAAAATTGATACTTTGGAAACCATTTTAAAGGGTATTATTTTGAAAAAAAATATTAGCCATTCTTCTTGCCTACATTTACACCCAAATTTTAATGAAATAAATATTTATATTAACAGATACAGGCAAAGAAATCAATGCCCTATTATCAAAGTACGCACAAATTTTGAGGCAAGTTAATTATTTTACTTTTGACATTTAAAAATTTCTTTTTTGAACATATATTCAACTGTTGATGTATCTGATGTTTCTAAAGTTGTGTTTTATTTTTTTTTATTTACTAAAAAGGAAAAATAAATCAACTGTTTGCAAATTGTAACAAAATGCTTTCAGCTAGAAAAACAGATTTAAAATTTATTGCAAGATCTAATGTTATTCAGTGTTTGTCTTATGAACCAACCTGTACTCTTAACTATTCATTGCAGTGGTAAAATTTGGTTAAATTGTTTTGCCGTTTTGCCTCTCAGCAGTGTGTGCGTGGAGGAACAGTGTCTTGTAATAATGCTCATATCTTTCATGTCTGCCCTGGCAATTTGGAAGACCTTGGAGCTGTTTTAGGAGATGTAGGGAGCTCCAGCTACGAACAGGAAAAGGCTCCATTGGTTAAGTGGACTGTCATAAAACGGAATTTTACCCAAAGTGTTCAAAACAATACACCAAACTCCCTACATACCGCTACAACAAATGAGCACTTCATATAAGCAAAACACCACTGTATATATCATGAATTCAGTATCTTCTACTAAAATTTTATAATTATAAGGAAATACTCTCCTGTAATATGTATTTAATAGCTTACCCTCATTGTTTAAAAATGCTTGGCAACAATTGAGAACATTGATACAAATTTTAGTTTTCTATGTAGCAGTTTTAAATATAAGTGTCTTTTCTTTTTATGAATGAAGAGAGAGAGCAGCAATGGATGCTTCATATGTAGAGGAGCTTGAAGGGATCCTGAAAGAAGCTTGTTCTATAGAACATCACTTGAAGTTGAAAAGAGAGAATCTAAGACACAGTTTTGCAGCAATTGCAGGCCCTCTACAAAATGAAGAGGGTTTATCTGGCAAATGATTTAAGGCATGCGCTTGTTCTATTGTCTAGGTGGGAAAGACTTTTAACTTACATGATACTTGTACTTTTGTAGATTCGGAAAGTAGCTCACAATTTCAAAACTAACTTAAAAGGAGCATCAGTAGTTATAATTCAATTATAATTAAGATGCTGGTTTAGAACAGTTATGTAGAACTGTTTTTCTTTGGCAAGGACTGTCAACCTTTTGAGCGACAGAATGGAGAAAAATCTGGTGTAATTCTTTTAAAGCATGTCATTGCCATTGAGGGAGATAATACCACGAACTTGACTTATTTTGACAGATATCCAAACTACATTGCACTCATTTGAATATCATTTGCATAGGAAAAAAGTTATGTGGCTGAGTCATAATGAAATCTTGGCATACAAATCTTTAATTTTGGCTGGGTTGTATGTGTTATACTTTGGTAATCTTATGTATAAGACTAAAAATGTGTTTTCACTAAATAGTTTTAAAAAGTGATGTTTTTCTTTCCTTATATTTTCTTTTTCCCTTATCAAAAAAAATATATTTTATAATGTTGGTGACTTTAGCAAATGAAAATAAAATAGAAAGGAAGAAAATAATCGCAATAATGTTCTTATTTTACTTGTGCATAATAGATCTTGTCCCAAAATAAAATCATGATTTGATGTTAATCTTCAGGAATGGGAGAATTACTTTATACATATGTATAAGTATTATGATTAAACTGTTCGTTCTGTTTTCCACCTCCAATACAGTGCCCTTGTTTTTCATTGCTTTTGAACATCTAGCTGCTACTTTTCTTTCCATAATCTGCTTTCATGTGTTAGTGGGTTAGGATTGACCATTATTTAAGCTTAAACCTGCAATATCTGATCAGAAGAATTTAGGATGCTTGAAACATCAGGTGAGAAGCCCCCTCGGCTTCTTTTGAGCAATAATCCAAGTCTCACCTCGTGCACCCAGAGGTGGATCAAAACAAACAAAGTTTTACCTTCCAATATAAACACGTCTTCCAAAGCATTGCTTAATATTTGCCTGGTCCTCATCCAAACACTGTTCATACTTCTGCTTGTAGGAAAATGGTTAAGTTTGAAGGAGGTAGGGTACTTTTAGGATTGTACCAGAATAATTGAAACATTATTTCTTTGGACCTGCAGCAAGATAGGAACAATACAAAATCATGGAGATATTGTTTGTGTGCGCACAGGATGTAAATCTTTCACCCTAGAGCCTGTGCACAAAGAAGACTGGCTGAAACAAATTTTAATTACCAATATTTAGCAGCTACAGCAGACAAGAAAAGCGGCTGAAGGGCAGTCCTTAGGATATGATGCCTTTAATTTGGTAAAATGTATGCTGCCTTGATCTTCTGAAGACAGTATAAATCTAGCAGAACAATTTTTGCCCTTAGTTGATTAACGCCCCATGTGTGGTAATACCGAGGTTTTGCTGTAATAAAACATGGAGAAGAACAGAAGGTTGAGGGAAAGTTTAGGAAGAATTAAAAAAATGAATGTGGGCAAGAAGAACTAACTAAGTTGTTGAACTTAAACTACTAGCAGAGAATAAGCCCTGGGCAAGAGGAGATGGAGACCGCAACCTGGTAGACCTCAAAACAACATTTTTCTCCTCCAGGCATTGTTTTTACATGCTGTGCTTGCCTGGAGGAACGTGTTGCCCACTTCAGAAGCAAACTACTATAAGAAGGGCTTTGATTTTCCTGGCTGGAAGGACAGATGTTCCCTGGCTTAGGATAGTAGACAAAAATAGCAGGTGGGTGGCATTCAAGAACTCTCACCCCCACTGACTGAGCCAGTTACGCTGTGGATTTGCTCAAAAGCTACATCAAAGTGCCAACTAGCTGACTGCACTTTAGTGCCTGGACACACCCAGCCTGGATGGTTAATAATTGGATATATATAAATTCAATAGATCATGGTGAACTATGAAACAAACAGATGGTGTCTTAATCATGTTAAGTCATGCAATTTAGGTCTACTATAATTCTGTGTCTCCTCTCCTGAAAAGTGATTTGTCCACGCTTGACGTGAGGTCTGTGTCCGCCTGTTTCTGCCAGTTTTATGCCGCCTTGTCTCCTCATTCAGTCCTGAAAGGGGGAGGGAGATTTTGTTGTGAAACGTTGCACTAAGCCAAGAGATATTTCATCACTGCCCTGCGCCTCTTGTGTCAAAGAGCAGCTTTTTGGCGCGCTCTGACTTGCAGTCTCTGGCTATTTGCGGCTTGCTTTTTTCTCCCAGCTCAGCATTGTGAAAATGCTTTTCCTCCTTATTTCTTTCACTGGCTTCCTGCTTCAGAAGTTGATTCTCGCTCTTGTGTCTTTGCTCCAATATATCCCAGGTAAGACCGTTTTTCTTCCAATCTTCTGCTAATGGCAATTAAAAAAAAAAAAGCTCTGAGCCATGTAAGATTCAGAGAGATCCACAGAGATCTCGTTGGGGTTCCTCCTTTAGGAAGCAGGTACTGAGGATTAAGGCTAAAGACAGATTGGTTTTGAATTGTGATGATTCGTGCAATCTTGTGAACAACAGGCAAGTAATCCACATTCTTTCCCTCTGGCTGGGTTTTTATTTTTTCACTTCCCAATTGATATGACAGTCTTGGAATTAACTTTTTTCAGCATCAGCCAAGAAAAGGAGATGTAAAGCAGGAACGTCGTCTCCATAGCCAGACTGCTATGCAAGAATGATAGATTTTGCACTGAGGAAATTGCCCAAACTATGAAACACTCAGTTGAATATTTCATCTGCTTTTCCCAGTAGACAAATACCAGCATATGTGTCATTCTATCAGGATGGAGTGCGTGTATGAATTCAGCTAAGCTTGTCTGTTGGAATGAGCACAAGAAGGCTTGAGAAGGCTCCTAAGTTGTAAATGAACTCTTGTAAATCGAGGAGTACCTGTATTGCCATCCAGAAATGGCAGAGAAGGCAAAGCTTGGCAGGCACAGAATTATTACAACAGTCTGGGGCAGAGGTAGGCAACCTTGGCTCTTTTATGACTCGTGGACTTCAACTCCCAGAATTCCTGAGCCAGCCATGCTGAGGGGAAAGGGAGAGATTTCCAAGCTGAGCCAGGCTGGCTCAGGAATTCTGGGAGCTGAAGTCCACGAGTCATAAAAGAGCCAAGGTTGCCTAGCCCTGGTCTGGGGAAGGAGTCCCTTCTCTGTGCACAGAGCTGCTCCCCAGAGGGACCCACAGTTCCCTCACATCCATTTCTAAATGTAGAGAGGGCCTCCTCAGGGTGCCTCCAGTCAGAGAATGTCGGCTGGTGGCCCCCAGGGGGAGGGCCTTCTCTGTGGGCGCTCCGGCTTTGTGGAACCAGCTGCCGGTTGAGCTCCGGATGGCACCGGATCTCCGCTCCTTCCGGCGCGGGTTAAAGACCCATTTATTTGAACAAGCTGGCCTGGCCTGATGGGGAATCACTTAGGGTTTTAATATTTATATATATTTTTATTGTTTTTATTGTGGGCAATAATTTAATTCTTTTTTAACTTTTGTACTTTTGTAGTTTTAAGATATGCCCTGTTCACCGCCCTGAGTCCTTCGGGAGAAGGGCGGTATAAAAATTTAATAAATAAATAAATAAAATAAATAAATGTCCGTTGCATCAGACCAGAGAGGGAGGGAGGGAGGTGGCAGAATTACCTAGGAGGCTCCCTCGGAGGCTTGGCTGAAACGGAGAGAGCTTTGAAGTGGTCAAAAAACAGGCAGGAGCCTTGTTGGGCCAGGACAGGTTGCATAGCCCTGTGTGACCATTAACCTCGTCGATTGCACTGACCTGCCCTATTTCAATGACAGTGTGTGAGAGCCAGGCTGTACTACTACTACTACTACTACTACTACTATTACTACTACTTATTTATTTATTTATTTATTTATTTATTTATTTATTTATTTATTTATTTAAATGGGAGAAGAGATATTTCATCATGGTAGTGACCCAAAAAGCAGTATTAAACAATGGTGGCTTGATTTTTTTATTTAAATTTCAGCCTTTGGCAGAGACTTATCATTTGAACTCCTTGTGTATTTGGATCCCCAAACCTCTCTCTTTCCTCTCTGGTCAACCCCATTGCTAAGCACATTGGTTTGTGCTTAAATTGTAAGCCGCCCTGAGTCTTCGGAGAATGGGATTATAAATGGGATTAAAATAAATAAATAAATAAAATAAATAAAGTAAAAGAATTAGCACAAACCCCTTTGTGGACCCAAAAGGGCAGGAAGGGATTTCTCATGTGTGTGTGTGGGGTGTGTGTGTGTGCAGTAGGGTAGTGGACAGAAGCCCTCATGGGGAGATGATGGGGCACAATGTACCATTTCCAGTGCATGCATGTGTGCCTTCTGATACATTACTGAATATTTTTATTTTTATTTTTATTTTATTTTAATTCCATTTATATCCCGCCCTTCTCCGAAGACTCAGGGCGGCTTACAAGCTTAGCAGTACACAATGCATGATCTCAATCAGCATTGCTAACACATGTGCTGCCCTGTTTCCTTTATTTCAGTTTTCCCCTTATACTGTGCATGCTTCAATTAATACACAGGAAGTTTAGTTTTCTAGTTTTGAGACATCTTTGCTTTTTTTTCATTGCACTGTAGTTGAACCCAACCCCAAATCTGTTCTTCAAGGTATGTTCAACCTGCAAGCTGAGAATTTGAAAATATTTCAGGGAAATCTACCTCAATAACCATGATCAGAAGCATCCTTTTTTCCTCTTACTTAGCCGATTCCTAAAGATGCAGTTGGCCTGTGTGCATAATATGAAGCGGTGACTTCAGGATTCCACCCGGGATATTAACCCCATTCTCTTTGCTAACTGCTTGGTTTCTCTCTGCAGGGATAAGAAATCTGGTGTCCAAGCAGCAGGTTCCAGTTATTTATAGCCACAAGAAGGGCTTAGAATGCATCTCGCCATTATTCTCCACCGTAGAAGAAACACCTCAAGCAATCCCAATAAAGCTTCAAGGGCAGATTCCCAAATGGCTGAAAGGGAAGCTAGTGAGGAACGGGCCAGGAAAATTTGAGTTTGGACCAGATAAGTACGCCTTTTTCTATTGCTATGGATGCTGCTGTCTGCTCTGCTAAGGATTAAAAAGCCAGCAGATAATTTTGTTCTGGTCTGCAGTCTTGATCAACCTTCTCCATTCATATTCTTCAATAATTCTACCTATCATTTTTGTCTTAGGAAGAATACCTGAGTGATAATACGGACTTTTTTTTATTTAAGGGAGATCTAATGACAACAGAGGACTTGGAAAAAGCTGAATTAGTGATACATTTTTAAGGGGTGTCTTCTTTAGAAATATGTTTTAACAATTTAGAAATAATACCTTTGCAAGAATTACAGTCTTTAAAATTTGCTGTACACTTTGTGTGCAGCTGTATACTGAAATGGGAATTTCCTGGTCATCTAAGAAACTGAGTGGATGCTTGGAATATGTAGGATAAGCTTTGCACAAAACTTTCTCCTCTAATCTGGATTTTTCTTCTCCAAATGAAGGTTTAACCACTGGTTTGATGGCATGGCACTTATGCATAAGTTTGAAATTGAGGATGGGGTGGTGAAGTACAGCAGCAAGTTTCTCCGGAGTGATTGTTACCTGACCAATAGCAAGAACAACCGAATCATGATGTCTGAATTTGGCACCTTGGCCATACCAGATCCTTGCAAGAACGTTTTTGAGCGCTTCATGTCAAAGTTTGACTTGCCAAGTAGGTATCTTTCTTGGATAAAGTTTCGCTCATATTTTGCATCTGCATCAGTTTCAGTAAGGAAATGCTGAAGGCAGTCCACCAAATTTCTCTTGTAAGCAATGGGGAGGTGAAGGGTAAGAAAACCTCTGGACAAAGCTGGAGGTGATATTCAGTTTGTCTTCCAATTCTGTCCTTGGCACATTTAACTTTGAATCAGAAATCAACTTTAAGGCATTATGCCATTTTCTGTAGGAGAAGAGTGGCAGAACAGACTAAGATCATTTGTGACTATGTAAAGTCTCTAGGCTGGTTCCTCTTTTGACTCCACCCCCATTTTGGCTACTCCTTCTCCTACACTTTCAGTTTTTTGATCCTGGCAACTTGGTGAGAATGGAAATATTTTCTGTATTAAATTTATGACACTCCAATGAGGTGAATTTTATATTGCAGAAGAGACAGACAACTGCCTTGTGAATTTTGTAGTCATCAAAGGTGACTATTTTGTCAGCACAGAGGGCAGTCAAATGCACAAAGTGGATCTGGACACGCTTGAATCAAAGGAGAAGGTAAAGGAACAGAGCAGGCTACCTGGCATTGGGTTAGCCTATCTCACCATCTTATCTGCTACTACTTAAATCTGGATTGACAGGCAGTTTTTCAGGAGCTCTGGAGGTGCTGCAGATTCAATCAGGATCTTCTACAGAAGATCTACTGGTCATGCCCATCCCACAAAACAGCTTTCAGATTCAGAAACAGGACCTAAACTTGAGATCAGCTTCCCCCACCTGGCTCTGTCCAGATGTGGTGATGACACCTGTCAGCTGGTGTGGGAATTCTGAGGGCTTCAGTTCTATCTGGAAGTAAGATGACTTGCTATTTTTGTCCTTGCAGGTGAACTGGAAAAATTACATTGCAGTGAATGGAGCCACAGCCCACCCACACTATGATCCAGATGGAACAGTCTACAACATGGGCCTCTCTTATGGAACACACGGTAAGACCAGATTCAGAGACAAACAGACGTATCTCACTAGCATTTTAATGTCTGGAATTAAATACTCATCTCAGTGTGTAGCTTTGACTTCATTGGTGAGTACTGCCTCCATTTCTCCCAACCCAGGCCTTCTTGGCTTTTTACTCCAAACTGACAGTTGCTTAACAGACACATCAAAAATCTCAGTCAATTCAAAGATGACCTAAGTATTTTTTCAATGTGTGGGTGCATAGGTTTTTAGTTAGATGCTACAGCCCTGGCTGGATGGAGTCACTGAAGCAGTAGGCGTGAGCCTAAATGGACTCCAGAAGATGGTAGAGGACAGGAAGGCCTGGAGGAATGTTGTCCATAGGGTCGTGATGGGTCGGACACGACTTCACAACTAACAACAACAACAACAACAGCCCTTTTGACTGGATCAGAGGACCTGGAAAACGTCTGATGGATTATAAATCTGAATTTTACACTGGAGTGAAGATGAAGTGGCTGTGGATTTATCCCCTTCCAAACTTTTAATAGGTGCTGCCCATATCTCATTTCCAAATTCAATTATTGTTCATAGGAAGCATTGTTTATAGCACAAGACACAGCAGTTGAGGTGAGCCAATTCTGCAATCCATCTGCAGCTGATTAGCTGGAATCACAGTTCCAAAGAGCTGGTCTTTCTCTCTTACAGGCTTCAACTATAACATCATCCGTGTTCCTCCCCAGAAGTCTCAGCCTAGTGACTCCAGCCTGCAAGGCGCAGAAGTGCTGTGCACCATTGAACCAGAGGACAGAATGAAACCATCCTATTATCACAGTTTTGGTGAGAAGACCATCCTCCTTTTAAGTAGGCCATTCCCATCTTTATTGGAAATGCCAGAAAGAGGCGGCTGGAGTTGTGAAAGTGGAATGATGAAAAGTGGGCCAATAATTTGGGATGCTGCTGCTGTGATCTATCACACTGCCTGAATAAAATCAAGTAGAACAGGAAATGTAATATGAAAGATTAAATTAATGAAATTCATTGCTCCAAGCCACAAATGATCCACCAGAGCAGTTCATATAAAACAATGTAACATCCTTTGCTAGCTGGTGGCTGTAATAAATTGAAATTGAAATCATGCCCTGAGAGATGCTTTAAAACAGTATCAGTAAAACTAGGAAGTTGAAGAAAAGTTGTTGGCTCCTAGCTGTATCCAATCACTGGCTTTCCATTGGAAGCTGGAAGGGGGATTGCGTAAACGAAGCATGGCAATACCTTTTTCAAAAAAATGGTTGATAAAAAGGAAGCATGCCAATTCCTAAGTAGGTGGTGTAGCAGCACCCTCAGGCATTATATTTGATTCACAGAGTGTTAAATGGGATGATGTGAAATTATTGGCCGTTACGTTGGATAATCTGAAATTGTTTTGGCAACAAAGGAGGACGCTGGCAGGTGGAAAGATTGGAAAAGTCCAGGTAATTAGATGGAAGAACGGAATCGGCTCTTCATGAAAAGAAGCGCCCCAACTCTTTTCTTCTTCTCTTTCTAGGAATGAGTGAAAACTATGTGATTTTTATTGAGCAGCCCGTCCAGATAAAGTTGTGGGAAATCATTACAGCCAATTTTTGGGGGAAATCCGTTCTGGATGGACTGAGTTGGGAACCTCAGCTAAACACCCGCTTTTATGTCATGAACAAGCACACGGGGCAGGTGAGTCAGCGGTTTGGCTGGATCTGGTGACTTCCTGGTATGTCTTCTCTGGGCTCTGCAGGAGCAGGCAGATGAGACTGTTGCTCTTCTCATCCTGGCTGGTGGAAGGTATCCATGAGCAAAACAAAGTTTTCCCCAGATTGTTTTGGGGTGGCAGCTCCCAGAATTCCTCTATGGTATTGGCCAGAGTGTCTGAGAAGGGTGGGGGAGTTGAGGTCCAGAGATCTTTGGAGAACATCAGATTAAGAAAGATTACATTAGGAAAGATCACTTCTAAACCTCTTTGATTTGCCCATTAAAATCCTTTCAAGCATCACCCTGATATATAAGCAAAGAATTTTAAGAAGTTGTGCCCAGGACCAATTTTGGGGGTGTCACCGAAGGGCAGGAATTCACCCTCATGTCTTTTCCTCTTGTTGCAGACCTTACCCTTGCAATATCATAGCAAGGCCTTCTGCTTTTTCCATCATATCAACGCCTTTGAGGACCAGGGCTGCATCGTCCTGGATCTCTGCTGTTTCGATGATGGGAAAGTTTTTGACATTTACCGACTGCAGAACCTCCACAAGGCTGGGGAAGCCCTTGACCAGGTACTGCTGCTCTGCTTGTGGGCACTGAAAGGGAACTTCATATTGTAGTCTAGCTTGGCATCTCCCAGGGGTGTTGGAACGTGGTGCTCCAGCCCCAGACAAGGGAGGAATTCTGAGGGGAAGGAATCAGACAGACAGGAGGTGGAGATGTTCTCTTGACTCTTGGTCGTCCTGCTCTTCATCCTTGTGGTGTGATCACAGAGTGTGGATTTGTTTCTCTGCGCAATGACTTCTTTTTGTTGTCTCGGCAGACCTACAACATACTCCCAAAACCGTTTCCACGGCGCTTTGTTCTTCCCATCACGGTGAGCTCCAAGGCATCTGTGGGGCAGAATCTTAACCCTTTGTCCTACACATTGGCAGAAGCTGTGAAGGAGACGGATGGGAAGGTAGGTAATTTGTGCATGCATCTGTCTCTCTCTCTCTCTGTAATGTAGATAGAATGAAAGCATTCCGTTTTTCTTGTCATCCTTTGGAAATCTCACCATCCTGCAAACAGCAGCTAGACTTGGGAAAAATAGTGGGAGTTACATAAATGGGATCATTTTTCCAAAGACTAACTACCAAAGAAAATTAAGCTATGGAGAACTTGGCTCAAAGGTATCATGGGTTGAAGCTTAAAACTCATCAAAAGGCGACCCTAGATCTAGGACATTTACAAAGGAAGAGCCTCGTGCGAGGTAGAGCTCATTTCATACTTATGAGAAAGTTAAGAACTGACATCCGGAATTTGGAAGTCGATCACTGCCTCCCTGCTCAGGGTAAACTTGCTTGCCTCCAAGAGACTCCCCTCCTTGCTATTACGACCATCACAGCAATCCTCACAGTCACGTGATCAGAGTTTGGATGCTTTACAATGATTGTAGCATCTCAGGGTCCTGTGATGGTCCTTTGTAACCTTCCCAGCCAGTTTCCGACGAGCAAGGTCAATATGGGAAGCAGGACTCCCTTAAAAACCACTTTGCTTAACGGTGGAAATTCTGGCGCCAAATGTGGCTGCATGCTGAGGTCCACCTGTGCTCTTCAAGTGGCAGGGCCTCAAAACATAAAAGCGTTGAGTGACAGGAAAGTTCCTGGAGAAACTCAGCAAGGCCAAATAGTAGACAGATAAGGATTCCACAATGTGATTGGTTCCGTGTTGACTTGTCTAGATCTGGTGCACACCTGAAAATCTACATAACGAGGACCTCAAAGAAGCAGGAGGAGTGGAATTCCCTCAGATCAATTATGCACATTACTGTGGGAAAAAATATCGTTATTTCTACGGCTGCAGCTTCGGTCATCTCATTGGAGACTCCTTGATCAAGGTTGATACAGAAACCAAGGAGATGAAGGTGAGAAGGTGGGGGCAAGTGATCTTCTTCTGTTGTTACTGGTGTGGTGGCAGTGGTGGGATTCAAATCTGTGTGGATGCCACTTCCGGAAGTCCATTTTGGGCTTGGGCAACAAAAAGGTAGCTACTGGTTCTGTCCAAGTGGTGCAAACTGGCTGAATCCCATCACTGTGTGGTGGGGATGGAGTTCCACCTCGAAAGCTCACGAGAAGAAACCTCTTCTGTGCCTTTTGCTTTGCCCACCAGATGTGGCGCGAGAAAGGGATGTATCCGTCAGAGCCCATATTTGTGCCAGAACCTGGTTCTTCAGCAGAAGACAAGGGAGTGATCCTCTCGGTGGTGCTCACACCCAAGCAGGTAAGTTAGGCGTCACTGCAGAGGTCAAGACCTACTCTGAATATTCCTTTCAGATTCCTGAAAATGAATTTCTCATGCTTTCTACTGAACGTTGTAGGCATTTGGAGCTTCAAAATGCTAGGTGGTCTTTCTGGGACTCCTCTGTATCTTTATGGCTTACTTTTCTTTTCCAGACCCCCACAAGAGCAGAGAAAATAGATACTTTGCATAGGGAGGCAGCACTGAAGAACTCTTATCCATTATTTCTCTTTATTTCAGAATCAAGGTAGCTTCCTTCTTGTTCTGGATGCGGAGAATTTTGCCGAGCTGGGCCGCACTGAAATCCCTGTCCAGATTCCTTACGGTTTCCATGGTGCCTTTGTTCCCAACAAAAATGCCACCAGCTAAAACGGGTGATTCGGGATATGCTCCGGGATGCCTAAAATGCTGTGGACAAATTACTTCCTCTAAATGTGCTTTAAATTCCTAGGCTACCCAATCATGCTCTACTTTGATTCACAGAGAAATAACCATTTTTCTAATTTAAGTCAAGTTTTTTAATTCAAAGCAAGACGTTCAAGATTATAGCAATAAGCAGCTAGACTTATATGCCACTTCACAGTGCTTTACAGTCCTAAGCGGTTTACAGAGTCAGCATATTTTCCCTCAACAATCTGGGTTCTCATTTTATCGACCTTGGAAGGCTGATTCAGCCATGAGCCAGTCAGTATCGAACTGCTGGCAGTGGGCAGAATTAGCCTGCAATACCGCATTCTAACCACTGTGCCACCAGGGGTCTGTATTATGATGCAGTGGGAAGAGATAAATATTGCCCACATATATGAGCTTTTTTAATTTAAAAAAGAGGCTTTGCCCTACACGTTATAAATTCTTTGCCTGTGTCCTTAATTTTTCTATTAACTGACTTAATTTGTGGTGGAATGTAGTCTGGATTCCCAGGAGAGAGAGACTGCATCCCAGAGAGCAAAGAGGCAGTGGAGCTTGGAAAGTTTGGTAGAGTGTTAAACAGCCCCTCAGCAATTACCAGAGTTTATCTGCAGTTATGCAGATAGATGCTCTAGTCTGGCCAGAGTCTGTTGATAAGTGAATACTAATAAAATACTCAAATCACTCTTGAGTAATTCCACCTGCCATTCTTGGTCCTTGTGTCCTATTAGGTTTGAACTTTGTACATATCTGGCTCAGAGCCCTTCAGACACTGTTGAGCAACGTTGGCAATCGTATCGTACATATTTTTTCTTTGTACCTGGGGCATCTCAGCTCATTAACCCTAGACTCAATTCAAGCTGTAGCCAACTCACCCTTGAGGTCCCACCTTCTCAAAATTCCTTGAACCCACCTCTCTGTGAGAGGGGCTGTCCTTCATTTTTGGAGAAGCCCCACTTTTCTCAATCCCCACGTTTGGGCTGTCCATCTAAGGGCAGAGAGACCCCATCAGCATGCAGTGGACCTCCACTTGTCAAGGCTTCCCTGGCCTTCTCATCACAGGTAGGCAGGGCTTCTGATGTAGGCTACAGAGAACTTGATGACCTAACTCCAACCGACAATCCCAATTCTTTTTCCCCCAGGAGATGTCATAAATAAGCACCTTGACTTCATCTTCTCCCTTATCTACCCAAGCTTCTGAGATATACTAAAACAGCTGCTCTTAACCAGGACTGGGCTCAGGATATGCAATAAACAGTCCCACCCACAACTACCGATGGCAAAGGCAAGAGTAGCAAGGTGAGAAATTTCTCCAACCTAGAACTAAGGGAGAAACTTCCTGACAGTTAGAACAATTAACCAGTGAAACAACCTGCCTCCAGAAGCTGTGAATGCTCCACACTGGAAGTTTTTAAGAAGAGACTGGACAGCCATTTGTCTGAAATGGTATAGAGTTTCCTGCCTGAGCAGGGGGTTGGACTAGAAGACCTCCAGGATCCCTTCATCATCATCATCATTAATAATAATAATAATAATAATAATAATAATAATAATAATAATAATAATAATAATTAATAATAATAATAATAATAATAAAATAAATCAAAGGTTGGGAAGTAGTTGCCAACCAGCACATGGGAAGCACAAGTGGTGATCATTCAGGCTGCTCAACAGCATCAAATCCTCTGATCAGAAAGGGCCTTGAGGGCAGAATATAAATGAATCATAATGGAACAATGAGGACCTCAGGAAGTTCTAAACATGTTTGGATTGATAATTAAGCTTGATTCCTGAGAACACGGCTCAATTAAATGCAATTTGCCCTAGAATTCTCTTCCTCCCCCAGCCACTGCATTCATCCAACGAGGGTTTGGAAACAAACACTCTTCTGTGCAGAAAGTCCTCTCCAGTGGCAAGAATGTTCTGGCACAGGCCAAGAATCCAATCTTAAACTGATTAGCACTTCAGAGGTTGAGATACTCTGGGAAGGAGGCCATTTCTTGGGCCAAGATCTTTCTGACCTTGTGAGAAGCTTGAGGAGGCGGCAATCAAAGGTCTCGGAAAGTGTGGATTAAGGAAGGTTGGGGACCATCTATGGCAGGGGTCTCCAACCTTGGCAACTTAACATTTGTGAACTCCAACTCCCAGGATTCTTCAGTCAGCATGGGAGTTGAAGTCCACAAGTTGCCAAGGTTGGAGACTCTGGGGCATTTTTGAAGCTTTCCAGTCAAGTGGGCTCCATTTCCGAGGGCAACTTCCCCAGGGGATCTTAATGCAGTTCACCACCAGATGAAAAAAGGGACGGGGTGGTGTCTTCAGGGCTCCTAAGGCACCTGAGTTATCCAGTCTGGAGACTTAAGGGGAGAGACCACGAGAATTCCAGACCCCACGAAGGAGGTCAGGAATTGTTTTTCATGGCGGCATAAAATAGGAGCAGAACCAGCTGGGGTAAATTGCAGCTGCCAAGTTTTCATTTAAGTGTAACAGAAGACTTCCTGGTGGGAAGATCCCTTCAACTGTTCTAGGGCAATATTTCTCCACCTTGGCAAGGTGACAATGTCTTGTCTTGAACTCCTAGAACTGGATCCTAGAATTCTGAACTCTGGGCAGCTCCCAATTGAAAATGAGCACAGCACACAAAGCCCTATTAAAAGCCCATTAACAACATTGAAAGAACAAAAAAAAACGTGGCCCAGTCAAACTTCCCAGGGCAATCTCATCTTATCCCAGTGCTGCGTTTGCATTTACGTTAATTCTGTGTTTGCAATTACACTAATTGCCAGAGGAAGGAATCCCCAAGGGAGCAAAGAGGTGTCCAGCAGGAGGAAGGTGCCAGGGACAGTAAGGGGTCCAAAGCCCCCAGCTTGTAAACTGTTTAAAGTCTAGTCCAGGAGTAGGGAACCTCGGCTCTTTTATGACTCATGGACTTCAGCTCCCAGAATTCCTGAGTCAGCATAGTTGTCTCAGGAATTCTGGGAGTTGAAGTCCATGAGACATAAAAGAGCCGAGGTTGCCTATCCCTGGGCTAGGTCAGGTGTAGGCAACCTCGGCTCTTTTATGACTCATGGACTTCGACTCCCAGAATTCCTGAGTCAGCATAGCTGACTCAGGAATTCTGGGAGTTGAAGTCCATGAGTCATAAAAGAGCCGAGGTTGCCTACCCCTGGTCTAGTCAGTTTCACGCCCTGCCTGTTAACTTGCCAGCGGGGCTTTGTCGGGAAGCTCACTTAGATGCCCTATTCAAAACCCCGGGCAATAGATCACTTTTAGGACCAGGGCGAGAGGGCGTCCTCTGGCCGGATGCCCGGTAAAGCCTGCCAGCTCGAGCTTGGCCAGCGGTCCGGCCCCTTTGGCAGAGGGTCTCTGCCAGGGCTGGCGAGATGCTGCGGGGGGGGGGCTAAAGGCTCGCTGCAACAGCCCAAGGACGGAGCAGCCACGCCGGCTCCTCCCCCGACTCCCCCCCTCCCGGCTCCTGCCAGCGCTCGGCCCCGCCCTTTCCCAAACCCGGGCAGAGGGGCGGGGCCGAGGCTCCGGGGCATCTCGCTCCTCCCTCCCGCCCCGCGCACGCGCGGTGGCACCCGAGCGGAGCCGTTGCCATGGCGCTGCTGCCTGGCCGCCGGGCCCGGGTCTCGCGCCGCGCGGCCTTCAGCGCCTCCCACCGGCTGCACAGGTGACGGGGGGGGGCGGGGGCGGGGCGGGAAGAAAGGGTTCCTGGGCGCGTGCAGAGCGCCGGGCGCCTCCGGCCGGAGGAGGAAGCGCGCTCCCGGCTCTGCCTCTGCGGTGTGTGTGTGTGTGCGTGTGTGTGGGGGGCGCAAATAGCAAAACGGGCACGGTGCCCCCCGAAGTGTGTGTGGGGGGGCTGTTCTTAGGCATGACTTTGAAGAATTGAGCGCCCCCCCCCCGGCGACCCAGCTCAGCCCTTTGCACCCTTTCAAGGCAGGAGCGGCGCTGCCCACCAAGCACCGGACCCCCCCCACCCCCCCACCCCTCCCAGACCCCCGCAGGCCCAACGTTTGGGGGAGAGGAGGCTGGAAGGGCCCGGGACGCAGTGCTACACCCGGTCCAGATTTCTTTACGGAATTGGAAGGTTGGAAGGGACCTTGGGGGTTATCTAGTCTACCCCCCTGCCGGGACAGGGTCCCTCTGAGCATTCCAGGACAAGGGTTGGCCTACCTGGGGCTGGACCCCCCTCCCCAGTCCCAGGGATGCCCCCCTCCAAGAGGCAGGCTGCCCCCCATTCAGGAGATCCCTCCTTCTCCTGCCTTGGGATCTCCCTGCGGTAGGGATCTGGTCCTGCCTCTGCGAAGCCAGCCTGGCTTCCTCTCCACCTTCTTGGCCCTCTGGGTTGGGGGTCCCGGCTGATGAAGCCCAGCCGGTCTAGTTGGCGAAAGCTGGTGGGCCGGCCAGGGAAGCCGGGGAGGGTGTCCACCCTCTTCAAGGTGCTTCAGACAGTTGCACCCAACGCGACTCCTAGCGCTGCCTTTATTGTTAAGACGACAATTTTAAGAAGAATCTCCTCTTCTGCCTTCTCTGCAGCCCGTCGCTGAGCGATGAAGAAAACCGGAAGCTTTTTGGAAAATGTAACAACCCCAATGGCCACGGCCACAACTATAAAGGTGAGAAGGGATGGCATCCGTCTCTGAAACCAGGAGAAGCCGAGAGGAGGAAGGGAACCTGATGCCCCATCATTCACAGAGTGATGAGCCTTTGGGATGAAAGCTCACCTGCCCAGGGTCCTTCAACCTGTGAAAATTACACTCCTGGGACAGACTTGATGTGTGCATGAGTGTGCACAATTATACATTTTGCACACTCGCAAAAGCCACTATATAGCATAAATTGTTTTCAAAACACTGTTGGTTACAAACTGCATAGCGCGACGTATAAGCATTACCAATTAATTCCAAGTAAAAGTGTTACCTTAACAGTTTTGTTACGTTGGCTAGCTAGTTGATTGACCACTGATTCAATGGCCATTCGAAATTACCATAGTGATAAAAAGGAGATATTCTGGAGAAAGAGAAGTTCCCTTATAGTGGGCTCCATCATGAGCCCAAAAGCCTGGAAGACTAAACCTTTGGTCCCAGTAATGAACTTAGACTGGATCCTGTAGACTTACGACTGATCCTTGTAGTTGCAGACATTGCAACATCCTTGTGGTCGTATGATTGCAGTTTAGGTGCTTTGTGAACAGTTTGCAATTAAGATGTTGCAGCGTCCTGCATTTACATGATTGTGATCGGCAACGTTCAGTGCCAACTTATGACAAGCAAAGTCAATGGGGAAGCCGGCATAGATTGCAAATGTTGATCATGTAACCTCAGGATGATGTGTCTGTGTGGGATCCCACCTAACAATGGCAAACGAGTGCTGCAATTGCTGCATAACTTGGCAAAATCATGTGACACACTAAAACTGTGTCACTTAGCATCAGGAAGCAAGGACTTCCTGTATTCGTTTTCAGATTTGTATTAATGAGGATGAAATACAATGGAAACCAGGAAGCTTTCTTAAACTCCTGGCGGAAGTTATCCATGTGGTGTATTGTTAATATATTTATCTCCTTTGCTAAGTGCAATCAACATCACAATCTGATCTTCCGTTCTTGCTCCTTTTCATTTCTTCTAGTGGAAGTAACTGTGCAAGGAGAGGTAAGCGAAATGTTTTCAGATTCTAAACATTTGTATTTTCTTTCTATTTTTTCCAATAAGCTTATTAAAGATTGTGTTGTGCAAGTGAAATGTATATGTTTATAGAAAGAAAGAAATACATTTTTTTAATTAAAGTGCAGAATAAGAAAACTAAGCACATTGACTTGTGCTTAGATTGTAAGCCGCCCTGAGTCTTCGGAGAAGGGCGGGATATAAATGGGATTAAAAAACAAACAAATAAAAAAGCAAATCAGCCCCTTTGCCTCCAGCAAGTATAATTAATATTAACAACTTAACACTAGCTTTTAAAATACAGCCCACAACCTCTTTATTCCATATCTCATTCCAGTTTCCATCTCTAGACCCTTATCTTTCCTCTATTAAACAGCAAAAAGGTTTTAGAAATAACAACATAAATATTACAAATTATATCTATTATACCCACTCTTTGTATTTCCTTTCTAGATCAATCCTCTTACAGGGATGGTGATCAACCTTACGGATCTCAATGCCTACATAGAGGTAAAGAAGCTCATTTCATCCCAGAGGTTGCCAACAGAGACGAGCCATGCACATGGACTTCATAGGCCGTGACAAGGCAGTCTGGGATCCACTGTGGGAATCGAGGCACACCAGGAAGTGCTGTGTGCAGTTTGATAACTTTAGCTTCTCCCTATGTGTGGGTGGAGGATAAGAAGCAAAGGAATGCTGTAGCCTTCCAAATGAAAGCAAGGGATAGAGTAGAGCATTTTCTTGTCTCCTAAGATCTCACCGCTGGGTGGAGAGGAGGAATTTTTACCCAAGTAGAAAACATTAAAGAGAAGAAGAAGACAGGTTTATTTCATTTCTTTGCAAAAATGGCGGCGGAGCTCTTGACTCATGCCATTGAATATTTATCTGCCACTTAGCCGCGTGAGGCAGTCTCCCAACGAGTCTGATTAATTTCGGAGCGTCTTTCATGGGCCTAAATGCCTAATATCTCTGCCTTGTAGGAAGCCATAATGGAACCTCTTGATCACAAGAATCTGGATAAAGATGTCCCCTACTTTGCAGATGTTGTCAGGTAGGGTGACTCTATTCTGGGCCCTGTGCAGGCCTGTTTTCTAATCCTGAACCTGGGGTGTGAGAGTGCTTTTGAGTTTTTCTTTCTTACAGGACTCTGAATTGCCTAAATTGTTCAGGGAAATTTAATGTTACAGCAGGAGGAAAAAGCATGTAAAGGATTGCTCTAATTTTTTTCCTGGAAGGACTGCTTGCTTGCTCAGGAGATTTGCCAGTGGCAAAGAGGTCTAGAAACTTGGTTTTTCAAAATGGACGTCCTGGACTGTTGGGGAAATCAAGAATGACTGTCTTTCGTTCTACTGGTCCAGACAATCCCAACCTGATAGTCTTTAAGTAGTTTTGTGGCTGGAAGTTAGAATTCCAGGCCAGCACAAACAAGCAACCTCAACACTGTCCCTATGCAGGAATCTGTGAAAGGAAACACCATAGCAGAAGCAGGTTTTTCCTCTGGTGCAGCCACAGAGCAGGAGATAAAAATAACACTAGCAAAGCAGCGTAACTAATTCTCAGGTTTCTCCCCCCCCCCCCAGTACCACTGAAAATGTTGCTGTGTTCATTTGGGACAATCTCCAGAAGTGCCTTCCTGCTGGGACCCTTTATAAAGTCAAAGTGTATGAAACAGAGAAGAACATCGTGGTTTACAAGGGAGAAGGAGCTGCTTCCAAGAAGTGAGATACTTGTGATTGTGCCGTTTGTGCCGCTGTTGTCTGTGAACAACTCAGTCAATCAGTCTTGTCAACCATCCATCCATCCATCCACCAGCGCATTACTGCAGTTGCTAATGTAGATGCTGACCTCTTTGTTAAAGAATCACATCAGTGAGTAGATACGAAGTCATCCAGGTTATAGTTATCCCAAAGATGCTTTTTCAAGTGGTGTCAAGCTTTCCTGCTGCGCAAGCATTCAGTTTGATCCGAGTAAGAAAGATAGCAATTCTTTGTTCGTTACTGTTTGTTCCTGTTTCGAGAGAAAGTCACTGCTTTTTCCACGATGATCAGTGTAAATCCCAGGGCTTATTTGAATACAGTAGGGAGTTTTCCTGGTCCCAAGCAGCTTATTTCCCTTTCCCGAACTATCTTTTTTTTAAAAAAAGAAACTGGAGAGGCTGGGGAGTGAATTTACGGCATAATTAAGCCAATTGCTATAATTAAGCTCATTCCCGTACTCTTATGCAAGTTATGGCTGTTCAGTTGCTAAGTCGTGTCCGACTCTTTGTGACCCCAGGGACCACAGCACGCCGCCCCTCCCCCCTTCCTCCACTGTCTCCTGGAATTTGCCCAAATTCATGTTCATTGTCTCAGTGACATTATCTACCCATTTCATGCTCTGTCGTCCCCTCCTTTTTTGCCTTCCATCTTTCCCAACACCAGGGTCATGTTTTACGCAAGAATGTTAGCTAGAAAGCTCCCACAAACTCAGTAAACATCCCTCAGCAAGTCTTTTTTCAGTTTCATCTTGGGCTGGTCTGCTTGTGTGGCAGTGATTTTACCGCATTTTCAAAAAGGACATTCTCCACTGTGTGATTTTTTTTTTTGGAAGCAGTACAAAGATGTCTGCCCTTGCCTTCTGGATGGTTTTTTATTTTTTACTTCTAATTTAGCCAACAATCCTGGGATTTCCTGGCAGTCTCTCATCAATGTACTAGCCAGGTTCCGATTGATTTGGGGAGGAAGGGGATGCAATGAGTCACCCTCGACCTGACGCGACCCACGTCTGAAGCCTCACACAGCCTTACAGTATTATTGAATATATAAACTCTGCCTAATCAAGTGTCGTACAAACATCATGGATGAATGTGATGCCCACTGAGGTTTAATTGCCTGTGGTCAACTGTCATTAAATGCTGTATTTACAACTGAATTTTGAACTGTTTTCTTACATCCAGGTGACATCCAGGATTTTAGGTTAGTCTTCCTCAACACCCTTCATTCCATTAGCCAATATTTTTTTTATTTTTTTTTAAATCCCATTTATATCCCGCCCTTCTCCGAAGACTCAGGGCGGCTTACAAGCTTAGCAATAGCCTTCATTCTATGTATATGCCTGCTTATTAGGGCTTTCGCCCCCCCCCCAAGTGGCATTATTACAAAGTCAGCTTAATTGCCCCCAACAATCTGGGTCCTCATTTTACCTACCTGGGAAGGATGGAAGGCTGAGTCAACCTTGAGCCTGGTGGGACTCGAACCTGCACTAATTGCAGGCAGCTGGTGTTACTTAAGGAGGCATTAGCCCACTGCTCCACCAAAGGCCGGGGGGATTGTCCTTATTGTGCACGTATTGCTCCATTGTGAAACATTCTGTTTTAAGTGTTAAAACATGAACTTAGGACTTTTAGCCCCAAGTGCTGCTGTTATCGCTGGGACCGTTTTGGCTTTTTCTCTGGTTCCTCCTTCAGGCTGTGGTACTTCTCCAGCTTCTCATCCTCCTCCTTCCTTATGTTGCTGTCAGTTGGCACCACAGCATCTATCACCCCCGCTGTCTTCTGGCCCTCGTCTACTACCACAGTATCTGGTGGGTTGGCCAGTCCCAGCCTGTCTGTCTTGATCTGGGAGTCCGACAGGACCCTAAGCATTCTCTGTGGGGTTCTCGATGTGAGACTTAGGAGAGTCTAAGCCAGGGGTGGGGAACCTTGGCTCTTTTAGGACTTGTGGACTTCAACTCCCAGAATTCCTGAGCCACCCCTGGTCTAAACTCATGCACTGTGCAGGTACCCGTGTTCTCGCTGCCACACCTTCCTCAAAAAGCATCACGGAGGATCATTCTCTCCTATTACACTTGGCAGCTAGAGGGATTCTTTGAGTGGTCAAGCAGCATTGCATGCAGAAGTCCAGTCCTGTCTCTGTTATGGATGGCCTCAGACCAGTCTTGAGATAAACTGTGGTTGTCCTTCTGCCCAAGCTGCTTTTGTGGGGCTGAGGGAATAATTTTCCTCACCAAGAGGATCTGGCCCAAGAAGATGAGTCATATTGCAAACTAGGAAATTGTTAGAATGTTGTTTTATGGGAAGATGAGCAATTCGCTTTGTAAAATAATTTTATTTTATTTTATTTTATTTTTATTAAAGAGTTTTACAAAAACAAAATTTTACAATATATCCCCAAATCCCTCCCACCCCAAACCCGCCCACTTCCCCCCCCACTTCCCAGAGCTAAATACAGGATTATAGTTACAATAATCATAGTCTAACTAAAAATTATGCATCATATACAATTAACCAAATTCATAATGTGCTTTAACACCCCTTTAATATAACTACAAACAACGTGCCAATAACAATATCCCACTAAAATCTACTCATAAGCTAAATGGAACTTTTTAGTGCCATATTTGTTCTGAATATAATTTATCCATCTCCTCCAAACTGAAATATATCTTTCCTGATATATTTCAGTAAAATAATTTTATTGTGTATGCTTTACAAGGGAACAACCCCCCACACACTTCTTTCCATTTAGGCTGAGATGGAACAAAATCTCAATTAGCATGGTACAAAGAAGGAGCTGGTCAGTCCCCTAGCATTGGGCAATGGTTATCAACATGAAAATGAAGGCAGTACATGGGGTGTGTATGTGTGAGCATGGCTCTGTGCATAATAAGGCAGAGCTATGTGGCTAAGCAATGCATTATGGGAATGAACCTGCAGAAATGCTGGGGAAGTGGTCTTTTGGCATTAAGCCCAATAGTCTCCCCCCTTCCTGCCTAGTCTAGAGAAAAGAAGGGACTAGCACTGACATGATAGCAATATTTCAATATTTGAGGGGCTTCCACAAAGAATAGGGGTCATCTTATTTTCCAAAGCACCAGAAGGCAAGACAAGAAACAAAGGATGGAAACTAGTCAAGGAGAGAAACAATTAAGGAGAAACTTCCTAACAGAGGACAATTAACCAGTGGAAAGACTTGGCTTTAGAAATTGTGGGTGCTTCATCCCTGGAGGTTTTTAAGAAGAGATTGGACAGCCACCTGTCTGGAATGGTATAGGATCTCCTGCTTGAGCAGGGGGTTGGACTAGAAGACCTCCAAGGTCCCTTCCAGCTCTGTTCTAATTGACTGACTGACTGCCCAGCTTCTTTGGAATTCAAGCTTCATTGCCCTTTAAATGGTTGGTGTTCAGTTTTGTTTATTCAATAACACTGAGCAAAAAAATCCTCTGGCCCATCAAGCTATTATGCTAATAATCCTGGCATTATAAGACTGCCCAGTTAAATGTGCGGGACAGGCATCTTAAAAGAAGATTCCTTTCAGAACCTTCCAAAGATGAGGGACATTTCACTTCCCCTCGCCCCATGCTTTGTAGCCTGCTAGGTCCAAATGCTCGGCACCCAGCCATCGAGCATGAGACGCATATCTACAGATGCGCCTTAGCAAAAGCAGCTATTGTAGTTCCTTGCAGCAGTTGAGGCTAACCTTGGCGGGGTCTTCTCGGGGTTGCCAGACTGTCAGACAGAAAAGCCTTGATCAGTCACTAATAGACACCTAGAGATAAAGCACATTTACACCCCATTCAAAACAGACAGTGAAAAAGCTGAGAAGGAATAAATAAATAATAAACCTTTATTGTCAAAGTACAACATGTGTACATTGAGATTAGCTGAGCCTCCCCCTGTGCTCTCTCCCCCCAACACACAGTGACAACAAACCCTCCATCCCACCACACCATATGAACCCACTACACCACACACCTGCCTCCCAAGTCAATTCTGCATAAGATTATGTCCCATTTAAAAGCCTAACAGCCCACGGATAAAAGCTATTTTTCAGCCTGTTGGTACGGCTGGCTATATACAAGTCCTATATACAAGGTCACATCATATCCAGCAACTGACTCCTAGATAAGCGGAGATTGACTCCAGACAAACAGAAGGATACCGTAACTACCCAGGAGAAAACCAAACACCTACCCAAACTGGCAGGGTAAGTTACTGTATATAAATGGAGCAAACTCCACACTGCCTTGCACGCATGATGCTACTTAGTCAGGTAATGAAACATCTGCAAGAAAGCCACCAGGCTCGGAGAGCACCAACCAATTTAGAAACAGCCCTGGAAGGAATTCTCACCTGTGCTGCCCGACTTTCATTCGCGAGAGGGGCTTTTAGTTGCCCTTAAAAACAACAAAGTTTCTGTCCGACTCGTAGATCTTCACTTTGTAGAGGCAACCCGCGGGAAGGATTTTTTCCAGGTTGTTCCAGATGTACATGGCTAAATTCTCTGTTGAGCTGTGGAGGAGCAGAAGGATCGAGGAGAAAAGGGAGGTCAGAAGCTATTCTGGAGAAGCGCTTTTAACTCTCGGTTTGCTCGATGTCCCTCCTGTTGCTGTTTGGCCACGGAGATCAGCTCCGTCGTTCCCAAAGATGGCCCCCCGCGGACACGTGAGTGGGTGGCACCTGTTCCGTTTCCTGAGCTCCAGCTCCTACCTTGTAACGTTGGCAAAGTAATCCACGTCCTCGTCCAGGTTCTTGTGATCAAGAGGCTCAGTGATGGCCATCTGAGGACAGAAGCATAAACAGGTGACGTTCTGTTTTCCCCAAGATGGAAATGTTCTATATTCAGAGGCATTGGGGACTGAAAAGGATACCCCTGAGATTAAAAATAAATATATTAGGCCCAGAACATTAACACAGGTAGTCCTCAACCACAGTGGAGCCCAACATTTCTCTTGTTGAGACCTTTGTTAAATGAGTTTTGCCCCATTTTATGACTTTCCTTGCCACAGGTGTTAAGCTGAATCCCTGCAGGTGGTAAGTTAGTAACCTGGTTGTTATGTGAATCTGGCTCGCCCATTGACTTTGCTTGTCAGAAGGTCGCTAAAGGGGATCACGTGACCTTGCCTCACTGTGACCGTCGTAAATACGAACCAGTTACCCAGCGTCTGGATTTTGTTCACATGATCATGGGGATGCTGCAAAAGTTGTAACTGTGAAAATTGGTCCTAAGTCACTTTTTTAGTGCTCTTGTAACTTTGAACGGCCACTAAATGACCTTTTGTAAGTCGAGGACTATCCGTGGATGGGGACAGGAGAAAAACAAAACCCTGGCTGTCGGATTCATGTTTTGCCCATTGATTTCCAAAAAGCCAACTCTTTTTTAAGCCATGTTTTTCCCAGGAAATGAAGTGGATGCTCCTGCAACCCAGGTGAATCGGGCCCCTTCCCCTCCTTTCCCCCCTTAGCAAATGCTTTCCACAGAAGCAGGCTGGCAGGTTTTATTCCCCCCTAGAACCTTTTTAGTGTAGGGTTTAAAGCACCAGGTATGAAAGCGGGCGATCATGAGTTCAAGTCCTGCCCAAGCCCTGAAAGCCGGCTGGCTGACTTTGGGGCCAGTCCCTCTCTTTCAGCCCAACTTACCTCACAGGGCTGTTGTGGGGAAAAACAGGAGGAGGGAGCTGGATTGGATATATTCGCTGACATATTTGTAAAAATAATAAATGCGAGACGCAAATAAAGTACCTCCATGTATTCATTTAGTTTGTAAATGTTCATGAGCATGCCACTGATGGGGTCGATCTGCAGGGGAAAGTTTTTTCCTTTTAACAGAGAGAAAAAGACACACGGGGAAACCAAAATGCACAACAGCCAACTCTACAGGAACCGCACCACATGCAGGGAGGCTAGCCTCTTTGAGAGGCTGGAGCCGCCACACGGGGACTGCATCCCAGCCACGCGGCTGGCCCTGCCTTCTCCCTAACTCTCTTTCCCAAAGATGTCTTTCCACGAGTGTCCCGTTGCCTCTTGAAAAAGCATCTGTGGGATAACTGTAACCTGGATGACTGAAAATCTCCATAGACGTCTAACTCTCTTTCCTTTTTATTCCCGCCTTCCTTGTGCATCTTCAGCTCGGTGGCGCCTGTCAGGTCCTCACTTATATGGGGGGGGGGGGAAGTTCCTTTCTCCCACTTGGGATAGCTTTTTTTTTCTTCCTCTAATGAAAAAGTAGAGGAACCCCTTCAATCCTTCAGACATGCTTCCTCTGCTGTGATGATGATGACGCAAGTGGAATAACTAGTTGGCTAACAAAAAACATACGGTAGAAACATTTGAGTTATTGCAAAAGGTTTCTCAGGGCCAGAGAAGAGCAGTAAAAATGACGAGGGGGGGGGCCTGGAGGCTAAAACGTACAGGAATTGTGTGCGTCTAATCTAGTGAAAAGAAGGACATGGAGGGACATGATAGCACTGTTCCAGTATTCGAGAGGCTCCTACAAAAACGGGATCAAACTATTTTTCATAACACCAAAACACAATAAACGGTGTTTGGAAACTAACCAAGGAGAAAAGCAACCTAGAACTAAGGAGAAATTTCCTTAACGGTGAGAGCAGTCAACAAATGGAATAGCTTGCCTTAAGAAGGGGTGGTTGCTCCATCACCTGAAGGCTTTCAAAAAGAGGCTGGACGGCCATTTGTCTGAAATGATACTGACTCTCCTGCTCGAGCAAGGGGATGGACTAGAAGACCTCCAAGGTCCCCTCTGACTCTATGTTTTTTTCTATGCCACCCCAGGAGCATCCAGAAGAGAGGGCATGGCAGAACCCCTATACTGTAGGCCGCTGCCACGGACCACTGGATGCTGGGTTTTAGAAAAAATAATAATAATGAAAACTTCCTCGGTGCTCAGCATTGGGGGGAGGGGGCGAGATTTCCGATGGCCCAAAAGCTGAAACTGGAAAACTGAATGAAGTGGTGGAAATTCTAATCTGAGACATACAAATGAGAACAGACTTGGAAAAAGGGCTGATCCAAAAGACACCGGAGCCAAACCGATGAAATGGAGCCTTGCCCAGCTCCCCGTTCTTAAGCCTTGCATTCCCACAGGGTGGAGAAATATAAAGATGTTAACTCACCTTCCCACGTATAGTGACCGTCACTGTGTGGCCGAGAAGGAAGAGAAGAGAAAGTACAGTTAAGTCATTAGCTGCAATCCCGCTTCTCTCCCTCAAGGTGGAAGCAAAGGTTGAAGAAACAGGTGATAGCAAGAGATTAACCAAGGAATGGCCACCTTTCCAAGCCTGACTGTCTCCTCCCCGCCAGGGAAACGGATTCAGGGATTCATTCCCCCCCCCCCCCCAAAGCCAAGCTGTCCTCTGCCCTGGTCCTCAACCACACCCAGCACCTTTATAGTTGTGTCCGTGGCTGTGATTGCATTTTCCAAAGGTGATCCTGTTTTCATCTTTGCTCAGATGTTTGCTGAAAGACAGTCGGGTGGAGGAGAAAAGAATAACCATGTTTCAGTAGAGAGAGAGAAGGTATTTTTGCAGGGAGGGATCTCATCCTAGCAGCTGATCCCAAAGCCAAGCCTGCATACCTTTTAAGTACTGGAGATCGTCAGTTTCTGGAAACATAATTGGCTGAATTATCTGAAATTCCACCTCTCCTCCCTGCCAGCCAATTATATTTCCAGGGCTACCGCACATCCATAGATGTACGGTAGCCCTGGCAGGAAGTGGGGGAGAAAGGCAAGGGGAAGCATGGGTTGTAAAGCCCTTTAGCTTTTATGGAGTGAACGGGCACGTGCAGCACGTCTCTGAAGTGTGTGAAGGAGATATTTACACATAAACGGTATAGGATCTCCTGCCGCGGGCAGAGGGTTGGAGAAGAAGACCCTAACTCTTCTATGTTCTCATTAGTTGCCCTTTGATACAAGGTTGGTTGAGGTTTGCCTTTCATCCCTGCAGTGGCTCTTCACCCAGGTCCAGCGTTGGCCAGTTCGGACTGTGGCTGAGCAACCAAGCCCAAAGTAGCCTACCTACTATCTTCTCAAGGTTCAGATTCCCCTTCCCCACACCCTGTGTGGGTCTCTCAGCAACCCTTACCTGTTCAGTTTGTGGGCGGCTGCAAAAGTTGTAGTGCGAGATAGGAAAATGATCTTGTCCTCCATATTCCTTGCAGGAGCCCAGTTTGTAGGAGAAGCTCTGCCCAGGGGCTGGTTAAATAACCCCACCAGCCCTCATGTGACCACATCTGAATGCAAAAAGAACCGGTCTAAGGAGCGTGACCCCCTCCTTATGCCTTCCCCACACCCAGGAGTTAATTCAGCCTATCTCCTTATCTCTGACCGCTAAGCGAGATACAATACTTATCTTAAATTTGGGAATTAGCTAAGGCTCACCAAAGGCAAGGCGAGTTTGGCTGAATTCCCGTTGCATAACAGGCTTGGTTCACCGTGAAGCGTTTGAGATGCCCTGCTTGGCTCAACTTTAGGCTGAAATGTTTGGGAAAGGAGACGGTGCTTGGGTTTCTGGATGAAGTAAAGGGCTTCCTTCTCAAATAGGATCACGCATCTTGGTGCCGTCGGAGTATTCTGAACGTGTACTTGTGCACAAAGAAGACGTTTATTATGCTAGTAATACCAACAGATGAATATGAATGTTTAGATGGGACATTGGATGAGGGTTTTTTTATTATTCTCAACAGGTCTTCATTGCTTTGTATGGAGAGTTTATAAAATCAGCTTTACATTAGATCAGTATATGTGGATTTATTTTCTGTAGTGAGGAAAGGGTTAGGCTATGCAAAATTCTTAATAGTGTTTTGCAGTTTCCTAGGCAACAAGAACATAGGAAAACCAACTGAGTGTTCCTTTTCAAACTTGGAGGGAGGAAAACTACTCTTCAACATTTCTCACTCAGATGAATAGTTTGTCCATATCTCAGGCACCCAGTATTGGACTTGGAAAGAATCCCAGTCCGTAATCTCTCTGGAGAAAGCTTCATCTGGTGAAGAATGCCAGGTGCTACCAGCTGCAGGAAATGCACGGAGGAACCTAGTTAGTTCAAAGAGACTGCTCAATTAGATCCAAGCTAGTTTTGAGTTGGAAAAACCATTCTCCTTTAGTCTAAGGGTTTCTTGTGGTATTGTTAGCAAAATGGCCTAGAAGAAGTGACAGAGAGTATCCTTTAAACCTGAAAGGAATCGGTAGCGATAACAGTAGCACTCAGACTTATGTACCATTTCATCATGCTTCACAGCACTCTCTGGCTGGTTTATAGAGCCACCATATTGCTCCCAACAATTTTACCAATCTCGGAAGGATGAAAGGCTGACTCAACCTGGAGCCGGTCAGGATCGAACTCCTGGCAGTAAGCAGAATTAGCCTGCAATACTGCATTCTAACTCTTGGGCCCACCACGGCTGGAAGAGAACTGGACCGGTCCTACCATTGTGCAGTTTCCTCAAGCAACAGATTGGGGACACCAAGGTGTTGGAGATGGAAATAATGCGCCTTGAAGTTTCAGTTTTGCCTATGGTGACAGGTTGAGAGTCCCTTAGGTTGTCTTTTCCTCAGGCATGGCAAAGTTCATTCTGTCTGTGCTGAAGCTCTGGATCATTGTTGGCCAGACAAGAACATGTGGATAGTGTACAGCAGGCATGTCAAACTTGTGACATCACACGACTTTTTCCCCATTGCCGGCAATGGGGTGGGCGTAGTTTCGGCGTGATGCCTCTGGCCTGTGGGCTGGCAATTTGTCATGCCTGGTCTACAGGGTCAAGCACAGACTTGGTAGCTCGTTTCCGAGACCTCCCCAAACAATCTCCCGAATATTTCCTCCTTCTCTCAATGTGAAGCCTATTTGGCGTTCATGGTGCACAAGATGTCCTCAAGTCCCACTCATGCACCCCTTGGTTCCCAGCTTTGTGACCAACCTGGAAGCACAGCCACATGTTTTTTTTACAAAGGACAATCTCAGCCCCCACTTCTGTTGAAAAACGTAGGTTTGCTGCAGTCAAACGGGCATTTTTACACTTATGGCATAATGATCACTTGGAAAAATAAACTGTGTCATCAGAAAGGGGGGGGGAACTCCCCCCCACTTTCTTGAACTTCGTCTCCTTTTGATCAGGGTTGGCCTTGCGAAGGTCTTTGCGGTCCTGGGAAGACCAGAATCTCTCATTCAGAACGCCTTCAGTCCGACAAAGGACAAATGGATGGAAAATCTGAAGGAATCAGCAGAGATGGGCAAGTGAATTGCTGTAATCAAAGAAAAGGACATGTCCAGCTTTGTATCTGCGTGGGATCTCCTTCTGGACTTCATGATGGAGGCAGGGGAAAAAAATGCAATTATGACTTTGGGATTTGCTGATTAGATTGTTGTTACAGGGATAGCTAGTGGTCTATAGTAAGTATGCGGAAGTAAACAGTCAAAGTGATAATTTGACTGCTTTTATTCTACTGCACTGAAAAGAGTTGGAAGTTAATGCTTTCTTTTCTCCTCCCCCCCTTTCCCCCACACTTCTTTCCCTGTTTTTCCTGCCCTGTTTCCCTATATTTTCATTTTATTTCATAAATATATATTCATACATATAAAGTCCAATGCTGTTTCAGAATCCCTGGGTGACTTACGAGAACAGTGATCATCAGCCGTTCTGGTGTGGTAGGGCTGCCTGGTCCTGGCTAGCGATATGCCGACGACAGGGGTCCCTGCTCAGAACAGGCTCTCCTTTGGGGCAGGACTGAAATGTGAGTTGAGGATGGGTGGGCTTTGGGGGACACATCAAATCCAGCCTGGGAACCACCCCACAGCTCGGAGCACTTTAGGAGAAGGAAGCAAAATTGTGACCAGCCTTTTGGCCCCATCACCTCCCTGTTTTCTGTCTGGGTTGCAAGCAGGGAGCAGGTGGCTCTTGAACGTTTCAGGGAGGACCTCTTTGGGCTCAAGGGTGCCCGTGGAGGCCCATCAAGACCATCACACTCACAACAACATGTTGACCTTTTGTGCGGTCATCAGTTGGGGAGTTCCTCACCACATTGCGGTTTCTATCTTTTCCATCTCAGCCAGTTTTCCGAGGAGAGGAATTCATAATGCTAACCATGATAACCATCTTCAACATCAGCTGGAGGACTAGAATCTGAGAAGAGTTCCAGGTGGGAGATGACCGATTTAAGCTTGCCGGGAGCTCACCTTTACCTCTCCTTTCTCCACAGAGAACAAAGGTCTTTAGAGAGTAGCCAAAGGAGACTGGGAAATAAATGACACAGATGCGTTTGCATTTTTAAGGAACCAAGGAAGGCAGATATCAAAACCATCAGGGACTAGAACTGGAAAGGGAGGTCTGTAGAATAATTGGGAATAATGATTCTGCAAATGGCCAGGATCCGACGATTGGGTCTTCTTTGGCCAGAGAACGTAGAATCTTACAAAATACCCATTGATCTGTTCCAGGGACTTTCCACAAGAATTTCACTGGGGTTGTTTTTTTCCCTGCCCTTGTTACAATTTGAACTTTATTTATTAATCATATTTATATGGCTGCCCATCAGAGAAAATTATTTAGAATACAAGAAATGTCATGAGTGCTAATAAGATTTATGCGGCCGAGGATATGGTGGATTGTGCAGTATTGGACAGCAGGATGGTTAAAAACCTCTTTTTAAAATCTCTGCTCTCTCAAATGCGATGAAGCATTTTGGTTGCCCCTCATAAGTTCTTACTCAGCTCTGGGTATTCAGCTTTTTTTTTAAAGTCCTATAGGTGAATACTTTTTAAAAAGTAGATTGCTTTGTGGCTTTTGAATTCTCATTGTTTAATTTTAAGTGTTTCTGGTTTTTGTTTTTTTTAATTTACTGCAAAACCTCCTAGCTGGGAACACAATAACTTTCCATCCCTGTTTCAAGTTGGTCCTAATCGGGCCTCCAAAATCTGCCTATAAAAATCCCTCCCAGTAGAGAGACTGGGTTGGGGTGGAACATGGGCATCCAGGTGTCGTTCATAGACCCTTCCCATGTAGACACCAGATAAAAAATAGAAGGGCGGATAGAGAGCTCTGTCTTGCCTACCAAGGAAAGTCAAATGCTTGGAAAAGCAGAAGAGCCCACGGTGCTCATGGAGAAAGAAGGACATGCTGGGCAACCAGACTAGTCCCACTCCAAGTCCTGGATGAAGATCTCCCGACCATCAGAGGCGACAGTCCCCCTCAATTCCAAGTTGAAGTTAAAACTGAAGGCACCATTTGCCCAAACACTTGGAAACAGGACCTAAACCCCCCGTTGATTAAAGACTATATAGTGTCTACAGTCATTTTGTGGATGCACACCCAGAATATAAACGCTCAGGTGAAACTACTAGACTTTTGAGCTTGGCTGAAGGCCAACTCGTGAGAGTCCCCATTTCTTCTTCCCAGCTAGGGAGCGTATTGCAAGCCAGCTGAATCCAGCGATGTGTGTTTCTTGGGTTAGGAGTGATTGCTGGGGGGGGGGGTGGGGGGAGAGAAAGAAAAGAGAGAGAGAGAGAGAGATCTTCATGATGGGAGGATGAGCAGTGGAGGGAGGGTGCCTTTGAAGCAGCGTTTGAGCAACACGAGAGAGGGAATTGAGCAAGGAGGAGAAACAGCAAAGGAGGAGAATTGGCAGCTGGCAATCCCCGGGATCTAGTCAGTCTAGGGGCGCTGTGTGTGTTGGTGTTGACCTAGATTTTGCAATACGGCTTAGCTGTTTACCTTTCTGGTCACACTCCCTGTTGTGAGAAAGAGGCGGAATCTCTGGAGGGAAATTCGTTCATTCATTTACTCCTTTGGCTCGAAGGAGTGGGGATCTTCACCCAGCCATGCCTGAAATCGAGCAGTTTCCTCTGGATTAAAAAGCAGCAACGAACCCCCTCCCCATTTCCATCTGGCAGCAGTGAATTTTATATTAGCACAAACTTGCAGTGGTGGAGATGAGCCTTGCTTGAATGCATGCCTTGCAGATTGGGGGAGGGGGCGGGCATCGCCGTTGAGCCTGCACAACCCCTGCCTACCATGGGGCCGCTTTGAAGGAGGCATCTCTGCAGAACTACAAGGAGCAGTTACAAAAAAACAACAACAAAAAGCTGGGAGAATCCCTGTGTATCTTGACATGATTACAGGTCCCGTGTTGAGCTGACTTTGGAGACAGGAAAGGATGGAGGGAATCAGTAGAGGGAGAATTAGAATATAGAACATAGAATAACAGAGTCAGAAGGGACCTTGGAGATCTTCTAGTCCAGGGGTCAGCAACCTGAAACAGTGAAAGAGCCACTCGGAACCGGTTCCCTTACAAAAGGAAAAACTGGGAGCCGCAAAAAATGTGTGCGCATGTGCGTACATGCACGCATGTGCAGAACAGGGTTTGATTGAAGAGTGGAGACAAGGTGAGATATGCACCTACCCTGCATATTTGAATTAATTGGTTGAACTTTTTTAGTCTCACTTTTTTTTGTTTTTGCACTGCACATGGCAGAGGACTGGGAGCCGCAGGAGACGGCTGAAAGAGCCGCATGTGGCTCTGGAGCCGCGGGTTGCAGACCTGTGTTCTAGTCCAACCTCCTGGTCAGGCAGGAAATCCTATACTATTTCAGACAAATGCTTATCCAATCTCCTAAAAATCTTCGGTGATGGAGCACCCACAACTTCTGAAGGCAAGCAGTCCCACTGATTAATTATCCTCACTGTCAGGAAACTTCTCCTTAATTCCAGGTTGCTTCTCTCCTTGATTAGTTTCCATCCGTTGCTTCTTGTCCTGCCTTCCGGTGCTTTGGAGAATAGGGTGACTCTACCTTCTTAGTGGTAGCCCCTGAGATATCGGAACACTGCTATCATGTCAGCCTTAGTCCTTCTTTTCACTAGACTAGATAAAGCCGATTCCTGCAACTCTTCTTTGCATGTTTTAGCCTCCAGCCCCTAATCATTCTTCTTGTTCTTCTCTGCGCTTTTTCTAGAGTCTCAACCTCTTTTTTATATTGTGGTGACCAAAATTGGGACAAGAGCTCACAAACGTGAGATGCGGGAGAAAGAAACTCCTCATAACCCTGCCTCGATTCAGTTGTATATAAATGAGGCCAAGAGAAACTTGGCTAGGTGTTCAAAACTCAGCTATGCTTCCTTGCCCCAGTATAGCACAGATTCCTGAATCCTTGCTCTGCCGGTTCCTTGGCCTTTCCTGGTTTGAAGGGATGGCCTAACCTTGGTAGCCTGCTGAAGTTTCTCTCTGCGTCACCTACGACTAAATGAAATCAAGGCGGGGCTATTTTGACTTTCTTTCTCATTCTTTCCCCTTTCTTAGGACTTATGACTTACTCCTTCCTTGTCCACGTTGCTTCATTCCCGAAACTCTTCTAGACATTATTCTGCTCAAAAACTGAAATTGCTCACTTCGTTGGAACTTTGAGCTTCAAACATACCATCTCTGATTTTGGTCTGTGAGCAGAAAGCCGGGGTGGGCCACACACAATAGAACCACAACTAATGTGGATGCGGCTTAAACTCAGCTTGTGTTCACCAGCACCTTCTCTTGCTTGGGTAAACCAATGGGAGCTTACTGTCCATCTTCTCCTTAAGAGAAAACAAATCAATAAGCCAATTCCCTTGAAGGGACGGTGTGTACAAAGACTAATTGGTTGTTGTTAACCTTGCTTCTTGTCATTTCTTTTGTGTCATTAAGCATGCAGTTCATTTGTGGGCCCACTGAGAAATTGAGTTTATTCTGGAGGCGGATCCCGGCATGTTGTGCAAATGCAGCCATGCTTAAAGCAGAAAGACCGATGCGCCTTCTCCCACAGACTCCACCACATCGACAAGACCTCCATCCACACCGTTGCCTCTCTGAACTGCTGTTGGCCTCATCATCTCCCCTCCCCAAATTCTGCTCCAAAGGAAGTTGCTGGAATTGTGTCCCCTTGATGTCAAGCGGCGGGAAGCAGCCACCCCTTCTTTTACAAGAGCCCTCCTGGGTCTGCCCACCCTTGAGCTGATGCACCCAGACTAGGATGGTTTGCTTCATGAAGACTGGTTGGTAATGTTTCTTTCCAGAATGGGGGGTGGTGGGGGTGGTGCTTCTGCTTTGCACTCGGCAAGATCTGGATTGGCAGCAGATCTTGAAGGACGAGGGGGCAGAGGAGTCTGGAAGGGCCAAACCACTCACCAACCATGTGAAGCCAAGCAGGAGGTGGGATGACCCACCTGGAGAAGCCATCTCTGAGTCATCTGGCAAACCCTTCCAGGTTCTTGCCTTCTCTGCCCTTTAGGCACTCTTTGCCGTCTCAGATACACAACCCCCCTGGCTAACTGGATTCGGTGCCTCCATTCTTGTTGTGTGCCCCAAGCTGAGAACTCAGCCCTCTTAGGGCTTTCCATAATTCATGCCTGAATGTTATAAATAGAAAAGGAAGGATTTAAACATTTATGTCTTGCTTTCTGGGAAAAAGTCCCATTCACGAGAGCTCACACACGGAGAAATATAAATCAGGGGGGGAAAAGAGAAGAGCTGGGGAGGAAAGGAGCAGCATTAGCGCTAACGCAGGATCCTAAAACTGCAGTGAAAAGAAGGGCAGGCTGGTGCAAACCTCACCACTGATGTCCTTTGCAGGCTTTCTTTGGGACCAGGTGTTTCTTCTGGGGTTAGTGTCAGTTTCATTGCGATTTTGAAAAGTGGCTTCTTCAATTCTAGCGCCTGCAGACATTTATCTAGCAAAGTGCCAACGACAAAACATGGCAGGAAAAACAGGCACGCTCCTGTTTTGTTATCTTGGCTGCTGCACATTTGGGTTCTTCATGCTGGGGTGCTTGAAAAATCCACCATTGTTTATGTTCAGTTCACTGGCGGGTGACTAATTGGAGCCAGCTGACTACAGCGAAGGCCTCCCAAATTAAACACGGGTGTTTCAGACAAAATGAAATGATATTATGGGGCAAGTCAGCTGCTGCTGTTCTGGCAGGGATCTTTCAGCGGAAGGAGTAAATTTGGCTCCCCAATGAGATGCGTCTGACTTGCTTTTCACCCAGTTTAGAACAAAACAGCCTGGTCCAATCAGGAGTCTTTCTGGCATGTTGAAAGGCATTTCCCAGAATTCCCCAGCCCGCATGGCCAAAGGGGATTGAAGGATTATGGGAAATAAGCTCTAGCACAGTGTTTTTCAGACTTGGCCACTCTAAAGGTTTCTACGAAAATTAGAAGCCAACCATCAAGCATCTCCTCTAAACTCTACCTTTGTTGTTTCCAAGTGTATTTTTCAGCCTATTTGCAAACCTTATCAATGTTTTGCAGAGTGGACCTTCGACAACCGTCAAAAAGGAACAAAGACAAATCTGAGCCAGTGAACAATTTCAAAATTAGACTAGGAGCAAAAAAGAGAAAACGTTTCTCATTTCATTCAAAGACTCTCGGAATCCCGAAGTCTTTGTTTACTTAAAGTTTTATTAAAAGTTTTAAAAACTTGATTGGACAAATGTGTGGGTGAGGTGATTGACCGTTTGTGGGAAGGGGTTATTGTTAGGCTTTGTGGCAGGAGATGGTCAAAGGTGGGAGTCCCTTAGTCTGGAAAGAGGCTTTGGAACCACTTAAAGATTAACTTCAATGTGCAGCCAAGTACATCAGTTGCTACAAAGGAAGTGGCTTGTCATTTGCAAAAGCTGGGGAATTCTGGGACCTCTAAAAGTGGCCAACTTTGAGAAGCCCTGATCTAAAGCATGCTGGTTTCAATGCTGGTGCTGTCCAAATCAAGGCAGTTGCTTCAAAGAAAACAATGCACAGGACGGGAGAATTAGGGGTCCTCGGTGCTGTCTGAGCTTGGTGGTTTTGCTGCAGATGTTTCGCTACCCAACTAGGTAACATCATCAGTCCTAGAAGTGGGGAGGATTTGCACTTATATTCTAGTGGTTTGTCCTGTCACTGATGGCTGGGTGACAGGTTATTTGGCCGGGCTGTTTACTGTTGACTTGTTTGGCAGCTTCTTGACTGGGGAATTGGTTATTTGATGGTTGGTCTGATGTTAATCTTGGAGTTAATCTATGTTCATCTAGGGTGTTGATTGCTGGTGGACAGATGCCTTGGTCTTTTTGTTCCCTTTTTGGCTTGTTGAGTGTCTCTTTTGCATGGTATATATTGATATTGTTTATGTTTATATGTCTATGGATGGCTAAACGGTCAGAGTGCTAGGCTTTTAGAAATTCCCCAGCGGTTTTGGACTTGGTTTCGTCTAGGGATGGTCCTAGTTACCCATGGTCAAAACTATGATTAAGTGTGTCCAGAGGTTGTGAAATTAAAGCCTTTTCATCATGTCTTCTGACTGGTAGTTGGCGTTCATGGGTGCGTTCTGCTAGTTTTCTGCCTGTTTGTTCTACATCAGGGGTAGGCAACCTTGGCTCTTTTATGACTCATGGACTTCAACTCCCAGAATTCCCGAGCCAGCCGGCTCAGGAATTCTGGGAGTTGAAGTCCACGAGTCATAAAAGAGCCAAGGTTGCCTACCCCTGTTCTCCGTAGTGGCTGTTGCAGTCATTGCACAGTATATTGTAGGGACACAGAGTGGGATAATTAAAATGAACTATACCAGGGTTCACTTAGAGAAGCAGAAAAGCCCCTTTGTGTTCTGGAGCAGAACCAGGGGCTGCCTGTTCATTGATGAGCTGCTGAAATGAAAGCAAGGGCATTTGGGGTTAATTTGCATCCAACAGGTCGTTGCGGCATGGAAGCCTTCATTAAAATGGATCCCGTGTTCTGCCGGGCAATAAAATGCGGTTGTTATTCAGCAAGATTAGATGCATGTCAACAATGAGTGGGTGGGCCAGGCTGGGTGTTCTGGCTGAAACTGGCTTGCAGAGTCATTAGCAAAAAAGCAGGGAGCAGCCTCAGGGGGAGAGAAGCCATTGAAGGGCCATTTCTGTGCATTTGAATGGAGACATGACTCAAATGGGGGTGTGTGGAATCTGGTAGTTCTGATTGTTGTTTTTTTCCCCATGACCTCGAGAAATTTACAAGGTGGGTGAAATCAGACTTTTCTAACCAACTGGTTTGGTCGGACTTTTGGAACCAGGTGTGTTCTCCAGGTATGCATGTTTGGGTTACAATTTTCCTAAATCAGAGGATGGCTCATGTAGGCCAACACAGTCGGAGATCTTCAGGTTGGAACAAGGCCTAGGTCAGGGTTTTCCAACCTTAGCTATTGTAAACTCTGTGGATTTCAACTCCCAGAATTCCCCAGCCAGCCGTGCTTGCTGGGGAATTCTGGGAGTTGAAGTCCACACATCTTAAGAGTTGCAAAGTTGAGAAACATTGCACCGGATTGTGGATGAGATGAGAACTTAAGCTTAGAAGGACCCAACGCTCAGCTAGAAAAGGCCCCAAGTTCTGGCTAACCATCTGTCTCCAATGCTGCCTGGGGAATTCTGGCAGTTGAAGTCCACACATCTTTGAGTTGCCACAGCTGAGAAACTCTGGCTTACAGACTGAAAGTGGTCATACCATCACTTCCCCACCACAAGACACCACAGTCGCACCGGATCCTATGAATATATTTTTATTGGCTTTTGAAAGCACAGTGGAGTTTCAAAATACGTTTCCCAAAGATACAGTATGTACAGGGAAAAAAAAATCAGTAAACACAGAGAACTTTTGGAAGTCCAACATCTCCCTACTAAAAATTCGGACTTTGATTTTTCCGAAATCTTTCTTCTTTTCCGTTTCTTCTTACTGCCTCCAAATTTAATTTTTCTCAAGGCAGTTAGTTCTTCGGACACATAGTAGTAATAGTAGCAGCAGCAGCTCCCAAGTTATTTTTGGAGAAAAGGAAAGACTTTTTTTTCTTTTTAACACAGGAGAATACCTTACCAGCAGGGGATTTAAATAGCAGAAGGTGTAAAAAAAGGGAATCTTTCCAGTCTCGCAGTTGTGAACGCTCTGCAGTCCAGATGGTTGGTCAGACCACAGATGAAAAGAGGCAATTTAGCCTGAGAACTTTTCAAATCTGTATTTCGGTTGGCAGTCAAGCACAGCCATTCTGGAGAAGCTTTTGGGCGGTTGTGCGGTCAGATTGGCCCGTTACGAATGCTTTGGTCAGCAGCTTTGCAGCACTTTGGGAGAATAATGTCAATTCCAGTTTGTGACAGTGATTTCACCCATTTAATCTGATTATCTGGGCTTCGGTGCCCTCGTGTGGCCCCCACATCAAACCCTGGAATTCTTCTTGCTATGGAGAGTGGAAACACTCTTTGCAAGAGGAAGCTCTTGGGGGGGGGGTGTCTACTTTTTAAAGAGTATTTTTGCCTAGATGTTAGTAATATCCATTTAAAATAACAGTTGCATCTTAGCACTTTTGGACCCAGAACGGTCTTACTGTTAGGTAAATTGACAGTCCGCCTCAGGTAGCTGAATTGGGGCAGCAATTGGTTGACCTTTTAGTTTATTGCTATGTCTTGAAGTCATAGAGAGGACCACCGCAACTGAGGCTGGATTTCCCCCCTAATTACTCTACTGTGGGACGATTTCTCTTTGGATTGAGGCAGGACAGATGCTGAAACGGTTCTGGAATCAGCCGCCGAGTTCAAGATTGGGAGGGGGATAGGAAAGGAAGGGGATTTTGCAGGAGAGAGATTTGGTTCCCAAGAAAACCAGTCCATCAGTTCTCAAATTCTGGTTGTAGGCAAGAACGGAAGGGTGCTCCTAATACCTGGGGCGGAGCTTAGGCTAGGAGCTTGTATCCCAGAGAGACGGAAAGAAGCTGCAGGATGGCGAGAAGGAGCGAGCTGGCCTGGGTCCCAGAGACTGAACTGTGGGGACCTTTGGTGGATTGGTGGGAAGATGCCACGTTATGGTGGAATGTGGTGGCGTTGAGGTGGCGGTGGCCATCAGAAGGGTTGCTCAGCAGAGTTGGCTTGTGGGTGCTGCTGGTTGGCCGGGAGACGGAGGAGGACATTGAGCTGACCACCTCTGGAAGGAAAAATGGAAGAAGGATTAGCCGAGTCCTTTTGCCGGTGGAGAAACGGGGAGGCCTACGGTAGTTCCTGTGATGCCAACCCAAACATCTTTAGAAACCTCCCAGCGCTTCACGAGGGATGGCAGGTTGAGGTGAGATGGAAGCTCTACCTGGTTTTTAGGTGCTCTGGAGCTTCCGTTGCACAATTGCTCCAGCCACCTTGACTGTTTTGATGGTCCCCTAAAAATGCACCTGTCTCACCAACTTTCTTGGGGAAGGACAGCCACACAGCACAAATTTTGTCTACTCTCCTGACCTCTCTAGAGTTTGAGGCAGGATGCGGCTCACAACTGGCGTCCTGGATGGCCTGCTGCCGCTGAATTTCATTCTAGCTTTGCTCAGTGCTTTGAATCGCCCCCAAACCAAACCGTCATTGCAAATATCCACATTTTCCCCAAGCCGTTTTTCCCAGGAACTTGCTGAAATTACCTTTTTCCAGGGTCCTGGTCTGCATCAGGGTGGTTCCATTGGCAAAGGTGACAAAGGCTCTGTTTGGAAACAGACAGGCAGAAAAGGACATGATTGAGAAAAAGGAGAGAAGCTGGATCTGTAGAAAGTCAATCCTTATTTCTTTTTGCAGAGAATTTAAGCAAGCAAGAAGCCCTGTTTAATTTCAATTTCCAATCTGTGCTTCCGATCATGGTACCAGAATGTGGCAAAATGGTTTAGGAGAGCAAGCTTGATCCTAATCAATGTTTGGCTATTTGTAGGATTCATACAAGACATTTCCTGGTGATCAGAGCCACTGCATAGAGATGCTGATTGATCATGAGAAAAATGAAATAATTCCATAGCTGGCAGGTGGTATAAGCTGGTCTTGGATGGATGGATGGGTGGGTGGGTGGGTAGATGGAAGGAAGGAGAGATATAGGAATGAGGAAGAGGAGGAGGGGAAGGAAGGAAGGAAGGAAGGAAGGAAGGAAGGAAGGAAGGAAGGAAGGAAGGAAGGAAGGGTTCACCATCCCTACTAGGGATCTGGATGGAAAACACCAGGTAGATTATTTGCGATGCTGATGACCAAAATGGCCAGCCCTGTGAAGCTTTGAAGAAAAGTCTGAAGAGTCTGAAGTATCTGTCTTCAGCTTCTGCTCTTGTAAGATATACTTCCCTGCTAGGTGGAAGTTTTATTACTTAGCACTTGGGGATGAAAAATCGGTCTCCGTGTTTTAACGTTGACCCTTGGGATTTCCATCTTTCAGTCAAACTTTCCTCACAGGATTATGGCACAGATAAAAACAATAATAATTGTGTGCGTGTGTCTGTGTGCCTGCATTTGTGTGAATCCCGACTCTTTTAAAGGCAGAGCAGCTGAGGGGCTGAAGCCTACGTTGCCAGCTGCCTGGAGGGATTCCTCTCCTCGCCATCCATCCGGGGGACCTCACCTTATTTCTGCCGACCCAACGTTGAGGTTGCTGGAGGAAATCCAGCGTACCCGGACGCCGGACCCCGAGACGTTTTTCTGCAGGACGCTCTCGTAGGGGCTGCAGCGGACCAGCAAGTTCTCCTCTTCCCACAGCCCCCCATCGTTGTGCTCTGGAGCCACAATTTGTAAGATCACCGAAGAGGCCTTCTCTGCCCCAGTGATCGATACTGCCAAGGAAAGGAGGAAACAGAAGGGATGTTTATTTGGGGGGAGAAGCAAATGCGCCTTGGTGTGCGTGTGTGGGGGGGAGAGGAGGCTGAGATGCCGGAGGAAAATTCCAGGCCTCTAAAGAACCCAACCTGGGCTTGGATTCCCAGCGTTGCTGTCTGTGGGCTGCCTCTGACTCACCAGGTGGGGCCCATCCCGGTTGCGTTTCGACTGAATGCGGCTGACATTAAAGAGCGAGTTGCGAAAAACATTAAAGAGCGAGTTGCGAAATGGGGAAAACACCCATGTGAACCCAGAACAGGCTGAATGTTTTGTAGCCGGCCTCGGTGTTCAGTCCTGCAAAAGGGGTATAAGCCAGCCCATCTGCCTCGATGATTCGGAAACCTTCCTCCCATTATTATCCCTATGTTACCGCTCTCTTCTGAAGGAGAAAGTTGCCTTGGAATTGATACAACATTGAATTGGCCTCTCCAGTGATTATTTTTTTTTGCCAAGGAAAACCTAGAGACCTTGCTAGACCAGGTGCTGTTCTTCTTTACCTCCAGAAACCGGCAATGTCGGTCACCTGTATTTTCTCCATTTACAAATAACATTGTTGGAGAGCCATTGCTAAGAGCGATCCTCTCCTATTCCCCATTTAATGTTCCTGACAGTTAGAACAACTAACCAGTGGAACAGCTGGCCTCCAGAAGTTGTGGGTGCTCCATCCCCGGCAGCTTTTAAGAAAAGATTGGCCAGCCCTTTGTCTGGAATGGTAAGGCGGGGGTCTCCTGCATGAGGAGGGGGTTGGGCTAGTAGACCTCCAAGGCCCCCTCTAAATCTATTATTCTATTAATGGCAATGCCTTTGGGAAGACACCTTGTGATTTCCTTCCCCTCTGTTGTCGAGTCACTGCATGCCTCAAACTCCACCTGGGGCACCCTAAATTCTGGAAAGATTCTTTTTTTTTAAAAAAAACCGGAACGATTCTTCTATTCATTCTCTGGGCAGTTGCTGGAACCAGAAGGTAAATATTAATCCAGGGAGCTGAAATGTGGCGGGAGAACTTTTGCGCACCCGAGAACAAAGCCAAGACAGGTAGAGCATCCTCCAGGCAAGTCGTGAATATCCACATACCTGTATAGATGTCATTAGGGGCATAAGTGCCAGGCTCCACGTCCAGCCGGAAGGAGCCTCGTGGCACCGTCTTCCTGATCACCTCACAAGGGGGCTGTTGGAAGTAAGCCGGCGAAACCATCAGGGCCCCCAGGAGGAAGAGCGGCATGGTGAGCTTGAGCCAAGCCATCTTCCAGGTCTTCTTCTTTTTCCTCCTCTGTTCCTCTGGGATTCACCTGGTCTGCACTGGAGATCTCTGGCAGGCGGGCCACCAGCCAAGCTCTTATATGCTCTGGAGGTTGCACATTCCTTCCCGCTCACACCCTCCCCGGTGGGAGGTTTCAGATGGTGACACATTGGGGTGCTCTTCCTGCTGGACTGCTGCTGAACAAAACTCACATGACCTATGAGAGTGTGGGACCCCAAGCCGGGGGGTGGGGAGGTGATGAGGACTGAGATTGCCTCGCAGGCAGGCGTGGTCTTTCTTTGGAGAGGAGAAGAGCAGCTGTCTCTCTTGTCCTCCAAGAGTTTCTATTTTGCTTTCCGTATCGTATCTGGGTCTTCATCTGCAGAGGGGAAAGATCTATAGATGGATCGGGAATCCAGCCCTTCCTTGCCTCTCTCTCTCCAGGAAAGTGGAGAATATTCGCCAAGGAACGTAGCCAGAGGGTGTCCAAAGAGGAGAGCCTGGCAGCCAAAAATCTGGAGGAATTCCGTAGAAGCAACCCCCCTCCCCCCCAGTGCACACATTTTATGGAAAGGCAACCCACCCTGCCCTTGCCAGGTACAGGCAAAGTTCACTGCCTTGGGGGCTTCGAGTCTTACCCCTCCCTCAAGCGAAAGGCAAGCAGCATTTCTTCAGGTAGAGATTCCATCATTCGGAAGGCTTCCCTTTCAGGCATGCTAAAGACACACATACCGATCATTATTGGGGGAAGAAAATAGACTCATGCATGATAAGGAGCCCTAAAGCCTCAAATGCCTTGAATCAGGCAATTCCAATAAAATAATCTGGGTTAAAAGGCAACTAGACAATAGGCGAATGTGTCATTGTGCAAGAAGTTATTTGCACAGCAAACTCTGTTTGCAGCATTCGGCCTTCGGGACAGGGATGGCTCAGCCAGCTTCATGTCTCCTTTCATGCATGGGAGACTCGTCTGCTCTCCACCTCCTGTCAGGTCCAAGACAGGCGTTGTCCCAGAAGTTTAGGTATCACGGTGCAGAAGACCGGACTGGTCCAAGATGCTGCAACAAAGCCAAGTTGGTTGGACCAGGCTGGTTTTCAAATGTTGGGGTGCCTTTCGGAAATAATCTTAGCCAGAGATTGGAAATGCTGTATGGAATTTTTGTTGAAAAGAGAAATAAATAACCTGGGATTTATGGTCTGATGGTTAGGATAGCAGAAGAAGGGATGAGAGAGAGAGAGAGAGAGAGAGAGAGAGAGAGAGAGAGAGAGAGAGAGGCATTTATAAGTGCCATAAAGAAAATTGAACCTTCCTTCCTTCCTTCCTTCCTTCCTTCCTTCCTTCCTTCCTTCCTTCCCCTCCCCCTCCCCCTCCCCCTCCCCCTCCCCTCCCTTCCCTCCCTCCCTCCCCCTCCCCTTCCTTCCTTCCTTCCTTCCTTCCTTCCTTCCTTCCTTCCTTCCTTCCTTCCTTCCTTCCTTCCTTCCTTCCTTCTTTTCTTTTCTTTTCTTTCTCATTTTCTCATTTGCATTTTTATTCTGTTTCTAATGTGTAAAAAACTTAAACAATTTTTTTGTAAAGGAAACAACCTTAGTCCATCATTGATACTTTGGTACATTGTCTGGGAATGAATCTACCTGTGGCATTTGCAAGCAGTTGCCTAGAGATAAAGGACCGTCTTTTTTCAAAAGGAAATCTTACTTCAATCCAAGCTTAAATGTAAAGAGATGTTGCCAGAGGCTTTCAGGAGGGTGTAAATGTTTTAGGATTGTAACATTCCTCCCCTCCTCAGGGATGATAAAATACATTCTCTGCCAAAGAACTGCAGTTTCCACATTAGCTCATCTCTCTCTCTCCCTCTCTCGCTCTCTTTTCCCCCTCTGCTCTGCTCTTGTGCAAAAAAACATATTGCACAGCTTATGAATATTCCATAGTTTTCAGCAGGAAAACGAACTGGCTTGAAATTTCCATGACGTCATGGCAGCTCATGCGTGGGCTGGACGAATGTCGGGTGTCAGCCGGGCAATCAATGATCATCTGCACGTTGGAACCTGTCCTTCTTAAAACCAGGTTTGGCCTTGAAGTATGCAAAGATAAAGCCCAAATCTTATGGCAGACTTCAATCTGTGGGCCGCTGGCTTGGTGGACAGCACCTCCCAAATGCCATAGAGTAGCCAGCTGTGACTTCTTCCCAGACGTAAATTTAACCCCCTTCCAGCTGTTCCTTGAGATGGGTCATTAGTATTTGCTCTCCAGCCCATTTCGGCGATCTGCCAGGGCCAGTTCATGACACACAGTTGAGTCTGCTTTGTGCCATGACAACCAAACTGGCAGGTGGGTTGCTGCATCTCAGGTGAGGCAAGAATAGGAGAAGACTCCTCACCTACTCAGGTTGAAATCCTGCTGCCCCAACATTCCTGCTCTTGAGTAGGCAGGGATTTGATTTTCTGGCTTCCGGTGCTTCAGCCCTGAAGGCTATGTGGGCATGAGTTTGTTTTGATCCACTGAAGGGGATCAATGAGGTCCAGATCGCAGGTCGCCCAGGATCTTCTTGGAGGGAAGGCCTTGAGAGTCCTGCCTGCTCCAGGAAAGAACAAAGCATCAACTCCCCTGTTTTCAGTAATCTGCTTGTTCCCCTTTTGGAGCAGATGCACCAGGCTGGTAGAAGAAACCTGGGCTAAGCTGTAGGTCACAGAAGAAGTGGTAGAAATACAAAAGTTTGCTTTCCTTCATTTCCTTGGGACTTCTGTTGGACCATGTCTTGGCTAGCGAGTCCAGAAAATAACTACATTTATTTATTTGTAAAATTTACTGGTTTTCCATCTTACTACAGGATAACTCCCCAGCTATTTGCACATAAAACCGAGTTGGAAGGGACCCTGGAGGTCTTCTGGTCCAGCCCTCTGCACAAGCAGGAGACCCTATATACCGTTTCAGACAAACGACTGTCTGGTTTCTTCTTAAAAACCTCCAGTGATGGTGCGCCCGCAATTTCTGGAGGCAAGTCGTTCCACTGATTAATTGTTCTGTTAGGAAATGTCTCTTAAGTTTTAGGTTGGTTCCCTCCTTGATGAGTTTCCCTGCCTTCAGGTGCTTTGGAGAATAGCTTGACCCCCCCTCCCCTCCCCTTGTCTCTGTGGCAGCCCCTGACATATTGGAATGCTGCTATCGTGTCGCCCTTAGTCCTTCTCTTCATTAAACTAGACACGCCCAATATATATATTAGATAGATTGGGAATGTATATATACCCAGTGTATTAGGGATACGGCCTGAACAGAAACGAGCCTTGCGGGAACATCGTATCTCCTATTGCCAATGACAGGAAGGGATCCCCATTTTGGCAGAGAAGGAAATTGCCCATTCGTAATTCTTTCTCAATTGACTTGAGAGCCACTCTTCATGCCAAATTCATTTGCTCAGAGATGTTGTCCTTCCTAGTTCCCATTAGCTAATGAACAGTCAGGGAATTCTGGGAGTCAAAATCTACACAACTTAAAATTGCCCAGGTTGAGAAACGTTGCATTAAACTAATTATTGATTGACTGAATGAGGGCTGGGTGAGATCCTCAAATGATAGGGAAGTGGAAACCTGGTCGGCTGGATGCTCTCGCTCGCCCAGGCCTCCCTCGCTTAATTGCCGGGAGACTCACTCGGAGGAGGCGGAAGAGGGCGGCAAAAGCGGGCAGTCGCCGTGAGGATCCTTTGGCGCCACAGGAAGGAGGCAGCTGCGATTCGGGTCCAATTCTCAGGGCAGTTTCGTTGGGTCCTGACGTTGCAGCCTCACCCCGATGGAATTGGAAAGTGCCTGGAGCAAGAGGGAAGGGTGGGGCAGGCAGGAGGGGAGGGGAGGGGAGGGGAGGGGAGGGAAATGGAAAGGCAAGATCTGGCTGAGAGGTGTCGAGATTCGGACCTTTGGAAAATGGGGCGGGAGGTTGGTTGCCCACATGAGGCTTTGGACACTCACAGTTTGACAAACTAATGAGAGCAACCCATAATTTTCAGGAAGGAAAGTAAGCTGGAAACTGAGAAAAGCCCCAGCTTTATTGCAGGAGGTTTGTTTTCCCCAGGCATTTTGGAATCTCGCTGTGTCCGTGTGTTTGTGTCTCTACGGTGCCTGCAACCACGCAGTCGGAGCCTCGCCTCTTTATCCATGCATCACAGGTGCGTCACATGTAATGGAGGAAGGACTTTAATCGGGCAGTCTCTGCTGAGATCTTGGATGTTTTTCTAACAGTTCCCCCCCCACCCCCAAAACACACCCTCACTCCCTCACTTTCAATAGATTTTTTGTGGCCTGACCGTTAGTGATCCCTCTACCAAACCACCTGGTTTTGATCTGCCTCACTTTGGTTCAAATTGAGCACAATTAGGTGTGATATTGGAAGAAGCGCTTCTGCCCTCCATCAGTGGGGATGGAAAGATTCCCCTTGTTGCGATTGTGGTGCTGATTTGCAAACTATGAAAGATATTGTGCAAGATTGCCCGACGACAATTTGCGTTCTTTGGTTCCCTGGAAGATCTGCATGAAGCAACATCCAAGGTGATGACTTGGATAGCTGAATTGGACATCCAGTGATGAGGCCACTGCCATATAACAACAACCACAACAACCACAACAACAACAACAGAGTTGGAAGGGACCTTGGTGGTCTTCTAGTCCAATCCCCTGCTCAGGCAGGAAACCCTATACCATTTCAGACAAAGGGCTGTCCAGCCTCTTCTTAAAAACTTCCGGTGTTGGAGCATTCACAACTTCTGGAGGCAGGTTGTTCAGAAGTTTTGTATATAATTGTGTGGATTGTGTGTACATGATTACTTCTGTCACATACTCATCATACACTAAATAATAAGTCGTCAAAAGCATGAAAAAATACATTGGCTTAGGGTGCACAGAGAAGACCCATATCAAGGTTCAGATGAACATCTGGCAGTTAGATTCCTCTGAACTTTAAAGCACCCTTCTTTACTTTGCCATGCTGAAGCTCAGCCTGGAGTGGGTGGGGGAAGGAGGAGGAGGAAGAGGAAGGATCCCGTGGGCCAAATGGAGCCTTTAAAGGAAAGATAACAGCAACATTATTCCGAATGAGAAATAAATTCACTCATTATCCTCTTGCGATGATGGCTTTGCTTCTAATTGATGAGCGTATTTAGAACCTGCTTTGTAGATCCCGTCAGTGAGGTGCCCAACCCACTGGCAATAATCATCTTAATTAACGATTAGAATAAGAGCAATGGAAGAATTCTCCAGAAGAATGGCGAAGAGAAGCAGTCGTGTTCCCTCATCAATTCTCTTTTATTTCCAACAGTATTTTTGGGCTGAACAATTCAGGTTCAAAACACTTCCAGCCCTCACATCTGCATCTGAATTAGGATTCTTTTGTTTTTTCTTCTATTCCCTCAGACCTGGAGAGTTTGAATCTGAAGATTCATCTGCTCCACTAAATTAGAACTGGGTAATTTTGAGGGGGGGGGGGAAGGAAGAAAGATGGATGCACCAGGAAATCCCAAGGCTGTATGCATTTGTCAAATTCTCTAATGTATTTAATTGTAAGACATTTATTCCACAACCTAGTCCTATTATTGATTTATTGTTGCTGGGTTTTATCTGTTGTCCTCCCCTAGCAATAGCTCTCTGTGAATTATAGCAATGCTTACCTTTGGCAAAGATGAACCTGAATGGAGGGTTTTTAAACTTCTTCCAATGGCAGAGCGCACAGATTTTTAATTTTGCCCAGTTGAACACTTTTCGAAGTTTGAAACTTCATGGGCTGCGCCATAAAAAAAAAGATGGTTGTACCGACAGAAGAGAATATTTGTAATTCAGGGTTGAACTGTGGGGTCCTTGGTGGTCTCTGAGCTTGGTTGTTTCCTTGTACGTGTTTCATTCCCAAACTACTAACAACATCAACATTGATGATGTTACCTAATTGGGTAATGAAACATCTACAAGAAAACAACCAAACTCAAGACCCCTCAAGACGGATATGCTGAGAAGGTAGTCCCAGCTACCTACAACAGAGCAGTATGACTGAGAGCCCACTTGTGTTTCCTAAAATGGGTCAGGACAAGAAAGCATCGTGCTTCAACCTGAGATGTTGTCTGTTCTTCTAGAGTCCTCCATGTAGGGTCTCTTGTCTATGGACTAACTTCTATTCCATTGTCAAAGTTCATTCCAGAAGTCAAAGTCCACCAGAGAAGAAGAACAGAAGTTCAACTGGTTGAAGCAAAGATTCATGAAGTGGAAGAAGAGGCATGACGAAGGGGGAAAATAGATTTTGTATCTGGGTGTGTCTGTGAAGCCATTTGAGAGGGCACCTAATTAGGAAAACGTTTTTGGAAACGTCTGGACCAACTTCATTTCCTTTTGCTGTTTTCTTTGCCATCTGCTGTACGTTTCATTTACTGCAATGCAGATTTAATTATTTAGGACAGAGTTTTTCAAACTTAACAATTTTAAAATGTGTGGATCTCAACTTCCAGATTTCTGGGAGTTGAAATCTTAAACTTTAGCGGGAGGGATAATGCAGACATTGGTTAGGGGAAGCATAATGCCAGTCACAACACAAATCCCTTGTGTTAAAGTTTGCAGCGCAACATTTTTTCAAATCTGAAATTTCTACTTCCATCAGTGAAAAAGCCACAAGCCTTCCAGCAGAAAGAGAGATTGATAGAATACAGTTTTATAAATGCTGTACATTTGAAGGTGTGTTTGGTTTTCTTCCTCCCTCCAACTTACTTTATTTCTGGTTGATTCTAGGAACAAACCTTGAAGAGCTTCAGCAAGACAATGAGCCAACCCCAGAAGGGATCCTTGTTGCTAAAATATGGAGCTCACAAGATACTATCAGAAATACTGACCTGAACTATAATTTGGTTGAGAAGACTGTTGTGTCAACAATGACAGTTGATAGTGGAATGTTTGTACTAACAACGGCATGGAGTTTGGAAGAGAAATTGTTCAAGAATCTGAACACGATGCTCCTTCAAGTCAACTTTCATTCCTACTGAGTTTGACGGCCAGCCATCTCCTTGCTAGCAAGGTGAAAGAGTTTGCCTTGGATTTCTTCTGGGTGTGATCTTGACTTCCCAGCCCAGCCTCCTTTATTTATTACTGATTTATGTCTCTATTGATTAAAATTCCAAAACTGCATGATAGTTGAAGCTGTCTGCTTGGCTGTCCACAATCTAACATACTAAAAAGTGTGTGAAAGAAAAATCTACCAATAAAATGCAAAAAAAAATCATACCATACAAACGGTAGACAACTGCAAGGCCATCCTTTTTAAAAAAAGTAAAACAATGTAAATTAAAACGCCATTGAAATAACTAGAAATCAGTTGAACTGTTACTTCTGGGGGAGTCTCTGTAACTGTGAAACAGCTACACTTGTGGGATTTTCTTGTAGTTTCTCACCTAAGTAGAAACCAGGCCCAGCCATGTTTGGCTTTTGAGGACACCCAAGAGTCCTAAATCCCTAAATTTCAACATAAGGCGGTTATTATCTTAGAATAAAAAGGAACAACCCCACACAATTTTCTTGGAACAATATGGAAGTGCTTCATCCTTGACTTATTTAACTTTCTTTTTTAACTTTCCAGTTCAGCCCATTTCTCTGGGATCCCTTCCTCGTCTAACTCGATTGGCCCCTGCTTAGCTTTCTTGGAAGCAACCAAATTTGGCTACTTGAAAAACAGCCCCAAAGAAGGGATGCCATCCATAGTGTTGCCAAGGAAAGACATGGCGGTGCCCAAGTGATCACCAGGAGATCGGCTGCTTTGTTTGAATACTATACTTAAAAAAAAGGAGACCAACTTATGGGAATCATCTCTAGAACATTTTTTTTTCCTTTTGACCAGTTCTGCTCTGTTGCCAGTGAAGGTTTGCAGCCATGGCAACAGCAGTTCGATGAAGGAAAATCTGATGATCAAATTCAAAGGTGGGGTAGAAACAGGAGGAAGACTGCATAATTGGAGAGACTGATCCTTGACATCCTGATTCGAAAACCTGGTGATGAATCACCAATAGTTCCAAATTGGAGAGGCTGGTGACCTGTCTGTTGTCACAGCTTGCTTGATAATGGTCCCTTCACAAGCGCCAACAGATGCAGCAACCTGCCTGGTTCTCTGATGCGCTACGATGGGTAGTGGATGCCAAATAGGCTGGGCTGCAGGGATGCTGCTCCATTGCCTTGGCAACCGGTTCTCTGTGATGCAGCCACGAAAGCATCACGGAGCCTGCAGAGAGACAGAGAGAGAGAGGCCCACAAAGAAAACCACAGCGCTGGAAATGCTAATGCAACTGACTTCATTCTTTCCGCTTAATCTGTTTATTGCAGGTAGGAGTGGCTGTTTCACCCAGGCAAACCCTAGGAATATTTCTGCCTTGCAGCCCAGAAGAAGTTGATCATAACCGAGAGGGTGACGAGAAGCTTTATCACCAGGCCCTGCTTTCCCCCAGTATGGGACTTATGCAAATAGTCGAACATCGGGATTCAAATTTATTCTTCCTTGAAGGCATTTCAAGTTTACACGTCTGCTGAACTACCATGGTGGAAATCAATTTTTTTTTTAAAAAAAGTTCACAGCTGGGATCAGAGTCAGCATAGAATTCCCCTCCATGAGTCAAGCAAGCTCTGGAGTCACTCGGCTGCCTGTCCTCACTCCACTGTCGGCCACCTCAGTTTTATAGTGCTGTCTTTGGGTGCAGCTAAGAGGTTGACACAGACCGTTCCTAGTCTTCTCTTACTCATTTCTCGTTCTGCTGGAATCAGCGAATCTCTTTTTTGGGGGGGCGGGGGGGGAAGGGTTGGATGCTCTTTAATTCTGTAAAAGCAACGGATTGGGTGGAACATCAGAAGATACACAGATGCACAGGACGTTGGTTAACGTCATTCTGAAGAAGCTTCGTGAATGAGAGGAGAAACGTTTTCAAAGGGAAAAAAACCCCTAAGAAAGTCCAGTTGTTTTTTTGGAAAAACACTTTTGGGAGAACCAGGTCCTGGATGATTGGGACTCTCCACAGACATTGGTTAACATGGGAAAAAAGGGAAGAAATGGGCTTTTTAATGACTGCAAGAATTATTTATATCCTAAGTTGGCCCTAAATTGTTCCTGATGGGAAGCTTCCCCAAGACTTTGACTCTGAGCTCCCTCAGAACAGCCCTTGACCACCAGTATCCTCACATCCTTCTTCCTATTCTCTGCTGATGGAATACAGTCTAGGAGGAGATGTTTGCCTTCCTGGATTAGCTATTCCGTCACTCAAGGATCACTCAGGAGGGATGTGGTTTTAGCTCTTTCTTATGCTGCTTCCTGACCTCTCCCAGACTAAGGTGGAAATGCTGAGTAAATGAACGCAACTTCCAATGCATGTCACGACACCTGTGTGCAATTAATCAGTCTTGTGCGTGTGAAGACCCAGGATTAATTACACATCAAATTCGTATTAAAATAACGAGAGGGAGGTTATTCATAGCAAACTGCCAGCTTATTATTCATTCTTAGGGATGACATTGCTTTGGAAGGAAGAAAGGAAGGGAGGGAGGGAGGGAGGGAAGGAGGGAAGGAGGGAGGGAGGGAGGAAGAAAGGAAGGAAAGAGGGAAAGAAAAAAGCAAGAAAAGGAATGACTGAATTTATTGGGTGTAGTTTCAATATTTCCTTCTTTCTCTCTCCTCAGGTTTTATAGATAAGCCGCTGCAATTGTTTTAAGACTAGTAATAGCCTAAGTAACAGGAATTAGAGGAGGGCCAACTTTTAATTTGGAAATCAAATGGCAATGTGATGGATTTCATGAACTGAATTGGTTTACCAAATCCAGTGGGGTTTTAGTGAATCCAGTGATTGAGTTTGGATTGATCCAGGCTTCCAAGCCAAACAAGGCCAGTTCCTGTATCAAGTTATCTGTCCAAATTGGATCAATTGAATCCGATCTTGCCACATTTCACTACTCCAATTTGCACATTCAGAGAACACAAAGATGCTCTTTGGTTTAGAATTCTAGTACAACTACTGTAAACATGAGCTCCAGAAGACCCAACATAAAAAAATAATGACATTTTTTTTATGGTGGGGAAATGCAACTCCTGCTCCCCTCAACATTTCCAAAGTGATGTTTCTACGTTTTGCTGCACCGTGTCATTGTCAGTTTTGATCAACAGCCTAGTGAGAAGGTAATGAAACATTTTCCCAGACCAGCATCCATGAGGAGTTATGAATGCAAGTCTTTCAAATTTCAGCCCTTCAGATTCTCTTGGAGCCCTTGTTCCCCCCGCCCCCCCATCGTAGCCCAAGCAAATAATTGTTTTCCACCATCAGGTTTATTCTTCCTTCTCCCCTCAGTCTGCCTGTATCTGGCAAGGTTAAAGGTCTTGTCCCCCAATTCCTAGATCTTGTCCCCCAATCATTGATGGATCCCGTTCTGGAGATGGCTAGTAGATTAGATAAAATCCCACCTCCACCTATGCACGCACTGATCACTTTATCTACTTTGTTGTTAATATTCTCATTTTAATGCTTAAATGTTTTAATATTTCTAACTTTTTAATTGTATATATTATTGATGGTACTATAAGCTGCCCAGAGTTGCTTGATAGTGAGATGAGCAGCGTACGCAATTAAATAAATGAATAAATAAAATCCCTTCTGCCAAGCTTTCTACAACAAGGGGTTCCTACTTCGGGCCGTTTTCTTATTCATTGTCTTCTTCTGTTTGCAGTGGAAGAAAAACTTAATGCTACTAGCAAGAGTTCATTTGTGCGTCCCTTTCTCTGTCTTTCCGCATTAACTGGATGGGATGAACAAAGGCAAGATGGTGCCCAGGATCACAAGCTAAGCCCCTCCCCCCCAAGGCACTTTTTATGTGCCTGGCATAAACAGGATGCATTGAACCTAATTTTGCCAAAATGTTTTACTTGCTTGGATATTTTTCACCCAATAGCAATGATGGGGTTGCGTCTGCAGGCATAACTGGGGTGGGAACTACAGGGGATTAACCTTTTTTTGCACACACCTGCCTTCTGACTCTGAGCCTAACTCAGATTAGAGCTGGAAGGGACCTTGGAGGTCTTCTAGTCCAACCCTCTGCTGAAGCAGGAGTCTCTATATCATTTTAGACAAGGGGCTGTCCAGTCTCCTCTTGAGAACCTCCAGTGATGGAGCACCCACAAATTTTAAAGGCAAGCTAAGTTCCACTGGTTAATTGTTCTTACTGTTAGGAAATTCCTCCTTAGTTCTAGGTTGCTTCTCTCCTTGATTGGTTCCCATCCATTCCTAGAAGAATATATCTGCAGAGGAGTAAAAGAATAATTTTGGCTGAATAATCTTTGCCATTTGCTTCTGTAGTCGTTTATTTCTGTTCTGATTCCTTTGCAGTTATAAAGTGTTATCTGCATTTGTTGCCTCAAAGAAAAGCGGAGCCCATTTTCTTTTGCAGAGATGAAAAATTTCTACTTCCCATCCTCCTTCCTTGGGTTTCTCCCCCTGTATCTTGGCTTTTTTCCCTTGCACCCGGGACTCTGCCAGCTTCTCTCTCTTTTGCATCCTCTGCGCAATCCCACTTCCCTCCCCCCCCAGGATTTATAGGAGGTTTTACCATAAATTGCACGAGAAGTTGTGGAATTTATATTGCTCAAAGCAACCCATTAAATAAATCACTCTATAATTTATATCGATGAACTCTGATCGTGGAGTCGGGAAGATATCGCTGGAAAATCAATCTGCAAGGTTCATAAAAGCAGAGGCTGACCCAAATCCTGTAGTATTTCAGCAGGAGGGGAAAAATAAAATATAAGGGCAATTTACATGAGGAAGGACCACTGCCTGAAGCTGAAGCTGATGCCCCAAGGAATAACTGTACTTCCTCTTTTTATTATTTCCACCTGCTGCTACAGATGCTTATTGGAAGGAGACAGAGAAAAGAAAGAAAATGAAGCAATTCTGCCCCGCCTCCCCCAGGTTACCTTCCTGATTTGTTTGAACACCCCCCCTCACACACACAACACTTTGCTCTGGTTGCAGCTTTCTGTATCACAAACCCTCAGCTCTGCATTGTCCTTTGCAAAGCAAATAAATATGCTGTGAGCATCAGCCTTTATTTCTTCCTCTCAGATTTCAACCTCCAATCTAGCCTGCTATTGTCATTTCAGGACCTCACCCTGCAGATATTTGCTGGAACTGCTGAAGGATGCCTTGCAGCCTTGGTTTCCATTTCTAACTCCCCAGGGTGCCCCCCTTCCCTTCCCTTCCCTCCCCTCCCCTCCATGCTGCTGGCACACTGTGAGCCAGGTTGGTTGGTTTGGTTTTTTTGCATATCAGATGCTTCTCTCTCTCTCTCTCCCTTTCCAGCATTCTTGGATCTTTGAGGAGGGGGTGATGATCTTGAGCTCCTTAGTTAGCCCTCAACTGTCCAGCTTTATGGACCTTCCCTTTGCCCATCAGGCAGACCCTGGCTGCTGGGCATATGGGGCAGGGAGATTGGACACGAGGTTCCACACTGAACTTCTTTGGACAGAGGTCATCCGAGAGACAACATGGGCATCGACTTCCTGCTCACTATGGGAAGGCCAGTGTGCTTTTGGTTCCCTTTGGACATGGAGGAGCCTGAGGAAAGGAGAGTGCCAGCCTTGGCTTCATCTTGTTGTTGTCTCTCCATCCATCCTGCACCTGCCAAGTAGGAGGAAGGGCCTCTCCATGGCCAGGTTACAATTTCAGGTGGCTGCAGAAAGGACTTGGTCTAGGACAGGGCTCTCCAAACGTGACAACTTTAAGACTTGTGGACTTAGAGAGAGAGATAGAAAAAAGAATTGGAAGGGACCTTGGAGGTCTTCTAGTCCAACCCCCTGCTCAAGCAGGGAACCCTAGACCATTTCAGATAACAATATGGCAGACACCTCTAAAGATCTCCCCTTCCCCTCCAAATAATATAAATAAGCGTCAACTGCCAGAATTCCTCAGCCAACCTTTTAGTACAAGGTTGGACTAGAAGACCTCTGACGTTTCTTCCAGCCCTGTGGTTCTATCCCAAAGGGGCTTTTTCAAAAGGCAGCAGGACTTTGTTTTTCCTCAAAGACGTTTTGCTTCTCCTCCAAGAAGCGTCTTCAGTGAAGACGTTTCTTGGGTGAGAAGGAAAACCAAAGTTCAGTTGCCTTTTCAAAAAGCCCCTTTGGAATGACTGTGAGTGAGGGTCTCCATACACCTATGATTCTATGTTCTACTCTCTCTCTTTCTGGCTCACCCAGTTCACTCCTCTCACCTGCTAGGGCCTCCTAGAACATGAAGTCATTTCAGGATTGTGAATATTGCAAAGTTTTGAATCAGAGATCCAATTAAAAGCCAAACCAACTGACTGACTTATAAAGAAGCTTCCAAATTCAGTTTCCCAAGTCTGGATGTGATTTTTAAAAATTATTATTATTGCAATGAAGGAAGCCCACAGAAGCATCAAAGCAAGAAGCCTGCCCCTTTCCCAAGTCCTACAAGACTGGACTGCTTCTGTCCACAAAGAATCCATGTGGTGTTGCCACCGATCCCCCCCTAGCTGCTAAATTTGCCCAAAGGCTCTTGAGAAGGACCCGGGGCTGGGCTGATGGCCGGGAGATCAGAATCGTCATCTGCCCTGCAAATAACGTAGCTTGAGCTTTGAGTGCCTCCGTTCTCTTTCTCTCTCCTGGATTCTTCCTGCCAGCTCGATGGCAGGAGAGGCAGATGACGTAAACCTTTCTCAAACTGGAATTTGCTTGTTCTTTGAGTCTGGGCAAAAGAGCCTTGTAATGGGATATCTACAATCCTGAAATGACTTCATGTTCTCTTCCTCCGATTTCTGAACGGTGGGTGAAGGTGGGTTATTTTTCTTTGTTCTTTTTTGAAGGGGGGAGGATTATGTTTAAACAAGGTGTAAGTGGAGCAGTTTCTTGGCCGTTGCAACATCTCTCCTTCCCATCCATTGCTGGGAAATTTAATTGCAATAAAAGAAAATAAAAAAAAATCACGTTCAGACTTGGGAAGCCGAATTTGGAAGCTTGTTTTATAGTTAAATCAGTTGGTTTGGTTTTTAGTTGGATCACTGATTCAAAGCTTTGACCCACTCTTTTTTGAATAGAGTGTTTCCAGGGTTGGGGATCCCAGGTGAGGCGTCCTTCTCCCCCTGGCCTTTTCTCCCCCTCCCCAACATTTTCTCCTCCCCACAACTTTCTTCAAGACACTTATGCTGCTGAGTGTGAAGGCCTCTCAGTTATGGGTGATGGGGAACCATGGGAATCAAGGGAACCACGACCTCAGGAACTTCTTCAAAACAAACGGAGTAGATGTCATTGCAGTCCCTTATTACAATAAGCCCCTAGTAGGGACTTAGTTTAGGGCAGTGTTTCCTCAGCCTTGACCACTTGTAGATGTGTGGACCAACACCCAGAATTTTCCAGTCAGTAGGGCTGGTTGGAGAATTCTGGGAGTTGAAGTCCAGACATCTTCAAATGACTCAGGTTAAGAAACACTGATCTAGGGCAATTGGTGACCATTCTTATATTTCCCCCAGATGCTGCTTTTCCACTGATATCTTCAGAAAATCCTTAACTATGGCCAAAGCATCATCTCAACATCTGCTGGGTTTTAACGGCATTTGCATCATGTCCTTTAACCCCATAGCTGGACAATGCCACACAGTTTGTTTCTTGAGAAGCATGTGATCCCTACAAAAGAGAATTGCCTTCTGGTAGGAATTGCCTCATAAAACACTGTTCCTGCTATGCATTTTAATATTTATTTAATCAGCCTCCTTGGTGAGTTTCTTTCTGGTGAATTAAAATGCTTCAGAACATCTAATAAAGGCACCTCTGCCACATTGAAAATGTTACATCCATTTCTCCTCGCAACCCCTCAAATTAATTACACGAGTAGGTGAGAAACTAATGTTTTGAAATGAACCGCAAATATCCACATTCTTTTGGGTAGAAAGATCCCCATGGAAACAGCCATAACAGAAACGGCGCTTCAGTTATTGAAGAGCATCAAAACTTAGTGCAATTAACTTAAAACATTAGGCAGGATGATTGCCTGATTAAACCAAGCAAATGAAAGGAATGCCGAACATATAAATCACACTGGGCTCCCCTAAAGTTATCCTCTTTTCCCAGGCATGTGTGCGTACACTCATGCAATGTTCTATTTGGATTTTTAAGTGCAAGGCCGGGTTCTGTTTTGGGAAATGCAATCCACGGGAAATAAACACTAGTGGTGTTCTAAATGAATGCAAAGAAACCAGAAAGTTCACTTAGCAAAGTACTAATTTAGATCCTTGTTTGGAACAGCTAGCTAACCACTCTTATTCTGAACCATTCTATCTCGGGGTCATTAAGAAGGATAGTGTTGGGAAGCATGAAGGAATAAAGCTGCCCTATTTGGAAATTGTCACATCCTCAATACACCCCCACACCCCGCCCGACAGGAAAATCATAAGTTAGGCCAACTTTATTGTTGCACTGAAAGATAAAAATAAGTATTGCCTCTCTAGCTCAGGTCAAGAATATCTTAGTCCAATGTCTATGGAGATTCTCCATCATCCAGGTCACGGTTGTCCCAAAGATGCTTTTTAAAAGGCAACTGGACTTTCTTTTCTTTTTTTCCCCCTTGAAAACATTTTGCTTCTCATTCAGAAGTGAAGAAGCTTTTTGGATGAGACATGAAATGTCTTCAAGAAAAAAATTCCAGTTGCCTTTTGAAAATTCATCTTTGATAGATAGATAGATAAGATAGATAAGATAGATAGATAGATAGATAGATAGATAGATAGATAGATAGATAGATAGATAGATAGATAGATAGATAGATAACATTTATTGTCTTTTTTACTGTGGGCACAATGGCACACATTAAAAATGAAACTGAGTTGCTTGCTCTCAAAGTGTACACATATATAACACACATTAAGCATCTTTGGGACATCTTAGTTCAATATTCCAATTGGATGAAGCCAACCAGATTCTCTGCAGTGCTCACAAGCAGGACATGAGAGAAAGATGGGCTGTTTTAAAATAAAATAAAATGAAAATCTCTCTCTTTATCCTGATGTTGTTCCTCTGGAAATAGTGTTTGGAGGTGGGTAGTTCCTAATCTGGAGATAATATTCAGTCTTCATGACTGCCTTGCTAGACCTGTCTTCCAGGACTGCATGTCATCCTCTTTAAAAGGCTTCCAAGTTAGCAGCCACATCCCATTTTATGGTAATGAATTCCACCAGTTAATTATGTATGACGTGAAGAAATTCTTTTGCCTGTCCTAAATCTTTGAATCAATGTCATAATGTGCAGCAACAGAGAATAGTTTTCTTATGGCCTTCTGGGTTTTTGTTTCAACACTCCTGGGGTTGGTCTCCTATCTGTGTACCAACCTCAAAAGCATCAAGGTGGTTTTGGCATTTGATTATGCAGTGCAATATTTTGCAAGAATAACTCTTCCCCCCCCACGGGATTGGATTAATTAGGAAGACACTGATAAAAAATACTGCTCACTTCCATTCGAGTTCCTGTGGCAGTTGGGCTGGCCTTGCAAACTAGAGAGATTTAGCATGATAGCTTCCATGGAAACCTCAGAGAGGCCAGGAAACATTAAAGTACAGCTGGAAAATCTCATCTCTTCTCTTCTCTTCTCTTCTCTTCTCTTCTCTTCTCTTCTCTTCTCTTCTCTTCTCTTCTCTTCTCTTCTCTTCTCTTCTCCCTCCCCTTTCCCCTCTTCTGTTCCTCCCTTCCCCTCCTCCTCCCCTCCTCCCCTCCTCCCCTCCTCTCCTCTCCTCTCTTTTTATTTATAGGCCACCAATCTCACTATCAAGCAACTCTGGCTGGCTTACAACATCATAAAAACAAGAATATACAATGTTAAAAAGACTGAAACGTTGAACGTTAAAAGTTAACTCCCCTCCCCTCCTGGTGTTTGCTTCCTTCCTTGCCTAGCTGTGGAAAGGGCTCCGGGATGGCTCCTCTCCTTGCTTCTAACATTGGACAAAGGCCCCCACCAAGGAAAGGGCAGCCATGCAGTAGGAAGCCCTCTTAAGCTGCAGAAGGGTCTGCAAGGAAGGGGGAGGGAAGGAAGGGAGAGAGTTTGCCCAGAGGATCCCACCCTGAATCCTTTTAAGCCCCCCTCCCCTCCCCAGCCCAACAGTTGGCAGTGAACTGATGATCCATTTCTCTTATTAACTTCTCAGAGCCCGCCCAGCCAGGGAAATGCTGCAGAGGAGACATAAATTATGCACGAAAGGCATCCGGCTACTGTCCAAGTGCCTTGCAGCAGACCGTTGGCTGCAGGATAGGCTTTTAGTTGGAGGGAAGAGACAACGTTGATCTCCTTCCTTGCTTTTTGCCCCTTCCCACCCCCACTGCTTAAGTCCACCCCCCTTTCCCATACCCCGCTTTTACTCTGAACACCGAAAGCCACCAAAGGCGTTGCAGCCCTTTGATGCCAGAAGCGGCAGTTGATGCTCAGAATCAGGAGAACATGCCTCCCGCCCAGGTGGCAGTTCAGTGAGCAGGGTGGGCCCTGTGCACACGTTTGGAGTCTCTGCCATTGATTTGTTACCTAATGGGGAAGGGAGAGGTTGAACCTCTTCTGAGCCAGAGTTGGCTTCTCCTTTGAGGAGACTGAGGGTTGTGTCCGTTGAGGATCAAAAAGCTTTCTTTGAGGACTTGCTACCACTAGCTCAGTGGGTCACCACTTGGGTGATCCAGGAGTGTCAGGCCAATGGGCTGTGGGTTTCAATGTTGTCTACCCAGCGTCTAATCAGGAGTTTGTAAGGATTCCACTTGGGAGTGGAAAACCAAATCCTCATCACTGAAGGTAGGAACCCGTGCTACCTCATCCCAACACATCCCAACATGTCTTCTTCTCAGGCCCCACCAACTGCCCGGCTGTTCAGTGGTTTGAGTCTCCTTCTTGGGAACTTCCACTAATTTCCAAAAATTACTGAGATGACAGAATGCATCTTCTATTGTTCCCAGCAAGTGGGTTTTGCACACATCTGTGCAATTGTGATCAGATCCAGGAGAGATGCAATAAATGATGCAACAAATGAAAGAAGTTCTTTGAAGTTACTCCGGGGAACAGAGAAGACTTAGTTCTTGTCCAGCTGTCATGTACAGTAGCTTTTGATCTGAAGGAGAAAGGATTGTAGTCTAGCTCCAACAGGGATACCAACTGTGATATGTTCATGCATGGCTAAGAATCCTGAAAATTCCGAAGTCCTGGAAGCACAGATTGGGGAGGGCTGAAGACCTATATTCTTGTCTTTTCTTCTCTTGGAAAACCACAATGCCCTCGCTCTTTTGAGGGGTACCTGGTGTTTCGTTGTGTGCCGCACCTCCCTTGTCAAAATTTTTTTCCCTCTGCTTTTTAAGAGCATCACAGCTCTTTGATAAGTTGGTTTCCAAGGCAACCTTTTTCCAAGATGAACATTGCTGGGAGACTAACAGAGAATGTCTCAATTTGTCCCTAGGAGAGTTGAGGATCACAATGGCATCAACGTGTTTCCATCGATGGCCCAGGCTTCCCTGGAGATTGGGCCTCTTCTCAGCCAAGCAAATCACAAAGAAAAGATGTTGGACGGCCTCTTTTCAAGATGCTCACACCACAAGGATACCTATGGGAGCTTAGCCACCCCTTTTGGTTAGACTGATCACAAAGTGAGCAATCATTTCTTCCAGAGCGATCCTAATGTTCAATTCTCTTTAGGCCTAATGTTAACTAACATGTGGAGACACCGAATCACAAATTGGCACCCTTCGTTTCCTCATCAGAGACCCATTTTCAGGAGATAGTCCAGAAAATGTTTTAGGCAACCCTGTCATCATGGGATGGCTTGAAAGGGCGAGAAGGAAGCCTTGCAAATGGAGAAGAAGAAATCAGGGTAGTGCTGAAGCATCTCAGTACTGCTTGCTAAACACAGAATAGCCCAAAGCTCTTTCAGTTTCATTCAAGTTCTGCTTATATTGTTAGATTTATATTGTTGCTTTCCATGGCTAAATTGCAAGAGATTGTAAATACCGCCATTGGTCTAAGAGGAAAACAGAAGATGTAGGAGAAGACCTTTTAGAGGGAGGAGTCAACAAAATCAAGATGGTGGTCATGGGGGTTCAATCAGTACCTCCGTTGGCTATGGTCAGCAAGAACTGACAGGAAGTCCCACCAAAAATATAGCAGAAGCAAATGTCTTCAAGAGGTAAACTGGGGATCACCTGGAGGCCTTGATGCATTAAGTTAAGACCATGCTTGTCTTCGTGGATGGTCCAGGTTTTCAGATTTTCACCAGTGTTCTCCCCAACCCTACCTAAAAATTGACTGCCACCCTATGGCTTGTAAAGTAGGAGTACTACCGCTGAGGTGCAGCCACAGCCTTTTCACACAGGAAGAAAACAGATGCTTCCACTGGAAATTAATTTTGCATCTTCAAGGAGGACAGATTTCTGCTAAATGGCAATGTCCAATCTGGTCCTGTGTTTCTTCCTTCTGAGCTTCTAGGAACTTCAACGTTCTGTTGCTGCTGCAAGCAAAAACTTACCTAGTAAAGAATCCTGTGGACAAAGTGCCACCGGGGGAGCAAAATGCCAGTTATTTCATTTCTCTAGGTTCCTCCCCTGACTTTCTCCTTTCTCCGAGGACCTCCTGGGTCATATATTCTGCTTTAAGCCCTTTCCGGTTCTATCTATTCTTGGCTGCTCCTCTCTCGATCTGTCCACCCCAAATTATATCTTCCTTAAATGCAGCTGAAGGAGAAAAGCGGAACGATTTTCTTTGATAACTCATGAATCAGGAGGAGCTTGCTCCAGGGAAGACAAAGCCACGGTGGGAGGCCACACAATCTAGTAGTCTTTCCAACCGTAATGCTCTCCCTCCCTCCCTCGTCTCGCCAAGCTTTGGGAAGATGCAGAAGTCACAAAGCATGAAGGACTCCAGCAGGCAGCTCGTCTTGTGTTCTGAAAGGCAACCCACCCAAATCCTTAAAGGCAGCGGTTTTCTGCTCATCCAGCAATTACATGAAGAAGCATAGGTAGGATCACTGAAGGGAAATGTTTCTCTTCCGTAGTGTCTACCTACTTCCTCCAAGGAACTCAGGATGGCCAACATGAGTTCATCCTACGTCATCCTCCCCAGATAAGGACAGGCCACAGAATTTTTCCTTTTCCCCAGAGAATCATAACTACAACCAGGATTTCAAGCTGGAACTCAGAACTCTATTGCTGCTGGAGCTACAAAAGGAGGTGTGTTGTGATGTTAAAACAAGATGGCAATGATTGGACTGACTTGTAGAACACTTCTGGTTACAGAAGAAACTTTGGGAAGAATTTATTTCTAACAAAGGCCTCAGGAACCTTAATTTTCTTGGCTCTTGCCAACTTGATCCATCCTTTTTAATGTGACAACTCACGGCAGCGCTTCCTTGTGGGAGAGGAGATGCTACCCAGACTACTTTATCATAAGATATTTTCTTTCTATGCAGGGAGACCAAAGAGTAAGAAAGGAAGGAACGGAGGAAGATAAATTCCAGGACCAAGGGCAAAAAGAGCATTAGGAATGACAGGTAAAATCCATTCCAATTGAATTAGGTGGCATGTGCCGTGGGATCCTTTAGGAGATACAGGCTGAAATGATTGGGCCATTCTGAAAATAATTAAGCTCTCTCCCTCCATCGGGCATTGCAGGAAATTCAATACTCAGTCTAATGGATCTTGATGAATTAGACACAGCGTGTCTTCATTCATCCCTTCTCAAACCAGGTTCCAGGAGCTCCCGTCTTCCCAGCATGGCTACTACTCTCTTGCAGAGCAGCTACAACTGCTGGGAGCGGGGGCGGGAGGGAGGGGGAAGGTGTAAGTCTGGTAACCATTTTCTGGTGGCATGAGGGCCGGTTCCAGGGTGCAAAAAGCACAAGGGGGAAGAGGAACTCCAAGACTTAGTCTGAATGTTGCATTCCAACTTGTGCAGACACAGAGGCTACCTGAGATATTTATCTGGTATAAATAACTCATGTTCCTTTACGCAAAAGTGAAAATCCCTCCTCCTTCTGGAACTGGTGCATCAGAGCCAGAAGAGCTCATAAAACCAAGAGGCCCTGTGTGGCTCTGAGCAGCACCATGCATGGTTTGAAGGCCCCCAGTCCCTGATCTTCCATCTTCAGGACAGCAACTGGGATCCAGTGAGTTGTTGCTTCTGGACACTGAAATTTGTATAATACTGAGATGATAAATACATGACAGATAGATAGATGATAGATAGATAGATAGATAGATAGATAGATAGATAGATAGATAGATAGATAAAATCGAAGCATTACTATTCCATTCTTCAGGCCCAAAGGTCTTCCAAAGTTGCTTACATTTAATAAAAGCCTGGGGGTGGGTGGGATGGGGTGGGGGTTCCATAACTGCAGAAGGGAAAAGGAGAAGACAGAGGAAAACAGAATTTGGGAAGGTAACAACTGTTACAGTTTTTGGAGAACTTGTGAACTGACGTCTCAGCCGGGCTGACAACGTGAGCCTCGTCTCATTTCTTCCTGCCATGGCGAGGAGTAATGGATGGAGTAACGGCTCCCAGGTGCCCCAAATCCTTCCCAGTCTTTGTTCAAAAACATTCTGTCCAAGACATTTTCCCCTCTGTGTTTCAGTCTTCTTTCCTGCAACTGAAATGGCACTCAAATGTTATTGGGGAATACATCAAGATGATCAAAGACCATCCCTTTTAATGTGCTTTATAGTTGATGTAAAAAAAAAGGCTTTGATGCGTGGACTTTTTGATATCCACCATAGTGGGACGTGAGCCTGTTTGTTGGTTCCCCCTTGGACTGTATGAGAAGTCTGAAGTGAAGAAAGGCCAACTCAACTCCTATCATTGACCACATTATTGATTTGAAGCCACTTCTCACCGATGGCTTAACTGGTGTTCCTGCACATTGCAGAGGGTCAGACTCCATGATGCCAAGGGCCCCTTTCCAGTCTACACTTCTATCATTCTGATTTATATAAAGCCACACTTGCTTCTTGGAAAACAACATCTTGAATGGGGGAAAAAAAACCCTAAACACACACACACACACACACACACACACACACACACACACACACAGAGTTACATTTCTCCTCTGTGGGAGAAATCAGGTGTTGTTTTTCTTTCTCCCTTCTCCATCTCTTAGTTGATGTGAAAGTGCTAAATCACCCACTTAGCAAATAGTGAAGGCACCTGCCTTCCTTCCTTCTTCTTATCCTTCCTGGTTTTTTTGGCACCTTTTGAACAAATCTGGGGATGTTGATTCAGCAAATGCTCCGTGGGCACCTTTTCCCTATCCTGAGCTCTCCGATCAAAATCACTCGCAGGCGAAAGGGGAAGGAAGGGAGATGTAGTCTCCACCAGATCCAGTTTCTGAAAATCAAGTGAGCCGTCAGTCATTCACCTCACCTTGCCCGTCTGAGTTCTGTCAGAGTGAAACCTCAGGGCCATTTTCAGTTCTCAAAAAAAATGGAAGCCTTTGAGAGGCATTTCGTATCTTGGGAAAAAACATTTTCTCTTCTGTCGCCAATGTTTCCACACCTGTTTATGGACTGCTGTGATGCAGAAGCTGCAATTCAGATGCCCCAGTGGGAGCTTTGACTATACGCACCTTCGCTGTCAAATACCCAATATTTTCTCACTTTTGTTTGTCTTGCTCTCTGGAGAAAAGGGGAAAAGATAAAACAGCTGAATGAAGGTAGCACCACAGACAAGAAGACTTGTCTTGAAAGCTTGTGGAAAACTCAACCCCTGTATTGAAACCCCTTTTGTTTTATCCTAACAACAGACCTGTGAGGTTGATTGGTACTGGGACTGTAAAATTGATTAGAGCTGACCTAGTGAGCTTGGCCATTGGGAAAAATTTGAAACTGGATTGTCAAAAATCCGACATCAGCTCTTCACCCTGACTTCAAATTACTTCCCAGTCAACAAGGTAAACTTATGCTGGAGCCCTTCTCTCTTTCTCAGCCTAATCTACCTCACAGGGCTGTTTTGAGGATCAAAAAAAGACCACCTTGTAGAAGCGATGGAAATTCAAAATTCATTCACTGCAATGAATTAATTTTGGAAGATCCTTCATCATAGACCGAGATGGTCAGATGTGACTCTGGAAGATGAGTAAGGCCTCTGCTCTTGGTGGCCCTTCCTGAAGTGTCTCTGTGCTGGGGTCTTCTGCAAGGGGGGCATTAATCTCTGCTAGCTGCAGCTCAAGTTGGAATCCTTCAAAGGACCATCCTGGCTGGGGAATTCCACACATCTCGAAGTGGCCAAGGTTGCATTAGATCATCAGTGGAGCATCTGCAGGGAAAGGGGACTTTAAAAGAAGAGATGGTTGCCCTAAATGGCAATGAGTGTCCACCATGAAGGGCTGTCAAAGAAGTCAAGATGGCAGCCACAGCTGCTTGATCAAGGACCCGCCCTTTTTTTCTGCCAATTGCAAATGAGCTCACCTGCTCAAGAGTCAAGGCTTAGATCATGTAGTAGTGGCTGACATCTGGACTTCCTTGACTCACTTCTTTCCTTAAACATTAATTTCTAAACAAATGGCTTGAGGTGCATTAAAAAGGGTTTGCTATTGGGTAGTCTCAGCTTCCCCTAATTTGCCAATTAAACACACACCGAGAAAGCGTCTGTGGCATTCTGTGTTACTGTTACGCTGCAGTTTCTGTCACAGTGCATAAATTTGCACCCCAGATGATGCAAAAGCTCCTTTGCCACTTCCTGGCTGTTCAGGAATGTAACTCTAAGCGCTGATGTGGGAGATTTCCTGGGCAGCAAAGTATCTCCTGCTCAGCTAGACCTGGGGGTGTCTCCCGAAGGCCAGCAGGCCAGGTGGTCCTGGGCTCAGAACCACAACTCGGAGGAGAATTTATGTTGCTAAGCAAAGCGGTTGTGAAGTGAGTCATGCCAAACTTTGTGACCTTTTAGCCACAGTTGTTAAGCAAATCGCTGCAGTTGTTAAGTGAATCACACGGTCGTTAAGCAAATCCAGCTTCCTCCATTGACTTTACTTGTCGGAAGCCAGCTGGGAAGGTAGCGAAAGGTGATTACATGACCCTGGGGATACTGCCACCATTGTAAACACCTGCAAGAACGTAAGCCGTGTCTGGCTGGTCAGACCCTCGCCTCACCTAGCCCAACCATCGGTTCTCCTAGCAACGACCTCCTGAGGGGCCTAGGACAACTCGCCATGGGACAACTCGCCATGGGAGAAGAGCTACACTAATGTCAAAGAAATGGTGGAATAGAATACGTAAAGAATGGATGCAAAAGGAGGGACAGAATGACATGTGAATAAGAAAAATTAAAATATTTTTTATTCATTTTAAATAATTAAATAATAATTATTATTAAATTGAATTGCTAAATTATCCTGTGGTGAGTTGTCCATGATGAATTGTCCCAGAGCAGGTTGGCCATGGTGAGTTGGCTGTGGAGATTTGGCTGTGGAGAGTGGTCCCATTCCACTTCTGAGGTAGTCAGATTCATCCAGGTGGGGGCTAAGAAATGGTCAGTGAGTTCCCTGAATGGCCACAGGCTCTGGAGGCAAGCTCAGAGGGTTGCTAGAGAGAGGGGATTCACATCCCAAGTTCTTTTTTTCCAGATGAGTTCCTTTCCAGATATTCAGCTGTCCATCTGAGCATCTTCTTGATGGACTCGTCTCTCAAGTCTTGCAGTTGAGGGAGGAAAGTCCTCTTAAGTAGGTGATCTGGGCTGTCATTGGCTACCATGCACAGCTACCTGTCAGGGATGTTCTATTGAGATCCTGCCTTGAGTAGGGAAGTCAGAAACAGGAGCCATATGGGTCCCATCCAGCCCCAGGATTCTCAACTGGGTAAATGGTAGAAAGGAAGAAAAGAAGAGGAGGCATCTCAAAGGACAAAGTGCATCATGAACCATGATCTTCCCATCACTGAGATGGAGGCATTAACCTTCTTCCAACAGGTTTATTTGCTAAGAGTAAATATTGTATGTCAGTGGAAATGCCTAAAGACGTTATACGCTATATTCATTTTCTCTTCCGTTTCAGGATGTGCCATCAATATAAAAAGTGATCTGTAACATCCGTCATCAAGCAAGGATTTGCTGGTCTGCAGGATGCAACATTAAACTCAGAGAGATTGGGCTAATGACAGGAAGTCCATTTGGTGGTAATGAATTGTTTGTTATAGAGCATCGTAAAGCACACAAGTTATCTATCACTGGGCCAACCGAGAGCCTGTGTGGGAAACATTTTTCCCAAGAGGTGATAAGAAAGGAAGCCAAACTGATGACCCATCTCCGGCAAGAATTGGGCCCTTTGGTGAACATGTCCTCACAATATCTGTCTCAACAATTCCACAACAAATCAACATCTGTTTCATCTATCTATGCCAGGAGTGTAATATTTTAGGGGACCTTTGATAGCCAGAAGATGTAAAATCAAATCTCTGGATTGGGCCATTAAAAATGTCCCTGTGAACATCTCTAAAACTCACGGTTCTCATTGCCCATCCTTCATAAAACAGTGGGACGCTGCCCTAAGCTTGTCTCACTTCTGTAGACCTTGAGACACCAGAAACACAGAGAGTCAGTGAGACAGAATAACAGAGTTGGAAGAGATCGTGAAGGTCTTCTAGCCAGCCTCAAGCAGGAAACCCTATACTGTACCATTTCAGACAAACGGTTGTCCAGTCTCTTCTTAAAAACCTCCTGTGTTGGAGCACCCACAACTTCTGGAGGCAGGTTGTTCCACTGATTAATTGTTCTCGCTATCAGGAAATTTCTCTTAGTTCTAGGTTGCTTCTCTCCTTGATTAGTTTCCATCTGTTGCTTCTTGTCCCTCAGTGCTCTGTCTCTCCACTTACTAAGAGCAGAGTGCAAAAAATAATCACAATCCCATCCATGTCCTGTTCCTGAGCTAATCCTCAGCCCGGAGGAACAAAAAACCACTTCACCCAAAGAAAAGAAACTCCAAGTTTTCAGTTTGGGTTGGATGCATTTGATTGGATATTTGCAAATCTCTCTGTCAGTCTGGTTACCTGAGCAGTTGCTAGGAAGGCAAACAGCTTGCAAAGATATGCTGCTCTTAGGTTTACTGAAGGAGGCTTGTGCAAACTGGGATGGCAAAATGAGACCATCATGTCAGCATTTCTGCAATTAGGGCCTTTTCCCCAACCGCTGTAACCATAGTTGCAGAGTAGACAAAGGGACAGAAATATTCCACACAATGCCTACAGACAGGCAGACTGGTTGACTGATAGATCGTGTGCCATCAAGTCATTGATTCCTAGTGACCACAAAGTAGATGTTCTCCATGGTGATGTGTCTGCAACCTGATCCTTCAGGTCTTCCAATGGTGACTCCATCAACGCTTTAACTTGAGTCCGTTCCCCTTGCTGATGATTCTCCTCTTTCTCTCTTCCCTTCTTCCTTTCCCAGCATCAGAATGTGCTCCAACACTGGGGGCTTTTAAGATGAGATTGGAGCAGGGGTTGGACTAGAAGATCTCCAAGGTCCCTTCCAACTCTGTTATTCTGTTAAATAGCAGGAAAATGGTCTTGAATTTTGGAACCACAATGGAGGGGAAACCAGGCTTGCCGACCACATGATTCACTGCAAAAATTCGGGCACAGCTCACTTAACAACTGCCTTCCTTAGAAATGGAAATTCTGGTTCCCATTGTGGTCGTAACTCGAGGGCCATCTGAAACGCAATCTTTGGAATAAAACCAGGTGGTACCATGGATATTAGCTACCTGAAACAATTAGAGCTAAGGTTTGCTGAGCTGAACGACCCTTAACTCCAACAAATGGGCTTATCCACTGCTGAGTAATTGAGCACGGCTGGAAACTTTCAACAATGAAAGACAATTTTTAAAAGTACTGCAAGCATTCAATTCCATGACAACTTGAGTTTTTTCCAAGAGTCACACTACTCAGTTGTTATTTTCCTTTAGAAGAGAGGCGAGGGAAAAGTTGTTTGTGTTTGTCTGGCTAAGTGCCACTTTTCTCCAATATGGAGAAAAACAGCTTTGTGGGGCTGTTTATGTTCTGGAGACCTTTGTGATCTCCGTCCTTTTTGCTCTAGGAGGATCTGTTGCTGCACAAACCTCACGGGGAAAGTTAAGTTGTCCCCATAAAGAAAATTATGATTTATGGCTGGGATAAAGTGACCAAGAGGGGTGCTTTGGGATGGAAGAACTTCATGGTTTAGATACTTTGGGAAAGGAAAAAGAAAGTCAGTGCTACATGAATCAGAAGGAGTGAAAAAAAAAATAACCGAGATATATCTCCCTTTGCTTTTTTAGGACCTAGTGTGATAAAATCTGATTCATGGCTTCTTGAGTGATGTTGATTAACCTGGTGCACAGATGTTCAGATTGCCAAGGAATTAATAAAGGGAAATGTTTGTAGTCAGGGTTGAAAAGAGGGGTCCTTGATGCTCTCTGAACTTGGTTGTATATTTCATTATCCAACTAGGTAACATCATAAGTGCGAGAAGAAAGTGGGGTTGAAGGAGGAGGAGGAAGAGGAGGAGGACTGTAGGGTCCTTGGTGCTCTCTGAGCCTGGTTGTTTTCTTGTAGATGCTTCATTACCCAATCTAGGTAACTTCAGGATGTTACCTAGTTGGGGTAATGAAACATCTACAAGAAAACAACCAGGCTCAGAGAGCACCAAGGACCTCTCATGTCAAGGAACTGATGTTATAATGCAATCTCCATTCCTTTCATTCTCACTAAGGTTCAAGGTTGGCTGTTTCTACAGTAGAGTGCTCCAGAAGGCCCAGTGAGATCTGCCCTAGGAGAAGATGAGGCCATGTAAAGCTTTCTGAATCCTGTACTGGATGTAAAGAAGGACAATGAGGAAGATTAGGATCCTGAAAACTAAACCCTTATGAGGTAGGAATGGAGGAACTGGGGTTCTCTAGCCTTGAGAAAAGGCAATGGAGTGGAGAGAGGGCAGCATTTTTCAAAGAGTCATAAAGAAGAAGGCCAAGATCTTTTTATGGTCATCCCAAAGTGCGGGATATGGAATGCTTATAGTCAGCTTAATGGGTTCTCATTATGGCTTGCATTAATGGGTTGCCATTTTAATGTGTCAATGAAGGCTCAAATAGAAACTTGCTAACAAGGTGGAAATTAAGCCAAGAGGATGGAAAGATGCTGAGACCACACAAAACAGCCGTGAAGGTGACGAGGCTGTGCTGAAGCTATCCTTCTGGATGGGAATGAAACTAGCATCCCAGTCTATTCTGAGAAATTGGTGTGTGTGTGTGTGAGGGGGGGAACACAACTGGAATGGCCAAGGACAACTAAAATGCATTAAGTCCTGGTCAGACAAAAGGCAGCGATCAGCGCCTCCACAGATCTACCTGCCAATAAAATTCCTCTTTGAGATTATTGATTCATTACTTTATTCATTAATTCGAATTTATGTAGCTCATCCAAGATGACCCTGGACAGTGCAAAACAAATGACCAACTATAATTAGAGAGGAGCTACAAATGTTACGCTCACGTTCATTCTGACGTTGGTTATCATTTGCTTGCTTCACGGCCTTCTCCCAAGAAGCAGAAGCCTGCAGGCCATGAAGACGGTTTCAGCCTGAGAGCCTCACCCAAGAGGAGAGAGGGGAGTGGCGAAACCTAGATCTAGAAGGAGGCTTTGATGCCATCATGGCTGCCTCAAGGCATCCATCCAAGGGCATCCCCTTTCTCCTTCAGGAACTCATGTCTCTATCAAAAACTTCAGCAGGACGTTTTCCCTAACATTTCAGCTGGAGTCTCTCTTCTTGTAATTTAAGACTACCGTGCTGTTACGGGCAGTCCTCAATTTACGGCCATGACTGAGCCCAAAATTTCTGCTGCTAAGTAAGACAATTGCTAAGTGGGTTGTGCCCTGTTTTACAACCTTGCTTGCCACAGTTGTTAAGGGAAGCGCTGCAGCTGTCAAGTGATTAACACAGTGGTTAGGTGAAACCGGCTTCCCCCTGGACTTTGCTTGCCAGAAAATTGCAAAAAGGGATCATGTGACACCGGGACACGGCGACTGTCATAAATGTGAGTCAGTTGCCAACATCTGAATTTTGATTATGTGACCCTGGGGATGCCGCGATGGTCGTAAGTGTGGAAAAAAGGTCATAAATGACTTTTTTCAGTGCTGTTGCAACTTTGAACAGTCACTAAATGAGCATTGTCACAGTTGTGAGAGGCGGACTAGCTGCCGTGCGCCCATGGAGAGCGCCAGCCTCTGGTTCTCTGATCTGGTCTCCAGACAGGGTGTCCAGCCTGCTTTCGGATTCGACAGAGAAGGACATTAAGTAAGCTAAATATTAGACCAACACCAATACAATACTATTTTATTGTTCCATTATAGATAGAAAATTGCCCAATACAAAAGATTATTAAATATAAATGTGTTATTGATTTATATAGAAAATTGCTTAATATAAATGCGCTATTGATCTTCTGTTCCCTGTTCACGCGTACCATTGCAAGACAGATTATACTTAGAGCATCACAGATATTCCTGATTGGTACAACAGTTCCACACTCTTGGAAACAACAACAACAAAAAGCCTGGAAATTCTGTCGTGTTTTTCGACAGCCGTGTCTATAATCGTGGCTTCTTGAAGAAGCATGGTCTTCTTTTTCTCTGATTAGGCTGCCAAATTTCAGCGCCCCACTTCTCGAATATCGGAGGGAAGGGCTTCTTCTAGGGGAAATAAAGAGTTTCCGCATTTTGATTTCACCGGGACCTGACGGGCTACATCCCAGAGTTCTGAAGGAGCTGGCAGATGTCATCTCGGAACCATCGTACTATATCTTTCAAAGATCCCGGAGCCCCGGAAAAGAGCGGATGTGGTCCCCATCTTCAAAAAAGGAAGGAAAAAAAAACCTGCTCCAGGACACTACAGACCAATCAGCCTGACTTCAATACATGGGATACTTTTACATCTGGAAAAACATTATATTAAATTACTTTGTAATGTTTGATAAACGCACTTGAACTGATTTTTTTTCTAAAACCCACACACCCTCTCCAAAAAAAGATGGAAAGTACCATCAAGTACAGAACGGGCTTGATTTAAGAAGTATCCTAACGGTGAGAGCAATCAACCAAGGGAATGGCTTGTCTTCAGAAGTTGTGGGTGCGCCATCACTTTCAAAAAGAGATTGGACAGCCATTTGTCTGGAATGGTACAGGGTCTCCTGGTCAAGTAGGGGGTTGGACTAGAAGACCTCTGAGATCCCTTCCTCTATTAGGCCATGCTCTATCTTGAGGCTGGGAACAGCAAAAACTGTAGTATATACCCTGAAATAATCTTAATACAAGACAGATTGGGTTATGGGGTGAGAAAAATCCCATCCAGACACTGAAGAGTTGATGTCACCGTGTTTGAAATTGGACAATGGGGCAAAGCCACTTAGGAGAATCAAAGTCAGTTCAGAAGAACAGTGATTATTTTCTGAATTTTGCATCTTGAATTGGTTGACCACGTCTTGTGGACACCCCAGTGGCTAATAATGACTGTCTCTGCCTTTCATTAGAATTCCGTTTTTCATGCCATTTTTTAAGATAGCTAAATAATTTCCAGTAGTGACCTGTTAAACACACACACACACACACACACACACACACACACACCTAGAAAAACATTACATTAAATTACTTTGTAATGTTTGATAAATGAACTTGAGCTGATGTGTTTTTTTCCCACCGCAAAGATCCACACAGACTCCATGGCCAAGAACGATGGGAGAAAGAACCATCAACCACAGAATGGGCCTGAACACTTGATAAAATGGGTTTTATCAGCCAAAATACATTTGTCCTCCAAATAACTATTCACACATTCTCTATTTCTGCATAAATAGATATTCATCTGCTCACTGAAGCTTGTCATTTGCTACTCATGTTCCAGCATCAATGAAGGATGGCAGGCGGGGAGGTTGGGAGTAGAAGAATTGAGGAAGATGCCTCCAAAAGCAATAATCAGTCTGGGTTTATATCTTTTTCTCCTGACTCTCCTAAGTAGCTTTCATTTCATTAGCAAAGCACAGGGAAACATCTATTTAAAATCAATCCAATAATATTATGTTCCAAAACATTAATTCCTGCCTACAAAAACCCTGCTGTGGTTCAAAATGAGCGTTGTGTCAACTGAACTCTTCCATGGCGTTGCATCTTCTAACCCTAAGTTGTCCAAACCTCTGCAGACAGCCTGGCCTGGTGGGTAAAGAGTGGGCAGGTGGGGGGTCTGGAGCAACCTGTGTGACGCATTTGTTTTTATTTATTTATAGGATTTATAGACCACCCATCTCACCTCCAGGTGAGGGAGTGACAGAGTGGTGATCAAAGGCTTCTGGTGCTGATGGTGCCCTCAGCCCACAGACTGAAACTACAGAGAAGAGTAAAAGAGTCTTGGGACAGATCTAGAGGGTCATCTGGCCATTTCTTTTGGTCTCATGCAAGGTCAGTCTGCTGCATGGAAACAGCCAGTTGTGGACAGTTTTCTGGCTGTTTTCTTCCATGGATGCTTTCTGGAAGCTGATATTTAATAACTGCTCCTTGTGACTGAGAAATTTTGTCATAGTTAGAACAATTAATCGGTAGAACGACGCACCTCCAGAAGTTGTGGGTGCTCCATCACTTTAAGGAGGACTTTAAGAAGAAATTGGACAGCCATTTGTTCAGAGTGTTATAGGGCCTCCTGCTTGAGCAAGGGGTTGGACTAGAAGACCTCCAAGGTCCCTTTCAGCTCTGTTATTCTGTTTTGATGTGGGAGAAACAGCCACCCTGTTGCTAATATAAGATCTTTTTGTTCTCTTTTGTAATCTGCAAAGCAAATGCACATGTTTTTCTGAAAATGTGGCAGGATGGGATCTCCTAAAGAAGGTTCTAAATTGATTTGTTTGCCCTCCTTAGTATGACACCGACTGGCCCTGTCTCTCGAGCGAAAGACAGCTGACACCAGAGACATTTTGCCAAGCCACAACCGTTGACTGCCTTTTAATTTGTTGATTGCCGCTCAGCCTGGAGATGGTTTCATATCCTGTCAAATGTCTCCTTTGGCACACAATTCATCTCCAGGAATTTGCAGACAGAAGTGTGTTTGCCACCAACTCCCTTTAATTTTCTCTGAAAATTTCCGATGACAAGCTGAAGGAAACCCATGGCAGTTGCAAAATGTCAGATGCTGGCTGGTGGGTGTCTTCAAGGCCATCTTTGCAAGAGAAGACTGTGGGCCATGGAAGCAATGCTGGAACTCCATGATGACAGATGACTATCACCTTTTTATACTGAAGTAAACCAATTGTCAAACCAGCCATTTGCGAAGATGATAGATAACCTGCTATTACAGTTGGCTGAGCTCGTCTTATGTTAGAGAAGCCTGGGATAGGCAGGTGAATCTCTGCCTACCTTTGGCTGAACTTCTAAGAAGCAGGTATGACTCAACAAGGAGAAGACAGAGTTTGTAAAATTAGCGAGTTGGACTAGGAAGACCTACAAAGTTCCTTCCAACTGTGTTATTCTGAATCCCAGCAGCCTTCAAGATAGGCCTGCAATTATGGGACCACGAGGTCTCTCGAGATGAGGCTGTTGTATCCGTGGACATAAATATATATAAGCAGAGAAAATGAGACAAAATTGGTGCTTAAAAGTAAAAAGGTGTTATCTGAGCGATGCCACAGGAAACACACAACATCAAAGCAGCAGCAAGAGAGAAAACATCGGTGGTGGAAGAAAGATTTTGGCGGCTGCAGAAGGGCTCACCACCAAGCAGAAGCAGGACAAGAAAATTTATAAAAACAATTAGTCCTGGGAAGGGAGCCAGCTTACAAATCACAGGGGCTGTGGAGAGACTTGGGAGACAGCAGGTGAAGTCTGGAGCTTTTCTTCAAGGTGGCTCGTGGGATAACTTTTCCAAGATTTCGTGAATTCTCTTTTGGGGCAGGAGAAGCCGGCAAACAATTATTGTTTAGCGTATGCCCATCAAGAGTTGTAACTCTCATGGCTTCCCTCCAGAGAACTCAGGAACTTTCATTTAATGAGGCCAAAGAGCTGAAGAACCTGTCTAAATAGAAAGGCCCACAGGGTTTTCTGAATGGAGGAAATCACTGTTCAATGTTAAGAACAGATGGAAAAGCTGTCTGATGGGAACTGCCAGTCTGGGTGACTACCAACAGGAGCTAGGAGAGATGGATTTTACAGGTGAGGTTTAGTGGCTTTAGTGTGGTTTGGAGGGTCTTAGTAACTTTAACTGGATGTTTGTGAGAAGCTGTAGAACATCAGGAGATCATTGTGGTTGAGTGAAGCTAAGCAAGTTGTGTTTTGCTCATGAGGGGTCCTCGGTGCTCTCCGAGCTTGGTGGTTTTCTTACAGATGTTTCATTAACCAAACTAGTAACATCATCAGCCACACAGTCAGGATGTTACCTAGTTTGGGTAATAAAACGTCTGCAAGAAAACCACCAAGCTCAGAGAGCACCAAGGATCCCTCATCTCAACCATGAGCTATAAATATTCTCCTTTATTGGTGTTTTGCCCATGCCCTGATGAGTTACCCCAAAGTCTTTTGGGGTGAGATGTGAACGCACCTTCTTGGCTTTAAAAGAGCCTCTATGGCTACAAAGGCTATGCTCTACCCTGATTTATGAACATTCTCTTTAAAATATTGCTGTCTAGGTCTGATCACACCTAGAATATGGTGTCCAGTTTTGATTACCACAATACAAGAAGTATACCAAGGGCAGGGAAGGGTGTTGAGAAGAATAGCAGTGTTCCAATATCTAAGGGGTTGCCACAGAGAAGAGTGAGAGGGCCAACCTGTTCTCCAAAGCATCTGAAGGCAGAACAAGAAGCAACGGATGGAAACTAATCAAGGAGAGAAGCAACCTGGAACTAAGGAGGAATTAACTGGCAGAACAATTTTATTTATTTATTTATTTATTTATTTATTTATTTATTTATTTATTTATTTATTTATTTATTTATTTAATTGAATTTCTATACCGCCCTTCTCCCGAAGGACTCAGGGCGGTGTACAGGGCAATAAAAGCATTACATACAAAAGTTAAAAGTAGATTAAATTAATTAAGGAGGCCCTCTCTGTGGGAGCGCACAGGACGAAGGGAGGATGACGCCGGCAGCAGGTGCTCCCGTAAGTAATCCGGACCCATGCCATTTAGGGCTTTATAGGTAATCACCAGCACCTTGAATCTCACCCGGAGGGCAACTGGAAGCCAATGCAGCTCGCAGAGAAGAGGTGTTACATGGGAGTATCGGGAGACCCCCAACACAACTCGCGCGGCCGCATTCTGCACCAGCTGAAGCCTCCGAGTGGTCCTCAAGGGCAGCCCCATGTACAGAGCATTGCAGTAGTCTATACGGGAGGTCACGAGCGCATGAGTGACTGTACGCAGGGCATCTCGGTCCAGATAGGGTCGCAACTGGCGCACCAGGCGAACCTGGGCAAAAGCTCCCCTGGTCACAGCTCCTACATGGTCTTCCAAACTGAGCTGTGAGTCCAGGAGGACACCCAAGTTGCGAGCCCTATCTACGGGGGGTAACACCTCACCCCCCCTGGTTAAAGATGGAGTGGACTGAATTTCCTGAGATGCCGGTACGTACAACCACTCAGTCTTGTCGGGATTGAGCCGAAGCCTGTTCCTCCCCATCCAGACCCGAACCGCCTCTAGGCAACGGGACATCACATCGAGGGCATCACTGGGGTGGTTTGGGGTAGAGATGAAAATCTGGGTATCATCGGCGTACTGATGATACCCCACTCCAAAACCACGAATGATCTCACCCAGAGGCTTCATATAGATGTTGAACAGGAGAGGCGAGAGGACCGACCCCTGAGGAACTCCACAAACGAGAGGCCTCGAGGCCGACCTCTGCCCTCCTGTCAGCACCGACTGCGAACGTCCCAGGAGGTAGGAGGAGAACCACTGAAGAACAGTGCCCCCCACTCCCAACCCCCTGAGACGCCGCAGCAGGATACCATGGTCGTGTTGTGACTCAGGGCCAGCCTGTGGGTCCGACAGCCGGCTCCGATGTATCGGAGGACTCAGATGTGGGGGAGGAGGGAAACGAACCGGCTGATGATGATTTGGAGGCTTTGCAGAGTCCTCAGCCGGGGACCTCTTCTCAGCTGTGTGAGCCCGAGAGTGCGGAGGATGATGACCCACAGCTGGCCCTGTTCAAGGACGCCCGACGCAGGAGGCAGTCGAGCAGGGACAAACAAAGAAAGGCTATGGGACTCCTCGGGAGGAGGCACAGGGAGACCACGCCCTGAGCTCTCTATAAAAGGAGTGTTTGGGGAGGGGCTGGTTGCTGAAAGCAACTTTTCCGCTTGAGAAGACAAGCTCTTGTGTTTTTTGTTAACTGCGTAATTAAATCTTGGCAGAAGCCTTTTAGCCTTGGACGCTTTCCAGACTCTTCTTTTTGAATAGGGGTTGCGAGAAGAGGGCTGGTTCAGAACAGGTCGATGGTATCGAAAGTGGAACAGTTTGCCTCCAGAAGTTGTGGGTGCTCCATCACTGGAGGCTTTTAAATAGAGATTGGACAACCACTTGTCTGAAATGGCATAGGGTCTTCTGCTTGAGCAGGGGTTGGACTAGAAGACCTCCAAGGACCCTTTCAACACTGTTATTCTGTTATGACAAACAGAGGGAGATGTTGGGGGCTTAATCCTATGAAGAATAGTGGTATTGGATATACCTAGGCCAGGGGTAGGGAACCTTGGCTCTTTTATGACTCGTGGACTTCAACTCCCAGAATTCCTGATCCAGCATGGCTCAGCATGGAAATTGCTCCCTTTCCCCTCAGCATGGCTGGCTCAGGAATTCTGGGAGTTGAAGTCCACGAGTCATAAAAGAGCCAAGGTTGCCTACCCCTGACCTAGCTTAAAGAAGGGACAAAATAATAGCCTTCTAATCCTGGTGTAATTTAATACACATTGCATTTACTTGTTTGAGAAACGATTTTAATATCAATTTTCGTTTTTCCATGAAATCATAGATCTTAAAGGTGCAATGAAAAAGGATATTGCTGTTATGCATAGTTCCTGGAATGAAATATAGAGAATCCCTGAGTGCTGCAATTCCAATTAATATTCTTTGGATTCCCAAGTGGTCACTGTGCCTTATTCTACCTGGTGCAGACAGGGTTTCCTATTAGCATGACCTTAATAAATCATAATAATTTTAATTCACAAACCAATTCAAATTAGAACTGCATTCATTTAAGGGGATGCATTGGTTAGATTTAATTAAAATGGTTAATTAAAATTAAAATTAAAGCATAATTTGTTGAATTACACATATTTGCATTCAGCATGTTCTCACTAATCTAATTAGAATTAAGTTAAATTCAATTTGGGTTAATTTCATTTAAAATTAATTAATTACAAACACATCTTATTCTTCTTTGTAGCTTAAAGTTTTAAAGGTTTATCTTAGGAATGGACCAAGAGAGTAGTTAAATTTTGCATTAATATTGATCACATTTGCTTATAAATACTGTATATTACTTGCTTACGGATATATCTTAACCACAGATTATAGAGGTTGAATTTTTACGGTGTTCTTATTTTGATACAGTATAGGTAAAGGAGGTAAAGGTTCCCCCGCACATGCGTACTAGTCGTTTCCAACTCTAGGGGCCGTTTCAAAGCCAAAGAGCCAGCGCTTGTCCGAGGACGTCTTCGTGGTCATGTGGGCGGCATGACTAGACGCCAAAGGCGCACGGAACGCTGTTACCTTCCCACCGTAGTGGTCCCTATTTTTCTACTTGCATTTTTACGTGCTTTTGAACTGCTAGGTTGGCAGAAGCTGGGACGAGTAACAGGCGCTCACTCTGCTACACGGCACTCGGGATTCGACCCGCCAAACTGCCCACCATCTGATTGACAAGCTCAGTGTCCTAACCCACTGAGCCACCACATCCCTTATTTTGATATAATGCCATGCAAATATTTATTAGACTTACTGAAATGTTTCACTTCCACAACTTTTACTTTGTCTGTCCTATTTGTGTGTTTGCAGAGCCAGTTTTGCTCCTGGTAGGATTCAAACTTAAGACTTCTTGGTTAAAGCTGTATACCTCTCACACCATTCTGCTCCTTAAGTGCATTCTGCTGCCATTTCACACCTGCCACTAGGTGGCAGCACCACATTGCTTTACTCCTTGCTCTGGCTCTGTTAATTGATCAAACTGATGATAATTTGCAACCTTGGGTAGCCACGCTTCAAACCCCTGGAAGCTGCATGCATTTCTAATCATCAGGATAAAATATGGGGTCACGTTTTATTAAAACCTTTCTGGAAAATGATGAGAACATTGCAAAATTGTCTTTACCTGAAAACAGTGCACCTGGTGTCTAGGTGATCTGCAGTAGCTTCAAACAGATCTCTTGAAGGGTTTTCTTGCACCACTTTGCCATGGAAGTCAATAATTGCCAGGGACTTTTGACTGATTTAAAGTGATTTATGACCCTGATGGTTCAAGATTTATAAGGATTCAATGGTTTGGTCTGAAGGGGGCTGCAGAAGAGTCCAAAAAACCAAGATAGTCACTGTGACTCTTCATCAAAGCCCAGGTTTGTTTTTCTCTTTTTATATGTGATGGAGGCAAACCAGAAGAAGGCTTTGATTGCATGCAAGTTAAGACCATCATCTTACTTTGTTGTCTCCCCCCCCCCCGAAGAGATGTCTCCACAACTCATCGTTTGATACATAAATGACTCAGGGGCCTTCTTTCATTTATTCAGGGACCACAATGCCTCATGCTAGTCCAGGTCCATGGTGATTCTGGTGCTTTGTCCAAGTCTGTCCAGCTTCTTCTGTTTTGCCTGCCATTTTGCGCCTAGGAGCAGAGAAGCTTCAGAACAATGCAGTCATCCTGCTTAATTCAGAGGTGGGGTCCTTGATGCTCTCTGAGCTTGGCTATTGTCTCGCAGATGTCTCACGACCCAGCTAGGCAACAACAACATCAGCGCTAGAAGGGAGTGGAGTTTGTTGTTTGTTTATATGCTAGTGGTTTGCTCTGTCAGTGGTGGTAGAACTTTTTTTTGGGGGGGGGTTTGTTCCTTGATTAGGTTGCTGTTTACTGTTTTATTGCTTGTCTGAGTTGGTAGATCCTTGATTGGGGTTTTGTTTACATCTTAGTTTGTTGATCCAGCATTAGTCTTGGTGTTAATCTCTGTGTATCTAGGTGTTGATTGCTGGGGAGGAGATGTTTTGGTCTTTTTGTTTCATTTTTTTTAGCTCAGAGAGCACCAAGGACCCCACAGTTCATCCCCGAGCTATAAATATTCTCTTTTATTGGTTATTCAGAGCTGCTGTGGGGAGGGGGGTAGGTAGGGGTGGTCACGCAAAATACCTCTCTTATGTGGATCCAGGGCAGTTGCAAAGCTGAAGTGTAAGAGGAAGGGAGCCAGAACCATTACCGGGCTTCTTTAAGCTGCCTTGGCCCATGATCAAAACCATGTCGTCATTTGCAACCCTTCGGCTCAAAGGCAAGGAAAACACGATCATTTCATTGGGAAAAGGAAGCTGCTCTTAATAAAATAAGACATCATTAAGGCTGGTGAGTTAAAATCTTGGCTCCTGGAGTGCTTAAAATGAGTGCTGGCTGCTCTTGGCATTATTTTTTCCTCTCCCTACTGTGATTTCTGAGTGCAGGTTTTATAGCAAATGTTGGTGCCATCAGCAGAAAGGCCCGTTTTTATCCAGGCCTTTCAAGGGCGATGCTGTGTGGTATATTGTGGTGTGCTCAGCTCAGTTTTGATGGTCGCTGATGGCCTGACAGCAGGGTGGTGGCAGATTAGAAATCTAAACACATAAATCCATATTATCTCCAACTGCAGTGTTTCGGGAATCGGTTTGTTCATGTCAATCACTGGATAATCAGAATAGCCCAGGGCTTTGGGGCGACTAAGCCACCTATGATATCACCTGATTAGCTCTGACGGTTGCACATTCGGCCGTTAGTCTTCAGAAATTGCAGCCCCCCCCCCCTCTCTCTCTCTCTCTCTCTCTCTCTCTCTCTCAGCTTTTTCCAGTTCAGACCTTTGCTACTGATTCCATTTGACCATCAGTTTTTGGAAGGCTATGAATTTACTGGCCACCAGAAGACCAGGAACTGTTCTTCTAAAGGAAGCCACCCCTTGCTTCTGCCTTCTTTTGTCAAATGTAATTTTCCTGGGCTGGCAACAAAGATGCATTATACGTGGATGTCGCTTTTGAGGGTGATTACAAGCAGTTTCCAAAGTCCTGTTTTATGTAAGGAAATGCCTACTTCCTTACATAAGAAAGAGAACAACAAAAGACAAGGTCTTCCAATGTTGCTAGAAGATGGAACCACTGATGTCCTTTCTGGACTAAAAGAAACTCCATCGAGGATTTTCCTGGAAGCAAATTTGAGAATTTACTGTCCTGGGTTCGTGAAGGTCCACATAATGCTTGATTGTCGGGGAGAAACATAAAATTTGCAAAGAAGGAACGGAGTGGGTGGTCGGGGAAGAGGATCACACATTCTGGGATCTAAAGGAAGAGCTTTTCATTACCCCATTTAGCTGCCAGTCCAACTGTAGCTGGCCTTTTGTGGTGACGTGGGATGCTACGGTCCAGCTAAACTGGCAGTGCACTTTGGAAAAGCCTGCTGAAAAACCAGGAGTGCATTAAGTTATTTGATTAAGCAATCAGTTGTTGGGTGGATTTAAAGAGGTAACTTGAAGCAAAGCGCTATGAATCTTTGCAGTTCATTGGGCAAATTCAATTCCGTCCAATATCTGAAGGCTGTAAAGCCCTAAAATTAGATTGTCTCTGTTTTTGGCCTTCTGAACTGCAACATGCTGTGCTAATGGGTGCCCCGGTTTTTTCTCTTCCCGGTTGCAAAAGTCTCTTTCTGAAATAATTGGGAAAAAATAAATCTGTGGCATCTCAGCCCAAACAGAGTCGGTTGTAGTATTTGTTATACAATTTAGGTTGATAACCATTTGGGTAATCACCATCCATCCTCCAATTGTCAGAGTGCAAAGGCTGTCTGCCTGGCTCCATTCTGCGGATTGCATGGGAGAAATAACTTATGTCAGTGGAATAAATGCCGTACTAAATTATATCAAGTGGCAGTTGGGTAATGGTGCATTAGGCATGCGTCATGCAGACGCAAATGCTTTATGTCTCGTGTAAAAGCCGAGGCTGAAACTTTAGGATTCTGTCCAGATTCTTCAGGGTTATGATGAAGGAAGGAAGCTCTCCAACCAGCCTGGGGTGGGATGGAACAGTGGTGCTTGAGAAGATTGGAGGTCTCTAGATGTGAAGCATAGCTTTGAGATGTTGTAATGTGCTCCATTGTTTTAGGATCTGAGAACACAGCAGTTATGTCTTCTTCATTGGAACTTGGTTTGGTATAATAGTCAAAGCACCAGGCTGGAAACTGGGAGAAACTGAGTTCTAGTTCTACCATAGGCATGAAGCCAATTGGGTGACCTTGGGTCAGTCACTCTTTCTCTGTCCTAAGAAGGAAGCAAGGGGAAACCACCTGACATTTTGCCCCCAAAACTCCTGCGGGCTCTTCTCAAGGCAGTTTGATCTGACTTGAAGGCCCCCAAATCATCACCATCCAGGCTTAGGGTAGGCATGTTGTGTGAATCCAGCTCTGAGTCAGGTGCTTGCTTCAACAAGTTCAGTACTGTGTTCTACTTTGGATGACCTGGTAACAACTACATTTAGGGTGGTATTGATTGGGCATGTCGTTCATTTGCTGGAGGCATCAGTGCTGGAAGTTTGGGCTGGAATACAATGGCTTTATTTTTTAAATAGTCCTTTCTCACTTCTTCAGCACATTCTAGTTGACCAAAGCTGAGGGGATGAATATTGAGATGAGCATTACAAGAGGAAGTGGTCCTCAGTTAGGCTGAGGAACCTCAAGGAAAAGTCTTGAGACTTGAGTGAGACTTCCCTGCTAATTAGGGAAGACTAGTAAGAACGCTTGCCAGGGAAACTTCTTGGAATTGGCTGGAGAAGACAAGCCAGCTTGTTTATGTGAAGACCAGCAGAAGACATCCTGTCCTCTTGTGCTACTGGGGTCAGGGCTATTGCATTAAATACTGGGCTTGGCTGTCATGGCTGCTTCGTTAAGCAAGCCCCTTTGGTGATGCCATTGGACAGTGACAGAGAAAACCGTCCCTGGGGGAAGTGGTACCAGATACCAGAATAGGTGGAAAAAAGAGTCAAAAGGAAAGCAGAAAAGAGAGGGACGGAAGGAAAAGGCCAATCCATTTTTCTCTTCCCTTTTTTACTACAACTTAAATAATTAATAGGCGAGGGATGATGGGCAGCAGCTTCAACATGCAGGCCCCAGAGTCCATGAAAGCCCTCCAGGTTGCTTAGCAACCAGCCTAGGCCCAGAAATGTACTGGCCCTCACTGCACGGAGGTGTTAAAGCAATTAATCGAGCTTGTTTCCAGTGGCTGAAGCAGCGGTGCTGAAAATGAACGAACGAAGGAATGAATGAGTGAATAAAGGAGGACATCAACATATTAGGTGCCATTTGGCCCAGTTCATCAACAAAGAAGGTGAAAAATCTCATATCAATCATGGAAAGTATTGACAGCACCACTGATTTCAGTTTATTACTTTGCGCCCTTTCTTCAGATCAATTTGCACGAGGTGTTTATGGGATGATCTTCCTGAATGATCTTCATGGAGCAAACACGGGCACACTGGCAGAATCACAAGGTGAACCATCAACATTGCCTCCCTGTTGTAGATGAAGTTCTGGTTGGTGGTGAAGGCTTGTCTAAAGCCACAGAGCAGCTTTCTGGCCAAAATCTGATCTGAGCTGGATAGCCTCTGCCTATCCAGAATGGTGCCTTTGTCCAAGGCTGGATTTTTAACCTCCAACAGAAAGGAAAGAAGGTGTGTTTGATGACAACAGTGCAAAAATCTTGACCCGGGAAAGAAGTCCAGGTCTCTTGTTTAAGAGGACACCAAAGAAATCTGTTCATTTTCCAAGGGGATGATTATTCTGATGGAAGGACAGTGGAATAGGAAGGGCTGTTCACTGAATGCTTCCCATCTCTTAAACCTAGCTTGTTGGAACGCTCTTTTCAGTCCTGGTTGGTACTTTTTCATTTTAATATTGTTGGAAGAAATTCATTCCTCTGGGTCATTACTTGCTCATTATGCAGCAATTTACACTTCAAAAATGTATCTGAATGTAGCCAGCCCCCTCCCCCCTAAGGGGTGCAACACTCTTTTATAAGGCACAGGCCTAATTCTGGAATACCCAAGATTTACCTTCCCAATAAGAAACAGCCTGATTTCTCACTTTCTAATTGCTACACCTTGTCTATGTTGCTAGAGACTTAACAACGCCCATGGAGAGATGACCTTTGGGGACAAGCATTCTCTGATGGGAGGAAGGAGCAAGAGACCATCCATGACACACAGCTTGCACAAGGAGAAGGACCGAGCCATTTGCAACAGCTACCCTGAGTGTCAAATCTCTTAGGCTTAAAATTTTCTCTCCCTCCTCAAAGGTTCAGGAGGATTAAATCAGCAATTCTGCAAATGCTGGAGAATGAATCTGTTCGTTCCTTGGAAATCTGTGCCCTGACTGATAAGGAACAGTACTTGTCCCTTGTCATGCAACCAGCTTATTGTCAATTATACAACAGCTGTGCAAATAAACTGACAAATCTTATTCATCCAGTCTTTTAACAGCAAAACCTGCCTCTGCACACACAGTGGGGGGACTCTGGGGGGCACCCATGTGGTAGGAATAACTTGAAAGGGAAAAGAGAGAAAATCTTTGCTTTTTGCTGAAATCCCATTAGCCAATTAGGACAGGGACCGCTTCCAAATGGTAGCTATTTATTTGTTGGTTTGTTAGCTTTAGTACAAGTAGCTGATTCAGGCTTGAAGCTAGTGTCTATGGACACATGTCTGATAAGGAATTTGGAAATCGTTTCTCAAATACACTCTCTCTCTCTCTCTCTCTCTCTCTCTCTCTCTCTCTCTCTCTCTCTCTCTCTCTCTCTCTCTCTCTCTCTCACACACACACACACACACACACACACACACAGAGTGTCAGAAATTTGGGTGGGGTTTAGCTGCACATGACTTTTCCTACATTTGTGAATTCCAGATGGGTTGGGAATGAAACTCCAAGAATTTGCAGTCATCGTAACAATGGTTGGGAAGCTTGGGTGATGGAGCTCCAAGTATCTAAAGGACATCCGATTAGGACATGGTTTTGAGACCTTCATAGTGACTGATATTATGGCTTACTTGATCCCAGAATATGTGGCTTTGTGAAAGGAAGATGAGAAAAAGCCATCTCTAAGTCTCCTTGGAAGGCAGACACAAACCCCTGATGATGCTACCACCGGGCACCGCCTCCCTTCCACCTGATGAGAATCTTCCCTCCAAGGGTTAAAACCCCCTGCTGTAATTAGGTCTTAATTGTTAACAGCTGTGCCCATTATCAGTTTAATGCCAAATTAATTGCTACAATTAATGCTGTTTTGCCTCTCTTCTACCCAACTTGAAGAAGGTTTGCAGGGAGATTTTGTTGAAAGTTATATGTTAATTAATTTGCTAGGATTCCCCCCCTCCCCTGCTTTTTAATTAAATATCCTAAATCCAGAACACTTTTTCTACTGGAAACAATTAAATAGGGTTCAGTTAAGTCTGGGCTGACCTTCGAACTATTTGGAAAATGTGATGAAGTGAGCCACAAGTTACCAATTAACTGTTCAGCTTATGGACACTCTTTTGAGGAGGCGTCCACATTTGTAGTGACGATGTAAATCCTGGACAAAACACAGCTGAATGTAGGAAGGGGACTTGAATGAAAGGTTAGAAGTTCCAGCATCTCTTCTGGGGTATTCAAGGATCTGAACATTGCTACTTGTCTTCTTTCCAATTCAACTATGAGTGCTTTGCAATTATCAGAAGGGTAGGCAAGCTTGTCGGGTCTTGTGCAATGGGCCAGCTTGTCTCTTTCCTTAGATTATCCTAACTCTTGCAGGAGAGTTAAAGCTTCCTGAGTCGCAAATCCATCCTTATCATTTAGAAAACAGAAGTAGCTACCTCAGCCAGAGATTATGAGTGTCATCAAAGAGCAGAAAACAACTAACTGGTTACCATCCTATTCATCTCGGTGGTGGGAAGATGGGATTTCATAACCATTGTGTGGCAAAATAGCTTGACTGGACTTGGTGCAGAGAATGCCCAGCACACCTGACAACTTGAGATGGACCAAGTTAGTCTGAGGTAGGAAAGCAAATAAATGCTTTGCTGAGATTTGTGGCCCAGTAAAATCTGAAAACAGCTCCCTCCTCTGATGCCATATATAGTTTGGTGGTTTCAAGATCCCTAGAAAATGACCAACTGGAAGATTATGGAAGGCTCACGATTAGGGGTATTTGACCACCAAGCCAAGATGTTGGTCAAGCTCTATTCTTATGACACCCTTACACATCTTCCTCCTTGCAACTCAGCTTTCCTAGGTCTCTGGGAGAGGCATAAATGGCCTGGCCTGGCCTGCTTGGTTATGAGGTCCCCGCTCCCTTGTACATTCCTGTCCTACAGATGGAATCCCTTGAGGCCAAAGATCCAGAGACTTTTCTTTCAATTTCACAAGGCTTCATCTACAGTGTCTTTTCTTGGATTCTTCTTGGCCCACAGCACTGTTTTAAATGCAGCTGCTTAACTCACCAGACTTACACAACTTGAGTCCTCCCAATGCCAATCAACCAACACTTTTGTTCCCAGTCAAGCTGGGCTTCCCTTGGGAAGAAGGTCAGTGATAGTCAGATGACTTCATTTCTCCTGGTGGGAGATGATGTGTCTGTGAGAAATCTGAGCCATGTAGCAAAGAGTTAACAGTACTTTGCACATTCAAAGGGAAGACAAGAGAAGAAATGCTGAAAAAGAAAACTCATCTGTTTCCCTTATACTTTGGTTTATATGCAGGGGTGGGTGAACGTTGAGCAAGTCATGAGGGACTCTTGAATTGTTCGGCCTTTGGCCACTCAAGGGAAGGGTGTGTGCGAATTGAGTAAAATTCCATTCAAACTGTCAATTTGATTTAGACTTTCAAGCTACTTCATCAATTCAGGGTCTTGCTGGGGGCCACAAGCCTACAGCTGCACAGGGCCAAGACATTAACCATCATTAAACAGCATTAAAATGGAAACGTAGCAATGGGTACCCATGAGTTTCATGTTTTCCCCTTTCACCCAGTTAAAAGAATTACATTTGCTGCTCTATTGGGGGGCATCTATGGAGGGGGAACCCCAAAGCTTTGGAGGCTCCTTGGATAGGGAACCTCATCCTGAGAAATAGGATTTGGGGCCAATTCTTCCTAAAGTTACTGGTTGAAATGCGGATGCTTTTTGAGTTAAGGCTGCGCTGTCCCCCCCCCCCCGCAGAAAAAAGCAACAGGATGTTTTTCCTCTGTCGTTCAAAATAATGATTGTGGAGGTTTTTCAACATATTATCGATGACTCACGCTAGGTCAATATTTTTCAGCCATCCAGCCAGGAAAAATAAAAATAAAAATGGCTCAGTGGCTTAGACAGAAGATTTGTTTGTCTTTTAATCAAAATTACTGCAGGGAAAAGGAAGCCTGCTCCTAAAGAGGGAAAGAGAGAAGTCCCATTTGCTCTTTCTTTCCGTTTCTCTAAGGTTTCAGAACATTTAAAAAAAGCACAAGGGTGTATATTTCATTCCAGCTACCTCCATTTAGAGGCTCAGAGTTTTTGCATCCTATTAAGGAGTAACAGAATAATAGAGTTGCAAGGGACCTTGGAGGTCTAGTCCAGGGGTAGGCAACCTTGGCTCTTTTATGACTCGTGGACTTCAACTCCCAGAATTCCTGAGCTGGCTCAGGAATTCTGGGAGTTGAAGTCCACGAGTCATAAAAGAGCCGAGGTTGCCTACCCCTGGTCTAGTCCAAGTCCCTGCTCAATCAGGAGACCTTATACCACTCTGGACAAATAGCTTTCCAGTCTCTTCTTCAACACCTCCAGTGTTGGAGCACCCACAACTTCTGGAGGGAAGTTGTTCCACTGATTAATTGTTCTCACTGTCAGGAAATTTCTCCTTAATTCTGTGGTAGGTTGATACTCTCCTTGGTTGGTTTCCATCCATTGCTTCTTATCTTGCCTTTCGGAAAATAGGTTGACCCCCTCTTATTTGTGGCAGCCCCTCAAATACTGGAACAAAATAAAATAAGGACAAGGCTCCTGTCCCAATTTTCTGGGCATCAAAGAAGGCAGCCTCCTTCTCTTCGTTCAGCTCCACCTCTTCTGTTCTCTGTTCAAACCACACAGCATTTTGTGCCAAAGTCATCCCAGTTTTGTGCCAAGATTATTGTGCACCCATTTCGTTATGCAAATTAGCCCCATTTCTACGTTGCATGTCCAATTTGCATGTTTTATTCCTGTGGTGCAGAATCTGGGTGCAGTTCAAGTCCTGCCCTTGGGAATTGCACCCACACTCCCAAATCTAATTTTTCATTTTAAGGATTAGAATTGTGAGCTTCCCAGGGCAATGAATCTTGGGCTTGGTGCAAATCTAAGGTTTACGAGGATCAGGCAAAATGGTGTGACATCATTTTAGGATTGCTTTGTGGTTGAGACAAGTTGACTTTTAGGGGTGCCTATCATCTCCTAGAGCAGGGGTGGGCAACTCTGGTCCCTTTGTGACCTGTAGACTTCAAATTCCATGGCTGGCTCAGGAATTCTGGGAGTTGAAGTCCACAGGTTGTAAAGGGGCCATAGTTGCCCACCCTTGTCCTAGAGGTTTTCAAAACATTGAATAGTTGCTACAGACATTATTAGCTGCTGAGATATTTTTAGGTGTTAGATTGCAGACTAGAAGCTGTCCAGATCCTTTGGAAGTTTTATCTAAGCCGACAAGCTTAATAAGATTGCATTTGTTTTGTTACCAAACAGTATGTAAGGTGGATACTGACAAATGAACAACATCTTATTTTAGCAATTGCATCCTAATAAACGTTCTCAGTCTAGCTGTGACTAGCTTAGCCCTTGGCATAATGGTCGAGATGTACTGCAGTGTTCTGATGCTACAAAGGTTTTGCAAATCTGTTAGGTAGGAGAATTCCTCCCCTTAACCCACAAAACGACAGAAGGAATGCCTCTTCCATAATACAATATGTCTTAATATATATATATAGTTCTGGGCATAGATGCAATTTTGGCCAAACAACGTATGCTATTCCTTTGGTGAGCTTCATTGGAAAATTTAGAGAAGCACAATTTTCAAGGGCAATTTAGCTTTGGTTCCTGACTGATTTTTTTAAAAAAATGTGAAATTGGGTAACTCTATATTCAGATGTGACCTAACTAATATTTTTCTCAACAGGTCATTGGTATTAACTAGGCTGAACATCCTAATATTTTGCTTTCAGCGTAACCCCCCCGTTTTTGCTGAAGAAAGTATGTTCTCTTGTGGGCTCCTTAATGGTCAGAGAGGAAACAGCTTCTATTCTTAAAACTATAACCAACTTCCATGCTGTGTTTCTGAGTTTGCAGCTTTCAAAAACATTCTTCTTTCTTGGAGACTCATCTACACATAATTCTCCCGAAGCATCTGTCAGTCAGAAAAAGGTACAGAATTGCATTTTGAAGATAATGCTTGCCTTTCAAGAAACTGGGTGGGTGGGTTGGGCGAGGGTGGAAAGAGAGCTGAGTGGTTTTGATATTTTTGCTTTTCATCAGGTACGAGAACAATCAACTGGGTGAGGGAGGGAGGCCAAGCGAGAGACGCAATCAGCAAAGGCGCACAAGGTCTAATTATGGTTTAATTTGGTGCTAAGGCATCATTTGCAAAGGAAGGTTTTGAATTCAGCTCTGTGGGTCACAAAAGAGCTTCAACCAATGCCAGCCAGAGCCAGGAAAGAAAATGCAAAACAGCCATGTGAGTTATTTGAGGCAGGATCCCTCCACCCAGATTGCTGAAATTGCTCAAAAAATACAATCTGGGACCAATTAGGGTTTATATTTAACCTAGGGACGCATGGGTGACTCATCCTGCCATCTCTTAAGACGGAGTCTTAAGATCTGGGTCTGCCAGGAAAAGGATTCAAGCACAGAGAACTCATGGGCCAGTTCATTGTGGGCTCAACAGAGGAGAAGGGATGCCCACAGTCTCCTCCATGCTGGGGTGGAGGAGAGCTCCAGGACAAATGGGACACTCCCCACCCACTTCTGAAATTACATGCTATGTCCTCTTGGCCTTGAGGAACATCTGGAGGACATTTGTGAGGAGAACGCTTACAAATAAGGAAGGAGGAGGCCGTTCTTGGAATGTAGGAACTGTGTCTGTTCACAAAGAGCGCTAACCCTTCTCACACGTGTCCCCCAGATAATTTTAGGGCTGGGGTTGGCATGTGTTTCCAATAGTAGAGAGTGCTAGCCCTTGTGGTTCTTCTGAAAACTCCCTTCCCCCTTGAGAAATAAATTGTTGCAGATGACAATACCATCACGTTGCCACAAAACATTGAGATCATAGCTTAATCTAGCCTTCCAAAGTGTCTCCCTTGGTGGCTGCGAAACTAAAAGTATTTAGAAAGTATTGTGAGAAAACTCCATTGATTTATACTACCTTCCTGGTGTCATCTCTTTTACACCCTGTGTTCTCTACACACTTTCTATGGTCTCAGCAACTTTTTGGTGTGGCCTCGCTAGTGCAGCCCCAGAGTGGACCTACCCCTTCCCGTGACCTGGATGCTACCCATCCCTCTGTTGATGTGGGGCTAGGACTGTGTTGGCTTTGGAAGAATGCAGGGCCCAAATGGCAGAGGAGAGCAGCATGCCGACTTGCTTTGATGAATGTGGCTTGGCATGGGCTGGTGCCAACAGCGATGCTAGCTCCTAATCGTTTAAATTCCCTCTGCTGAAGCTGCAAGCCCCCCCCCCCCCGCTGCTGCCACTAGCCCTGTCTCTCTTTAGAAATCCTATGCCTTCCATTTCTGCTCATCGATCTCTGGCGCTAAGCTGCAAAAGGGTTTTCTTTCTCTCTCTTTTAGAACACCTGAGATTAAATGGATTGGAGGCATTTTATCTCCTCTTAGTTCCTTCAGCTTGGCCACCTTGGGTTTATGACTGTCATATTTACAGGCGAAGACCTGCTGGTGTGTGAATGTGTGCATGAGATATTTACTTACACCTCTTTTTGGCTGATGCTTCTACCAGCAACAGTGACACCTCTGGGTTCTGTGACAACGTTTTGTTCCTCCCATCGGCTGTGATTTCTTGTTCTCCCAGGGATGTATTCACTTTTCATGAATGTATAAAACTGAGCACTTTCATCATTAAGAGATTAATGTCTTCCTTCCTTCCTTCCTTCCTTCCTTCCTTCCTTCCTTCCTTCCTTCCTTCCTTCCTTCCTTCCTTCCTTCCTTCCTTCCTCCCTCCCTTCCCTTCCCTTCCCTTCCCTTCCCTTCCCTTCCCTTCCCTTCCCTTCCCTTCCCTTCCCTTCCCTTCCCAATATTTATCTTTACTTTGAGAGTGAACACATGCTTTCTGCTACAGTTTTGAAGTATCCACCCTTAATGAGATATTTATCCTTCCAAATCTGAAATAAATTAAACACACACACGCACCACACAAGCACACGCAGAATAGTGAATTCCTGCTGCAATAAGGCAGCCGGGCTGTTTAATATTACCAAAATGATCCAATTCTTTGACTTATTACTCAGGTCTAAAAAAAGATGCTGATGTTTCCCTTGTGTTCTCCTTAACACCCCTTCCTAGTTCCCACATTCTCCTGCTTTCAAATCCTTCTCAGCCAAACCCTGGTTTTTGGCAGCTGTGGGGTAAGCGGAGTGAAGGGATCCCTCTCCCGCCAAGGCCTCTGACAGAGGAAGTGCCTGGCAAAACAAGTTGTGTGACCCTCTGGCCAGGATTGGCTTCAAGGCAGATCAGCTAACAAAACTGAAATTCAACCTGCTTTGAAGCCTCTTCACTCTACAGGTGACAGGAACGGGCCATATTTCTGTCCCCAAAACAGACGATGAAGGACCTGCCCCAGGGAGTCTCTGAATGAGCCCAACAGAGTGACTTTCCTGGGCTCCTAGTTCAGCTTTGGGAATTCTGAGGAGGAGGAGGAGGATGCTTTCCATTCAGTCAACTCTTGGCGATTCTCTGGGCTGTTCTTTCCACGTCTTCCAATCTTGCACTGGTTCTTTGAGTTGCTCCGTGCTCTGGCTGGCGTCAGCTTTGAGGGTGTCCAGGCACCCCATTCTTTGGCACCCTATTCTTTCCTTTTACCTCTCACGCTTCCAGATATAATTGCTTTCTCCAGTGAATTCCCCCCACGACGTGGTCAAAGTAACTGAGACTCCGTTTTGTGATTTTGTTCAGGAATTCTAGTGGTAGCTGTCTGATCATATTCTATTTCAGAGACTTCCAGATGTTTCTCTGAATGTATTCTGGGGTTGAGGAAGTCTGCTTATGGATTCCTCAACAACAACTCAATAAACCATGGAAGCTTCACCTTGGTAGGACCACCCCTATGCCTTTAAATCTCAGGTCTTATTCCCCAGTGATCGCTTCTTCTTTGATCAGCTTTTGGCAGAGACACAGCCAGCCTGTAGAAGGCAAAGAACAACCATTTGAAGAAGCTGGTGTATATTCAAGAAACAGTTTTTATTTGTTTGCTTTGAACTTTTTACTTACCACCCACCCACCATTCTAGTTTCTTTGCCTCTCTATCTTCTAGCTTCTGCTTTGCCCCAGAGCTACCTTACAGGTGAAAGTGAGTCTCCAATCTTCTGCAAAGTTCTTTGGCTCCATAACTGACAGAAATCCTTTGTATTTTGCCTTTTGGAAACAGTTACTAATAATACAGCTCTCAATTTCCATTTAAATGGAGCCATTCACCTCCGCAAGGCTAAACATAATCCTTAGCTCAATGTATTTCTAAGCCACTCAAGCCAAATACAGCCAAACACCCATTAAGGTGAAGTCCAAATTGAGAAAAGGGAAACTTTGCTGTGTGATCAGCTTGTAGAAGTTCACAGAATGGGTTGGTTAAGAGTCCAGCTCTCTCATGAGCTGATCCATCCATCCTTCCTTTCTCAAAGCCAAGGAACAGCCATGAGGAGCAGAGCAGAGGATGTAGATGGTGTACATCTACATGAACGGTTGAACATGCCCCTGATGTGGAAAGGTCAAAGTTTAGTTCCTTCACCTTTGTCCCAAGGTGCTTTTTCCAAAAGGCAACTGGCCTTTCTTGGGTTTTTCCTTGAATTTGTTTTGCTTCTCATCGAAGGAGCTTCATCAGAAGAACTTCAAAAAACTGAAGAAGCTTCTTGGATGATAGGTGACATGCTTTCAAGGAAAAACCAAGAAAGTCCCATTGCCTTTTGGAAAAGCACCTTTGGGAGAAGCGTGACCTTGGACGACCGAGGATCTCCATAGACATCCCCTCACCTTTCTAACTGAAGAAACACCACGGTCAGGCCAAGAAAATCTGATACCCTTCAGATCTGTTGGAGTTACAACTCCCAGAATTTCCAAGTAGCCTTGGAAAGTCTGGAAGCTCCGCCCCCAGCACATCTGGAGCTGGGGAAGGATGGATGAGATGGAGCCAAGGGGGCCTGTTGTATTCAGAAGATCAAGCCTATCTCGTCATTCATGTGTCACCCTCAGTCGTGATGCCCTGAGGTGCCTAAGGGAAAGATGCAGATGGGACCTTCTCAGTGGTTGTGCCAAGGCCTCGGAGCTCTTCCTCGAGAAGCCCTGCCAACTCTTCTCTCCAGCAGCCTGCAAAGGGTTTCTGTTTAGGAAGCCCTTTTGGTCAGTGGAAATAATTTAGCGATGCAGCTGGTGCTTCATCTGTTAATCAGTTGCTACTTTTAGCTTGCGTTTGTCCTTTTCCTCCACGCTCTTTTTAAACATTCCTTCCCTAAAGGGCTTTTTTTTTTAGCAGTGCTATCATTTCCCCACCATTTAGGAGTTCATTTCAGGGTGGTGGGGTGCAGATTGGACAAATAAAGCCTTCGCCATGTTGTGGTTTAAACTGAGGCTGTTGGAAGGAAGCTCTGGTGCCAGGCTGAAGGATGAGGCCACATGACCCACTCCGGTTGGTCATTGCCAATGCAGGCAAAAAAAAAGAAAGACAAAAAGAAGCATTTCTCCTAACTGTTCTCTTTTCTTCTGCTTTGCAAGAGTGACATCTGCAGCTCCTTGACCTTTTCCCTCTCTCTGTCACTCCTCTCCGAGAGGAGGGTGCCCCTTTGCTCTTTGATGTCTCATCAACTCCCCGCTTCGCCAGAGCAGTTGCCTCTGGAAAGTCAGATAGTCACAAATAACTTAGATGGCACCTGAAATAAATAAAGGATCCAGAAGAAGCACCCGGAGATTGGAAAGATCTCATTACTGGTGAAAAATAGTAGGGTGTTCAATTGCCACAGCTTGCTCTTGTCCCCATTTAGATAACTCAGCTCTTCATATAAGGACATACATAAATATCTGAACTGGGAGGGAAAATCTTTAAGGAGGTTTTCCCTAAAATCAAAATTGGATGGGTGGGATTTCCCTGAAGACAGGGCTGAAAAGTCTCTTTGCCCCTTCTCCTCTTTTGTCAACCCCCCCCCCACCCTACCCCCAGCCTCAAATGTTGCTTTTTTAAAGCAGTGCCAGGAGATGTCTCTATCTCTACGTCTGACCACGCTCAGGGGTTGCACACCAAATCCTTCAGAACTTTCCAGATGCTCCCTTCAAAAATAGAATCGTAATTGAAAGGTCTGCCCGTTGGGTTCGGAGTCTGCTTTTTATTTCGGTCAGAAGCATTTGAACCTTGGCGACGGTTCCTCTGGCCATAATTGCTAGTTTGGGTTGTGTGGAGAAGTTGGCCCAACCTCTATGATTTGGTGGTTCTCTAATTACATCAGGGTTGCAGGTCACTGAGCAGGCTGCAGAAAGGAGGACAGGCAACTCCTCCTCGAAAGTGGATTGCGTTCTTTCAATTTTGGGGCTGAAAATGCATCCTCTAGTTTGCAGCTTGTTTTATCACAGATCTAATAGAACTAGGGAGAGTCTTCATCGTGTCAGATTAGATTTTTTTTAAAAAAAATGAGAAGTGGGCATTGTATTTTTAGCTTATTTTATGGGTTCAGTGGAGGTAGAACAACAAATGAAGACATTTCATGCTCAGACGCTTCTTCTGCCAAAGAAGGACTCTCGAGGCAAGTCACTAATCTGGAATCTCAGGATTTGCAGAGACAATTCTGCCCTCTCTTGCAGAGCAGTTGTGATGGCTGAGAAGATAGATGTCTGCCATCTTTCCAGATGGGTCAGGATAAACCCACTGGACAGGGCTGAAGTAAATGGCAGTTGATTAACGATGTAATTGATTGGTAGCTCTTATTAGCAGGATTCTGCAATGGAGTTGACTGCCAGCTGCACTAATGATTTTAAGCGTAAATTTTCAATGTTCTGGAGAACAGCCAATAGCCAGGACTATTTTCCCTCAGCCTCTAGTCCACCTTGGGCAAAGCTTTGCTGAGCTTCCCGACAGCTTTGAGTTAAGTGTTGAGCTCTGTGCTTTGGCTAGGAGGTCATTTGCCTCTGGTGAAAATTATTCTCTTCCTGGCTTGTAGCAGGAAAGCTCACTAGAGTCCATTGAGCAAGACCTGGAAGCCGGGTTGTCTTCTCCAACTGGGAAACAGAAGTAGACATGTCTGCCTGTCCAAGCCAGGTCTAGTGGAGAAGCTTCTTAACTTGGTTTCCATTGGTAGGCCCACACATTGTTTGGGCAGATCTCTCAAACCAGATCTACGTAGAGAATGAAAATTCAAGCCTTTTTCATTTGACAATTTTCATGACATAAAAGTTGCAGTCATATAAATTTGATTGTCTGATATGCTTGGGAAGAGTTACTGGTAAATGGAAACTAGGCCACCAAAGAACACGGTGGATGGACACCATCAAAGTTGACATCAGCCAGAGCCCAGAGGACCTCAAACTAGTAGTGCAAGATTGGAAGATGTAGAGATGAATGGATAAAATCATCACCATCATCCTCATTACTTGCCTTCATAGTAGCAATGGAATGGCCCTTGACTCAATGCTAAGCAACAAAGCCAATTTTTGTCAATCCATTATTTGGGCTGGATTCACACTATGGTTGTCAGGACTTCCTGGCAATAGTCCTCCAGACTACTGCAAATATGAACCCACATTCTTGTTACTCCATGGATGTGTTCTACTTTTCTATTCTACTGGCTGATCAGCTTTTCTCAAAGCGGATATTGTACAACCAGTGGATTTGGTGTTCCAGTTCAAGCTCTTGGAGCCAGAATGGGTTCAAAGACAATTGTGTTGGCCAATACAATTTCCAATGGCCTCGGGAATCTTAAAATGACCAGCTGTAGCTATGCTGTCCCTTGAAGTAGATGCTATTCTTTGCAACCAGTGGTGGGATTCAAATATGTGAACAACCGGTTCTCTGGATGCTGCTTCCACAAGTCCATTCTGGGCCTTTGCAACAAAAAATTAGCTATTGGTTCAGCCGAAGTGGTGTGAGCCGGCTGAATCCCACCACTGTTTGCGTCTAATGCAACAATAATCTAAGTCATCCAACTCTTAAAAATATGGTAGGTGCTCCTGCCAAATTTTGAATCCAGGATCTGGTCCAGGTCAAGGGAGTGGGTACATTTCCTTTGCTTTGCGGTTGAAGGTTTCCCATTAGAGTCTCCGGTACAGATTCTCCTTGCATTTGGAACAAAACTCTCTGAGCCCATCCCAGCTCGCAGATCGTCACGTGGACAAGGATCCACTGGAAGACGGACATTCCCAGGCAAGGATCCAAATGGCCGTGGGACAGAAAGCCATTAGGTGGGCCAGTATGCCAAGCTGGATCTCCACACGGCTAGTGGACGATCACTGAGCACAGCAAATTGGCCCTGCATTTAGTGCTCCAAGCACTTGGGTGAGTAACCATTAAGCAATGTGGGCCGTTAGCCAAGCCGATGCCAAATGGAGAGTGACCAGACACTTCAGGAGGCCTCCAAGGAGCAAATTGGCCTGAGCTTACATCCCTGTTGCATAAAAACCGCACAGCCTTTTTGTTTATAAATGCAAATATGTTTAGACCTGCCCACTTCCCAAAAGGCACAGCTTAGAAAGTCTCTATTCACATTCCTTTGGGTAGAATGCATTGAATGTCTGATTTTTTTTAAATTTTTCTTCGCCCCCTAGATCTGTTCTAACAGGTCAAGGATAAGTTCTACCAATTTAACTTCTGCTTAACTGACATTGGCATCAACTCCCAGTGGTGGAAAGGTCATAAAACATAGACTCATAAGGCTGGGAGGGACCTCGGAGGTCTTCTAGTCCAACCCCCTACCCAAGGCCATAGTCCTTATACCATCCTGGACAAATGCGGCTGTGACCATGACACACGTCTGAAAAATTCATTCCCTACTGCTATATGTACCCATGTTGATCAAAGGAGAAATGTGGGGTTGTCTATTATATGATAAACTGCTATCTAATTATTGTTTATCTTTTTTCCTTTTGACAATTACGTAGATCCTGGGAGATGGGTGGCCCTGGCGTACATGTCAAAACAAGATGCTGGCAATCAGTTTGCTGCAATTGTTTGATGGAAATCCTGTGATTGACAGGTGGATACATGCTGTGTATACTTATGCTTGTGTAGATACGTAGGTTGTCCTCATTTTGTGACTACAATTGGGGCCAGCATCTCAAGCAGGGTGGCTGCTTGGTGCGTGCTTCTGATCTTCAGCTTGGCTTTGCTTTACTGGCCAGCGAAGATTGTCGGTGCCAGGATTGATTGCCGCATTGCTTTCTTTCATCCCCATCACAACTGCCAACGGTCACTAAACCAGGCAGTTGCTAAACAAGGGCCCCCACAAAGCCATAGATTTGCTTGCATATCTATCTACGGTTTGTAAGGTTTGCCTGTGAAAGAGATGAGCTGTCTTCCTCGCCTGCCTTCCTGGATGTCTCCCCGCTTGCTGGCTCGCCAAGAGAGCGGACTAGGTGCAGGGCGACGTAATTGAAGTCGCAGAAGAGAAGGATTAGTGGCTGAGTTGGGGGAGCGGGCAGATATTGTTTGCAGGGATTAGCTTTGCTACTGAACAGAATGTTCTTGCTTCATAATTTTGTTTCTGCTTGGGAAGGAAAACAACCCCCCCCACCCCCCGCTCCCCACGGCCTGGTTTGGTCTCTTTCTAGACAAATCAGTTTCCCACTTCAGGATACAGCAAAATGCTTCTTCCTTTTCTTGAGAAGGGATAGCAAACTCTTTCTTTCTTCTGATAATAACAACGGTTTGGAGGAGAACAGACCTTTGTACTTTAATGCCACCATCTCTCTCATGCTGTAGAGAGAGTGGCTTACATTTAATAGTGATTATGGAAATGGTAGTCCAATGCATCTGATTCATAAAGCAGAGCCAGGAGGGATAAGGAGAAACGGGATCTCAGCAAATTCTTTAGGTATTGGGTATATGGAGGGGTCCTGGGAAACATCATCAGAAGGGAGGGGGGTTTGCAGAGAGGAGGAGGAGGAGGAGGAGTGTGGGTTTCTTGGTACTCTGCCAGTTTGGTTGTTTCCTTGCAGATATTTCATTATCCAAAGTACATAACATCATAATTGTATTCTGCAAGAAAACTACCTAAACCCAGAGCACCAAGGACCCCTCATTTCTACCCTGTGCTACAAATATTCTCTTTTATTGGTACTAGATATGTTTCTAAGTGAATTGGCCTACAGTAATTTACAACCTGGCATAAGGGCTGCCCTCATATTTTAGCTAATAGATAATGCAGTTAATCTGTATGTTTCTGAATTCTGTGATATAGTTTCCTCTCAAATGCTGCATATAGTTGATAAAGTTATTTAAAAGTATTCATATCAATGATTAATGTACAAAGAAAGTGGCCTGGTTGTATGCAAAAACACCTCAATGTAAATTGTGTGTGCTGGGCTGCATACAAAATGAGTGTGAGTTTGTTTTAAACATTCACAATCTAAAAAAAAAGAGAGAGAGAACACAGTTTGTTTTGAGCACAATCTGGCTATAGAGAGAGCTGTACGCCTTGACACCGGTTGAAACAAAAAAATGGAGCAAAATGGCTGGGATAGGAAGGATACAATTTTAGCTATTAATTCTGCAAAAATATGGAGGGTCCTTGCCTGACTGGGAGAAATCAGATGCTCCCAGATCATAGGAGAAATTTCCAGATATCCCATGTAGGAGTTAGGAAAACGTCTGGTTGGTATTTAGATTAATAGGTTACGAGAGAGAGCCAACCTTTCTTCTGGTTTGTAGAAACAAAGCCTGAAGTAGTTAAGCTCCCTTGGGGCTAAATTTGCATACAGCATTCATGTAATGACCACATTTGTTATGCAACTGTTCAAATACATTTTGATTGGCACCTCAAATTATTAATTACAGTCCCTTCTGCCAACACGCAGCTGAGTAGAACCTTCAATTTCTCTACAGAAGGTTACTTTCACATTTGATGGGATTTCATATCTTGATCTTTGCTAGGAATGTAGAATAGAATAACAGAGCTGGAAGGGACCTTGGAGGTCTTCTAGTCCAACCTCCTGCTCAGGCACCATTCCAGACAAAGGGCTGTCCAATCTTTTCTTAAAATCCTCCAGTGATGGAGCACCCACAACTTCTGGAAGCAGGTTGTTCCACTGGTTTATTGTTCTGACTGTCAGAAAATTTCTCCTTAGTTCCAGGTTGCTTCTCTCCTTGATGGGTTTCCATCCGTTGCTTCTTCTCCTGCCTTCAGGTGCTTTGGGGACTAGCTTGACTCCCTCTTCTTTGGGGCAGCCCCTGAGATATTGGAACACGGCTATTCTTCTCAACACTCTTCCCTCCCCTATTGTATTATGGTAATCGGAACTGGACACCATATTCCGTTTCTAATATGTTCAAAGCAATCCTGCCCTATCAGCTGGCAAAGGGAAGCCATTCTTAGCAGTGGGCAGGCTGGCTGGGGACTTCTGGGGATTGAAGTCCATGCATCGGGAAAGGTTGCCATAGTAGCCTAATGAAACAGACACAGGTACAAAGTGAATTACTTTCTAGTCAGACAAAAGTTCCTTCTGGGCCTGTCTGTTGACTGCCTGCATGTCCAACAATAAGAAAGATAATGAATTTGATAGCAAAAGTGGCATAAATCGCGGGCTCTAATAAAGGAAGGATCAGTTTACTCTTGGTGCTTACAGACGTCAGATGCCCAAGGAAATATCGCATTTCTTTTTTAATATCCAGTAGACCAAACAGTTAATTGAATTTGGCGCTTGCACCATGCCTGAAGCCAAACACCTGGGTTGTCCTCCATACGAGGCTCTGTTGTGTATGCGCCAGTGACTGAAATAGCTCTTGTTATTCCAAAATGTGGAGTTCTCAAAGGTCACAGAGCCCCGTGTTGCACGAGGTGAACTCCCTGAGTCGATCTCAGCTTAGGTTACCCCAGGATCAGTTTAGCTTTCATAAGATGAGAGGACCTTTTTGAGGCCAGGGAGGAGAAGCTGTACCTCACTTTGGAATGGTAATCATTAGCCAGCCGTGAAGGATCCGCTAGGGCTTCCCAGACAGCCTCTGGCGTTCCCTGGGGGAGCCTTCTGAATTCAGCTGAGTTCCTAAAACAACCTTCCTCTTTGGAAAGGTCACTGATTCCATCTTATTCTCCATGCTTTTGGGATCTCAGTCCTGTCTCTCTGTGATTCCTTATCCACTATGATGAAAACCTGCTTTTGGGGGGGGGGGCAATAGGCTGACTCTGTAAAACCGCTTAGAGAGGGCTGCAAAGCACTGTGAAGCGGTATATAAGTCCAAGGGCTATTGCTATCCGCTCCCGCTTGCCTGCTTTTACTTTTTGCTTCAGACAAGTCTTCACAAGCTGCCAGATGAGATTTAAGGAACAACCTGGGAATAAGATGGAGATGGGTAATGTGCAGAAATATGCCAAGCCAGGAGGAGCGTATTGCTCACCCAACTTTGATTTCTTCTACCACTTCTTGGATTTCAACACAGCTTAGCATAACCACTGCACAAATACAAAAAATACAATAACAACAACAACAAAAGAATAGGAATTGGGCAAATTAAAATATCCAATGCATAATTTTTCCCCCCTGGTGGTTAAGAGGTTGATGCTGGGCGAATCTCTCTTGGGAATGAGTCCTAAAGCTGGAATTGATCTTTACTAACGTTGACCAACCCCATTAAGTCCAAACCACATGTATAGCTTAGAGACCCACGTTCCATATTTTATTGCAGTTCGTTACAGTACAAAATACAAATAGAAAAGAAAATTAGAAAAGTTAAACAGGACAGGAGACAGGTGCAGAGAAAAAGAAAGGTGGAAAAAAATGTAAATGACTTCCAACTTTATGACTTCTGGACTTCAGCTCCCAGAATTCCCCAGCCAGCATGGAGAATTCTGGGAACCGAAGGCCACAGATGCTTGCTGGGGAATTCTGGGAGTTGAAGTCTACAAGTCATAAAGTTGCCAAGGTTGGAGACCCCTGCAGTAGAGGACAAAAGAAAGTTACAACCTCGACCTTTGGCTTCACATTTCTAAATATTTCCTGCCATTTCTGTAACAACATAGTCATTCCAGTCTTCAGATCTTATAATCAAAGTTTCCCTGTTTTCAGTTTGGAGCACAAAATCCACAAGTAGTTTCCAAGTAGTAACAAAATCATTTCTCTTTCATTAAAACAGTCGATGTTGCCTTCTCGGCCATCCCCTTGACCATCCATTCTTCCTTGGTGGGAACTATGAGATCTGTGTTTTGAGTGTCTGGGAACATGATTCCACCTGTGTTACATCTCCTTTAGACCTCTGTCTTTTTTTCTGTGGAGTCTAGTCATTTAGCTTGTCCCTTCACCTCCAGCCTCAGTGATGCTATATTTGTATTTCTGAGCTGAGTGGGTAAGACAGCAAGAGACAGAGGTAAACAGGACTCAGGAGCTGGAAGGAGACACTGTCCTTTCATTAAGAGAACTCTGCTGTATGCAAGGCTATTTCATTCTGGTTGCTGCCAAAGGGACAGGATTAGATTGTCAAATAATTGCTAGATTGCTGGGAAAGGAAGCCAGGACAGGAGTATTTGGCAGAAAAAACGGACTCCCGCAAGTCACCCTTTCTGGGTCAAAGGCACTTTTTGGAAATGAAGACAAATGGCTGACTATTTAGCAGTACTGAAGCCTTGTCTAAAGCGAAACATGCAAAACAGAACTAGGGGTAAGGGAGGGGAAGAGCGATCCTAAGCACAGTTTTGGGAGGAGTAGCATCAGGGAAGAGGCTGGAGGTGAAAGGACAAGCTAAATTACAGAGTGGGTGAGCTGTGGTGGCACAATGATTAGAATTCAGTATTGTAGGCTAACTCTGCCCCCAGCCAGCAGTTCGATCCTGACCGGTTCAAGGTTGACTCAGCCTTCCGTCCTTCTGAGGTTGGTAAAATGAGGACCCAGATAGTTGGGGGCAACAGGCTGACTCTGTAAACCACTTAGAGAGGGATATGGGATAGTAACAGTGCTTGCTTGTGCCAGAAAGGGACATCATAAATGAGAGAGTCACATATCTTCAACCAAGAATTACTGTTCTTCAGAGATCTCTCTACTACTGGTATATTCCAAGAGTTTAATCCTTCAGTTGTCCTGCTTTGCATTTCTCCATTCTTCTTTTACTTTGAATTCCTTTTCTCAGGCAGTAGAACGATATATTTCACCAGTGCTCTAGACTTATAAATGCCACACATAATGTTTCATTACCTCTGATGGCTGTTGCAGCCCAGAGAACATATACCTCGTATGCACGTCTTCTCACACAATGCGCTGCATGATTACCTCCAGCCACCAGCAAGGTGGAGCTGTGTCCACCCTGAACATCACCTTCTCATTCATCAGCCTGGCTTGACGGTTCCATCACTCTGTGGCTGAAGGAAGGAAAAGGAACATCTGGAACTTTCTCTTGATAAAAACCAATCCTTGGGGTACGGGCATTCTCAAGAGTCAATGTGGTGAACAGCTTATTGCATATCTGACTTCCAGCCCGGAAGACACACCACACACTAAGTTCTGACCACTCCTCCTCCTGGGTCTCTGATCTTGGCATTTGGCAGAAGGGATAAATATAAAGGAACTAAATATAATCCTTGGAAGAAACAACAGAGAAGGGAGTGGCCCTCACTGCTATTGGGTTGGACAAGCCAGCTGTCACCAAACGATCTTGTCTGGTGAAGATACAAGCTGTGCAAGCAAAAAGGAGAAGGGAAGAGGAGGAAATAAAAGAGAAGGTTGCACGGGAACCTTGTTCTATCTCTGTCTATCTATCAGCAAATAAGAGCCAAGCATTTGACCCACTCCGTAATCCAGATCTGTCCGATGGAGATAAAATTGAGATAGTAACTCAGATGTCTCCACTTTGAGAGCTACAGTACAATTTTCATCAAAGCAAGTCATTTGTCTTTATTAGCTTGCTTGCTCTTTGAGGCTAATTGCCAGGTCAAAGTGGCCCTAAAATAAAAGGAGAATGGTCATTGTGAAATGAGCACAAGTAAAATATCTCCAGTGATGCAGTTCAGGTCTTTGTACCCACAACTATTGCAATTTCTATGGGATGGCGCTGGAGGTACTAATTTACTCTTTTCCCCCCAGGTAAGGCACTTTAAGGGACCCTCTTTCTTGTTTTTGAAAAGTTGCCTGCTTTCCATGTCTACAAGCAAAATAAATTGACAGCCAACCCCTTCCCTATTCTGCTTTCAAAAATGCTTCTCCATTTTGTATTCCCAGGTGTCTTTAAATAGTACACCCAATTGCACCTCCCTCCAACATCCAAACATTAATTGACTACTGTTTATGCACACTAAAATGTTAGGTGTGAATGTTCCCCAAAGCCTTTCTGCTAACAGCTCAATTATCCCTGTATTTCCCAGATGTGAGAAGAAAAACAACTGGTGGATCAGATCTGGGTCTAAACAACATGGATTTGATGAAACCTAAATACTGACGGGACAAGAGGCCTGTTTTAGGAGCAGCTTTTCTGCCTTTATTTAACAGCAAAATCTATTTTTTTTGCTTGGGTGAGAAGGAATATCTAGAATATATGTAGAAATATCTCTGGTTGTTCAAGAGCTTGCGGCAAGAGTTTGCAATATCAGCTTGTGCCTCTCTTGTGGTCTTCCTGATCTGTTTATAAAAATGTATCACTACCGCCGTCAAGGCAGACATTTAATTTTCTTGCTATGCTGAGATCAGTGAACTGTTTGAAGAAAGAAAAAATGAAGCTGCTTAGCAGCAGAAACCAAAGGACAGATTTACAGTTAGCAGCTTATTTGCCTAGAAAAAAATGGTCTGTTGTGAATGTCCCATCTAGAAATCAAAGTGGGGGAAGTTTTGCAATGGGTGCCTCAGCTCCCAAAAAAGTATAGAGCATTCCCACATTTTCTAGGAGTGCTTGGGTGGACAGTGTTTGCTGCCATCTTTTGTATCCCAAATTAGCCTTGTTGCTAATTCGAGGCTTCTACAAGCTTCTACAGGATTGTATTTTTCAGGAAAAAAATTGAAACGTTCTGTGCAACTGTGGTGCAGACGTAGCTTCAGTACCTGCAAACGCCTAGACAGATCCTTCAAAGTAGCCAAAACCAGATCAGATGGGATTGTCTCAGTTAAACTTTGAGGTAATCCTTCTTCTTGATGGTCTGATCAGTCCTTCTCCTGGGTCTCTCATCTTGGTCTGACCACTCCTTCTCCTGGCTCTCTGGTCTTAAGTCCTGCTTCTTCTCTGCATCCCAATTCCATTTCTCTGCCAGGTTGTTAAAAGTAAAGGCAGGTCAAGACTGAAATGATGATGATAACTTTATTGTCACTTTGAATGTACACCAATCGGCATACATCAAAATGAAATTTCGTTGCATACAGCTCTCAAAGGGTCACCACCTCCGATATATACTCCTTGTTCGGGGCCCGCTCAAATTTCACATTTCAAGAGAAGGGAGATTCAGGTTGAATATTAAACAAGTTTAATGAATTTCTGCATTGACTGGGGATTGGCTTAGATGAACCAATACCTCCAAAGGTCATTCATTTAATGTTTGATAATTATTGTGTCTGTTGCTAGGCACAGCCAGTGAGCCGGCTGAAAAGTTCAACCAAGGCTTCTCCGCAAGGTTGACAGTGTTATGGAATTTATTGTGCAGAGGTCTCCTTGTGCTACCAAAAAGTTGCACAGACAAGGAAGGGCACTGAGAGCAGTAAAAATCACACACAGAAATACACTGAGTTCTAAAAGCAAAAAGTAGTTTACTTTTGAGGTGGTGTAAAAACAAAAATGCACAGTCAAAAATAAACAGTCCAAGTCATACACAATAGCAACAGTCCAAGGAGTAATCCAAACTACAAAGTCTTCTTACCGGTCCAGAGGTCAATACACAGTTCAGGTTAACAACAGTAGTAAACCAACAGCAGAGCAAAAACAGTAATAGTAGAGATCAGTGAATTCAGAGAGAGAGAGAAGCTACGTTCCTAGCTTCCTCTTATGGCCATGAGAACACTTACACACCCATTGGCCAATTAACAACTTAAAGCCATAGCATTATGGTTAATATATTTTCAACCCAACATTGTAGGCTAGCACCATATGCCTAACATTCTCCCCTTTGGGTAGAATAATATATAACTCTTACAATCTTATGCACATTCTTTCACAATTAGCATTGTGTTTCACAGCACTTTGTACCTTCGTAAAATGGTCTGCAATATTTACATCAGATGGACAATACTCTAACTGTATTAATTTATCTTTGACACATTGTCTGACATTTAAATAACGAAGATCAGTATGTTTAGATCTTGTTCTTACTGCAGCATTATTAGCCATCTTTATTGCAGCTTGATTGTCCTCATACACAATAAATGGATCATTTACATTTAAACCCATATCTAACAATAATTGTTTGTACACTAGCAGTTCTGTACATAACACTGATAGACATGAAAATTCAGCCTCCATTGTAGATAAGCTTATGTGTTTTTGTCTAATAGACTTCCATCCAATTAAAGAATCACCCAACATTACAGCCAACCCTGAGGTAGATTTACGAGTGTTTGTATCAGAGGCAAAACTCGCATCTGCATATGCAGTAAGGATTAACTCACGATTTGGCTCTAGATATAACGAGTAGTGAATAGTTTGCTTCAAATACCTTAATACTCGTTTAGCTGATTGCCAGTGTCTAACAGTTGGATTATTGTTGTACCTAGCTAATTGATTTACACAGTAAGAAATATCAGGTCTAGTCCAATTACTCAGATACATAAGACTTCCTATCAAAGATTGGTACATAGTCTTATCAAATACAGGACTCTCAACATTAGTGTCCTTAAAATCCATAGCCATCGGAGTTTTTGCTGGTTTACACATTTCCATATTGTATCTCTTTAATAACTGAGATATCTTACTGGCTTGCGACACCTTAAAACCCCTATTTGTTTTCACAATATCTAACCCCAAATAGTGGCTAATTTCTCCAAGATTTCTAATTGTGAATTTAGTTTGCAATCTTGAAATGATCGTTTGTGCTTCTAACTCAGTTTTTGTTATTATTGCAATATCATCTGTGAATAATAAAATAAAAGATAATGCTCCGTTGTGTTCTCTTCTAAACAAACAAGGATCAGCATTACTGGCTACAAAACCTATTGCACTTAACTCATTAACTAAACATGTATTACACTCATAGCCTGATTGTTTCAATCCATAGAGGCTTTTCTTTAACTCCCAACAATCATGGTCTCTATCACTGGTCAATCCTGGTGGTATTCTTAAATAAATAGTATGTTGCAATGGAGCATGTAGATATGCAGTTTCAACATCTACATGGTTAACCATATATTGGTTTTTAGCTGCCCATACTAAAGCTGCTCTTAAAGTAGTCGCCCTTAGACTGGGTGCAAACACTTCGTCATAATCCTCAGTAGTTTGGGCAAAACCTTGTGCAACCAAACGTGCCTTATGGGTTACAGTCCCGTCTACACCTTTCTTTATCTTATATATCCATTTACAACCTATAGCTTGCTCACCAGGTGGCAGTTTTGCTTTCTGATAAACCTTAAGATTCTGCAAAGACTTCAACTCCCTGTTCATTGCAGCTTTCCATGATGCCTGTTCTTTTTCAGGATACATCCTGATCTCATCATAGTTAGATGGCTCTACACTAACTTGACATACTATACTAGCTTCATAGCGATCAGGTGGATGTCTGATACGCATTGAACGCCAAGGAATTACAGGGCTTTGAATTTCTGACTCCTTTCCTTCCTCTGATTCCTCTTTTATCTCCCCTATCTCCTCTTCATTTTTTATATTTACAGGAGATGTATTATCATTACTAGTTACGTTATCATGGGAGTCCTCAAACACTAGAGGATCAGTATTAACAGTTACTTGCTCTAACCTATCCCAACCAACGTGCTCAAGGAACTTTGCACTAGCACTGTTATATACATTAGTTGTGCCTCGTTCCCAGAAACGATAGGATCTGTGATTAGCTTCGTAACCTACGAAGTATAATTGCCTAGCCCTATGTTGGCCTTTACTCCTGAGTTGTGCAGGAATGTGGACCCAAGCTGGGGTGCCAAACGTGTGCAGGTAATCAAGGTTTGGTCTTCTACCATGCCATATAGTATATGGTATTTTACCAGTAGAAGTATTAACAACTATATTCAGAACATGGTTTGCACATTTTGCTGCCTCCCCCCACAGTCTATCTGTTAAGCCAGAATCTCTTAACATCGTTCTAATCATGGCTTGTAATGTTTGCCCACGTCTCTCAACAAATGCATTATGTTGAGGCCTATAAGGGGCTGAATGTTTATGCTCAATGCCAGCTGATTGTAGCATATCAACAAAATGCTTATTTGTAAATTCAGTACCATTATCAGTAATTATGCACTGAACCTTTCTCTTTGTTTTTCTCTCCACGAACTTCAGCCAGTTTGCAAATTGTTGGAAAGTGTCTGCCTTTGACTTAAGCAGATAACAAAAACCATATCTAGAGTAGTGGTCCAATATACTTAACATATAGCATGACCCTCCTAAACTTGGTTTCATGGGTCCAATTAAATCAGCAAACACAACTTCCAAAGGTACAGTTGTTTTGAAGCTGTTTATCCTGTTTGCCGGACTTGCCTTACTCTTTTCCTGATTACAGGCATTGCAATTCAAATACTTACTACATGGCTTCAGTTTAATTCCTTCTACTAACTCAACTGTTTTACGTAGTGAGTTAAAGTTTACATGCCCTAACCGCCTATGCAATAAATGTATACATTCATCATGTGGCTTCTTGTTCTCACATATCGAGTTAGCTTTAACTGTACTAACCTGGTTACTTGTGAGAACGAATAAACCATTTTTCAAATTAGCAGTTACACAGGTTCCATTCCTCTCAATAGTGCATTGCTCCCCTCTGAATGTTACCACAAACCCAACTTTAACCAATTCCCTTACAGATAACAGGTTGAATCTTAGCTTAGGTATATATAACATAGGTAACTGTTCATCAATGCATGGACAATAGGAATTACCTTCACCAGAGGCCTTCATCCTCCAACCGTTGGCCAGTGAAACATATTGGTTGCTGTTTTTCATATTAATAAACCTCTCTTTCACTTTAGTAATGCATTGTGAAGCCCCACTATCAACAACCCACAATTCATTATTTCTGGATGTTGATTCACCAGAAATAGCCAATCCAATGCCCTTCTTAGCCTTCCCACTGCTATTCACATTCTGTTTTTTACCCTTTCTACAGAATTTGGCTATATGCCCTCTAGCCCCACAAGAATAACATTTCTTGACGTTGTAAGCAGTGGTAAATGGCTGCTCCTCTCGTGGCTGTGTCTCTCTCAGCTGGTCTCTGTCACGCCTTCTTCTGGACTCTTCCAGCAGTCTCCCAGTAATGTTAGTCAATGTCAGTTCCTCTCTGGTCAGGACTTCCAAAGAAGAAACATACCCATCATAACTCTCATCCAAAGATGACAGAATAATGTAGATCTGATGCAACTCTGAAAAAATCAGCTCCTTTTCATGAAGCTCTTGAAAAGTTGCCTTCATGTAATTTAAATGGGTCAGCATATCTCCATTCTTCTGCAGACGAGCCCTAAACAGCTTACGTGTAAGGTGTATATGTGCACCCACACTGTCACGAACATAAAGCCTTCGCAAAACGCCCCAACACCTAGCAGCAGACTCCTCACCACGAATATGGACAAGCTGCTGGTCATTCAGTGTTAGTCCAATAATGCAAAGAGCTTTCTCATTGCTTCGTTTAAAGTTGTCTAACTTCTTTGCATCCTCTTCGTCATCTGGATCCCAAGCAGTAGTATCTGGTGGGTTATTTACAACAGCCCATAGTCCTTCCTTGCGCAAAAGCAAGCAGCATTTCGTGGACCAGGAAACATAGTTTGTCCCATCCAACCGGGTTATCCAGGAGATGCCTGACAACAGTTCCTGTGCCATTTTACACCAAATACAAACTCAGCTAGGAATACTGTGTGTACTAACTCTCAGTACAGGCCTGGGCCCATAACCAGTGTTATGGAATTTATTGTGCAGAGGTCTCCTTGTGCTACCAAAAAGTTGCACAGACAAGGAAGGGCACTGAGAGCAGTAAAAATCACACACAGAAATACACTGAGTTCTAAAAGCAAAAAGTAGTTTACTTTTGAGGTGGTGTAAAAACAAAAATGCACAGTCAAAAATAAACAGTCCAAGTCATACACAATAGCAACAGTCCAAGGAGTAATCCAAACTACAAAGTCTTCTTACCGGTCCAGAGGTCAATACACAGTTCAGGTTAACAACAGTAGTAAACCAACAGCAGAGCAAAAACAGTAATAGTAGAGATCAGTGAATTCAGAGAGAGAGAGAAGCTACGTTCCTAGCTTCCTCTTATGGCCATGAGAACACTTACACACCCATTGGCCAATTAACAACTTAAAGCCATAGCATTATGGTTAATATATTTTCAACCCAACATTGTAGGCTAGCACCATATGCCTAACAGACTTCTTCAGCAGTCAATCCTCCGTTATACTTAGCAACCCTTCGGAAAAGAAACACCCCAAATTGCTTTGGCCTGTTAAATACTATTAACTCCTTGATGGCATACACACTTTCTTGGACAATTATTAAAGTACGATCTGTGGTAAAGTGCATATTAACTCATGACTGAATGTGGCTAGGGGTGTGTAGATTAAACAATCACGTCAGGAGAAAATGAAAAGCAGAATATCCAAGCCGTGATAATTACATTATAAATAATGGTCGTTCACCAAAGAGTTGTGTGTTGCATATTTCTGCTGATTACATGCTACCGATATATTAAGTGCATTGTATTAATACAATTAATCTCGCGTGTGGGTATTATACAATGAAACAAACGCTTGTCAGCAGAGTTAATTCTAATACACACACAAACCTGTTTGGCAGCAAATTGCTCCCTCCCGTAGCTCTCCCTGCCAAGCAATTAACAACACCATTAAAAGCAAAGGCATTCTGCACACTAAAATTAATGGCAAGTGCAAATTAAAAAGGAGAAGGGTCACTAATGTTCCCAGCCCTGGGCAAAGTAAGGGCTTTTATTATATTTTTAATTTCTCATTTCTTTCTCTCTCTCTCATTTTCTCTATCTGGTCTCTGGTGTGGGACAATAGGAAAAGCTCTCTTTGTGTCTGTCTGACGAAGCTGTGAAGAGGAAATCCAACGGAATTTCTAGAGCCAGGCTGAAAAATTGTGATTATTTTCCCCTACTGGCTCAAATGCCACTGGAGGTAAGAGCAGTGGCTTCCAACATTTCTCTCAAAGGAGCTGTCCCATGCAGGGAAGAGATGTTACTGCCCTGAGTCCATCGCCAGAGGAACCCTGTGAGATGCCATCTTCATTGGTGCTTCCTCAGGCAGGAAGTGTGGAACACCACCTGCAGGAACCTCTTTCCACCCTCTCCATCAAAAAAAAAACAAAAACAAAAAACAAACAAACAACCCAACTCTGAAGGACTCTCAGGAGAAAGCGGAAAGAAATCCCCAACAACATGAAAGGTAAGACAGAAGCTGGAAGCCTCTTTTGCAATGGAGGAAAACCTGTGAGAAATTAGAGGGGACAGTTTGGCACAACTGTGGGATGAGACATTCCATTGGGTCTCTTGTCTCCTGGATCATTAAGTTGAGAGAAGGGCAGAGAAAAATATCCTGCCAGGCCAATTCCCGCTGACCTTGGGTTGAATTCCCATGGCCCCCAGAACTTGACCTCTGTCCTTTAGGTAATTGTACTCATTATGCTAATTTGACCTTCACACCTGGAAGCTTTTCTTGCATGTAATTTACAACTATCAATACTCAAACTGCAACATTTCCTTCCTTCCTTCCTTCCTTCCTTCCTTCCTTCCTTCCTTCCTTCCTTCCTTCCTTCCTTCCCATCTGCTTTTTCTTCTCTGCTTTCAGTTGCCTCCTTCTGTGCTGCCTTTTGGCCCTGAAGATGAGTGATAAAATAGGGTGTTTTGCACGGTGGGAAAAGTACAGAAAGGGATGAATTTTCACTTTCTTAGAGGTCAACAAAAAACCCATTGAAGAACAATGATTCTTGTCACATCAAAATCACTGCTTAGATAAAGAGCTGTCTTAGATAAATGGCCTGTCTCCTTGCAGGAGAGGGGGCTACTTCTCAAAAGTCCAAGTTCTGTCTACTGAGAAACAGAAGAGGCAACCTGGCAATTATATCTTATTTTTTAATTTTATCTTTTTTTTAAAAAAAATGTTATATATATAAGTTTATGAAGTGTCATCAGCTGATGGTCTGTTGGGATGACTCGTATTGTTTCGGGTCATTTTGGTCAAGGATGACCATGAACCATCCCATCTTGGTGCTTCAAAAGAAATACACGGATGGCTTGGAGAACATGAGCTGGACGGACGTGCATCAGTGGATGAATTAATCAGATGTGAACCCTCTCTTCCAGCTCCATGGAAAACGTTGTGCCGCCCTCCCCTTCCTCCTCCCTGGCCAGGTCACACCACAACCTGGCACGTTCTGTTTTAGAGAGGGGGGAAAGAGCCCAGCTTCCAACACAACCTTTGGAGATTAGAAACATTTGTTTGGCACATCATTTGGCTACACAAAGCAGGTCTGACAGCTTCATTATGGAGTTTTACAAACTGTTACTCCGTATTGAAATCCCATCGCGGCTTAATTTCAGCCCTCCCCCCAGTCTTTCCCCCCTTCCTTTTGTGGCTTTGTTGTGTAGTTGGTGAGAGAACGCCGCAAAGGAGGAGGAGGCGGGTGAAATGAACTTGACTGCCTGTGATTGTCAGGCCTTGTTGTGTGTCGCGTGTGCAGAGGAGATATGCTAAGTACACAGACAAGCGAGATTGCAGCCTCTGCTGTGTGTCATAACTCACTTCTCTATGGTCTCAGCTTTACATCATCCTTGGGGAAAAAGAGGATTTTTCTACAAAAGCCAGCCCACAAATCAAATGCTAATAAATCACACAGCCATAACTACAGAAATCCTGCCTCTCAGACACATCTCCAGTTAAACACAGAAGTAAATACAACTTCTGGCTTGGCACCAAGTGAGAGAGTTGTGTGTGTTTTATTTTTTTCCAGCCATAAGACGATGGGGAAAGGCAGGGGTGGGGGGGGAGAGAAAGCAAATGCTTTGCACAGGCCAATAGAGTCGTGGAGGGTCTCCTTCTTGCTATCTTTCCAAGGAGTTGTCATCCAAATGGTTTTAATTAAAAACCCTCGTTGCTGGGAGAAAGGGTGAAAATGGAAGTTTCAGCTAAGTTAGCTTGATCTGAGCCGGCAATCTTGTATCTATTTTTACCTGTGAATTTTTCTGAGCTGACACTTGGATAACAGCCGCTCGTCCGTGCTCTGAAATGGGATAATTTGCATAAGGCAAAAGTGGAGCAGCCCTTTTCAAAAAGGTTTCCATGGACATCGGTGGAACAGGCAGATATTGGTGAGGAAAACTATCACCCTCTTTGAAACCAACATAGTCACCGAGAAACGTAAACTGGAGATTAGATTAGCAGTTGAGGAAGGAATTTTGATTAAGATCTTTTTTTGTGGCGATCGTACATTTTGCGATTCCTTCCAGATGGGAGGAAAGAGAAGAAGAGGAAGACCAGCAAAAGGTGAATGGGCTCAGTTACCGTGGCGACAGAGACATCCTTGGAAGACCCGGAAGACCAGGTTGTGGACAAGGAGGAAATCTATCTATAAGTAGTCCTTGACTTACAACAGTTCATTTAGTAACCGTTTCAAAGTTACAATGGCACTGAAAAAAGTGACTTATGACCATTTCACACTTACAACCATTGCAGCATCCCCAGGGTCACCTGATCAAAATTCAGATGCTTGTCAACTGACTCATATTTACGACGGTTGCAGTGTCCTGGGGGTCACGTGACCCCCTTTTGTGACCTTCTGACAAGCAAAGTTGATGAAGAAGCTGGATTCATGTAACAACTGTGTTACTAGCTTAACAACTGCAGTGATTTGCTTAACAACTGTGGCAGGTAAGATCATAAAAACAGGGCAAAACTCACTTAACAAATGTCTCCCTTAGCAACAGAAATTGTGGGGTTAATTGTGGGGTCATCGAGGACTACCTGTACAGAGTCACTAGGAATCAACAATTTGATGGCACATCATCCATGCATCCACCCACCCATGCATCCATGCATCCATCCATCCAGATATTCTTCAGTCTTCAAGATCACATACCTTTTGTGAAACTCACTTTATTCCATGCTGTGACATCCAACTCATTTAGAGGACTCAATCCGTTCTCCTAGCACTGTATTTCAAAAGCTTTAGTTTTAGTCTGTGAGAATGGTTTCAAAGTTCAGTCAACTCAATAGGTGGACGGATTCCCCCCTTCTCTAACAGGGAGGCTGGAGCAGTTGGGTGTCCTTGAAAAGCTACGGACAAGCATGATGTTGTGGAGATCGTATCCTCTAGTAGAAGATTCTTTCACCAAGGAGGAGGTGACGATGGTGCTAGGAAACGATGAACTAGCTTTGAACTTTCTTGAGATGGCAAAGGAATTTGCAGGCAAGAAATTAAGTGCTTTTAAAAAGGCTTTCCCCAAGTGCAGGTGAATTATTAATTTTAAAACTTTGTTTCTGGTAGATCTGAAGGTTAGCAGGTAATTTGTGAACCAACCCCACACAGTAGCAGCTGAAGCCCACAACTGCGGTGCCATCAGCTGCAAATAGCACACAGGTTTTTGCTAGCACCTTCTGAGGTATCAGGAAGACTCAATTTACCAGCCTGTGGTCATTTTTTAAACACAGCCAAGATCCTGCCGGGTGCTCAGTTCTTTCAGCTGAAGGGCCAAAAGAACCCAGAATAGCAAAAAGCTTAAATCTTAAATCAATCTGGATTTCCCAGGCATCTTGTATAGTAACTCAAGGTTCTGCTACCTTCTCACGCCTCAGACTTCAGTGTGACCCTCGTTTTAAGGGAGGTCGGTTTTATTAACCTGCGGAAACAAGAGACAAAGAGAAAGAGAAAGGCTGATAGACACCAAACCTAGAGAAGCTACCTGGTAACTTCATGGTAAAGTTACCTGAGTCCTTCGGGAAAGGGCGGTATATAAATCTAACAAAATAAAATAAAAATAAATAAATAAAGTTCAGTGGAGATTTAACTCCTTTATTTTATTTATCGGTTCAATTTAGAGGCTGCCCAACTCCATCCTGACTCTGGGAGAGTTACAGATAAAAATGAAAAGTCAACAAAAGAAATCAAGAGGAAAAAAGCAGACAGCTCGGTTCAAATACTATACATATCCATAGGTTGTATATAGTACGTTTAAATGTGTGTTATGTAGGCGTACACTTTGAGAGCAAGCAACTAAATTTCATTTTTAATGTGTGCCACTGTGCCCACAGTAAAAAAATGACAATGAAAGTTATCTATCTGTCTCTTCTCGGAGATACCTTCTTCCTATTAGGTGAAGGATTAATCTCAAGCCAACTTTCATTTTGCGCATTTTTAGCGTCCCCTGTGAGTTGCTCTTTTTCCCCTCTTTCAACCCCTGGCAATTTCTTCCTTTCCTGGTTTATGTTTAGCTCCACTGGAATCACAGATGCCACCTGAGCAAATCAGCCTTTGAGGTAATGTGAGAAGGTTGCTCAGGATTGAAGGCCGTGGTCTTGAATGACTATTATTTGTCAGGAAATCGTTAACAACCCCTGAGCAATTTCCCTTTCAGCCAGGAGAGCAGGTGATGGGTGACAACAGGTAGGTTAGCAAATCCAACCTGGGGGAATAACAGCCAGGTGGAGAAGGAACTTCTCTTTTCTTAGAAACTCAGAGAGTTATCCTCCCACATCCATTATTTTCTTGGGGAGATGCCACTTGTCTGTTGGGGATCTTAATATCGGTGGGCAAAGCTCTCTTGAGCCTTCCAGTCTGGTGAAATTTGGCCACTTTGGAACCTCCCAAGAGAAACTATTAAAGTCTGTCAAGATTTTTGTTTACAAAGTTGTTTAAAAAGTCAGAACTGAAAGGCACAAAAAACACCCCTTTAGCACCAATTGAACTGAAACAAGGCAGGATCCTTCAAAGTTCACCCATTTTTTGTCATGCAGAAAAAGCTGCATTATTAGTTGATTTATTATGATAATCGGAGTCAGAAAATTTTCTCTCTCTGCATGGGGATTTGGATTGAACCTTCAGAATTATCTAATTCAACCAATTTAAAATGTAGAACTGACCTTGTGGTCTGCCCTGAAGGTACCTGGTGAATTATTGTTGGTCTGAATGGCTCCTCCTACATTCAGACTATGCTCCAAATTGGAATCTCGGGTGAATCTCAGTTTGAAAAATGCACATTGCTTGTAATTCCCCAACAATCTCGTATTTGCAACTTTACAAGAGAAAAGGTTCTTCCTTGACAACTGCTAGAATCCTGTTAGATGCTGTTAACATCTGCCATTTCCCCCAAAACCCTGGGAATAGCCAAGAGCATAAGAGCCTATAAGAGGTCCAGCATTTATTCTAGGAAGGCTACAAAAAGTGGTGGAGAATATTCAGGTGATAACTTGAACAATTGTGCTACAACATTCCTGGTTTTTCAGTTAAGACCGAGTTTCTCAACCTTGTCAACTTTAAGGTATGTGGACTCCCAGAATTCCCCAGACAGCAAAGGCATGAAAAAAGGCTGGGGGACTTTGGGCCAATCAACAGGAGACGGTGCGTTCTAGTCCCGCCTTAAGCATGAAAGGCGGCTGGCTGATTTGGGGCCGGTCAGTTTCTCTCAGCCCAACCCACCTCACGGGTGTTGTCATGGGGAAAATAGGAGGGCGGAGAAATATTAGGAATGTTTGCCATCTTGAGTTACTTATAAAGTAATAAAGGTGGGATAAATAACCAATAAATAATAAATTCAGGGATCTGGCCCCATTCTAAGATAGAATTGAGGGAGAGGATCAATGGTGGGATCCAGCCGGTTCGCACCACTTCAGCAGAACCGGTAGCTAATTTTTTGTTGCCCGGGCCCAGAATGGACTTCCGGAAGTGGCATCCACACAGAGAACCGGTTGTTCACATATTTGAATCCCACCATTGAAGAGGATGCCTAAATTCTCCACCCCCACCCCCATTTCAGAGTGCAGAACATCTCAAAAGCCTCCCAGGAAGAATTACAATTATGCACAGTTGGCTGGGAGGCACGTTCCTTGGAGGAGTGGGGGGACGTTTTAGGAAACAAGCTAACCTAAATATATATCTAAATATATTGTTCTGGGAATCTGGAACTTTTTCAAACCACGAGAAGGCATGAAAAGCACAATATTATTTGTGGGGAAGGGAATGTGTGCGGAAGAAGATAGTTTACATACCAAGGGAAAATTGCCCATCTGTTTTTTCCAAAATAAACCAGAGGAATAATGGAGGCTAATGTCTCCAAATAGATTGTATATTTACACAATGGAAGAATCCTCTCTTCTCCCACATCACCTTTTTTCATTCAGTCAGGAGTGTCTGGTTTCAAGACCAGGTGATTTCAAAGCTTTCTTTTGATTAAAAATAATCCAGTCCTTTGAGAATGATGGACTTCCTGGTGCAATTAGTTGGCCGTTTTAAGAACAGACTGCTGGATGAGATGGGCCAGGGATATATTCCGCTTATATTCTTAGTTTAAGAATCTGAAAATTAGGGGGGGGGGAAATCCATGTTTCTTCCTTTTTCCAGAGTTTGGAGCATGAAATTACATAATGAGCAAGTTCACAGAAGTAGATACTGGCTGTCATGATTCGAATGTAGTGTTAATAAAACATTTCCACAGCTCTCCATAAATAATTTTATTCCTAGCCAAAAAAACTCTGCCAAAGGCAGAAAGATTGAAAAACTGGGGACCCTCTTTTAGTGATTAGGATTAATGTAGTAAAACAAGCTGTTTTCTGGGTTATGCTCTGAGCCAAGTACATCTAATTTCAAAGATATGTTTCCATGATGATAAACTGCATTAGCAATCCAGGCCTCCCTTGGGACGACTGCCTGCAGACTCTCCTTCTAGAAAGGCTGATGAACACCTACAAGTCGAAGTCACCCCAGGCTCTGCTCAGGGCTGAAGCGACACCTCCTTTGGGTTCTCCAGTTTGAGCTACACCGGAGCTTTCCAAGGTGCTACTGGTTCTGCTTGGGCTTTGTAGGACAGAAAGTTGTGCCTTCTGCTCAGCTTGAAGTTGTTTCACCTAACCCTGCTTAAGTGGACTTGGTTTTCCGTTGGCCAAATCTGGAGTTCTGCCAAGCATCCCCTACTTCTTCTGGAACAGCTCCTAGCATCTAATGAGGGGTAGCATCCTCTACATCATGTTGAAGTGTTTTCCTATAGTTTAGTCAGAAGAACAAGAGAAGAGAAACTAGTTCTCAAGAAAGCTTTGGTCAGATTAAGTAGTATTGTTTCAGAGGAAGAGGGGCTTATGTAATTTAAAATATTAACCTCCTTTAGTCTTTTACTGAGTTACTGTTGATTGATTGTGGGGACCTTGGTGCTCTCTGAGCTTGGTGGTTTTCCTGCAGACATTTCATTACCCAGCTAGAGAACACCATCAGCTCTCTGAAATACACATAAGGAAACATCTGCAAGAAAACCCATCAAGATCAGAGAGCACCAAGGACCCCACAGATCACCACCTCCTCCTCCTCTCCTTCTCCCTCCTACTTCTCTACTCTGCAACCCTCCTTCCCTTCTAGCACTGATGAGGTTACCTAGTTGGGTCACGAAATGTCTACAAGATAACCATCAAGCTCAGAGAGCACCATGGAACCTGCAGTTCTCCTCCTCCTCCTCCTCCACCACCACCACCACCACCATCACTCTGCACACCCCACTCCCTTCTAGCACTGTTGCCTAGTTTGGTAACCCTAACTCTAACAAAGCACTAAAAAGCAGGGTTGGTTTGTTTTTGTTTTTTTTGCAATTTGCAGGATCTTTCCTGAAGAAATAGCTCTTGAAGGTCTGGAGGAAGGTATCTGGGCCATCAGTACAGGGCCCTCCATGCCGGCTGAGGAATTCTGGAAGTTGAAGTCCACAAGTCTTAAAGTTGACAAGTTGGGAGACCCCTAGTGTAGGAGAAAATGGATCAAAGGAGGAGATGCCAAATTAATTTTCCCATCATCTGCCACATTCAGCCGTCCTGTTTTCAAACCTATCTCCAGACAGCCCACCCAGGACCTGATTTTGTTGGACTAAGCTCCTGGATAGTTTCCGAAGCCTCTCCCTCCCCTCCCTCCTTTTCTTCTGCAGTGCAGTCTATCTCTGTAGACCTTTGAAAGGCAGACTGGGATTGGGGGAGGCAGCATCCAGCCTCCCCCCCCTTAATGTCTCACTCCGTGAAAGAAATCCAGGAAGAAGAGCCGGTGATGTAACGTTCCCCTCCAGGGAAGGAATGTCATTGTACGAAATGACAGCCACCTCCCTCCCAATAATTAATAACATCACTTACAGGGAGGAGTGTGTGTATGTGTGTGTGTGTGTGAGAGAGAGACTGCTCACCCACAAAAGTGCTAGGAAACACAGAAAGAGCAGATAATTTGTAATCCGAGAGAAGAGGCACACTTAAGGGGCCATGGCTGGATTTTCTCATGAAAAGGAATTAAAGAGGCTGTTGAGAATGTGGGCAATTTTTACAGCTTTAATTAGCTAAGGTCACTCCTGTTTTCCTTCTGGTGTTCCTCATCCTTCCCCCCTCCCTCCCATTAAACACACACAACAACCAACTGTAAGGCTCTCGGTGTGCCATTATGTTCAGCAATTTGCCACCTCTACCTTGAGCAGGCCTCAGAGCCATCTACAACAAGGTAAAATTGGAGCGTTCAAAATACAAAGCATTTGGCTACGGATGGATAGTCTCCAAAAGGTACGTGATGTACGTTGCCCATAAAAGTAAAAATTAATATGTCACTGAAAGCCATCGAGAAGAAAAACTGCTTACTAGCCTGGAGACCAAGCTTTGAAAAAGTGCATTATGGATGATCAGTTGGAAATGGGATCTCTACTATACTGGTCCTTCCTTTCTCCATAAATTGCATGCATTTTCTGCCTGTGGGAAAAGATACGCATTTCCAATAAAAGAGAATCTTTGCAGCTCAGGGTAGAATTGTGGGGTCCTTGTGCTTTTCAAGTTTGGTGATTCTCTTGCAGATGTTGCGTTACCCAAGGAGATAACATCATCAGTATAAGTAGGAAGAGGAGGAGAGGGATAAGGAAGCCTGTGGGGTCCTTGGAACTCTCTGAGCTTGTTTTTTTTCTTGAAGATGTTTTGTGATCCAACTAGGGAACATTATCAGTCCTAGAAGGGAGTGGGGTTTGCTTTCTTTTTATATATACAGTGGTTTGCCTTGTCAGTGTTGGTGGGATTGTGAGTTAACAACCAAGCTGTGAACAACACCCCAATTAAGGAAATACTAACGCAAGCAAACAATCAAATAGGGAACCACAGCCTAATCAAGGAACCCCCCAAAACAGTCCATCAACACTGACAGAGCAAGCAACTTACTTATAAACAAAAAGTACTCATGATGTTACCTAGTTGGGCTGTGAAACTTCTGCAAGGAAACAGCCACGCTCAGAGAGTGCCAAGAATCCCACAGATATGCATTTTTTTGGGTGAGTCCTTTACCTCTTACTGATGCTCTGCTGTCTTCAACTATGTTCCTCTATACCAGTTTTTTTTTTAATGTTGTGCTCTCCTTTGGGCCCTTTTAACTGAAAAGGGGAAGATGAATATCTTGACTAAATCAATGAATTCAGAGCCACCTCAGCTGACTCTACAAATTTTCCTATCCTGCCTCTGCAAACATCAAATTTTAGAATAGGAAAGTAGAGGAAGCATTTTTCAGAAATCTTAATTGAAGAGGAAGGAGGAAGATTAAAGCTGCTGTGCAACTGTGCACATCTGGCACACACAAACTCGAGCTGGGCTCTCCAAATCCTCTTCCCCAACCACCCCTGCCTCGGTTCCGTTAAGCTGGGAGGGAGGGGGAAAGCCCTCCCCACGTCAAGGACCTGGAGTCTGATTAGTGCTTAAATCTCCAGATTGGAAGATAAGCTCTGGCTGGTTTTAAGAAGGTGGGACTTTTGCCAAGATGGAATGGCCAAAGATTATGCTCCACCTTGAGAATAAAATATGGCCTGAAAGACTGGCTCTGGGTATCAAGAGGCAGGAGGTGGTGAAAGGAGGGAGATCTAGTCAGCTGCAGGCAGCGGCTCTCTTGGTACAGATCAGCTCTTTTAATATGCAGAAACTGTTATGAGCTTCTAATGAGGGTTCAGAAGTTATATGGGATGAAATTGTAGATGTAGATAGTAGCTGTAGATGTAGATTCAGAAGTTCTGGGTGCTTCATCACTGGAGGGTTTTAAGGAAAGACTGAAATGGTCTAGGGCAGGGGTAGGCAACCTTGGCTCTTTTATGACTCGTGGACGTATGTAATTTTATCAACTTTTTTTTTGCCACAGTTGTTAAACAGATCAGTGCAATTGTTAAGTGGCCATGAAGTGAATCTGGCTTTTTTCATTGACTTTGCTTGTCAGGAGCCGGTTTGGAAAGTGGCAAGTGACGAGCGTGTGAATCCAGGACGCTACAATTATTGTCAATAGATGCCAAAGCCAGGTGCCCAAATTTTGATCCTGTGGCTGTGGGAATGCTGTGACGGTTGTAAGTGTGAGGGCCAGGTGTAAGTCGCGTTTTTTTCAGTACTCTTGTAACTTCAAACAGTCGCTCACAGAAAGTTTGTGTGTCAAGGTTTACCTGCCCGTCCAAGCCAGCCATTTTGTAGCTGATTATTTAATGCCGAAGCAAGGAAAATCCTTCCTCTTATTGATATTGTAATTACACCACTCCAAAGCCATGTAGGGAGGGGTGGGGGTGGGGCTCCTACCACTTTTTTTTTGGTCTCTGCTAATAATGCGTGATTGCAAATGAACAAGCGAGGGTATTAATTGCTGCACATTAGCGGTGCCGTTTTCCAGCGAAATTAGTACTTCGACTGCAACGGGGAAATAAACCAAAACCATATTTCATCGCTCCCGCCTGGAAGGGGGATCCTGCCCTCGCCCCATCTTAGGCAGTCATCAGACAGGGTGTTAATCAGGCTAACTTGGCATAATGATGATTATAGTTTGGGATCAATTAACGTTCACCTTAAAAGTGAAGCTCTCGGAGGGGAGCAATTAAGGCAAAAGCTTCAAGGCGGGGCCAAGGCTGTGGGGCTATCGACAATTATGCTCACAAAGGAAGTGAACCTGGGTGCGATTGAACCCACGTTGCATTGTGTGTATCTGTGTGTGTCTGTGTGTCTAGGCGATCGACAGACTCAAGGTGGGGACTGCAGTGGTGTGACCTGCACATAACGTCTGTTGTACTGTCACAGCCACCATTTTGACTTTGTTTCAGCCATACCTCTGTGCAAACACCCCCTGCTCTCCATTCTGCACTTTTGTTTTCTTAAAAATCAGCCCTGAGATAGGTACTCCTTTTGGAAACAAGGCGAGAGGAGTCCACTATCCAGAGGGAGAGAATTTCCAAAGCCACCAAACTTAGTCCTCCATTTAAAACCAGTCACTTAGCAACTGTTCATAGTTACCTTCCCCAAACCCCATTTCAAACACATCATCCCTGCGGTCATTTGCTTAAACAACCTATTCCCCCATCTCTCCCCCACCACTGCCATCCTGCCCCATGGGGTCCTTGCAGGCCTCCCCCACCCTGAGGAATGCTGTGCTCCACTTAACAACATGGTCATTTAATAATCGCATCAAGGAAAGAAGGTTGGGGGTCATTAAGCAAGGTCACCACATGATCACCTCACTTAATGATTGCCACAGCTTATGAGTGTAATGGACAGGGTCCTTTAAGGTCGTGGGTCAAGGACTATATTTGGTCAGGCTGGTTTCCCAATCTGTTCTTGGGATCCAGTTCTAGAAACAGGTGAAGGGAGGCAGAAAGATCCAGACTTCATGGATCTTATCTCTGTGTGTGTGTGTGTGTGTGTGTGTGTGTGAGAGAGAGAGAGAGAGAGCTATTTGTCACTTTGTCATGGACCTATCACCATTCAGCAGTTGCTATTATCTTTTTTTTTGTTTAGAGTTTTTTCAGGTCAAGGTGATTTGCTTATAAACTTGAAGGAATCACAGCAGGTCAAAGAGAAGGAGGCTGTACTGAAGGTTGGGAAGCCACGGCCCTCTCCGTGTCTCTTCTGCCTTCTATTTTCTTCTTGTCAGCTTCTCAAATGGAAGATGGCGGTCCCCATATTACTTTGACAAACTTGCTCATCCTGCTGTGACTTTAGCAAATGAACTGAGAAGGGAGTTGAAATAGTTTTGTCAGGAAAAAGCAGCGGATGTAAATGAAGTGTTCATCCCCTTTGCTCCTTGCATTATCAGCCGCTAAGAGGGTTGAACTAACCTTTCTTCTCTGGTATTTAATGGTTCTTGCACCTTCTGACATAAGCAATTGGAGCTGACACAGTCTTCTTTCATTAAGCCCTTCAGATGAGCAAACGGAGATAAACATTTTAGCATTTGAAGGAAAGGGAAAATAAAATCTTCCACAGGCAGATGGAACAGATTGTTTGTTGAAGTCACCTAGAGACTGCTTGGAAATTTTCTACTCACCTAATTTATAGGTATAAGAGGCATGGACTTTCACCCAGATACTTCTGACCAATAAACACAATTAGAATCTTGGATATTTTTCTGATTCATAATTACTTATGGAGTAATTGAGGCTCTTGTCCCACCATTTCTTCTGTAGACAGGATGGAGATAGGTCAACAGAACGGACCTTATTGTACACTATTAATGTTTGTAGACACCCAACTTGCTAGAGACCTTCTTCGTTCTTCTTCTTGATGAAGCTGAGAGGATTGCCATGGAAGCAACACAATCCTTGAAAGGGGCTCAAGGGTCCAGTTGTCCAGTAGACACCAAAGTTGGATGGTCCCACTTTCTCTATTCTGTTATGATCTTCATTGGCCACCTTGCACTCCCTCTCAGAGTTGGCCAAACAATTTTCAAACAATTGTTATGATTTTGACTCTTTCTCTGACCAATTGCTGCCTGTGGATTAAATAGATTGCATCTCTGCAGCTAAAAAACACAACAACCAAATGAATAAACAAAACTACTTTCTAACAGTTAATGGAAAAAACTACTTTAACAGAATAACTTCAATGCCTCTAGGGGTGTCCCTGCCAGGAGGGGGGGGGTTCTGTGCAATTGAACCCCTGCACACCTGGACAGGTCTTTAATCATGCAATCACAGTTGCCACCTTGTCACTTTTGACACCCCCCTCCCCCCCCATGCCTCTGAATGCTTCATTCTATTACAAGCCCAGGCACTTTTGAGATCATAAATTCTTCTCCCTCTAGCCTTTTTCCCCTGCCATATCAATCCTTTCTACTTCTGTGAACACAACAATTGAAAGGCAACATGCCCAGCATGTAGAGGTTTTCATTCAATGCAATTCACCTGAAATTTGCAGAAAACACAGCCACGTGATGCTCCGTGCAGAGTGCCGTGGCCCCTTGGACCACTCCCTGCTCCATTTTGACAAGAGGAGAAGAGATGATCTTCAAGACAGGTGCAGAATTTTTCTTCCTGTTTGTTCTCTCTTCGTGTCCTGCTGAACACCAAAATACCTTTCCGGTTCCAATTCTGTTCCTTACAATTGGCTTGAGAAAATCCATCATCCACAACACGGGTCAATGCTTCTCAGTTGCAGAAATCAAAGATCTAGTCTGTAATAGATGAATATGGGGTCTCAATCTTCTGCAAGCTTGTTTTAGCTTAACCTGTTGTAAGCATGGGGTACTTTTTTGGATTCAGAAAAGCAAAGAATGGCCAAAGAGTCATGTTCTCACAAACATGTGCTCATTTGATTTTAGGGTTGATATAACTGTGGTGTATTCAGCCCTACCTGATTAGTTTGGACCAGGAACATTTTAGCAGCCATCTCTGATTCGAATGCCTTTTCATGGATGCCATTTTGATTTTTCTACTGGCAGAGGGCAACTCAAAACAGAACCTGTTTCTTCATTATAATCTCAATATCCAACCATTTTTGTCCGTCTTACCAGCTAGTCTGGTAGAATAATGGTTTCATTTTTAATTGGCTGTTTCATACATGGGAGATTATTAAAGTCACACACATCCCCACTTGAAGCTGCAGAGTTTAGATGGATTAAAAGGCAGACTACTATATCAATCAACTGAATGAAGGAGGAAATAGAACAAATATATTTGATAAAAATAACACATACGAACCTTTTAAAGGAAGAGCAAGATGAGACTCACAAATGCGTATGTCACTGGATGTGATGATGAAAAAGGAGGAAGAAACAAAGTAGGGTATAGATTGCGATGCCAGGAAAGGCTAAAAGCAAATTTCAAAAATGTGTCAGCGGAGAACAAAAATGGAAATTGATGTGCAGAGATACCTGTTCTGGGTAAGGCACAGTTTTGCAATTTTCGGATAGCTTTGAGATTTAGAAACATTATATGCATCACGTATTTTTGAGATTCCCTCTTTAAAATACTTGCAAGCTTACAATTTTTGATTACACAAATCCATTTTTAATCAATGTGTCCAATGATATAATAGACAGACAGATCGGTGGTATTGTTCCTGGCACGTGAAAACTAATAGTTTGATCTACAGAATCATCACTTTGATTGCCATGATCTAAATTAACATTTAAAAAACAGGAATCACATACTTCTGTGTTTTTTTTTAAAAATACCATAATAATCATGGTGCCAATGTTGGAATTCTATAAATTTCCATTTCATTTGCAACTCTCATTTGCTTGTGTTTGGTTCTGGATAAGTTATATCATAAATTGAAACTACACAAGGGAATACCAAGCCAAAAATAGTAGATTGGGAAGTGATACTGAGCAACGAAATATAAGCCAATATTTTGTGGGAAGTTCATTCATTACGGTCACTAAAAAACTAAGGAAAACATCTGGCACCGGAGGAGCAAATTACACAGGATTTGCACATCAACTAGCTCGCTATTATTATTATTTTTTTAAAGCATCTAAAGTGGTTCCAATGTGACAACAAATTGAGATTAAAGAGCCACCCTATACATAATTTAACAAAAATCAAAATTTACATTTCACAAATATGCAACCATCTACTCAGCTGCTGCCACTTTTACGTATGCACATCCTTTTAGTGTAATATGCTCAGGTACTAAAGAGAAGAGACAGAAAACGTTAGTGGAATGGAAACTAATCAAGGAGACAACCCACCTAGAATTAAGAAGAACTTTCTTGACCGCTGGAACGACTTGCCTTCAGAAGCTGTGGGTGCTTCAACACTGGAGATTTTTAAGAAGAAACTGTACAGTCATTTGTCCAGAATGGTATAGCACGGGGTTGGTCTAGAAGACCTCCAAGGTCCCTTCCAACTCTGCTATTCTGTTAGTCTGTTCTGTTATTTCTTATCAACAACAGAATACAGAAAGCAGCCACAGACAATGGTTCCATGTAGGGCTGTTCCCCTCCAGACTGTATTTTGGCAGGATCATTTTTCACTTCCCAGTCTCAGCAAATTTATTTCTTGCTTTTTCTCTAGGCGTGAAGCCACCATCTAAAATCATGGGGTGTCAGCAGGGGCACAGACACACCCAAATGAGCACAATTAACTTTTGCAGTGGGTGTTCCGGAACCCACTTGATTAGAGGTTCATTACTGAAATGCAGCTTCATGTGAAGGCAAGTTGGAAATCCTTGCATGAGTGGATGAGAAAAACTCGGGGCAAAGTCAGGATGGCAATAAAAGTCACAGCAGGATAGAACAATAGATTTGACACTGTTGTTTTTTTCTTTTTTTTTTTTTTTTAAAAAGCCATTTTTTATTGGCGGAGGGTTTGTTTTTAGCCTTTTTAACCACCTGACTCTCCAAAATGGAGTTAAATCAAACTCCTAGCCAAAGAAAGGATTCTGTGAAAGTGTGGGGACCGATCAGGGATATTATTCTTGAGAGCTTTTGTAGTTCAACGCTTTCTCTTTTTTCAAAGCTGGCTTTGATCAGCAAAACTGGCTGTCATCATAAAACGGGTTTATTTCTAAGTTGCCACGAGACTGTTGGTTGTAGTGCAAAAGAACAACTTTCTTTTCCTCCTTAGAAATATTTAAAAACTGGGATTTGGGCACCAAATGCTCTTTTCTGGAAACGAAGTGCTGTGATCTCGTTGCCTTGATCAAAAAGCCCATGTTTTATGTGAAAACAAATCTATCAATAAACCTGGCTCTTCCAGCTTAGCGTGAAATGAAGGATCATGCAAACTTTGGAGCTGATTAGCAGGGGCCATGGGCGCTTCTGTTCAGAAGCCGAGTGGCATCAAAGCTTGTTTTGCAGTGGCGTGTTCAGACAAACCCACCAAGGGGAATCGCTTTGCTCCTGAGTTCCTAGTCACACCTCCGAAAGAACCAGGAGGGGATTCTGAAATGGGACTTTCTCCTCTTTTATCTTCTTCCAAAATCCATATTCAGCCGTTCTGGTGTTGCTGGGCTGAGTCAATCACTCCCTTCAGCAGAAAAGTGTTGGTGCTGAGTGATACGCCAGGATAATAGAGACGCATGTGTCACTTCTCCTAAAAATCTACTACGTTTGAGTTCGATTCAGGAAAGGCTGCCAATTAGATGCTTCTGTTGAAATATGCTTTGAGAAGGCTAGGTTGGAGGGAGGGGAAGGAGGAGAGCTTGCAGAACACCCAGCTTTGACAAACGTTTAATACATGAGCAGAGAAGGGATTGTGCAGAAAGGGAGTCTCGTGGCTGTTGGGTCCTTGCGCAACATTCTGTTATTTTTCTGGGTCCCGTTTCCCCGGAAAAGAGGATGGGTCCACGGTTTGAGAGGGAGGGTCTGAGCTGCTGGGCCCAGATAACTCCCAGGCTTTAAAATTGCATGTGAGAGACAGCACAAAATAAGAAAAATAGCATGAAAATAAAGATAAATGAGACCAGCATCCATTTTTGAATAAATAAGGTAGGGGTGATAGTGTTGGGAAGGGCTGAGACGGGGGTCATGACCCACTTTGGAAAAACCAATAAGCCACATTTTTTGTACCCTCCCTTTTTTTACAATCCTGTAATCCCTTAATTCAGGGTAGAGTTGGGGCAACTGGGTGGAACTGAGCATTTGCTGGCTGGATGCCCTTCCTGACACTACGTGGAGTTTGCAGTCAAGGATGAAAATTAATTTTTTATTTGGTTTCATTTTCCTTTAAAATAAATCAATGATTATTCCATAGCCATGCCTGCAATATATTTCCTACTTTGCTGGATGGAATAGGACATTGACAGCCCCTTTTGAAGGTCTGTGGGACCAGGTTTAAGGTTTTAAAGAGCCTCTTGTGATCTTGGACTTAGGTGGGCATCTCTTAGTGGGCTCCTCTTCATTTCTGTTTAAATCTTTTTGAGGCTTCTGAGATCAAAAGGGGCTCCTGGGCTCCCAACTCTCCACCCTGGTTCTGCTTCCTTCCGTCTTGTCTTGTCTGAGTTTTCATCCTGATACTGAAGACATCACTGTCTCTAGCCAAGTCAAGTTGCCTTTTTTCAGTTCCTATGGCAACCAGAATGGATGTGATCTCCATCAAAGCTGCCACGGGCTCTCACTGGCTTTGAAAGGCAAGCAAGCAACATGAAGAGAAAACTGGAACACTCTGTGGAACAAGAGAGCCAGGGAGGGGGGACTCACACAAAACAAGATGGTGCCCAGAGCAGATGAACGAATCCCTACCTTTTTTGTGTGCATGGGTGATGCAGCTGCCTTTCCTCCTCCTCCTCCTCCTCCTCCTCCTCCTCCTCCTCCTCCTCCTCCTCCTTCTCTCCATTCATTCAGCAACTATTCAAAGTTATGGCAGCACTGGAAAAAGTGACTTATGACCTTGCACATATGACCATCACAGTGTTCCTGAGGTCACATGATCAAACTTCAGGTCTTTTGCGACTGGCATGGATTTATGATGCTTGCCATGACCTGGGATCACCTGAACACTGTTAGTAGCATTCCCAGCTGTGTTCCAACAAGGAAGATGGATTTGCTTAATGACCATGTGATTCGCTTAGAAACCATGTGCTGATTTGCTTAATGATCATGCCCAAAAAAGGTCATAAAAGGAGGCAAGATTCATTTAATAACTGCCCCACTTAGCGACTGGTCTCAGCTGTATGTCAGGACTACCTGTATGCATATCCAACATAGAAACATTTCCTTTGTGACGACTAATTTTTGTCTTGTATCTCTTCAGCCACGAAATGCCACCTCGCAGCGACTTCGTTTAATCTGAGTTGGGAACAGTCACTTTGGCTTTGCTTTAACAGCATCTGTTTCCATTCAAGACCCTCCAGGGGAAGCAAAGGAGGCCTCGAGCAGAGAATGTCTGGAATGCATGCCGATCAGCGATCAGCGCACAAGTGAAAGTGAGAAGGATCTCAGTCTGTCCCGCATCCCTCCTGAACGTTCTAGCGAAGGATTTGGGGAGAAATCTTGCAGTCATCTTGGCTGCAAGACTCAGTTTGATTTCCGAGGAGGAGGAGGAGGAGGAGGAGGAGGAAGGAAAAGGGAAGAAATGGCACCACCCCCTTCAGGTTGCTTGGCTTGTCTGCATCAGTGTTCCTCAGTCTCAACCTGAAGTTCAACCTTAGATGGGTGGACTTCAACTCCCAGAATTCCCCCAGCCAGCAATGCCACCCATCTTAAACACCTCAATTCTGGGAGCTGACGTCCACCCATCCTAATATTGTTGAGGTTGAGAAACACTGGTCTATAGAGGGATTATTAATGTAGCTTGTCACGTACTGTGAGTAAATCTGAGCAGCCATCTTCGCATTGATTTTGCAAATTAATAGATTTGGTTTCCTAGAGAGACCTTCAAGTCCTCTTCCCAGCAGATTTCTGAAATGGAGAGACACAAAGAACAGGAGGGAAGAAATGAGATGAAATCTACAAACGCATCTCCTGGTTTGCCTCTGAAACTTGCACTTGAGAAATGTTTGTTCCCTCGAGAATGTGAATTGTGATGTCATTGCATAACAACATCTCCTTGGCACCATCTCCAGCAGAGCAGAGAGAGAGGCAGGATTCGCACAAGCATTGAACTCTGTTCGAAATGACTGAATGGATAATAGCATCATCTACTGTTGCAGGTTTATGATCTTCAGTGCAACAAGCTGGCCAAACAACACGCCTCGGGCATCCATTTTTTGTCCTGGGAACAGGGCAAGCACATCACAACACAACAAGCAAGCAGCCCCTGCAACCATCTGGGCCAGTGCAAGGGAGGAGGGGGGAAGGAGGAGGAGGAGGAAGAGGAGAAGCAGCAGCACCAGAAGGAAAAGGAGATTATTCTTGCAGGATTATATTTGCACGTACAAGCGTGCACACATTGCAATTGGGAAATCACTCTAGGGGGCCCTTGTGCATCCTGCTTTTTAACATGGTGCTCTTAATGAGAAAGTAATGCCAGCAAACAAACCCATTGGCAGATTGGATACAGTTCAATGTAGGAAAATTGGACGCGTCTCTAGTTCTCCCCTGCAGAAATATCCATTTGACTAGGGGTGGGATTTATAATAGGAGCTGGAGGGGGGAGTGAGTGAGTGAAATAAGAGCAAAACAACCTTAAGGGAAGCCAAAAGGGACCCGCTCTAAGCTGGATCCCTAGCAGCAATTGTCTTTGTGTCAGGCTGCTCGTCTCCTGACTCCCAAGGATGGCACCTGGTGGCTGTTTGCATCTGATTCACGATGAAGGTTCAGTAAAGGAGATGTGGGCCTTGAGGCAGACTGCCCTTTGGGAATCACAGAATCACAGAGTTGGAAGGGACCTTGGAGGTCTTCTAGCTGAACCTCCTGCTCAAGCAGGAAACCCTACACTTTCCTTGAGGGCTAGAAGTGGGCCAGTTCAACAGCCGTTATGATCACCATCATCAAATCTGGAAGATTTCATGGGAAATAAAAGGCGGGATTGAAGAGACCCATCCCAAAAAAGGGGAGGGTGGGAATTTCATCAAGATGATCTGTAATGGAAGGGGGGGTGCCCCTCCCGGGCAGAAAGCAGCAGTGGAACAAACGGGGGTGGGGGTGTTGACTTGTAAGCCTCCGGTGAAAAGACAGTTAAATCAGATGGTTTGTAACATCCCAGCATTGGGGGAGAGAGACAGAAAAAAATTGTGATTCATGCTAAATCTCCAAGATTTGCAACGTCTAAGTAAAAGCAAATCCTCACTGGATCAAATACAGGCATTTTGTTTCCAGCATGGCCACCCAGGTGCCCTGGGAAATCCTCAGTTTGGATGTCAGTACAATAACTTTCTCACCATTCTGAGTAGCTGATCATCTCCGAGGTCTGTAATACCTCAGATATAGACATCCTGGCTAGTAGTCTTGGCAGTCCCCTAAACCTGTTCCAAACCCTCTTTTTAAAGTTTGTGTGGAATGTGCAGCGGTCCTCTTGAAGTCTGTTGAGAGTGCAACGAAAGGTTTGGCCCGAAGAATCCCACTTCCTTTTTTCTCATTTTTTTAAGGACTCATTTCACAATCTTCTTCCTCTTCCCTCTATGGACCATGAGGTCCAGCTTCTTTTTTTCTTGTGGGTCTTCAACCCTCCATCCTGGCCACGGCAAGGATTATCTTACCTGCAATCACAGCACTGTGAGGTCCTTGGTGCTCTCTGAACTTGGTTGTATTCTTGCAGATATTTCATTACCCAACTAGGTAGCATCATCAGTGCACTATTGGATAATGAAATGTCTGCAAGAAAACACCCAAGCTCAGAGAGCACCAAGGACTCCACAGTTCAACCCTGAACTACTAATATTCCATTGGTGATCACAGTATTGCCTAGTGGTTAGAGGGTATGACCAATAAGGGGTCCCAGATTCTGCAGCTCATTGCTATCGCTCAGCTTGATCTACTTCAGAGGACTGTTGCAATAATAAATCAAGTGGTATAGGATGGGGAGTAACTATGCTTGAGGATGGGACAGTAAGATATATGGAAAAGAAAATCTGTTTATACAGTCTTCCCATCCCCTCTTTCGTTTGCAAACTCAATGTTTGCAATTCTGAGTTTTCATATGTGAAATTATAAATTGCCCTCAGGAGGGAAAAAGTGATCCTTCTGATCTTCTGAAACTCACCACAGATGTGTTTTCAACTTAGTTAAATGCCTGAAATTATTGTGTCTGTGACAAACCCTCCTCTTTCTTTCATTTGTTGACAAATGGTGTGTTGACCCCCTTTTTGCATTCCACAGGACTTGAAGATGGTGCCAGCAATTTCCAAGGAAACCAAGCCACAGAGCAACCAATTCTGGGCTTCACTGCAGGAGAAACATCCCCCCCCCTCCACATTTTGGTTTGTTGTCTTGCAAGTTGTAGGCACCTAAGACTTGGCACCATGCCTTTCACTAGGAAACTTTTTGGACCCAGGAAAATAGAAAGATCTGACACATTTGACAGGTTGGAAAATCCATTGCACACTTTATCTCACACTCTTTAAGGGGTGAAATGTGTGTGTGTATGTGTGTTCTTGACAGCAGCTGCAGTTGGGGTGAAACAAACTCTCCCTTTGCACCTTCCCTGAGATTAAATGGAAGGCCTGAAGTGGCTTCCGCTCATACGTTCCAAGAGGATTAGGAGATCCTGAATAACAGAATAATGTAGTTGGAAGGGACCTTTGAGGTCTTCTAGTTCAACCCCCTGCTCAAGCAGGAAACCCTCTATCATTTCAGAGGAATGGTTGTTTAATCTCTTCTTAAAAGCCTCCAGTGTTGGAGCATTCACAGCTTCTGGAGGCAAGCTGTTCCACAGGTTAATTGTTCTAACTATGAAGAAATTCCTCCTTAGTTTTAGGTTGCTTCTGCCCTTGACTAGTTTCCATCTGTTGCTTCTTGTCCTGTCTCCTGGTGCTTTGGAGAAGAGGTCTACTCTCTCTTCTTCATGACAGCCCCTCAGATATTGGAAGATTGCTATCAGGTCACTTTTCATTAAACTAGAAGGATTCCTGGTGCCCAGACTTTTGCACAGCTCAGTTAGAGATGATGGGAAGTTTTAACTTCTTGGGGGGAAACCTGGGACCAGGGGCATTCCTGAAATTTGCTATCTCTCTGCTCCCATCCTGGGGAATTTTGGCTGGCCCTCCCTCTCTGATCCTGGAATCCAACTGTGGTCCAGTGCAGGCAGAGCTGCAGCCCACTTTGAGGAGTGTGGAAAGCAATGGTAGCTTGTTGCCATGACAAATGGGAAGATCAGAGAATTTTCAGTGTACATTTCTTGTTTAAAACAACTCGGCTTCCCTTTTACTGTCTTTTTCTGAAACATCCCTTGGGATTTATCGCAAAGCAATTGGAGAAAGATTCACAATACACACGGAGAAATTCAGGGCACATCAGAGAAGGCGGACACTACCATTTTCTTTTATTTCAGAAGAGAAGATGATTTTTTCCAGCACATATAGGCCTCTCTCTCCATGCAACCCCTCCAGAGAACTGGGCTGGAATACACACAGGTGTGTGGGTGTAAAAAGAGACAAGATGGCGGCTGCAAGTGTGATCAAAACTGTGTCCCTCTTCTGCGTCTATTGGGACATTTGTAAAAGAGGAGCTAGTTTCTAACTGTACAGTCACACCCTTCATCTAGACTTGTCTTGACCCCTTCAGGAGATGCCGTGAATTGGGTCTTGTGAAGTGAGGAACCCCAAGAGAAGTTGGAGCTGGGGGAGAACTGAGGTCCTTTAGCACATTGGAGATGGAGCTTACAATTCAAAAATTCAAGCTTCCACCAATGATGCGGCTGTTTGTCAGGGATGTGACGAAGACGACAGAAAGGGCTTCATAACGATTGCACAATTAGAAAACAGAGTCGATAGAAAAGGTCTGGCTATGTTCTCCACTCCTGAGGTTTTCCTGACCTTTGGGGGAGATGGTTCTGCTTGTGTGTCAGGTCCTGGTAGACTTGGGGGCACCTGCATGAGTCATAATTGTGTGGTAAGAACATGGTAGCTGAATGAGTTGATGCAATTCAACTGTCAGATACATATGTTGAATATTTCTTTTCTTAAAGCCATTGTTATCTCTAACATTGCTATTTTTTTCCTAGCAGCCATCAGCATGCAACAATTTAATCAATTAATCAGAATAGAGCTGGAAGGAACCTCGGAGGTAATAATAATAATAATAATAATAATAATAATAATAATAATAATAATAATAATAATAATAATAATAATAACAACAACAACAACAACAACAACAACAACAACAACAACAACGATGATGATGATGTTGGAAGGGACCTTGGAGGTCATCTAGTCCAACCCCCTGCTCAGGCAGGAAACCCTTATACCATTTCAGACAAATGGCTGTCCAGCCTCTTCTTAAAGACTTCCAGTGTTGGAGCATTCACCACTTCTGGAGGCAGGTTGTTCCACTGGTTAATTGTTCTAACAGTCAGGAAGTTTCTCCTTAATTCCAGGTTGCTTCTCTCCTTGATTAGTTTCCATCCGTTGCTTCTTGTCTTGCTTTCTGGTGCTTTGGAAAATAAGTTTAATACTAATTAATTAAAGTTTAAAATAATTAAATCTTCCTGTAGATGATTTCTTACTGACTCCTGGTTGAGTTGACTATCGTGTTTATGAATTTATGAATCCATATTATGGATTTCACGGGGAAATGACCGTCTTAAAACCCTACATACTTAGAGGTACAGATACAACAATTCCATTTAAGATATTTAGAAATGTTCAGGAGGATTTTTAAATGGAATATAATACATATATCAACAGCGGTGTATCAGAACAGTTGGAGAAAAAACCCGAAAGGGCTAGAACTGGATAGAAAAAGAGCGTCTCCACGGATCACTGTCTGAAAGAAGTGGAGCTGAACTGGTTATTTAAAATAGGACATGCACAATTAAACACAAAGTTTGAAGGCTGTTATTTTTTCTTTTTCTTCTCCTTTTAGCTTGAGAAATTCATTTTTAAATATCACCCCCCTCATCACAAGTTGGCCTCCAGCTCAGGGGATGAAACCAAGTGAGGCCTTTACTCAATTTTAAAAATGGTTAATTAGTTTTCAGGCAAATGAAGGGGGAGTCTAGGATTAAGCTTTTGCTATTATTAAGAGCTCGGCTATCTGTCACGGAGGAGATGTCAGCAGATAAATGGCCTGAAACCGTTTTGAAAGCTGGGAGAAACTTAGGAGTTGGGCAAGGAAAAAGGATGAAAACAAAAAGGAAGATTAACTGGATGAATCCTTCTGTTCCAGATTGTATAAACACAGTTCAGGTCCGTTTTGTTATATTTTGTTATATTCCAGCTGGTTATTCCTCTTCAGTGGGCGAGGCAACATAATTTAAGCATTCTTGCAACAGTTCTGTGAATTGGGTTAGAGCGCAGTATCGCAATCCTGGCAGCTTTAAGACGTGTGGAATTCAACTCCCAGAATTCCCCAGCTAAGGAATTCTGGGAGTTGAAGTCCACACATTTTAAAGGTGCCAAGGTTGAGAAAGGCTGGATTAGAGAGCTGGGAATTCTTAACAGGAGCTTAGATCATATCAAAAGTTCAAAAATCTGGAGACCACGAGATGACAAGGTTTTTTTTGTTTTTTAAAAATTGTGGTTAAAAAAAATTATCTATACTGATATCTGAGTAAACTATGAAATCTGATCCTGAGTGGGATATTGCATATGGGGAACATTAAGAGGAAGATGGGGGAACTGTTTTCCTCTCCAAAGGATTTTGGAAGGATCAGAACTTGTATCCAAAGCCACCATACGTCTGGAATGTGTTCGATCCAGAAATCAAGGAGAGAAGCAACCTAGAACTAAGGAGAAATTTCCTGACAGTTAGAACAATTTATCAGTGGAACAACCTGCCTCCAGAAGCTGGGAATGCTCCAAACACTGGAGATTGGACAGCCATTTGTCTGAAATGGTACAGGGTCTTCTGCTTGAGCAAGGGGTTAGATACGCTCTTCTAAGTCTGTTATTCTGTTCAAACAACTGATTACAATTGGATTGAAAGGTCCATCTGGGATGAATGTTCCAGGAGTGTAAGGCTAAGTAAGTGTGCAATACCTCGATGTACCTCTAGATCAGGGGTCTTCAAACTTGGCCCTTTTATGACTTGTGAACTTCAGCTCCCAGAATTCCTCAGCCAGGCACACTGCCTGAGGACTTCTGGGAGTTGAAGTCCACAATTCATAAAAGCACCAAGTTTGAAGACCCCTGATCTAGATTATCTCTAAAAGGACCAAATCTCCTTTCCGACACAGAACTCAGAAGCTGAATTTGCCGTTGAATTCAAATGAAATAATAGAGATAGCAATGGCTGAGGGCAGCTAATGATCTACCTCCATCCTGAAAAAAATGAAGTACAATAGGTATCTATGATGAAGCAGATGTTGCCCTTTGTCTCTTTGCCTTTCCAAGAGAGCTCTCTCCTTTCTTTAGCAACATGCTCAAAGGAAGCATGTGTGAACACCTGCTGGGATGCAGTGGAGATGAAGCAATTTTGAAAGGCAGGGATTCTCTGGAGGTGACTGGAATCCTGCTGGGTTCTCTCCAGATGTAGCACTTCCTTGAAAGCAAATGGGCCATGAGGACCTGCTCGGCTGCATTTGTGTGTGGTGTTAATCCACCTAGAAACACAATCTCTGCTATCCCTCAAACAGTTTGGTTGGTAGGAGGTTGGAGAGCTTTGCATGGCTGTTTAAAGGCAAACTGGGCTCCGAGCTCTCTTTTGGATGAAAAAAATGCTCTGTAACTTGCAGAAATGTAAGGAGTCTGATGCCACCTTTTTGCAAAAAGGAAGGTGAGCAGAAGAGAAGGAAAAATGGTTGCGATGGAAGAACAAGATATGGAGTCCTTGGCGCTCTCTGAGCTTGGTTGTTGACTTGCAGATGTTTCATTACCGAACTAAGCAACATCATCAGTACTAGTAACAGTGATAGCAATAGCAATAGCACTTAGACTTATATACCGCTTCACTGTGCTCTACAGCCCGCTCTAAGAGGTTTACTGAGTCAGCCTGTTGCCCCCAACAATCTGGGTCCTCATTTTACCGACTTCTAAAGGATGGAAGGTTGAATCAACCTTGAGCCGGTGAGAATCAAACTGCTGAACTGCCAGCAGCTGGCATTCAGCAGAAATAGCCTGCAATACTGCACTCTAACCACTGCACCACCACGGCTCATTTGTGATGTTGCCTCATTGGGTCATGAAAGCTACAAGTCATCAACCAAGCTCAGAGATCACCAGAGATCCACTGAGAAGACCTTCTGAGAAAGACTTTGAAGGGAAGCTCAAACTTCAAAGTGGAGTTAAGAATTCTACTGATGAAATGCTGTTCCAGATTGTTCTTGGTAGTGTCAACTTGCTAAAAAATTAGATTGGGAATGGCTTTTTAAAAACAGTGGCCCTTTTTTCACAATAACGATTCAGTGGGAACTCAATTGCCCGTGGATTTCTTAATGTATCAGAGGGTCCAAAGAAGACATCTGTCCCAAAGCACACAAAACCCACATATCCTTATTTAAACACCGCTGTTTTGAAACTGTCAGTTTCTGGACAGATTTTTCTTTTATATAAGAGTGAAGTAATACAAAGCAATCTGTTCCAGAAATCAATTAATTGCTAATCACAGTGTGTGGGTTTTTTTTAAATAATAAAAAGAGGTTATTTCAATCAGTTTCCTGTAATTTTGGGAGCTATTAGCTGACCTGGCCATGATATAATTATATATACAACATATTAACAGCTTGGCATATAAATCTGCGGTGCCTTAATGAGCTGCAAATCTTGATCACGGTGTTGAAAGCAAGTTCAGAATGATTGCTGCAATGTCTTTGCTAATTGATTAATGAGGAATAAACCTCCGAGAGCTGAATTATATCCTAATAAAAACAACTAAGAGGTCTTGCGAGGCCTTGGCGAGGCCTGCAGTGGAACTGTGGAACAGGATAGCGGCGGCATTTACAAGAATTTCAGCTGAATTGTTGAAATAGGTAGCTATGACGGAGGGATAGGCCCATGGTGATAGGGCACATGTGACGTTGGAGCATGCATTGGGGGCAATCTCCCGGAACAGCTGCCCTTGGAGAAAGGGTTTACTTATTCCTAATTTACCCCTGAGAAGACGATCAATCATGGAGACTCATTTTCCAGGCATCAAACTGGTGAGTTTTCTTCCTGCCATCTATCTCCAGATCCCCAGAAAGCTTTCCATCATCTCGGCTCAGAGGTTTCCTTGAACAAATTCCTGCACTTCATTTAAGATATACAGCTTGCATCTGAGCACAAGGCTTCTGATAGTGAGGGTGGCTTGTTGGAGATATATATCATGTGGCTTTGGCACCTCAGCTGGCAGCCTTGGTGATACCGCTACTACTAGTGGTAGTGCAAAAGACTTATTGTCAAATGTGGGGAAATCTGGAGTCCGGGCAGTTCAAATGAATCTACAGGTTTATTGCCAGCTGAAGCTCTCTACAAGAATCTGCTAGTCAAAGCAAATAGGTGGTAGATAAAAGTCAATGGCACTGAAGTCAGGCTGGACTTAATTCTCTAGTGGGTACGAAGGGACTCAAGGCCGATGACACATTTGCCTCCCCCCCTTTTAAGCCTTACATGGTACATGGCCAGATTATGTGAGTGTGTTTGCAACTCCCACAAGGTTAGATAGGGTGGATGGATTCTAGGTTCCCCCCCCATAAATGCCGTCATCTGATGGAACCTGGAGACTCATCTTCTCTGTAGCCACCCCCGACCCTTTGGAAGACCCTCTTGCCTGAAGGCCATGAGGACCTGGCTCTTCCCCCAGGGATTGGGCGTGGATGCCGGTTGAACTAGGAGGCTGGCAATCTGGTTTGTCTGGGACCTGGCTGGGAGAGATGTGTTGTTTTTATTCTTGTTTTTCTAGGTTGTTGCAAGCCTCCCAGGATCGCTATATGAGATAGATGACTATGTAAGTTCTTCAAATAACATAAACCTGAGAATAATTCTGCAGTGATGCTCTCCATTTTGTATTTTCTTTGCCAGGGAGAGTGCAGAGCACCTGCGCTGATTTTCATGCCCCAGGAAAGCTCAGGAAGTGCTTAGCAGAAGCAGATCTTGTCTGGAAAATGGGTGGAAAACTCATTTCCTTTAACGCTGAGGGACACAACAAAACCTCAAGAGGAAATTACTCTCCAGGCCATGGAGGAATAGTTACTTCTTTGGTCAGCTGGAGGATAAAATGCCATTATTTAAGACAGATCATTACATGCTTTCGCTGGCTGAAATGTTCTCCAGCTTTTCCACTGACAACAGCTCCAGAGGGCTTTAAGCTCTGAATGTTTCCAATAAAAATGCCTTTTGTTAGAGAAGAGGAAAGACAGTTTAAGGCTGGGCTACATGGGAGTTATTACGAAGACTCCATGTAGTCAGTTAGATCCAAATATGTTGCTTTCGTCTTTGGTCCACGGTAGAATTCTCTGGACAAAATGTTACCTGCCGATTTTGCTGATCAGTGGCAGAGAAAGTTTTCGCCCTCACCTCTTCTCTGGATATTTTTCACTAGAGATGCCAGGGGGAGAATCTGGCATGCAAAGTGGTTGTGCTGTTGCTTGTTTCTTGATTGTTGTGGCATTTTGTTAGGGAGGATCCAGGAAGGGGGGGGGAAGCATCCTCTCCTGAATAGGAGTGAGTGAAATTCAGAGAATTTTGGGGCGCAGCTGAAGTTTTTCCTCCTGTTTTCTTCCCTTGACTGGGAACATCAGGGGTGGGGTGGTGGCTCTTCAAAACAGTTCCAGTTTCTCATGCGGCCCATTGGGAAAATCAATTGCCCACCCTTGTGAAGGGGGTCTAGTAAAATTATTTCTGGGGGCATAGTGTCCTTAGGGAAGGAGGGACAAACCTGGGAGAAGATCTGCCCTTGAAGACAAAGCTTGCCAATCAAAAGAGATGACCAGAGGCGCATCAACTAACCTTGGGAACTGGATGGAAAGCCTCCAATTAGGGAAACCCCAAGCTGTGTCCAAAGGAGATGACATTCACTGTGGGTTTGTGGCAATCTCCCCGAGGTGAAAGCATGGCAGCTGGTTAGTGTTGTGGGAACAATTCAGCTGCAGAAGGTATATCTGTAAGCCCTGGTTCTTCTGGCAGTGACTTTCCTCTCGTGCCTCCTTCTTTGCCGCTCAGTAGACTCTGCTCCTCGTTGGATGAGTTTTGAACATGTCCTTTTCTTAAGGATGGTTTTCATTGTTAATTGGCTAGATACTTTCTTGACTGGGAAATGGGCAGCTCTACAAATGGGAATAATAAATAAATAAATAAATAAATAAATACAACTATATGGATAGTTAGAAGCTACTTTTTAAGGAATTAATGGAACCGTACACAGTCTTATTCTCTGAGTTGCCTCTCCACCAGTGAGAAGCCGACAGATTTCACTGAATTTTCTCCTCACTACAAAGATGACTAGACTTCACAATCTGACACAGGTAGTCCTCAACTTACAACGGTCCATTTAGTGACCGTTCAAAGTTACAGCGGCGCTGAAAAAAAAAAGTGACTTGGGACCGTTTTTCATGCTTATGACCATTGCAGCATTCCCCTGTCATCACAGGATCAAAAATCAGATATTTGGCAACTGGCTCATATTTATGATGGTCGCAGTGTCCCGGGATCATGTGATCCCCTTTTATGTCAATAGGGAAGCCAGATTCACTAAATGACTTTTGTTACTAATTTAACAACTCAGTGATTCACTTAACGACTGCAGTAAGAAAGTTGTAAAATGGAGCGAAACAACTGTCTTGCTTAGCCACAGGAATTTTGGGCTCAGCCGTGGTCATAAGTTCAGGATTGCCTATACCTAAGGTTTTTCTAAGATTGCAGAAGTATCTTTTTTTTTTTTTTGAATGGCCCAGACCCAAATTTTAGCAACCTACTCACGTTCTTTAACTTTTCTTTTTGGGCAAAGAGCTAGAAAAAATATATCTGGCAACATTTGCTTCTCTGCTCTTTACATCCTCAGTTTTTCCTTAAATGGAGAACTTGGAGGAAAAGCATCTTTTTTCCCCTCCAGGCATTCTGCCTGCGATGGTGTTCAGAATCATTAAGAAAAATTCAGACGTTTTACCTCAGTATGGTCCACTGAATTCCTGGAATGGATAAACCCTCTTAACTGGCACTTTTTTTTTTTGAGTTTTGGTGGCCTGCAGCTGATACCTGAATGAAATAATATTGATAAATTACATAGCCAACTTTTATAATTTTATTCCGCTTGGTCTGCCAACTGAATTCAAATTGTACTAACTCAGCCTGGTTTGCTTTACAATTAATTTTAAATTCAGTTAATTTAATGGCATCCTTCCTTCCTTTCCAAGAACCTTATCTGTTTTCTTGGCCTCATCCCAACAGCAAGAAATCCAAATGAAATTGAAGGTAGGCACCTCATTAAGTTGATATATATAAATGATATATATTTCATTTTTGGTTCTCCAGTCCTGCTACCCTCAACTGTTTGACTCCTAAACTGTCTCTCCAGGAGGGTCTGAATGAATGGCGATAGAGCCATCTTCATTTCTGAAACTGTGGGTCTCATCTAGAGGAATCTCTAAAGAAAAGGGAGGGGATAGGGAGAATTTTGGGAAGGGGGGGCTCTCTGACCACAGCCTCTCAACATGTCTTTAATTCTTTGAATTTGAGAGAACAAGTTCTCAGTCCCCCGCCCCTAATTCCGATGGGAAAATCTGGCCAAGAAGAACTGAATTTATAGAGATCTGTGGCGATTACAGTATATTCTGCTGCACACGTCCAGTGAATAGGTGAATGTGTGATCCTAGGATGCATGGAACTGAGATGATTTGCACCTGGGGACATGGATGGATTGTTCCCCTTGTTTTTATGGGATGAAAAAAGCCCAAGAGGTTCACGTCCCTTGTGATGCTTCATTGATACCTGCAATGGAGGTCACTCCTTGTCCTGACGTAGAGCTTATTAAGGAACAAGAGTACGACAGCAGAACACAAATCTCTGATACCCCAAGAGAGAAAGGAAGCCTGTTTTGTAAGATGGTGGTTCCACTTTTAATCCCTACAAGGGTTGGGAAATATTTCCATTGGAAGCCTCCAAGATGGACAACCAGTAAATCAACACCGAATTAGATGGGCTGATAATCTTATTCAGTCAGAGGCACTCTGTTCCTAATCTGATCAGGGTCCTGGGAGGTTGTGCCAGCTCAAATACGTTTTAAATATGAACGAAGAGCTAAAACATCATCTGTCCCAACAGCTGCCTGGAAAGAATTATTTGACTGCTCTTGTTAATACCTTCCCACACTCGCCTAAGGAAGAAAACAACACTCTGCTCTCTGAGGATTTAGGCACTGTAAACATGAGGTGAGCATTGTTCCTTCTGAAGTTTATGTGAAATTCAGACATCAAAACCACGGTATATTCTCACCGAACCCGCATCTTCACATTTCTCCTTTTATTGACAGCCGCGAGACCTTCTCTTTTGTGGTGTGCTTCAGGAAAGGTTGTGTGGCCCACAACTTTGGAAGTGCCAGAGGCTTGGTGAATAGAGCAACAGCTGTTGAACTTCGGGGCTGAAGCTTTTGTGTCTCCGGGTCTGTTTTTTCAGTTGGCATTAAAACACGGTGTAAAATACCATTCCTGTTTTGGGGCCTGTTTCATAAATATTGCTTATTGCTTCATTTGGCAGGACCAATCCTGACCTGAGGACCTGCAGAATTGATGAAGAACGGCTGCCAGGGAGTGAAAAGGAGGAGGAAATGTCATCTGTAGCTGGGCTAAGAGGTGGCATTTTGGAAACTAAGTCAACGGTTAACTCTTTAGTTGGTCCATCTGCATTGGAGTATTCTTGACACCCAAAGAAAAGCAGGTTGCAAGGATCCTTCAAGCAGAACCATTGGAGATTCTAGTGCAGGAGATAAACAAAGCTACCTTATTCTGAACCAGATCATTGGCCTTTCCTAGGACTGGCCCCACCACTCAGTGCTATGAAGCAGCTGCTTTGAGGAACTAACCAAGATGGATGACAAACTGGAACCAAACTTCCAGTTACTGCTCTTCTGAGCTGCCAACATGAGATCCTTTCATCTCAGGTTCTAGCTCTTTGAAGTGGCTTGCCATTCCCCTTGGCTACCTTGTGGGCCTTCACTCCAAAAGAGACCTTAGATTAATGCCCTCTGACGTCTCCAATGTCTTTGTCGTCAGTTTCCCAACAGTTTTAAGCTTATTATGAGAAGAAAAACTTCTGTCTAGAAAGTATCCACTTTCAATGCACCATGCGTAATTTGTACCTTTTCATTACGGTCATTGTATAGGGTTTCCTGCCTGAGCAGGGGGTTGGACTAGAAGACCTCTAAGGTCCCTTCCAACATCATTGTTATTGTTATTATCTTTTGTCTGCCTTTCCTTAAACTATATAGATCTGCAAGTACAGAAGTCCTCAACTCACAACCACAACGGGCATCAGAATTTTCATTGCTAAGCAGATTGTTAAGTGAGTCACGCTTGGTTTTACAAGCTTTGTTTGCCATGGTTGTTAAGCAAAGCAATGCAGTGAATCATGCAGTCATTAAGCGGATCTGGCTTCCCCAAATGACTTTGCTTGTCTGAAGCTGAACGGGGAGGTTGCAAATAGTGAACCCATGGCCCCAGAATGCTGCAACTCTCACAAATACCTGAATTTTGATCATGTGACCGTGGGGATCCTGCAACGGTTCGTAAGCCTGAGGATTGGTTGTAAGTCACTTTTTCCAGTCCTGTTGTGTTTATTTATTCACTTAGATTGCAGTACCTTTTTGATTTGCATTATGTGGATGGTTGTCTGAGACTTCTTTGTGCTAAGTCCTTAGGAGGACTGTTTTCCTCAGGCCTTCTCCTGGTGATGTGTTTTAAGCCAGGCGATATAAGGATTGTAGAAGAATTAGCCAAATCTTACTCCCACGTGTAAGATTCCTACACTCTTTGTGGAGGCTTCTCCCTTGGCCCCTAGTGCCACTGAAATGTTGAACAGTTGCTAAACAAATATTGTAAGTTGAGGACTGCCTGTACGGTCCATTTCTCTCTTCAAATAATGCTTTCGCTATCTCTTTCTGACCCTTGTCCGTTTTTAGGAGATGGGAAGGCATAGAAGGTGGGAAGGCTCTGTCAAGGCATCACAGCCCGGCTGAGGCTGCAGGAGCAAGGGAAAGTCCAGCCACATTTCTGCCTTGCTTGGATGGCCCTCTGGTCTTTCTGGTGGCTGGCAACAGTTGAGTGAGCAAAAGAGCCTTTGGCCAGCAGCCATGCTGCACGGCTCCCTTCCAGCTGATAAGTAAGAGTCAGAAAACCTGCGAGTACAATATAAACATTGACATTGGATGCTTTCCCAGAAAAGAAAGTTAGAACAGATGAAGTTGCAATTTTTTGATAAGACTCTTGGCTCTAGAATGGTGAGCCTGGATTTTACTTCAACCCTCATTTGACACGAGAAACCAAGACCTTCTCAAGGGTTGCCTGAGCTGCTCTTGATGTCAGGGAAGAACGAAGCAGTCTGACTCTCAGCTTGGGCTACTTTCATACAGTGGAGAGGCACAGCAGGAACTTAGATGGAGGCAAAGTGTCTTCGAAAAGAAGGGTGCTGATGCTCAAGAAGACAGCAACTTGAGGGACAAGTGGATATATGGATGGGGAGATGCTCAGGAGCCAGGTGTGATTTTGATGAATCAATAGAAGAAGGCCTCTAGGAAAACACCAGGTGAGCCTGAGGGAGGAGTCAAACACGTGTCATCAGTCTTGAGTCCCTTTGCTCCCACAAGAGATCTAAGTCAAGTCAACCTTGAATTCCTTTGACTCTTATCTGCCACCAATTTGCTTTGACCATTAGTAGTTCAGATTCTTTAAGAGAGCTTTAGCGTTCAATAGACCAATATATTCTTTTGAACTCCTGATTTTCTGCACTTGAGAAGGCCAAGATTCTAGAGCATGAATGAAGAGAGTTAGGTAGTGGTGGACCATCCACGTTTCCTGAAAATTTCCGTCAACAGCAGTTAACAAGACCAAATTGGCAGTGTAGAGTAGATTTATTTTTGCCTGAAATCATAAATAATTGTTGTCTATTTGGATGAAAAATGACCTTTCTATGAACTCTTGAGAGTCTTCTGCTTTGGGAGATGAAGTTGGTGGTTAGTCAGAAGAATGATAGTGAGGAGAACTCATTAGCTGAAACTCCAGCACGTTCTCGTCTTTCCAGGTCTTTTAGGATGTGGTCTCAGCCAATTGCAAAGCTGTTTCTTTCTTTCCCTTTTCTTTCATTTCAGCTGAAAATGAAAAAGATTAATTTAGAACAACATGGCACAGTATCTTTCAATAAAATATTTAAGATGTTTTGAAGGTACAAAGAAAGGATAGGAAAAGAATCCTTCAACTTTCATTTACATTGTGCTGATTTTACTATGATGGTTCCCAAGTTCTGTTGGAGGTCAATCCTCTCTTGAAGACCATTGGAATTGTTGGGAAGAAGAAGCTCTTGATGGCTGAATTCTTCTGCCTTTGGAAGCCATTGGATGTATCATATATATGAATATAACTTCCTTTCATGATTGCCTGATGAATGGATTTCTAATGCCTAATCCAATATAATTCATTTACTTCTTGGAGTGCAAGCCAAGTCTTGTCAGCCAATGATGACCTTGGCCCATAGCCCGGATTGTGAAGTTGCCATTATACATTTTTGAGCCTCCTTTGCTTCCCTAACAACAGCAACATTCACACCAACTAGAGTCGTCGGAGCAGAAAGGCAGGGAATGGATTGATTGTGATGATGATGAGGGGGAGGAGGAGGAAGAGGAGGAGAAAGGGACTACAAGGCCCCTCTAATTCAATCCACTACAATGTGCAGAAAAGCAATTAAATCATCTACAAGAGTTGGCTGTCCAATCTCTTCTTAAACACCTTCAGAGATGGAGAATACAAAACCTCCACCAGTAGGTCTTTAGGTAAATTATCCTACCTGGTGGCATTCCTTGTAAGGATTTTGATTCATCACTTATTATTTTTCTTTGTGTGCAGGAAAGAAAGGGAACCCCCACATACACACCGAACAGTGAGGACCTGCCTATTAGGCAATTATGAGACATACTCTGGGGATGGTTTGTTGAACAGAAACACACTGTTGAACTTGACACTGTCACTTAATAAACACGTTTCAGGACCCTCTTCAAAGGGGAGATCTGCAACTTGTACTTAGGAAGCTTACTTTCTAAGCCACCTCCTTCTGACATTAAACAGAGTTTAAGGCAGGTTAATTACAGCTTGTGAGTTCATCTGGCTTTTAACGTTTTCCAAGAGCAAAGTGTGAAGGTTTGGGTGTGTGTGTGCAGAGAGAGAAAGGTTTGGAGTGAGGGGAATTGGGGCTTCCCCTTGCATTTCTCCCACCAGTTTTCTTGTGTGCCTGCTTGAGGCAATTTGGGAGGGAAGAATGATCCCAAATCTCCAGACAATTATATAGAGATTGTGAATTCTAAGTATGGGTTTACTCAATGTTGCCAAGCCAAGTCTTAGTGGATGTAGGCCAATTAACACCAATAAATTAAGCCTTGCTTCAAGAGAGTTTTTAAAGCTATCCTTAGGAGGTCCAAGACTCATGGAGATGTCACTGATTAGGACAGGACTAAAGGCCACCAAAGATATTCAAGTTTCTTTTCAGAAGATTTTTACAGTAGGGAATATCAAAAATCCTGCCTTTTCAGTCTGGCTGGGAATTCTTAAAATTTCAATGTCCAGCGTCTATAGAGGCCACGAATGGCTGTGATAGATTGACTCTATGCTATCACATTAAAACCTAGTGAGAACCTGGCCAAATGCTTCCTTTACTTCCACAACATGCTTAGCTTTAGAACGGCTTTGCTCTTCCCATTTCTTTATTCCTAAAGTAAAAAGACTTAGCTTCGCACAAGATTTCCATCTCTTGTTCATTTTGGTTCCCCATTTTGGCATTTCCTATCCCCGTCCCAGCTCTGCCGTGTCTTTTTGGAGACTGGAATGTTAGATAGAGATAATCAAATGTCAGATTCTCTGACTACATTCTCAATCTATTTCTCACCTCTTCAAGCAAAGAGAAAGAACAAACTTGAAGTATTAGAGCTTTATCTGTAATGAGTTATTATCTGTGGAACGATGGCCGTGTCCTTTTGCCAAACCATCTTGGATCTAGATTTAATGAGGCCTCATTGTTTGGTGTGGAAGTTTAGCTGTGAATTCAGAAGAGTATGGAAGAGGCGTGTGGTCTTTTATGTGACAAAGCTACCTAGAATGCAGTTTGAGAGGAAACATGATAGCGCATTAAAAATATTTAAAAGAAAAGTACTTTGGCAGCAAAACAGGAATGCTTGTCTAATGCCAGAAGAATGTTCTCCCTTTCTCTCTCTCTCTCTCTCTCTCTCTTTCTCTCTGTCTCGTTGTCTCTCCAAGAAAAGTTCAGCAGTTCAGTTCAGTGCTAGCCAACCTGTGATGGCTTATCACACTCAAGCTAGGCCTCCATTCATGGCTTGTAATTATTTGCACTTACAAGGATTCATGTCATGTGGAGGAGGGATTCCATAAAGAGTAGGTATGTTGAGAGGCACAGGAAAGTCAATTGAGTGTAAGGGGCATGGGATGGATAAGAAGTAGGAATGGAAGAGGAGGAGGAGGAGGAGGAGGTATAACCAAGAAGGAAGAGGTGCTGAAGGAACATGGATTGAATCCAAACACCCAACAGGCGTGAAAGATGGACATCAAAGGGATTTTGTCACATGGAGAGAATGAATGAAGACTGGAGCAGCAAACAAATTTCTTTGGCTTATTACGCCTTATTCTTTTTCTGTGTCCTGTGCAACGTTGCTTACCCTGAAAACAGCATAAGTGTGTATACATTTGTGTAAGTAATTAATTTGCTTCGACACCACCTAGAGCCATGCACCCTTATGTTATCACCAGGAGTATCTCACAACAAAATGGAGGCAGAAAAGGCTGGTTGAACTTCCTCCAGGACATTAACCATCCTTTTTTGTGTGGAACAGAGACGATTGCAGTGTCAGCAGAAAAAAGAAGCTTCTGATAGGGGAAATTGAGTTAGGAACTGCCTCTTAAGAGCTGGCTGGGTCTTTCTGCAAATAGGTCAGGGGTTGAGTTCATCACCTTTTTTTTTGAATGAAATTAAAATCGGGCTGGACTAGCGACTGAGAGAGGAACCCCCCTGTCTTTTGAGCTTGGCTAAATTCAATAATGTGCTTTTTCAAAGCTTTGGGAACAATGGGGAATGTTTTTCTTTGAGTCTCTTCTTGTTCCTAGCCCAGCTCATTTCTTGCAAGTACTTTTCACCTTGCATTTGAAAGAGATTCTCCAGGAGAATTGTCTCAACCAAAGCCCTAAAGCTGCTACACGGGCTAGGATTTGGCCCAGGCATTCAGCAAGCAGAATTATATTGGTCATTTATCTTCTCCAAGTCTGTAATTCAAGCTCAGATGTTAGGACCACACCATTCTCTGTTTGCTGCTTCAATGCCAGATGTGTTAATATAATAGAATAATGTTAATATAACATAATAATAATATAACAAAATTAATAATAGAACAAAAAGAAAAAGAAAATATAACAGAATAAAAATATCAGAAATGGAAAAAATAACATAATAAAAATAATTTCTGTTTCCCCTCTTTTATGCACATAAACACACATACACACATACAAAAATATAATATTTTGCCTTTCAAGTTGTATCTATAACTGTAGTTAATGGATCATTTTCATAAAGAGGAAGGTGGACAAAAAAGAAGCGTATTTCAGGACATGTCAATTTTTCAATTTACAGAGAATCCATTTCAAGAAGCATGGGAAAAATTCATTGTTTGCAGGGTGTCTGTTTAATGGGAAGTATGAAGAAAGGGAGGGAGGAAGTGGGGGGAGGAAGCTGCTTTGTTGTAATGTCCCTTTGGAAAGCAACAAAGCATTGTGAAGTGGACGGCCATCTCTCTGGCTTTGAGGGTTGAAGCTGCAGCAAAGGCCACAAGGCAGCGCGATTGGGTTTGTCATTTACAACCCCCTATAAACAATGAACACTGTCAATCTTTTGAGAGACCTGAGATGAGAGGGCAGAAAGCCCCAAACTAAGATGAGAGGGCAGAAAACCCCTAAGAGCAGTTGTCAAATTCCGGCTGGCAATTGCAGAGAAAACATCTCCAGCGATGGAGCACCTGATTGCCTCTTTCCAACGAGACAAACAAGCAGAGGTGCCAAGCGGGGATATTGAGTGATTCTGTTATGACAGGCTTGTTGTACGTTTTGGAGAAATGTCAAAAGCTTCCCAAAACAGAACCTGTATCGGATGATCCTCTCTTGGCAATAAAATTACCCAGGAAGTGTTTTGTCAACATCAGAGGGCAGAGGCTGGAGTTGAGAGAATACCTGCTGCAGGTATACCAAGATGGGAGATGGTTGGCTTCCCATGGCCAGGAAACTCAGTTGAGTGGGCCAAGGAAAACCCAGGGGAAGGGGATGGGGTCTCTGCGCTATTATCCCCTGTCTGCAGGGTCGAAGAGGTTCACCATCATCTTATGATGGAGAAGACCCAAATGATCTGTGAAGAATTCTTCGTTTGTAATTCAGGATGAAAATGGGAGATGGGCTTGGTCAAAGTTATTTCAGAGCCCCCATGGGGCAGGAAAATAGAGTTTTTCCTTCCCAACATTACAGATCAGATTTCTTTGAGGAACATGAGTGGTGGAAGCCATTGAGGTTCCAGATAAACAGTTCATTGCTTAGCAAAATTGTGCAGACCCAGCCATCTGTGGCCTCCCCCAGCTCACTTCTAAAATCCAGACATTTGGACACTGTAAGTGCACCTGATTCTGTAACTCTCACTTCTTTCCCCTGCAGACATCCCATCCCTTCACCTGATTCTTAAATTAGAGGGATATATTGGGTTTTGTATCGGGGTTTTATTTCTGTAAGCTGCCCAGAATCACGGTGAGTGAATTGGGAGACCGTGTACATTTCCCAAATAATTAAATTATCTGGAACATTTATGCAAGGACTGAAAAGTTTCTGCTTCCTCCAACTCACCAACTGGCCTGGTTCACACATCGCTCTAAACCACGGTTTGTTTAGCCATTTTTTCTTAATGAAAACCGTAGTTGGACAAACTGTGTTTTAAAGATGAAGCCTTGCTTATCAAGTTGAACTCTAGCAAAACAAAGCAGGTGGTCACCATTGGTTCATATTGTGAGACTCTGTGTGGGATTTCAGAAATTAGCTAGACTAGAGTATTGGGATTTTGAACTGATAGCAGGTTTGGGGCCTGGGTCTCCCCAAAATATGACCTGCATTTTGCTTTGCATCCACAGGAGACCTGCCCGGTTGACAATAGTCTTCCTTACAGGAAAATATATTTGTTCTGGCTAAGCTGAATCTACCTGGGGGGTGGGATTATTTCTTTTAGTAGAAATCTGTTGTGCTTCCTTACTTTTCAGTACTGCATTAAAGCTAATAATATTTCTGGAAGGGAAAAATCTTTTAATGGGACAGACTCAACAGATGGGATGTGAACGGTGCTGGCTGATCTAATTATACACCGTTTTCTTGCTGCAGCGGTGTGGCGCACCTCATACCCTCCGATATTTCTTGTAAATTTTGCACTGTTGTGCCCCTAAGAAATGAAATTATTGCAATAATTGGTTTGCAGAGCCAGCTGTCTCGCTGTGCCTTGCTTATAAAGCGGCGAGAGGCTGGGCTTCTCTGTCGGGTAGGGAAGGGCTGATGGGAGGACGCTGTGCTGGAAGAGCTGATTAACCCTTCTGGGTGTCGATACTTCCGAAAAGAAGACAATTTAGTGCAGCTGCCGGCTTAACAGCCCCGGAGGTCGGCCTTTCCGAGTTGTAACCGGGAGCTTTTGAGGACACTGCAAAGGGTGGGTACACAGGAAGTCCTCGACTTACGACTACAATTGAGCCCAAAATGTATGTTGTTAAGTGAGAAATTTGTCCAGTGAGTTTTGCCCCATGTTACGACCTTTCTCGCCGCAGGCGTTAAATGACTCACTGAAGCCGTAAAATTAGAAACACGGTTGTTGAAGTGAATCTGGATCCTCCATTGACTCTGCCCGTCAGGTGGCTGCGAAAGGGGATCACGTGACCCCCGGGATGCCGCAAACCGTCATAAATCTGAATCAGTCGTCAAGTGTGTGAATTTTGATCATGTGACCCTCTGGGGAGGCTGCAGCGGTCCCAAGTGTGAAAAACGGTCATAGGTCACTCTTCTCAGTGAAGTGCCGTTGTAAGTTCGGACGGTCACTAAGTGAACTGTTATCAGCTGAGCACTATCTGTACAGCCATTCATTTAGTGACCGTTCGAAGTTACAACAGCAAAGAAAAAAGTGACTTACGAATGCCGGTCCTGGTCCCTGAGGCTGCTGAGAATCCCCCCTTAACCTCTGCTGCTCTTGGCCAGGTGGGACCCTTTGAAGGAAGCTGCAGAAGCTCTGAAGCTCCTAATTATTCCCAAGCGTCATGGCATGAATCCTTGGAGTGGGGGAAGAGGAGGAGGCCGCCTCTTGCAAACCACAAAACCATCCCTTCATCTCAACTGGCCCCGCCTTCCGGATTCCTTGGAAAATAAAGAGGAAATAAAAGAGAGGAGAAACCACACAGATGCTTCATCAGGGGATTGTCATGTTAGAAAATTGTTTCCTCTCAAAATGATTCCATGTCAAAATAGCATATTTCATTCCAAAATGTTGATTAGAAAACAACATTCCCCCCCTTTGTGCCAAAAGCTGACAAATGTCACTTAGGAAGGAAAGGTACAATTTTCTTTTCAGCGCGGAATTTTGTTCCCAGCTATTTGGAGGAGCGTATTTAATATTTCATGTTCGGATGTTAATGCCAAAATGGTGCCTTTTAATCTCAAAAAGCTGCTCTTCCTTCTAGGCTGGGGAAGGGGAGTGGGGAGCACATGTGCCATTCGCTCTGTTTTCAGTTTGGGGGCTGATCTGTTAGCGGGAGAAGGAGAGAAGCTGCCCAGAGTGGGTTATATGATGGGTGTTCATATAAAGGAAGGAAGGAAGGAAGGAAGGAAGGAAGGAAAAGATAAGAGGAAAGGAAAAAGGAAGAAACAAAGGAAGAGGAAGGAAGGAAAAAGAAGGAAGAGGAAGGAAAAATAAGATGGGAGGGAGGGAGGAAGAAAGAAAAGGAGAAAGGAAGGAAGGAAAAAGAAGAGAAAGGAAAAGATAAGAGGGAAAGGAGGGAAGGAGAGAGGGAGGAAGAAGAAGGAAGGAAGGAGGGAGGGAGGGGGAGGGAGGGAGGGAGGGAGGAAGGAAGGAAGGGGAGTTCATTGTCCCAGAATCGCTTTCCGATTCTGCCATCTTGCTTATTGATATATGGGAAGCTCTGAGGGTATGGATAAAGTTTCCCAACATTGACCAGGTTCTCACCTTATACCATCAGCGATAAGGTGGCTGCTTGTAGGATGTCAACTAACAGTCCCTGAGAAATCACATTTTTATCACCCCATCCAGGAGGGACAAAGTTATTTTGCTACTGGATTGCATTTCCCTTTTCCTTGTCAGTCTTTGTCTGAGCATCACAGGATTTGCTTGTCAGTGTGCACAAACACCTTCAGGGATGTACGCACACACAATCGCTAACTGCTCCAGCTTCAACAAAACTAAGAAACTTTGGTCGCAAATCACCGAGATGTTCAGAGCTCATCCGTCAGAAGCTGGAATATGTTTTGCCAAGCTGGGATGGATAAGAATTGGACACCCAGCTGTCAAGAGCCGGTAGTGAAACAAGCTGTTTAGAAATTAAAATTGCTCAGCTCAGCCTTTATTTGCCTGGAAGATATATTCTGATCCTAGCAGGGATATAGCAAAGGCTTCTGAATGCAGGCCTTCTTATCCGCAAAAACAACAAGAAGTGTGGATATGTGTGTGGAAGGATTGATTCCCTTTGCATGGGCCAGATAGATAGACTTTTGAAAGTCTGCAAAACCATCTGTCTGTTACAACTCCTCTCCCCAGAATATAACTTAGGCCTTGGCAAGTTATATACGTAAAACTTGAGTCAGATATGAAAGTAGTCATAATCATCTAAGAAGTAAAGCAAGTGCTGGTAAACATACATTCAAGGAAGCTCGTCAACTTGGAGTTGACAGATGCAGGCTACCAACAGCAGGACTGAATCAGTGCCAGAAGTGACTGAGCTGATCGGCTCCATGGAGGTGGGAGAACCTGAAAAGTCCTTATATGGAGGGCAGATGTGTCTGGGTGTTCCGGCTGAGCTGTAGCTTATGTGGTTTTCAAGTAGAAGACGAGAAAGGAAGGGGGATAGCTGCAAGATGGGAGTCACTCTAGAACTCAGAGATCAGCATCTGGCCCAAACCCATGAAAGATGATCACTGTTCCTCCTCCTGGAAAGCTGGTGGCCACTTGGGATCAACTGGGAACCCATTCCCATCTCAAGAGATGCTCCAGTCGGGAGCTACAAACCAAGCCAACCTATTGTGGTTTAAAAACAGTCAAGGAAGCAGCAGAGATGAGAGGACGGAGTGAATCCTGGCCAGATGGTTGTCCTTTCAGATCACAGCAAGTGGCCCAAGAGATTCCTGGCTGGTCCTATTGCAGGAGAACATTTGTAAAATATTATGGAGAACAAACATCTCCATCACTTTCTTTCCTCTAGTGTTTCTCGCCTTTGGCAGCTCACAGCGTCCCTGGTCTTCATTTTTCATGTTTAGTCCTTGTTCTGAAAGTGCCTAAAAGTCAAATTTTATTTCTGTTTGTTTCTCCTTCTCCTGCAGATGGGCCTCAGAACCGTTTAAAGCTCTCGGAGGTGAATTATAAAGGGATTAAAGGTCAAAAAGGAGAAAGATTTGGAATCCGAAAGGGCTAGCAGACACAAGGAAGAAAAATGAAGAGATATTGACTCTCCACCCCACCCCATCTCATCCAAATCCAATTTGTAACCGGAGAGTAAATGGGAGGCAACCATTCTTTCTACTCACAGTAGAAAAGGATAAGAAGTTGAGTCAGTTCCAGGAATTCACCTGAGAAATAAAATAGGACAATAAATTATAGTCTTGTTTTCAGATAGCAAATTGCAGACCAGGGGTGTCCAGCAGGGCTGGCTGGAGAATTCTGTGAGTTGAAGTCCACAAATCTTAAAATTCCCAAGGTTGGAGACCTCTGTGATAGTCCAAATGGAACTCCAGCATTCATTTCAGGTCCCCTAGGCTCAAAATTTATATAATCCCATTTATATATCCCGCCCTTCTCCGAAGACTCAGGGCGGCTTACACTCTAAGCACAAATCAATGTGCTTAGCAATAGCCTTCATTCTATGTATATGCCTGCTTATTAGGGCTTTCGCCCCCCCCCCAGCGGCATTATTACAAAGTCAGTTTATTGCCCCCAACAATCTGGGTCCTCATTTGGTGTCAAAGTGGTTGATTTCCCATTTTCATTTCCTGCCCATTCTTAAAAAGTCCAAAACTGTACTGCCAAAGTCCAGGGGTTTGCTGTCAAATATTGCCATGATTTTCAGATATGAGTCTTTTTACAGAGGGACGTTGTCTTTCCACCTTTAGCTCACCACTGAAGTAGATGTACGTAGATGGGGGAAACATGCTCTTTCCAAGATGTCGCTCTGTCACTTGATTGTTTCCCATAAGCACCCAGAAGTTGAAGGCCACCAACTACTAACCCCTGGTTAATGCAATGTGTGAAGTCAACCAAGAGCTTATAATGGAAATCTTTTTGGTATCAACCAAACTGTTTCCTGCAGACAGGAAACCAGCGGTGGAATTAGGAGTGGCCTTGTTATTTAGGTCCTCCACATCAAGCAGTGAGCGTGAAAACTATTAGCGTTCTCCAGTCTGTCTGGCTGGATTTCCATCATTAGCTCGTCCTTTATGAGGCCCTGATTATAGTGGCAGATCATTGACATTCTTGAGGTTAATAACGGCAAATTACAAAACAGCCCAATTGATTGTAATAATTGCTTTGCTGAACCAGAAGAACAAACACTTAGCGCATCGTTTATTGACACATCCAAGCATCCTTGTGGGCAACCAAGCATTATGATACCTGGTTTACTGTGAAAAGCCAGCATCACAACCTGGAGGGCACATGTCCCCCGCATCTCCAAACATCTCAGGTATGGACCATCATTCATGGTGATGAAACCAAGAGTCATAATGTTAATAAAGTAAGTAATCTAGGATTCTAACCATAATTAGAGAAAATTGGAAAAAAAATATGCAAAACCCATCATGTTTGTGGTGGAATTTTTAGCTGCCCACAGCATTGGCAATACTCAGCCATGGGAGGTGGGTTTTGGACAGTTGCTCCTGCAGGTATCTCCCTTGCAGTTTTATGGACCTTCCAGGAGGAGAAGGATTTTTAAAAAATGCTCAAGATCCTGGAAACCAAAATGTCCGCTTCTCCTTTCCCTTCTCACTGCTAATGCCATTCATGGCTGGTAGAAATAGGACGGCTGAAATGACTACATAGTTTTGAGGACAAATCAGAAGACTTCTGTTCTGTTTGTGTGGAAGGGGAAGTGGGTGGAGCTTCAATTGCATTGTCCTGGTCATAAATTTGGCTCTTTTGACCTTATCTTGACATACACCTAATGGGGGATGTGGGTTGGAAAGACCTGACGACTCTCCTCCACTGAAAGATAAAAAACCCTAGATGAGCAGCTAAAGTTGGCTGGTGGGTGCTCTTACCTATTGTGTGAAAGTGATTCCTCTCCATCTCACCATGTTTCACCTTTCCGTCATGTTAAAATGACCATTGTAGCCGCTGCCGAAGGCCTCTGGGATACCTAAGGAGCCCCTAGAGCTGTGAGACCTTTGATGATGATGATGATGATGATTCAATTAAGACAATGAAAGGCAGTAAATATTGCTGCCTGCAGAGGACCTTCCACCGCAGCATTCCAACGTGGTAAGTTGTGGAATACAGAATCAGGTTAAGAAGATAATTTATAGATATTCATAGCCTGATACACTGAGAAACATTCTAGGCTGGGCTAATCTGGGTTGGTTCAGCTTCTTGTTTGGTTAAGCTCAGCCCAGGGTTAAGTGCATTGTGTTAGTCCCCCCTGATAAAAGCTTACTCAGAAGTAACTCCCTGTCTTCAGTGGGGCTTCCAAGTCATTGTAGTGTAATTGCAGCTAGCTATTAAGACATCTGCTTCCTTGTCAGAAACGTGTTTCTGGGGTGACCTTGAGTGCAGATGGGAAACAAGCCACCTTCTTTGCAGACTGCCAGTTCTCTCCACTGTCAGTAAGTGGGGCTCTTTCTGTTCTTCGTCAGGAGAAAGCACCTCTGTATCAGATTTGGTCAAACAATAAATTGGGCATTAATGCACACAAATGGAAAACTGACCCTGCATCCCCTCGTGAATACATCTCATGCCAGACCAGATAGGAACATAATTTATCCTAGAAATAACAACTTTATGTGGAGCTGTTTGGGCTAGATCCAATTCAGGCTGGCGTACATTTGGACAGGGAATAAATGACAGAGGGAAGATCAAGGCATCTGCATGGCAGCTGTCGAATATCTGCAAAAGCAGAGAAAATGTTCTTGAGAATGTTCTGCTTTTCCCTAAATTTAGCCGTTAGAAAGGAAGCCAGTTTGAGTGGCAGCGTCTGGCCTGCTAAGGCCAACCTGTGATTTAAGTCGTGCATTTTGCCCTAAAGATCCTGAGCAGAGGATATTCTGGAGTCATTTTTCTGAGAAACTGAATGTGTCCAGATGGATCCTTCAGTGCACAATTGCAGCAAATAAAAGAATAACAGAGTAGGAAGGGACCTTAGAGGTCTTCTAGTCCAATCCCCTGCTCAAGCAGGAGACCTTATTTTTTCCAAGTCTCCTCTTAAAAACCTCCAGTATTGGAGCACCTACAACTTATGGAGGCAGGTTCTTCCACGGGTGAACTGTTCTCACTGTCAGGAAATTCCTCCTCAGTTCTAGGTTGCTTCTCTCCTTGATTAGTTTGCATCCGTTGCTTCTTGTCCTGCCTTCTGGTGCTTTGCAGAATAGGTGGACACCCCCCCCCCTTTGTGGCAGCCCCTGAAATATTGGAAGACTGCTATCAAGACTAGACATACCTATCATCTGAAGAGGATGAATTTTTCCCTACTTTTCTTGCTTTTCTTCAAAGGCAGCTTGGTATAGTAGTATAGTATTTAGAGGAGAGCTTAGGATGCTTCCTGTTATCCTCAGCAATGTCTAATCCTTTATTGAATTCTGCTAAGCTTCTTCGCTGCAGTACTATCCCATGCCAAGAGCAGCTGGGCCTCAATAAAGGCAATCACAGTTATCACCAAAGTCTGTCCTGTAACCTGGGGAAGATCTACTATGCCTTCTGATTTGCCCCCCACCCGGGAAATCCAAGGCTGAAGACGGTCCTTCCTTTGTCTTGTCTACATACTGTGATTTCTTTGGATTTACCCATCCTGTTGCAATGATGATGGGGTGGGGGGAAGGGCAGAGACGGGGAATGAACCTAGAAGTATATAGCATCAAAGAATATTTCTCAACTCTGACCACTTTAAGATGACTGAGGAATTCTGGGAGTTGAAGTCCACCCATCTTAAAGCTCCAGGGTTGAGAAATGTTGGCGTACGAGTATAAGGTGCTCAGCACTGTGATTATCTAGCAAAGCTTTCAAGTCAAGCCAATAGCCTTGACCAGCGGTCCCCAACCTGTGGGCCATGAGGGGACTGCAACTGGGCCGCAGAAACAGCTGGCAGGCACATGCCGTGCACTTCATTTGCATGAGTAACAGGTGCACTTGCCAGCTGCTCACATTGAACTATGCCCCTCTCCCCCTCCCCCACCAGTTTGCATAGCTGGAAACATTGGAGAACTCTGGCCTTGATGACTCCCATTATAAGGCTCTGCTCTAGAATGGTGGGTTCCTGACCAAGATGGCTGGCAAAAATTCCTTTGGAGTTTAATGACTCTCTAAAGGAATGAAAATGACCAGCTGTCTGCAAGGAGTATAAATCCTTCCATTCTCCACCATCCGGTCAGAGCTGAAGAAGCTCCTTGGATGAGAAGGGAAACTTCTTCAAAAGAAACACAAGAAAGTCCAGCTGCCTCCTGAAAAAAAGCACCTTTGGGACAACCGTGACCTGGAGGAGGAGAATCTCCATAGACATATGGCTGGATAAACCAACATGGCATCTATACAGTTTTTATTGTTTATCTTCCCCCTTCCCCAAAAAAATTCCTTTTGAGACCTAAGATTCACCGATGTAGAACAGGGGTCTTGAACCTTGGGAATTTTAAGACTTGTGGACTTCAATTCCCAGAATTCCTCAGCCAGCCAATTACTCCTCATGAGTAATTGACTATTGATGAGCCAAGTCTGTCTCAAGTTCAGGGACATTCTAGGGCTGTTCTGATCGTTAGAACTTGGCCTTGAATGTAACTCTGAACTCCTGGTGCTTCCTGGAATCATATTGCCAAGCTGTTGTGTACGGGTCTTGAGGAAAGGACACAAAGGATCAAGTTGGGTTCAATAGGGTTGAACTTCAAAGTGCATCTGGATTTGAATTCATCTTCCCTGAAGCAACCTGTTGAGTGTCTCCATCGCTTTCCCTGATGCCAAATCCCTTCCCCTCCTGCTAAGCTTTGATGGGAAATATCTGGTAGACTCTGAAACTCCAGACCAGACTCAGTGGAGAGCAGGGGCTGGCTGTCTCACTCAACAATGCCAGTCTACAGAACGAGGGAGAGAAGACACAATGGGAGAACTAAGTGGACTTGATAGAAGCCTATAAAACTCAATGAAGTGACAGCTGTCCAACTGCAATATTGTTTTTGCTCCATAAACTCCACATCAGCTCAGATCGCTTGTTTAAAAAAAAATCCTTTTGCAGATTTGCTCCGAAAGGGAGATGAAAGCAGAGAGAGAAACAATTCCATTCTTCAGACTGCAACTCACAGATGGTGCATAGATTATTGCTCTTAAAACAGGAGGAGTTTTCTTTGCTGAGTCAGTGCCTGGAATAAGTTTACATATTTGCTGGAGATGGGAGGTCTTTGGGGAATGTCATGAGAAGTGGGGGAGAGCAGCATGGATGGCTGAAGGCAATCTTCTCCAAGCTGGTTGGAGAAGTGTTCAGATTACAACTGCAGGAATTTTCAGGAAGGCAAAAGCAGAGAGATTGAAACGCTGTGTATTTTTTTCCCCTCCGTTAATCGTTAGGAGTGGACATTAAACCTTATAGCAGTATTTCTCAGCTGTGGCAACTTGAAGATATGTGGACTTCAACTCCCAGAATTCCCCAGCCAGCATTGGAGACAAATGGTGAGCCAGAACTTGGGGCCTTCTCTAGCTGAGCGTTGGGTCCTTCTAAGCTTAAGTTCTCATCTCATCTACAATCCAGTGCAGTGTTTCTCAACCTTGCAACTCTAAGATCTGTGGACTTCAACTCCTAGAATACTCCAGTCAGCATGACATGTTAAGATTGCTAAGGGTGATAAACACTATCCTATGCCATAAAAGAAAGGTGTTGTATACAATAAAAATAATTTCAAACTAGACAATCACTGGGTGATTGGGAGAATCTCCCTACAGGTAGTCCCCAATAGATACAATTGATCCCCAAAATCTGTTAACAGCCAAACAAATATCCAGTCATGTCCCTGCATTTTAGGCATTTGTCAACCGTTTCAATTTTATGGCCATTTGTAGTGTTCTATGGTCATGTGACCATGTCTTCTAATGTTTCCACCAGTTTCTGGCATTTAGTTTCTGTTTTCAGTAAACAATGCCCATTAGGGAAAATTGATTTGCTTAATGACCGCCACAAAAATATCAGAAAATTAGGTCCGGTCAGGTGAGGCCTTGATTTACAGTCACAATGACTTATGACTGTAATTCTGAACTCAATTACAGTCAGAAGTTGAAGACTACCTGTACCAAATTTAGGAGCAGAAAATATCATTTCCTTTGCAAGATATCCTGTCCCAGGCGAGTAACCCACCCCTGAAATATGGAGAAGAATGTGTGCATCCCAGTTCAAGACCCCTCCCCCCGCATTAATTTATCAAGTGTGGGCATCTTGTACACATGAACTTTAATCTAACGTGTGCACACATTTGCATGTGAGTCTCTTCTCCTCCAGACCATGTGATTCAAAATCCTGCCCACCTCCCTTATTCTAACTGGGTGGGGATGTTCTCCAAGGTAGGCATAAGACCTGGGCATGCATTTGGGGTACCTCTCTTTTAAAAACATCAGCTATCCAGAACAAAGATGAGCTTCTGAATGTCTAGTGTTTAGGGGGGATTTAATTTATTAGAAAAATATTTTTGGTGCACGGCAGATGTCTTATCCTCCAATCCCACCGCTTGTCCTACTTTCTGTGTCCTCAATCCTGACGTGATGAAACAAACAGGCTTTGTTTCCCAGCCATTTTGCTGGCAGTTTTGCCCCAAAGGTTCCAATGGGTTAAGCAAACAATAGGGAGAGGAATTAGCAAAGAGCAGATGAGACTTGGCAGTTCCCAGCACCCTCGTGAAAGGTCCCATTCATAGCCATTTAATGGTCTCAGTTGGTGGGGAGCCTGGTTTATCTAGGCATGATTGGGCCTCCTTGCACACTGCTCATTTCTGAGAGTTTTCGCTTGGGTTTCCTTTGCACATGAGTTTGCAGAGGAAAGCCACTCAGCAGCCTTGTGCTGAGTGATGCCCAGGGGAAGAAGGACCCCAAACCATTTCCAAGCATGGGAGAACCTGGGATTTCCCAGGACAGTTGCTTGAATGTCTGTAGTTTCTCCAAAATTTGGTCTTTCTAGATTGGCAGGGTCACAGCACTTAGTTTTTCCTGTCTCGGGACACTACAAATTCCTTTGCTGTATCAAAGCTGGGAGTCCCTCCCTTAGTTCTGAAAGATCTGCTGCAAAAAATGAAGTGACTTCTCTGCCCCCCCTCCCATTTCAGATTTTAAAGGTAAAGGTTCCCCCGCACATGCATGCTAGTCGTTTCCAACTCTAGGGGCCGGTGCTCATCTCCATTTCAAAGCTGAAGGACGTCTCTGTGGTCATGTGGCCGGCATGATTAGACGCCAAAGGCACACGGAACGCTGTTACCTTCCCACCGTAGTGGCCCCTATTTTTCTACTTGCATTTTTACGTGCTTTCAAACTGCTAGGTTGGCAGAAGCTGGGACGAGTAACAGGTGCTCACTCTGTTACACGGCACTCGGGATTCGACCCGCCAAACTGCTGACCTTCTGATCAACAAGCTTTTTCCAACATACTAGTTGCATTTTCATGACATCTTTAATTACTGAATTGCTTGATTTTTCAGGGCTGGCACAAGATGATGATGATGATGATGAAGAAGAAGAAGAAGAAGAAGAAGAAGAAGAAGAAGAAGAAGAAGAAGAAGAAGAAGAAGAAGAAGAAGAAGAAGAAGAAGAAGAAGAAGAAGAAGAAGAAGAAGAAGAAGAAAGTTGGGAGGGACTTTGGAGGCCTTTTAGTCCAACCCCCTGCTCAGGCAGATCTTATATCATTCCAGACAAATGGCTGTCCAGTCTCTTCTTAAAAACTCCAGTGGTGGAGCACCCACACTTCTGAAGGCAACCTGTTTCACTGGTTAATTGTTCTGAGAAATTTCTTCTTAGTTCTGGGCTGGTTCTTGCCTTGATGAGTTTCCATATGTTGCTTCTTGTCCTGCCTTCAGATGATTTGGGGAATAACCTGACCCCCTCTTCTTTGTGGCAACCCCTGAGATATTGGTACACTGCTATCGTGTCACCCCTGGTCCTTCTTCTCATTAAATGATGTTGTTATCTGTTCAGTTGTATCCGATTCTTGGTGATCCTCTGGGCCAACACACTCTACATCTTCCCATCTTGCACTATTTGTTTGAGTTTTTCTATGCTCTGGCTGGTGTCAGCTTTGATGGTGTCCAGCTACTGTGTTCTTTGGTGGCCTGGTTTCCTTTTACCACCACCTCTTCCAAACATAATTGATTTTTCCAATGAACTCCCCTTGCATGACATGACCAAAGGAAATGAGATGCAGTTTCGTGATTTTGCTTGCCATAATTTATCACGTCATAAAATATCCTAAGTAACCAAGTTGGCTTTGACTGTACAAAGCCATCCTAGTTCAAACTAACCAGGTTTAGCAGATGCAAGTGCAGCTGTTGGGTTTATGGAAATCTGGAGATCAGCAGCTTGTGTGAATCCTATCCTTAAGATATTCCTGTGTCCATAAGTAAGATACTTGTGCATGTGATTCTCTCTCTCCCTCACTGAAGTCCCAAATATTTTCTTTTGTTTAGTTATGTTTCCTTGCAAAAAAAGAGAATAGAAATGGCATTCCTATCGCTGTTTCTACGATGAATAAGAACAGCCCCTCTTCCCCAGTGCCCTTTTCACCAAAGAGCAACGGGCTGAACTTACAAAAGGTTAAATGTTTGCTTGCTAGCAAAAGATGGATCCACTGAACAAAAGTGGTCTCCATAAAACCATCCCCTCTGAAAGGTCAGTCAGAACTATCTGCTCGCCCAGAGAGCTGAACCGGCAGGGAAAAGATAAGGTGTGACTCTCAGAAGCAAAAGGGGACAAAACCAATTAAATAATGACATGAGACAGCAGGCTTTCTTTTCTCTTTTACAAAAATCAGCTCCCATGGCAGTATTGTAATTAAGTCAACTCATTTTTTAGATGGGGTCAATTAACTGGGCAAGTAAGGCATTTGGAGAAATAAAGCTTTAAGTCAGGGTGAGTTCTTAAGATATGCCACAGTTAGCATTAGTAATGAAACATTGGAAGCTAAGGCTGATGGATCGCTCTCATTCAGAGTCCAGAGTTTTGCTGGTTCTGTTCTGTTTCTTGTTTTTAAACGAAATCATCTGCCCTACTCAGGGTTGGTATTACTGAGGGTAGAGTAGAATCCGTTCATCCAGAATAAATTACGCATCTAAGCTCAGGTTTCAAATGGTGCCATCTAGAAAACAAAGTCTTGTCCCAGTTGCTTTGATCACGGAAGACTGTTCCTCCTGGAAGAACGCCCACAAAGTTTTTCTTGGTTTGTGTTTTGAGATGGAGCCTGTGTTCTTCAGCAGGGCCATTTGCCTTTGAAGGGATTGAATTTTCAAAACAGCTTGAACAGTTGAGTAGCTACCTACTTAAACAGAATCAAAGACATCTTTGTAGGACATCTAGTTCAACTTTCCCTTTGCTTCAGGAAGGCCAGTGTTACCCACAAAATTCGACTTTTCTAGATAATTGGTGAGAAAGTGTTTTTGGTGGTTTAAATCCCACCAAGCCATCTTCACATTGGTAAGAAAAAGAGATCTAACAAGGGACCCTGATCTTTCCCCAAATGCTTCTTTTGGAGTGTACAGCATGGTGGATTCTTTAGGTATCTATTAGGGCAGGGGTCCCCAAACCCTGGGTCACCAAGCTTTGAGCTGTTCAGAATCAGGCTGTGGAAGTGGTGGGCATGTGCTCAAGCACTCACCCGCCACTCATGCGGAACCATCCCCTCTCCCCCCTCCACAGGTCCACAAAGCCAGAAAGGTTGGGGACCACTGTCTCAGGGCATGCATGCTCTCCCACAATAATAAATTGAAGGGGCAAATTATCTGATGGCTCTTCTTTTGGAGACAAGATTGGTGCACATCACCCAGTGTGGGGGTGAGGAAGTTGCAACTTTTTGGGTCAACTCTTACATTAACCTACTTGTATTTTAAGTGGACAGGCATGTCAGGATGCCTTAAATATGCCAGCTGGATCAAGGAATGGGCTGAACCCAAGTTGCTATACAATTGTTTTCTGCAGATATGTGTACACCTTCACACATTGCAAGCATTTTCCTAAACAACCAGTGAAACCAACCAGTTGGCCGATCATTCTTGAACTATAAAATTGCAAGGCAATCCTTCATTTCTTCATTATTATTATGCACATAAACTTTTTTTTGAATATTTACAGCAGCTTAAAATGTTTTGAGAAGCTGGCAGCGATGAATAACCTGTGGTGGCAAGTAATTTTCCCCCCTCTGTTTTAAAATTAAGTGGGTGGCTTTGTTGTTGTTGTTGTTTAACATAGAATTCGTGCTGCTTTCCCTCCACACACACACAGCAACACCTTCTCTTAATTGGATCATCGAATTTATTTCTAATTTCAGTCCAAACTTGATGCTTCTTTGAATGTTCAAAGCACATGCCTGGTTCCTGCTGAAATTCAACTCCAGTGGAGGGAGTGTGCCTGTTGAAATCCAGTTTCTCCTCCATGTAGACATTAATTCTTTGCCCCTTTCCTACCAATGTTGCATATTGTCTAGTTCAACGGAGTCCCCCTGGAGATGAATAGCCAGAGAGCATTTCTTTTTCTTTTTTTTCTAACCAATTCTCCAGACATCCCTCTCCTGCCCTTATCATGTGTTTTTAATAACTATATTGGTCTAAGATGCATGGACCTCTGTCTCCATCCGGCTTATCGTTGTGCACTCCAACCGTAGGAGAACCACACGGATCGAATTGCCATAGTCTCTGCTCTCAAAAGGGCCTGCATCTGCGCTGGAGGAGGGAGAGATAAACTCCACATTTCATCTTGGGGGCCTTTTTAGCACAAGACTATTCCCACCGACATCAGGCATCCTGCCTTCCTGCAGATAACGTTGGTTTCCTTTCTGCAGAGATCATCGGGGGATTGTCGAGATCATTTAATTTACTCCTTCTTGGTACTTCCTCCACCGTCTGGCTCTCCTTTTTCTTTCCCCTTCTTTCCCTATTCCACGCATAATGGACCAAGTCGAGGAAAGAAGAATATTAAACTGCTCCCAAATCCTCGAGGGGAACTCGGCTGGATTTAACGGCCAAATCAAGGCTGGAAATAAAAACCATAAAGCATTCATCATACACCCCTCCCTCTTTCATTCAATAACTTCTGGAAGGAAACCCCTTCAAGGTAATTAGATAAGCAGGTCCCTTGGTTTTATTATTATTATTATTATTAATTTTAATTAGAAGCCGGAATGGAGGTGCATTGTTAGGGTTGACTGATGGCAGTTTCTGGACAGAAATATACCAGTTATTTATATAGAGAATTCTGTAGCATTCACCGTTATTTCTGCTCATCAAATTATGTTTCCCATTGTGGAGGTTAACGCATTATTTGGTCCCCGCCGATCCACTTGCCATTAAACGCCAAGGTGTATTATTTGTAAATAACTGATTAGAAGTCAGCTTGGTTGCAGGGATCTGTTATGCAAACTGTTTAGAGGGAGGGGAGGAAATGGCGAAGTGGGTTTCCAGGTAGACACTAATTCATTTCAACAGTGCTTGAATTAGTGCTATATTTGGGATTTCAAAGGTGTCGGCGTTTAGCCTTATATATGCTGAGTGATTCGAGGAAAGTAACACCAGGAAAATCTATTGCACAACATGACTCATAGATTTAAACTAATTGGGGTAATGTCCCAGTCAGTTGATGCCACTTTTGCAGGAAATAAATGATTACAGCAGGGGTACTCAACTTTGACAACTTTAAGATGGGTGAACTTCAACTCCCAGAATTCTCCAGCCAGCCATGTGGGCTGTGGAATTCTGGGAGTTGAAGTCCACCCATCTTAAACTTGCCAAACTTGAAAAACACCTCATTCTAGTGTAAACTTGCAGAATACTTTAAAGAAGGAGTCCATCTGTGCAAAACGGGGGAAGACCAGGTGAAGCTTTCTGGTGGTGCACCTCTAGAACTTCCAAAGTTCTGTTTGGCAATTGGGCGCCTTTGATCTGCAGTTAAAGAAAAGATCCAGAATGTAAAGAAAAGACTTTATTTGCTACATTAAAACCTAATTAAGAATTTTTTTTAAAACCATGCTGTTTTGTTCTGAGTTCTCAACGCTTTCCTGAAGATCGTTTAATTTCTGTTTTGTTGTTTCAATGGAGGAAGCATCCAAATGTCTGCAACTGAATGCCAGCAGTTCCTACCATCTCTCTCTGCATCGTCAAGATGCATTCATTGCATTCTCCTGTTGGCTCCCTTCCTTGTCTCTCCTTCTCCCTTCTGTGCTGGGAACACTCTTCCTTTCCAAGCCAGCTCTAACTGGATTCGTTTCCGATAATGAAACCAGAAACAAATTTTCCTGGATACATTTTCCATCTCCTCCTCCTCCTCCTCCTCCTCCTCCTCCTCCTCCTCCTCCTCCTCCTCCTCCTCCTCCTCCTCCTTCTCCTCCTCCTCCTCCTCCTCCTCCACCTCCTCCTCCTCCTCCTCCTTGCGATGCTGTGTCCTCTACTTGTTTTACACACACACACACACACACACACACACACACACACACACACACACACACACCAGTTCTATCTAGGTCAGTGTGTGCACCCATAATTAAACGTGATGGTCTTCACGCCACTGCAAGGAATTCTTCCTTTCTTTTCTTCATGAAATCGTGTTTTGTGCTCCACACAAGGCCTTCAGAAATTGCCAGTCTCTTTCACTTCCTGGCCATCTGGCTTGCTGATGTCTTCCACTGATGAATAATAAATATCCTCTGCACATTTCGGTGCAAAAAAACAAGAACACAACTCAGTCATTACATGGACTCAGAGAAAGCCCAGCCATGTGTGTAGACTGCACCTCTTGGAGAAGAGAGATTAAAGAGGTCGAAATTACAGCCGTCACTTCAGAGCTACAGTTGCAAAGGGGTGGGTTGCATTGTCAAGAGACAAGGATTTATTCTCTGCATGGAGAATTAGGGACTGGGGTCAAAAGTGGAACTTGCTAACAAGCCTGCATTTTATAATATTTTCCCTTACCCTTTGGGAGTCCAAGAAATTTCATACTTATATTTGTTGTCCTGGCAGAGGGCAAGACTTTCCTTCAGCAATGAACTCAACAATCCATTAAAAAACTGTCCTTTCTACCTGCAGTGTGAAAAAGTCTAGAACTGTGAAGTTGGAAGGCAGCACGATAATCATACATTCCAATGTTTCTTAACCTTGACAGCTTTATGATGGATGGACTTCAACTCCCAGCATTCCCCAGGCTGGAGATTTCTATTAGTTGAAGTCCACCCATCTTAAATTTGCCGAGGTTGAGAAGCACTGATGTCTCTGAAGATTCTGTCATCCAGGTCATGGTTGTTCCAAAGGTGCTTTTTCAAGAGGCAATTGGACTTTCTTTGTTTTTCCTTGAAAACATTTCGCTGCAAGGAATGTAAATCTTTCCATTCTCTACCATTCAGTCAGAACTGAAGCAGCTTCTTGGATGAGGAGTGAAAGGTCTTCAAGGACAAAGAAAGTCCAGTTACCTCTTGAAAAAACACCTTTGGGCCTAGAGAAACACTGCTTTAGTTAATTCCTCTGCACTTTTGTTTTGCAGAAAAATCAATATCCATGAGAAGTGGCTATCCCACTTCTTCTTAAAAGCCTCCAGAGATGTAGAACCCATAACTTCCATAGGGAAACTCCTTTACTGACATGTAGATCTTAGTTTGTAGATGTTTCCCCTTATATTTAAATTAAAGTCAGGTAGCTGCAACATACCCCTATTTTTTCTTATTCTGTTCCAATGGTTACGGAAATAATTAGTGACCATTTTCACTCTAACCTCCCTTTGTGCATCTGAACATGGCTGTCACACAAAGAAAAATATTTGTAGCTCTGGGTTGACTTGTGGGATCCTTGCTGCTCCCTGAGCTTGGTTGTCTTCTTGCAGAAGTTTCATTACCCAAACTAGGTAACATCCTCATTGCTGTTGAGTTGGATTCATGAAACGTCTGCAAGAAAACAACCAAGCTCGGAGAACACCAAGGACCCCTCTCACATCTTCCCCAAGTCTGCTTTTCTCCAGACTGGTCATCCCAGGTTTCTTCTGCCTGTCCTCAAGTATCTTATTATCTTCATTACTGTCCCCTCTGAAGCATCTCTAACTTGTCAAATGTGAGGAATGTCCTTTTTAGGAGTAGAGGCATATAATTATATTGTTTCTTCAGGTCTCCTTCAAATTTAGCAAATGCATTTCTAACCCCCAGATAGTCATTTGCTAATACTTGTCTTGAGGAAGTGAACTCGTGTTTTTCCTCTTATGAACGTGGGCTTTTGGGTGATGGCTGCCAGCTGTGGATATCCTGCCCCAAAGGTATCTACTGCCTGTCTTGTTCCCCTGGGAGCATACATAAAGACCCTTTCATTTCCCCCAGTCTTTTAATTTTCTTGCACTTCAGATGCTGTGTGAATCTTCACTGCTCTTTCAACTGCTTTTAGCAGCTTTTAAAATTGATTGCTGAATTATAAAGTAGTCTGTATTTGTTTATAAATTACTTTTTACTGTGTGTAAAAAGTGACTCCATCAGCAAACACGTCTCCATGTTTGATTTGGTGTAACTCAGATTTCTTGCTAATCTTTATTTCTTTCTGTAAGAACAAGTTGGATCCATGGGTTTTGCTAAACCCTTGCAGTCTTTAATAGCTTCCTAGGTTTAGTTTTTAAAACAGCCAGTTTTCAAATGAAAGTTCTTTTTTCTGCTATATTTCTTTCCCTTAGGAAGGAAGGAAGGAAGGAAGGATGGAAAGTAGGAATGAAGGAAAGAAGGAAAGAAGTAATAGAGAAGGGAGGAAGGGAAAAAGGAAAGAAAGGAGAGAGGAATGTAGAGAAAGAAGAAAGGAAAAGATGGAGGTAGGAAAAAAGGAAGGATAGAAAGAAGAATGGATGGAAAGAAGGAAGGAAGGGAAAGGAAGGAAGGAAGGAAGGAAGGAAGGAAGGAAGGAAGGAAGGAAGGAAGGAAGGAAGGAAGGAAAACTATAACAGGTTCAAAGCATCACTATTTTTGAGCAAAATTGAAAAATGTGTTATCTGTTGGGTTGAGGGTGAGCTGGTAGTAGATGGAAAGGAGTTAAGATGATAAACTAGACGGCACTCTTAATGATACTTCTATTAAACTGGCCTCAAAGGAAATGTACAAACTCAGTTTCAAATCAACAACATTATGAGAATTGAGTTGAACAGATGCAAAATGGCCAAATAAAGAACAAAGACAGTTTAAAAGTACAGAATAAGCAGATGAAAAGAAATCAAATGTAGATGTGGATAAAAGTGTTAATAAACAGGACAAATTTAGCTTGGTGTCTATAATATAGTAAGTGTGAGTTTAGGCAAAATTGCCTAGAGAGGGAGGCTGGGAATAGTGGATGCGATCTAACTTCTTAACAGGCCTGAACCTAAGATTGCTGATTTTTTCTACAAGACACAAGATGTTCTCCTGAAAAGCAAAAACCAGGAACTAACTAATCAACCTTCTTAAGAACGTTGGGCAGGTTTTAGAATATTTTGAGAGGAAATTCTGAAAGCAAGAGTGCCTTGCCATCAATTTACATGAGACGTCATCTTTTCCCTTTCCTGGCCCATCTTTAAACCACGGAAGACAGAATAAGTCTCTTTTTCCATTCTGGGCTAATCTCAAATGTACCTGAAAATAGCCTGAATGGAGTTGAGCCTTTGGATAACGAAGACGAGCGAGGACCTCTTGCAGATTTTGCCGACTTTTCCTGACTTCAATCTTCTTTTCCAAATGCAATTGTCAGTCAGAGACTGTCATTTAAGGTTCACCCTCCAAGATTGATTGCTGGGAAGAAATTCACTCAAACAAAAAAAAAAGAAGAAATAAAGAAAAGGAGAAAAATCATATATATCTTTATCTCTTCGTGTTGAAATCAAAGTGCTGAATTTGGGTGGAAGGAACTCTTTCTAGCTCACAGCTCCATGTGCTGAAAAAAGTCCAATCAAAATGAAAGCCAGAGGCAGGCTTGGGCCCGAGTGCCTGGGACTTGCTTATGATTGAAAGCTTTCTGGGTGTCTCTGTCCTGCTGGATCAGAAGTTACTATGGGGCTTATATCAAGTATCAGTTGGGGGTCTTATGCCCCCCTCCTACCTGTATGAAGTCAGCTCTTCCTGGATCTCATAAGATGGTGGCAATCTTTGACTGAATTATGCTCTTTCCTTCCAAGCCTAACTACATGGAGTTGTTCTCATCACTCTGCTAATGCAGAGCCTTAAAAAAACTGGAATCTCACTTATGGATAAATCTCTTTTTGTATTAAGGAGGATTCAAGGATCCTAGAACCTTGGACTGTAAGAGGCATCAGTCTTCTTGGCATGTAGGTTTAAAGCTGGATTTAGTGGCGCACTTCAACAGAATACATTTGGCTCCTCTTGTTGACTGAGATCTTTTATCCTCTACAATGTTTCCAGAACAAAGCTATTACACAAGATGGTAGCTTTTGATGGGATCTATTCAGAAATCAACGCTGGGGAATTCTGGGAGTTGAAGTCCATGGGTCTTAAAGTTGCCGAAGTTTGACACCCGTGTACAAGTCCAAACCATGGGAATGCATTTTTCTGTCCTCTTGGATTTAAGTGAACAGATGACTAAACTTTACAACCAATGTCTCTGCTTTGTTATCTTCATCTAGAAATAGTCTGGCTTTTTTCTGCTTCCAAGGTTTACACAACTCTTTTTGTCTTGCCAGATTATTGTGACATGGGCTTATTGTCATCACTAATTCTCCTCCAGCTCGGTGCTGTTGAAGCTGCATTCCACTCTCTGAGACTTGCTTACACATCAGTTCTTCTGAGACAATGACATCGGCAAACAGTCACCAGATCTTTGATGTTGTGTGGTCTTTATGGATCAAGTGAGTTCCATAGGAACAATGCATCTTCGTGTGAACAACGACTCTCCCTGGAAGAAAAAGGACTCTGAAATATGTTTTGGGACTCTGAAGGTTGAAGGAATAGGAAAATAGCTGTCGTCTATTTGGAGTAGTCTTCAAAACATAGGCTAATTTCTAGAGGTTTCCATATTCTTAAGAGTGCCTTGATTTCACTTAGGAGATGGGAAAACAACCTGAATCTCATTGCTTCTATAAGTTGAAATGATGACTTTATAACTGGTTTTCTAAGTTTGGAAAAGTATGACACAAGGTTGAGAAGGCTACAAATGTGTAAGCCATAATATTGGAAAATTGGCTTTTCCTATCAAATGACTTGTTTTTCCTTCTATAAAAGGAAATGATTATAGATGGAAAGAGACCAAAGCATATTTGTTGTTGCTAGTTGCGAAGTCGTGTCTGACCCATCGCGACCCCACGGACAATGTTCCTTCAGGCCTTCCTGTCCTCTACCATCTTCTGGAGTCCATTTAAGCTCACGCCTACTGCTTCAGTGACTCCATCCAGCCACCTCATTCTCTGTCGTCCCCTTCTTCTCTTGCCCTCAACCTTTCCCAGCATTAGGCTCTTCTCCAGTGAGTCCTTCCTACTCATTAGGTGGCAAAGTATTTGAGTTTCAACTTCAGGATCTGGCCTTCTAAAGAGCAGTCAGGGTTGATCTCCTCTAGGACTGACCGGTTTGATCGCCTTACCAAAGCTATACAATACAGCTTTTCTTTTTTTGGACAATGTGACTATTGCGGTCTTCATAATCACCAGTCCTTCTGTAATGGAGGTAATAGCTTTGTTCTGAAGCTGACTTTGTGGTACCCATCTCTGCAGCTTGAAGAAGATGATCAGAAGCTCATCGCCTTGCGTTGCAATTGCCTCTCATTTCTAATTTACATGCCCAGCAGTGTGACAAACTCAATTTGTAGAACATGATAAACAAAAGATCAGTTTAATGGAATAATACTGTTGGAAATGGCAATTAAGTGATGCAGGAGAATGGGGGAAGGGAATGTCCATTTAAACTGATTGAATCCATTGACTTTTGGCCATCAGGCCTGGTGCCTTTTAGTTGTATTAGGACTTTTAAAAGGCAACTGGGCTTTGTTTTTCCTTCACATCCAAGAAGCTTCTTCAGAATTTCATGTCTTCATAGATATGAAACCCTTGGTGTCCCCAACTTGAGCATCCTGGATGGGAATGATGGGACTTGTGGAGTTATGGAATAATCATGGGAAAACTTCTAGTCACTAGATCTCTGAATGAGATGTCAGTTTATCCTTGTAAAGTCTGTTTATTTATTGAATTATCCCATTTTTGTGGCTGCTCAACCTCCCAAATAAAATAAAAGCGAAACATTCCAATAAAACAAACAAGACAACACAAGCGGAGTGCCTTTGCAATGTATAGGTAAATAAGATGAATTATGTAAGAAATGAATGTTGCTTATGAGTTAGGAATTCTTGATATGTATGTCATTCCATGTTTTGGGCAGGGGCGATAGTTTCCTGGATTTAAATAGATGAACAAAGAAAAAATATCTGTGCAACCTCAGTAAGTCACAAGAAATGCAGTCCTTTCTGCACCAACAGATAAAGAAACAGAGATGCTTGGAAAGTTCAGAGAAAAATGATGGTAGCCCAAGGCATCTAGAGAACGTCAGGCTGGGGCAGGTTGCTTCTGAGCTTCAGAAAGCTGGTGACATCACAACCATTAATAACCATCCTTCAGAGAGAAAACTCCAACAGTCGTTATGTAAGCATGCTTCCTAATTTTCCACCAATTTATGTAGTTCTAAAGAAACAGAGGCATCTGGAGTTTGCTGTGGGTATGTTTTAAAAATAAACAAGTTTTGTGCACAGCATAAAATTTCATCTATTTTCCCATAGCCTGATTTTCTCCATTTGCATCTAATGAGCTTTGCTCTTTGATTAGACACAGGTTTTAAAAGGTTATTTTGATACAATGGTACTAAGATCTTGTTATGAATAACTTTCCTGGTGCAAATCAACCCATCTGCACAGTAGTAAAACACTGCAGAGAAAGAACATATTGTCTTTCAGTAGAGTTTTATCAATGGGCAGCAATATGAAAGAAAGAATAGCAATAGCAATAGCCCTTTCGCTTACTACATATACCGCTTCATAGTACTTTACAGTCCTCTCCAAGCGGTTTATAGAGTCAGCCTATTAACTCCCCCCAAAAAATCTGGGTCCTCATTTTATTGACCTTGGAAGGATGGAAGGTTGAGTCAACCTTGAGCCGGTGAGAATCAAACTGCTGACAGTAGGCAGAGTTTCCCTGCAATACTGCATTCTAACCACTGCGCTATCATGGCTCTTCACAGGATATAAGAGAGCTAAAAGAAACTAGGGGTCAAGACAAGGAACATGCTCCAGTTCTACAATTATTGTTATATTTCTTTGTTTTTATTCTGGCAATCAATGGAAGACCCAGTGAACAATATAGAATCTCCATACCAAATCATACTTGTGCCTTGTAGCCAAACTCTGTGAGATCCATCTGCTTTTCTTCTCCTTATGTATTCAGAAGCCACATTTGCCAGGGAAAACAAAGTTCTATCCCTATGATGGTCAACCAGAACAAAATGGAACATCAGGACACTTCCTGGAACTGCTTCCACTGAGGGCTTCACTCCAAGTGTCCCCAAAGATAATGGCTGTAGAAATGGTGCAAACCTTTCTTATTTGGTGGACAAGGTGCATGTGGGTTGGTCCACTGTGGGTCCTTTCATCCCCATCCACTTCTCTCCAGAAAGGTTTAGCCTCCCAAGCTTCTCACATTTGAGAAGACCACAGAAACCTCTCTGCTTAGAAGACTTTTTTTTAGTCCTACAGATGTTTCAAACTAAGGGAGATGTCCTACTCTTGAAGAAGTTCTCTTCTTTGGCAGACATTTGGAGAAATCATCTACCACATTTTCTCTTTCCACAGATCTCATGGAAAGTGTTGAAAGGCTATTTTGGGAACAGCTTTAGGAAGAAAATGTGTGGACATTTTTGGACAGCAGAGAAGCTCTCAGTCAGTTGTAGGGTTCCCAGATTGTCATAATATCCAATTGATGAAGGAACCAGATTATTCTGATGTGACACATTAGGATATTAGATATTATAGTCAAGAGTATTGTCATTCTCCCTAGAATAGAAGCATGTAGAATGATAGCTGGTGGGGTCCAGGAGATGTGCCTCCTCTGCAGAAGCCATTTCCCTCTGGGACATCTTCTTTTCAGAGATCAAGATGATCCCACTCTGCTGGCTCTTCATAAGGCTGTAAAGACTTGGTTGACCTGGGGCCCTGAGTATGTGAAGGGCCCCATTTCTTGGCTGCATTAGTGTCCATGGCAATAATTCTACTTGGTGACCATGAGGAAACCAGGCTGCTAAAGAACCCAAAGGCTCGACAACATCAGAGCTGACACCAGCCAGAGCCCAGAACAAATCAAAGATTAGAAAACATAGTGAGACCTGGCCCATAGAATCGCCAAGAGTCGGACATGACTGATTGGACAACATCATTGTCATATCATAATTGTTTTTGAATTGTTTTTATGTTTTATGACGTACACTGCTTAGAGTCAGTTGTTGAGATAGTGGCTATAGAGATCAAATGAATGAATAAATAAATCTGCAGAATCCACTACTGGTCAAAAGCGCCATCTTTTTCGTACAGGAATGCCAAGCTTGGGTTGCATCAGTGAGATGCTGTTCCATCATTTGATCATTTTCTCTCTCAACCGAAGTATCTACTATCAGATTCACATTACTTGACCTGCTTAGGAATTTGCTCTCCTAGAATCCTGATAGGAACAGACTTCAACTGTTCCAGCAGGATTAGCAGACATCTAAGAATATGATGGAAAGGACTTAAGCTTCAGATTTACTAAACTAAGGTTTCCCAGGATATTATGGACAAATAGTTCCCAAATGTGGACAACTACAAGCCCCAGAATTCCTAGCTGGTATGACCATTGATTAAACTGACTGGTAATGTTGGGAGCTGTAGGCCAACAATTTGAAGGGTCCAGGGTGGGGATAAGTTGGCTGCAGTAAGCCAGTAATGCATGGAAAGACTAACAAAATTTAATCACACTTTTCCACTGTTTTAGGAGTCAATTGGCATTTTCCAAAATAGTAGCTTTTCCTTTCTTTTTATTCTCAGGTAGTAGCTATAACTGGAGAGAAGATAGCAGAGCCCTGATTCCTCAAACTCACAAAACAAGGCACAATTTTTAGTTGAGAAGTTTGTCTTGCATGGCGGTATAAATTTGAAGGGCAGCTATGGGACGAGGCTGGCAAAGCAGGCTGGAAAAATACAAAGCCAGCTGTTCAGAAGAAGAGGTGGCCACAGGAGACACATAATTGTGCCTCCCTGAAGAATTTCCAATTGCTTTTAAGAAATAAAAATGACCCTGTTGAATGGCTGCATCTGAAGAAGAAGGCTTTCAAGCATCTCTACCTTGCAAAGTCACCAGGTGTTTGGTGGGTTTGTTTTTTTCACCCTGGGGATGGAGAGGAACAGGAAAGAAGCATGAAAATGTACCAGCTGCAGGCCTAGAACTGAATGAAAGATGGACTGTTTAATGCAAGGTGAGTTTGAGATCGAGACATCCTGTGGACGTGCCAAAGTGCTTCGCTGCATGGTTTTGCATGCAATTTGATCCTTGTATCCTAAAACTGGAAGTCTCCTGATGCAATAGATTCTCCAGGTACACTGGAGGGAGGTGTCAAGAGGGGAATGAGCTTAGAGTCCTTGCGCTGCAGAAAGCGGCACAGGGCTGACCTCCCCCAGGATCCCTGAAGTCTTCTCTGACCGTTTCCAAGGGAAGGTGGTCAGTTTGGCAAGATTCTTGGAACATGGGTGACTAACAATAAGGCTCCTGCTTGAGACTATTCATGAGTGATTCTGGCTGCTTACAAGGGACACCTGAACCCCTTTCTCCCTCCCCCCATGAAGAAGCCTTTGTTCCCTCCCCAGGTGAGATTTCATTCTGGTTTCATCCTGCTACATTGCTTTAATTTGAGCCACATGACCACGGAGACATCCTCAGACAAGCGCTGGCTCTTAGGCTTTGAAACAGAGATGAGCACCGGCCCCTAGAGTTGGAAATGACTAGCACACATGTGCGGGGGAAACTTTACCTTTATAGGCAAAGATGCTTCCCAACAAGAAACCTGTGAATTTCCCCTCATCCGTTTCCTTGCATTCATCCATGCTTGTGTCCCCATTTGGCCAGGAGCAGTGGGTTTGCCATTAACCAAGCTAGACCACTGACCCACACTGCCCACTAAGGGAAGACAAGAGTTAGCTTTGTGGTAAATGCATGCAAGAGGAAAGTAAGGGAGCTTGAAAAAAAGCTCTTGGCCATCGCAGCTCCCCAAATCTCCCCTGGAATTTTCAACCGCACATGTGCTGCCAAACATGAGAAGTTTGGTACCGAAATTTAAATCTTGACTCACACCCTCTTCTGGAACAGAATGGGACAACTCATCACGGTCAACTCACCACAGCCAACTTGCCATGGGACAAACCGCCATGAGATAACTTGCCACAGGACAGCTCGCTGTGGGACAATTCATCAATTCAATTTAATTATTTAAAATAGTTAAACATTATTTTAATTTTTACCATTCACATTCCATTTTGTCCCTCCTTTGCCATTCTTTCTTTAATGATTCTATTCCTCTATTTCTTTGATATTAGTGTAACGCTTGTCCTGTGGTGAGTTGGCCGTGGTGAGTTGGCCATGGTGAGTTGTTGTAAATTCCTTCTGGAAGGAGCCAAGGGGTCTCTGGAATGAGAAATTGGTTTCCCAGATGGAAGCAAACATGTCTTTAAGACTTAAACAAGATGTTATGGTCAATTCTATTTTATGCTTTTCATATGTCATTAATTTTTCATTACATGGGTAAATGAATTACATACACACAATTTCATAGCTTTGGTGCAAAAACACAAACAGGCAAAGGGTTTTTGACTTCTCATTAATCTGGTGTCATGGTGTACAGAACGGGGAGATGTTTAAAACCAGGTTCTGGCAGATGAACAAATTGGCCCTGCTAGGATCGCTTGGAGTGTCAAGAAACCATCAAGAAAGTGGTAAAACAATGGAGCTGGATGGAAACTGGAAGCCATGGCTCAGCCTCCTAGGAAATACAGGGGGTGGGATGGATATTCCTGGTTTTTTAAAGTGTCATCTGGTTCACATTTGTTCTTAAAGGGGCAGTTGCAAAGCAGGAACAGCTTTGTCAACTCTTGGAGCATGAAAAAGAAGACAAAGAAAAAGAAGACAAAAAGAGTTTCTCGACCTTATCAATTGTGAGATATGTGGACCTCAACTCCCAGAATTCTCCAGCTCTTTATAGGTATAGGTACAAGTCTATGCCTATATGAAGTTGAAGCCTACTTTGGACAAACTCACCCATTTTGCTCTTTAGTTTCTATCAATCGTATCTGTCTTATGTTTCTTTTTATTTATGTCTACATCATTCGGCAGTTCCCACTGGGAAATGTGCATGTCTTTTTTGTACATGTAAGCAAGCTTCCCAAGCTCATGTTCTTATTTATTTGTGTGCCTCGAGAAACACAAATATGCCCCCCAAAATATACCAAGCTTCGGGATGCAATACTGAATTCCAATCCAGCAGTTATTCAGAAGGTGCCAGTTAGCTACAGCGATTCCTCCATTACCCTATTTCCTAAACTGAAACAGTCACAGGCCTCAGAGGTGAAATTTCTTGTGAGATCACAAATCCCCCGACTGAAGTTTGGAAATGACGATTCTTGCAATCTGGGGGCCTTTGAAGCAAAAAAAAAAGATGAGCTAATAAATGTTTTGAAGATTAAAGTCTTGCCCCATGTTGTGTGTGGGCTCCTTTGAGAAAGCCACAGGATGCATCCTGGAGAAGGCCCCATTTCGGCTTGACTGGCTCTTGGGACGGGATGGCCTCAAAGAGATGCTGGTTTGTTTTTTGAAGGGTTTGAGACCAACCTCATCCATCCTTTCCCCGCTTGTCGTTCAGCTGACCTGGGGTCATGACAACAAGCAGAGCCCACACAGGCCCACCTCTGCCCTCAGCTTCTGTCTGAGAATGTCTCTGGGTAAACAAAGCTCTGAGAAGAAGCCCAACTCTCATGGTTTGAGCCATGGAAGGTATAAACCACACAGCCCATTTTTTTCTTTTATTATGGAGCCTTTAGTTTTCTCTGCCAATGGCTTAGTTGTGGTTTGTGAGGCCCAGTGAAATGATGATGAGTTTCGGTTCACAGACTGCGAGAGCAGAACACATCCCTATGGCTAATTTGGCACTGGTCTCCTCAAAAAGGGGCAGAAAGTAACCAAACATAGGTCCTATCAGATCAGAGACCCTTTTTGCTACGGAATTGATCTGAGATTCCCTGATTGATCATGTTGATCTGGTTCTAGTAGCATGCACTTCGTGACCATCAACTCACTGCTTATTAATCTGATCTGGATTCCATGGAGAACAAGCCTCTCTTCCGGCAGACATTAAGCAAGCTACTAAGACATAACATGGTTGGGTAATGCTGTGTTGTCTCGGATGAACCAGGTTTATTGCTTCCTATGTTGTGATAATTGATTGGAGTTTCTCAACTGCAGTGGGTAGGCAAATCCTTGTTCATATCTGGCAGTTTGGTTTAGGAAGACGTTCGACTTATTCTGCCATGTTGGTGAACCCAACAACAGATTGTACAATCTTCAACATGGTTGTCATCAAGCTCTCAAATACAACATTCACAGATGTAAAATAAGCAGTTGAGAAGTTTTCAGTAAAGCCTATTGTAATCTTGCAGTAGGGAGGTAAAACCTGGTTATTTTGAAGAGAAAACCAAAGTCTGTTTTTTTAAAAAAATGAAGGATATTTAGAGAATTGAAAAACAATCCTACATTTCTCCCCTGTGAGATTAAAGTGGTCTTTTCAAAATGCTACTAGTTATAAGTGATTTTAGCTCAGATTTCACAGACCAGACCTGGCCACCTGAAAAATTAATCTCCAATAAATGATTGGAGACACCAAACTCAAATGATTTTTGAGTTTGGTGTCATGCCTGATGTTTTTCACACATCAGTGTGTGTCCCCCCCTCTATTTTTCTTCTGGCTAGATTTTTAAGACAGGAAACGTCTTAAAAGTAGCTGTATTTTCCCTCTCTGATATACAGAAGGAACTTTGGCAACTCCAGAATTCGATATTAGCCTTTATCCAGTTGTCCTTGGAGATGCTGAAGCCTTCTGAAAGCAGAACTATCACTATACTCCAACACACTAGTTTACTGAATATTGTGCAGTGACTAAGTGAATATTAATAATATTTCTTTATAATGATATATTCATAATTAAATTATAAATAACAATAGTTTAATAATAATATATTTTATTAACAAGCTATATGTCTTACACACAGAGACACACATAGCACACATTGTAGGAATTAGATTTTCTGCTGAACCCCTTATTCCCACAATGCTGTCTATGTATATTTTGCCCATATTATATGGCTGTAGTATTATCACTTATCCTTATTATCTTCTTTACTCTCCCCCCTGATTGAGATGATGATGATGATGATCATTCTTTTGCTTTGTAGGTACACTGAGAGCATCTGCACTGGAGATAAATTCCTTGTGTGTCTAATCACACTTGGTCAATAAAAACCTCTTCTCTTCTCTTCTCTTCTCTTCTCTTCTCTTCTCTTCTCTTCTCTTCTCTTCTCTTCTCTTCTCTTCTCTTCTCTTCTCTTCTCTTCTCTTCTCTTCTCTTCTCTTCTCTTCCCTTCCCTTCCCTTCCCTTCCCTTCCCTTCCCTTCCCTTCTCTCCTCCCCCCATTCCATTCCCTTCCCTTATAGTATCAATAGGTGTGCCCCCTTGCCAGAAGAATGATTCAGGAGAGGAGCTTGGGTTGGGGGTGGCAAATCTTTTGTGCATTTTCCTGCAGTAGCAACAAAAGCAGAGACCTTTTATTAGGCCCTTTGGAACATGGTTTTATTATTGTTGTCAGTTGTTCCTGGAAACTCTTTGCCATTAATAACTTCCTGCTCACCACTGGCCTAGGCTGCCTGGCCAAGGAGTTTCCTGATCTAAATAAACCTTGTGGGCTGTGTGAGCAGGACAGCCAGAGGTCTCAATTCTCATTGAAGACTTCTTGGCTGTCCCTCTTGGCTGACAATCTTTACTCTAACGTTACTCCAATGCAAAGCTGGAAGGAAATGGAGGCTGTTAAACCAGACACTCCTTCCTGATTCAGTTTATTGAATATCAGAAGCAATGTAGACAAAATGGGCAGAGAATTACATTTTAAATCAAGGGTGTCCAAACTTGGAAACTTTAAGACTTGCGGACTTCAGCTCTCAGAATTCCCCAGCCAGCCATGGGAGATGAAGTCCACAAGTCTTAAAGTTTCCACGGTTGGACATTCTTCTTTTAAATAGAAGTTAGTCCAAAAGTTTTCAGTTCTGAACCTGTGATTTGTCTTCATCTTGGATCTTCATCTGATACTCTGGGACAATTAGGAAGATCTAACAGGAAGATCTAGCCTAAGATGATTTTTGGTTTAAAATTTAGTGTGTAGGTGAAGACATTTTGTGTTTGAGAACTGAGATATTTGGGGATTTCATAACTGATACCTGTTAAGGCGAAAGTAAGCATTGTCATCATGGAGTGTGAAATTTCAGGAAAAACAGGATTATTATCCAGGTTTACACTAAAAGGCTGTCCTTCTGAGAAAATGTCATACAGAACCTCCCGTTATGAGGACAGTGATGTGGTTTCATTTCTTTTCTCTCCCATTGTTCTATCTCCTCTCTTCTTTTTCTATATACCGAGGAGCTCTTTGGAAATCTTCTAATCCTCATGACTGGATGAGGAATGCTACTTCTTAGCAATAAATAAATGAATGAAAACATAAATCCAAAGCTTACAACAATATCCTTAAGGATGCCAATGCTTGACTACATTATTGGCACCTTAAATATATTTATGGGCATGGTCAATTTTTCATTATCTGAAGGCCCAGGAATACTGGATCTAGAACAGAGGTCCCCAACCTTTTGGGCACCAGGGACCAGTTCCGTGGAGAAACATTTTTCCACGAACCGGAGGGTGTGTGGTTTTGTGTGCTGCCTGCATCTCGTGGACGGGGTTTTGTTTATTTGTGCAGCCTGGTTGCTGGCGTGCTGTGTCCCAGTACTGGTCCACAGACCAGGGGCTGGGGACCCCTGATCTAGAAGGCCATATTCTGGAAGAATAAATTTCCTTCTCTCCCTTCTGATCTTGGGATCTTCTCTCAGCCACCACACTCTGGAATAGGAACAATCGCCATGACTTTCATCTACTGTACAGTCCTATCTAACAGAATTCTTCTTATATTTGGCACAGGACGGGACAAGAGGTCACCAGCTTGGAAGGGAATTGCAATTGTTCAACTGTTATGGTTGCAATTTGGTTCCATTGTTAAAACTCAACTATGCAGGAAACCACTTTGTTTAATTTGAGTATCTTCTCTGCCTTCTCAGAAGATCTGATTTTTTTAAAAAAAAAGTCACAAAGCTACTATTTTCCCCTTATATTAATAATGGGCAAAAGGCCCACTTTTGAAAAATTCATACCAGGACTATTTAAATACTGGAATAATCGCATTGACTGTGTAGAAAAATGTGGTAGAATGGAAGACAGTGAGAAATCATTTGGAAAGAAGAAGAAAAAGGAGAATAGTCAAGTCGGATTTGGAAAGGTTGTGTCAATGTTCTTGTTTTGTCCTTCTTCCAGTGCCCCAGTGGTTTGGAGAAGCTTTCCAGACAGAGAGCAAAGGAGGAAAGTCTTTGTCTCCATCATTGAAGTTCTGCCAGATCAGCTGAAGGTTGTTCTCTCTCAACTGTGCACCAAATATGAATTTCCATTCTTTGCCCTATTCATCACTTGAACAATTAAATTAAGACAATTGTTTTAATGAGTTAATGGATAATAAAGAGCTGTAGACACACATTTATGAGCACTTACAGCCTGAAGACTTTGATAAAAGTCAGACTTGTCAATAATATATTAGGCCATAAACATGCTCCACCAGGAGCAGCACAAAGAAGACCATGGTGGAGCTTTCTGGTGGGTTTAAGTTGCAGAGCACCTCCTTTGCCAGCATGTAGTCTATAGTCTTGCAGCCAATCATGGGTACATTTGATGGGCACAATGTGTCTTTTTACAGGGCCAGCCTGACCGTTCAATCTGATGGACATGAAATTGCTTTGGAAAGCAAAATGGAGAGCAAGGATTTTCAGCTTCCAAGGTTGGTCATGGACTAGAATTTTGCTTTCCATGGGGACACACCTATCTTGTGGATCTGCCAGATCCCTAATGCTATCATGCTTTTGACATCATCTAAGCCACTGTTTCTCAACCTTGGCTCCTCGAAGAGTATGGACTTCAGTTCCCAGAATTCCCCAGCCAGCATGCCTGTCTGGGGAATTCTGGGAGCTGAAGTCCACACATCTTAGAGGAGCTAAGGTTTAGAAACACTTCTCTAAGTCCTCTTTTCTGCTGTTGGTCTTCCTGGGACACAATCATTCTCCAACATCTGTCTTTTTGCTTTTTCAATTTTGCAAAGCCGTTTTTTGCCACAATTGTAAGCTGCTTTGGGATGTTTTATCACGAGACGTGGCATACAGACATTTCTAGATTAGATGGTAAGCTATTTTCTACGTGCTTAAAGCAAACACTTCTTCACTGGAGGTGATTTCATGGACTTTATGGACTTTATGGCATTGGCTTCCTGGAGAGACAAAAGCTAATGAGAGTTTCTTGCCCCAAATTGTACCATTAGCTTTGGTGCTGCAGGGGTCTCTTATTTATCTCATGGACCCTTCCTTGGCCAAACCAACTGGTTTAAAGGTTGGTGAAGACGTTCCTCTTAGTTTAATGGATTCATCTCAGCAGCCATGGGAATACTGCAGAACGAGCAAGGATGGTTTGAAAGGAAGATTGCAATTTCCTTCAAACGAGGGAGGAAAAGAGACACTGGAACAACAGATATGATGAAGAAGAAGCATTGTTGAAGATCATGCAGAAAGCCCTGACTTTGAGGGTTATGGAGAAACCCAATTAAGTTGCTCCAGGCATCCTTCTCAAGACCTTTGCGACATCTTATGGATAAACCAGTCATAACTGTGGCCTTCTTTAGAAGAGAGGGGCCTGTTTACAATCTCTCTCTTACTCTCAGAAAGAACTGACATGATAAATGCTTATCCTAAGGGAACACGGTGTGCTGATAAAGCTGAGGGGAATGCATAAATCAAGAGTTGGCCGATCTCTAGCTTGCCACATTATTTATTTATTTAAATTTAGAGGCCTTCTGACTCCCAGGGACACCATTGGGATGTTGACTAGGATCCACTGAAACTTTCCATGTTCTGCAGACTAATGGACTACAGAAATTTCAGAATCATTCTTTGTGCTTTCCATCAAGCTCTCAAATACAACATTCAACGGTCTCTATAAGCATCTCTTTGTACAGGTTTTCCCCATCGTATTTGGGGGTTCCTTACTCCTTCAAAAAGCAGGTACCTGAACACCTTGATGTCCAGACTTCAGGGACACTGGCTGAGGAATTCTGGGAGTTGAAGTCCACAAGTCATAAAAGGGCCAAGTTTGAAGACCCCTGCTTTAAGGCATCAAAGGCAGGTCATTAAAACATCTGGCTAGAGGCAATGATGTCTCTTCTGCCTTAGAAACAAGGTTTTCATTTCCGCTGTAATGGCATCCTTGAAATTTAAAGGTAAAGGTAAAGGTCCCCCCGCACATGCGTGCTAGTCGTTTCCGACTCTAGGGGCCGGTGCTCATCTCCGTTTCAAAGCCGAAGAGCCAGCGCTTGTCCGAGGACGTCTCCGTGGTCATGTGGCCAGCATGACTAGATGCCAAAGGCGCATGGAACGCTGTTACCTTCCCACCGTCGTGGTCCCTAGAACGGTTGGATGGTTATATTCAGGTACATTTGTCAACTGGGAGACTTGCACACCAATTACATTTTCAGTTTTTGGCAGCTTGAACCAATTTTTTTTTCAGAGGAGAGAATTCTCTCTCCCTTCCCCTTCCAAGCAAAAGTTTTAAGAATGAAAAATGTACGGCTGTAAAATTCTCATTAATCTGGATTCAGAGATACAGAGATGACAACTGCTTAATTTTAGGCCCTTATTTTTAAATTCAAAACTATTTTATGCCTTTCCCCCCTAATCTTGCCAATATTAAGAAGCACTCACCGAATTTCTGGGTCTTTCAGTTTCGATAAAATTCCTGCATTTGCCTAATATATACATGGTCACATTAAAAAAAAAAAGCAAAATTGCTATTTTCCTATAAATGCCACTAACTGCTGGGGCTGCATCTACTCACAGACATTTTCATATAATGGAAAATTTATTTTTGACAGAATTTAAAGGGAAACAAATTGATCCTTGGTGTCAAAAGCAGTGTATTAATCTTTGTGGTGTCACAAGTATTTTGTTATTTTAACTCCGCACTGAATGACTTCTTTATCCATTTGAAATTCTGCTTGCTTCTCTGAGATTATAAGAGAGAGAATTCAGCTGGTTTTTTTTGGGGGGGGATAATGAGTAGAGACAAAAGATAAACTACTTGTCTTTGGCTAATGAAACACGATAAACAGCTTATTCCATCAGCGGTCAGACAGAGTAAGATTCTATCAAAGAACACAGAAGGCCACCAGAGGTTTACAGGGTCACACGCAAGGGAGCTTCTTGTCAATCAAATATGCTGTTTTGAATCAACCGGATGCCCTCAAGGAGTCAACAAATAGGAAAACTCCCAGAATTCCCCAGTCAGGCCAAGAAAGGACTCCGGACTACTCAAGCAATGCTGATGTATATCCTATTCCTGGTGTTCAAACTCTAGTAACCCCCAGATGCAACAGACTGCACATCAGAAGCTGGGGTTGTTCTACAGCATCAAGACCATCATAAAATGGATTGGAATCTTTAACTAAGGAGAGAGCAATGATCCCAGCTGCAGATCCAGGGGAGGGGCTGCTTATTTTTGAATCCCCTCCCCTCAAAGATGGACAGATAGCAAGATTAGAAATAGTCCCTACCTCTTTCCCCATATACAAAACCCATGGATTTCCGTTGCAAATGAAATATTATAGCATCCGACAGCAATTCTTTGCAGTGGGGACAAAATCTTTTCAACTCTGAACTGGGAACCCCAATTACGAATCCAAGTTTCCCCACCCACCCCCATCCTGTGCTTGTGCCTCATAAGAGGAAAATGCCAAGAAATTGTGACATCAGTTTCCATTAATATAGTCCTCAGTTTGAGAGTTGACACTATTAAGCTATCTGTGCAAACAGTGTTTCTAGCCTTGTGCACACCTGTGTTTTTACATAAACTGCATATGTATCCTCAGGCAAAATGAGTCTATTTTTATTTCTGTCACTCTAAATAGGGAAAGAGATGAGAGATCTTTCTCCCTTCCTGTTCACTCCCAGAAAGCATCTTCAGCGATTAAGCAGCTTGCCTTCCTGTCATTGCTCCCTGGAACGACAGAACTGCAAAACGCAGAAATCTAGGAATGTAGGAAGAAGCATCTTTGGTGGGGTATCGAGATGGTAGCCATCAGAATGTGATGAAAATTGGGGAGGGGGGATAAAAAGGGGGCGGGGTTTTCATCACACAGGCATGGCTGCCATCTTAACTTTTTTTTCATCCCCTTTCTTCTGGATGTCCAGGTGTTGGGGACCGCTCTGTTTCAGGACGATGAAGGCCTCAAGGCAGGAAATGTGGTGGAACATAATCTAGATTCCCGGGGGGGGAGGGGCTGCATTCCAGAGAACCAAGAGACAGCAGGGCTTAGATAGTTTGGTTGAGAGGAAGAGAGTTAAGAAGGCCCCTCCCTAGCAGTTCTCAGAGTGTAGCTTTCACGATGCATGTAGCTGCTTTTACTCTGGCAAGATTCTGTCTGTAGGCGAGGAACAATAAAGGAAACTACTTAGAAGATCCTGAATGTGTCTTTCTTGGTTTTGGGGTCTGACAAGAGTGCAAAGTAGATAGAGCTATGTAAAGTACAGAAATTCTCTTTTCTCTTGAGGGGGAGTTTGGCTGTTTGTTTGTTTTTTTAACCAGAGCCTTGCGATGCTTTGGAATCAATCCCAAAAAGTGATTTAGAGTATCCCGGGGAACAAAGGGCTCATATCATTGACAGGCAGCTGTGTCACATCCGGAAAAGATGCAGCTGCTTTGAGGAGTTGCAGAGAGAAGTGATGTTTGCTGAAGCCTCTTTTTTTGGAAAGCATCGCACATCTCTGTCTCCCTCCCACCCAGCAATCATTTTAGAAAGAATGACAAAACTTGGTTTATAATGCACATGTTACCTAGTTTGGTAATGAAATGTTGCAAGAAAACAATCAAGCTCAGAGTGCACCAAGGACCCCTCAGATGTTCCTTGCAATTTCCATCTGATGAGGAAGTAAGCACTCAGCTTCAGGGATCAAGCATCAGTTCAGGAGTGAAATGGCCACTCATACATTTTCTGTGTGCCTGAAATACAGGATTTGACGTCTTTGCTGCCTCTTCTGGTTTCTGAAGTAACTAAAATGTTTGCCATCATTTTTCTTCTACTTCGATGCAGTAACATTTCCAGGTTTTGGGAAGCTGATGTGTTTTGGATTTCCAAAATTATATTCACAAGTGGCATGAAAGAGCAAAAAGACAGATTTTGTGGGGAATATTCCGATGATGATAAATATCTACAGCTGTAAGAGCAATCATATTCTTTCCTTCGTCTTGTAAGATAACTTGCTGCTCTCTCATTCTGGGCCTATTCAATTAAGAAGCCTGTATACTGTGTTTCTGTATCTCCCTTCATTTCTTAAACTTGCTTTATTAAATTGACATCTTTTCATAAACCTCCAGAATCCAATGAGGCTCACAGCAGGAGAAAAAAAATTGATTTAAATACTTTGGAGAAAATAATTAAAAGAGGGGAAAAGAAAGAGAAACGAGAGGGAAGATAATTTTTTATACATAGAGGGATGAAGTCTTCTCTCTTGCTTTGTGCCACTTTTGCTCAACCAATCATTTTTATAATGTGCCAGATTTGCTTTAGCAGATTTGTCATCAGCAAGAATAGACTAAGGTTCTCACTGGGTCAGAATATAGAGCAGATATGTACTTATAGGTTTTCTTTGTTTGCTGCATAGGAAACATCTCTTACACTCTGGAATGATACAGCTAGCTTGGCCTTTGTTGGCTTCTGTGATGGCCATTGTGCCACATTATCCCAAATATGAAAACTCAGCCTTGGTGCATAGATTAAAACATGAGTTAAAAGGATCCCAAAAGTTTGCAGGATAAGGAGAACATCAAGATGCTGAGTAGGGCAAGTAATTTATTTATTTGTATCCCACTGTTAGTATTTTACAAATAAGTGAAGGCGGTTAACATATCCAATACAGCTTCCTCCTCCTATTTCCCCCACAACAACCCTGTGAGGTGGGTTGGGCTGAGTGAGAGAGGGACTGGCGCAAAGTTGCTCAGCCAGCTTTCATACCTAAGGTAGAACTAGAACTCACTGCCTCCCGGTGATTGGTCCAAAGTCATCCAGGTAGCTTTCATAGCTAAGGCAGGACTAGATCTCACCATCTCCTGGTTTCTAACCTGGCGCCTTAACCACTAGACCAATCTGGCACTGTACCAAACGGCCAATTGAAGCTTCGCCACTTTTTAAATGTGCGGTGCTTTTTAACTATATCCTGTGGACACCTCTGATCTTCTGCAACAGTAGTTGATAAAAGCAGGAAAAAAAATATCAGATTTTAAGTTCAGTGAACTGGTGAAGATAATCTGTACTGAACGGGTGATATTGACCCTTAGAGACGTAGATTAGGGCCAAAAAGAAATAAAAATGGCTGGCAGCAAACTTGTCCAGTTGAGCTGGTCCACATGCTGCCCTTTTCCTGCCTTCCGCCCAAAGCTTTTAATCTAGGTGGTTGCTGGAGCTCTTTGGACAGAAACTCAGTCTTGTTCTAATGAAGCATCTTATCTTTTCCGTAAATGAGTTTGCATCCTTAATGGAATCAGAGGAATAATTGACAGTGTCATCCCATTAGGATCAAGAGGCAAAGCTTCATTTCCTTCCAGCTTCCTCTCATCTCCCCCCCTCCCTCTGCCTCCATCAACCTTATCTTTATTTTGTTGATCCATTTATGCCTTACAGGGAGAAATTTTTTTAAAAAAACAAGCCAACACGCTTAAAGGCTTTGTCTTGCCTTTCTTACTTTAGGCCTTTGGAAACCTGATCAACCCAGGAACCATGAAAGGACAGAGCTGAGTAGGGTTGCAAACTTTAACTCATTGATGCAATGGAATTTTTAAACCCCTTTTGACCAGGTCTCAACTGAGCCGTGATGAACGCTTACAACTTCAGAATTATTATTGTTGTGATGGTCATTGTCATCCTGCCTTGAGCATCCACATTCTGCCTCATTTGAAACAAGGGGAGAATCTGTCCAAGGAGAGTCCGCATCAGGGGTCATCTGCAGGTGGGTTGCCAAGCCAAGATAGTGGTTACAACCAGCTTGATTTAGATCCGGACCTCTTTTATTATGCCCCTTCCCTTTTTTTGGACCTCCCCCCCTGAATTTAATTGCAATCTAATCTGGAGGAAGAAGAGAAATAAATAACTGTGGCAACTTCTAATTAAATCATCAGATATGCTGCATGAACAGTGTTTATTTGATGAGCCTGGGGTAAACATCGCTCTGTGGACATTAGCATTTACTAGTTTCCCTAGTTCATCATTTTTGGAGTAATGGTTTTGTTCCAAACACACACACACACACACACAGACACACACAGAGACACACAGACAGACACACGCACACAGAGGCACCCCTTCAATGGGCAACTTTCCTGTTGCAAAAGATTCAGCCTCTTGTACTATCTTTATTCCTCAGAATGGGTTTGCACAGAATGATGATCTCAGAAAATAAACAGGGGTGTGTGGCAGGCTAGGACCTGGGAATTGGGCTGGCAGTCAGTTTGGAAATTTTGGAAGTGCCTGGAATTTTGCAATCTCAGCTTGTTGGACCAGGGGTCCAAGTGGGATGTGGGAGAACTGAATGCCTTCTGAAAGGGGGCCCACAGCTGATTTAGCTCTTCTGAGGGATGCTTCTCTACAGTCCAACTGAAGTGAATTATAATCAGATAGTCGTTTTAAGGCGGTGCAATGGCTCAGTGGTTAACGATGTTGAACATGTCAGCCTGAAAGCTGACAGCCCACGTTTGAGACCCAAGTGCCGCGTGATTGAGTGAGCCCGTTCCTGCCCCAACTGCTACCTATCTAGCAGTTTGAAAGCATGCAAATGCAAGTAGGTCAATAGGTAGCACTTCGGTGGGAAGGTAACTGTGTTCCCTGTGCCTCGGTGTGTAGCCATGCTGGTCACATGACCACGGAAATGTCTTCGGACAACACTGACTCTCTCTGTTCTAGAGTCAGACATGAGAGGACAGGGAAACCTTTACCTTCTAGTCCAGGGGTAGGCCACGTTGGCTCTTTTATGACTCATGGACTTCCTGAGCATGGCTGGCTCAGGAATTCTGGGAGCTGAAGTCCATGAGTCATAAAAGAGCCAACGTGGCCTACCCCTGTTCTAGTCATTTTATTTAAGAAGTAAGATACAAAATTGTATTGGCTAGGACAAATTTTTAAAAGTATGGATTAGCCGCAATGGCCAAGAATAGAATTTTCAAATACATTTTTGGACACGTCCACACCTTTTATGCTCAATGTATTTTGGATTATGCTATTCTTTTCATGCTTCATCAGGGCAGGACCGTAACGATTTTAAACCGTCGGATGAGATGAGAAGCTTGAGAGCCACCAAAGAGCATAGAGGCTGCTTTCTGATGATGATGAAGATGATGGTGATGAGGATGAGGATGATGATATCCATTCAGTTGTGTCCAACTCTTGGCGATTCTATGGGCCGGGTCTTTCCACATCTTCCGATCTTGCACTGCTTCTCTGAGTTGTTCGATGTTCTGGCTGGTGTCCACTTTGATGGTGTCCAGCCACCGTATTCTTTGGTGGCCCGGTTTCCTTTTTACCACTTTCTATTGACCTTCAAAATCCTTCCTCCAGTTCAGAATCCAAGAATTGGTAGAAACCATGCAAAGCACCAAGACCAAACCTTTGCCCTCCTCCTCTCTCTCCTCCTCCTTTTCCTTCCTTAATTTAGTTTTCAGATCTAGAATTTACTGTTTAGGAAGTCTGTTCCTTGAGCGAGGTTCCTTCAAAGGGCCACAGGCATTGCTGTGTTCCATAACTAGCACCAGGACTTTGCCCTGTCAGAGAGAAGTGGGTGATTTATTAATGTTTCCCAGCATTTAACTATATCGCTCTTGGGTGATTGGAGCTGGTTAAAGAGGCACAGGAAGGAGATTGAGTGCTGTCAAAACAATAATAATGTTTATAGTTCTTTTCCATAAAACCTCTAATTGACAAGATTATAGCCTGCTTCTTATCATCCTGGGGAAGAATTAAAGTTTCTTTCCATCCCAAGAAGTAATTACATCATTGTGCGTACTCTTAGGTACCACCAGTACAGCCATCAGCAACTCTAATAGCAAAATTAGCAAATCATGGTGCCAGGTTTGGGGCTTTCATGTTTTTGGTTTTAATATTTTTGTTTTTTAAATATTTTTATTGCACATGGATGGGGCTTTCTCTCTCGGTTGGGAGCTTCCCAGAGTTTGGTACAAGATGTTACATACATGTTTTAAATAAATAATTGGTTTAAGTGAAGTAAGCATTGGAAATACATATATTTCAGATGTTGAATCTCTGTAAGACTGAACTCTTCCCAGTGAGATGTCCATCAAATTTCAACCATTCATGGCTCTGATGTGAAGGGAAAGGATAATGCCATACATAAAACAAGCCTTCTATTCTGAGAGATTCTTTCCCAAAGAATGATTTCAGGACCACGTCTGACTGTACCACAGTCTCACAGGCACACCTTTGAGGGATGGCAATAGGAAACTGAAATGAGAAATCTCACTCACAGCCATCACCTGTTGGGACCATGAAAGGGCTTCATAATCCCTCATGATCCTGCCCAGGATGATTTTCTCCAGCTGCTAGAAAGACAAAATTGGGAAACAACAACAACAGGGAAATGAGGGGAAAAAAAGAAACCTGCAGGAAAATGTTTTTTAAAAGTTTGTTTAGTGCAAGAGGTTTCAAATCAAGAACCTCCTTTGGAGTTAGGGTGGAGCAAGAGTTGAACTTCTGACAACCCCAAAACTGATGGGGTGGAAAGGCTGGTGTGTGGTTTCAGGCAACGTGCCAGCATTATCTAGATTAGGGGTAGGCAACCTTGGCTCTTTTATGCTGGCTCAGGAATTCTGGGAGTTGAAGTCCACGAGTCATAAAAGAGCCAAGGTTGCCTACCCCTGATCTAGAGCCATGTTTTCCAACCATTAGCAATTGGAAGAATTCCTTAGCCAGTCAAGGTTGAGAAACACTGGTCTAAAGAGTGGGATGCTTGGCCATTTTATCAGGTCTGACGGGGCTTCCTGTGAATTTATTGGACAAGATATCCCAGGCAGGAGTCCGCTTTCATTGGCCATTCCTTCAGTTCCTCTGGGATGAATGCCAAACCCTTTAGGTTTGGCCTTACACAACTTGCTGCCATCTGAAGACCAAATTAAGGCTTTGAAGATGCTAATTTGGCTCTTCCTTCCAATTTTTGCTGTTTCCTCTGCCAGTTGAATTGACAATGCAATTCTTTTTTTGTCCAATGAAATCTTGGCTATAATAACTAAACTCCAGATACTGGATTCAGTGTTGAGACTGTATTGTCAGTGATCTGTTTCATGGCACGTAATGATTATAAGCTACCAATCATTTCAAATTCTGAGCCAAACTTTGGATGTGAAATGTCTGTCTGGGCTCCAAACCCTTCCCTTTGTTCATCTGATTTTATCTTTCTTTCTGTCCATTCCTCCACTGAAATGGAATCACCTGCACATTTCCCTCCTCGGCTGTAGCCGACAGAACCAAGTTTTTCCATTTTCATCCTGCACAATCAAATTAGTTTTGAGTCTCGACGACTGACAGCTTAAAGCGTTTCCCTGTGCAACTGCCTCTCAACATCTACCTTGTTATTGACAGGGGAAGACAGCAGCAAAAATGGATGTGCAGCAAAATGTGAACTCCAGGCCTGGGCCAGCTAAATAACAGAGAAAGTGGAATTTTATTTCCTAGATGAACACTGCATTCATTTCATTGGCCTCTGTTGTTCTCATCTTCTCCCACCATGGCAGCCAAGCTAAAACTCCTTTTGGAAGCCCAAAGCTAGGACTCTAATGATCTGGAGATCTATCCAGTAAAACTCACAACATCTAAAAGGATAACTGATTCCAGACTTCTAATCCTCTCTGTTTTGTCATAATCCTTGCCATTGATTTTTCTCAGACTACCAACACAAAGCTTCAGGAACACTATTAATTAATTACACATTGATTTGGTGTGCAAAAATGGGCAAGGAGTATTTGCAAGTTCCAGCTGTCTCTCCTTCAGCCATAACCCAAGGATGGAAGCGAGTCCCTGTGCCACCCCCATTTGCAAATCCAGAGGTTCTTAGGAATTTAACTTTGTGAAATTCAGTGTGGCTTGGTTTTTTCTTGTCTCTCATCTCATTTTTCTGTTGGTTTTAAGAGTATTTTTAGAAAGCCCACACAAATGTTTCTCATTTCATGTCGTTGCTCCTGAAAATAAATGGTTATTTGCATGCCCTTGCTTTTGTACAACTTTCCTCTAATATATATATTTTTTGCAAGCAATATGCCTTTTAATATGCTTTAGGTGTAATTGTCCCCAAGTGCATGCTTTTGGGGAGGATATATGTATTTTATCTGCAAACATTCTTTTACATACACAAATTGTACCCATTATGGAAAGACAGATGGAAAGAATTGTGAAATTATATGGAAATGTATAGCTAACAAATTTGTTCTCTGTTTGTACTTCTGAAAACGATCAAGTTCTGTGTATAGAGATGTCACTCTGTTGAATTATAGAGACTAAAGAGGACTCTCTACAGACTCAGCTCTGTTAAATTACCCGGGGTTCCATCATAACTTGAGATTTATGTGCAATTGTTATAAGCCACTAAACTCCAATAGACTCAGCACTGAGATGTATTATTTTCCCCACTTCTAAGGTAAGGGAAGCCATAGATGCAGAGAACTTTATCCCTTGAGATCACACAGGTGAACCAAGTCCAGAATTAAAACTATGATAAAGTCCACTTTGGCCTCATTTGCAAGTGACTTTGAAGTCTTTCCCCCATGAGATCAACCTGGTGCTTGGCTTTTAACATGGAAACTACACAATCTTTGTGGACTCCCATCTGGATTTGCTTGATGTTCCAGTTGTGCTGTTTTCAGACTCTGGTGCTCCTTGCTTCTCCCTAAGCTTCTATCTTTCTGTGTCATGGAATCCTGAAGATGTAACTAACTGCATCTAACTGGATAGGTGATGGATGCATGGACGGGAGGGAGGGAGGGAAAGGAAGGAAGGAATCTGGAGGTAGGGAAGAAAGAAAGAAGGGAAGGAAGAGGAAGGGAGGGAGGAAAGGAAGGAACAAAGGAAAGAAAGAAAGATTACCCATCTCTACTTTAATGGGGCCTCTGCCTTGTAAGTGGATCAACTACATTGCAATAAAATCAATGTACATTCCCAACAGGGAGCCAGTACAGATTTTTTTTTCCAAAAGGAAAGTAACTTTTAATGTTCTGGTTGCCACAAGCAACTATTGCAAATAGAGCTTCCCAGCTGGGCTCAGCCTGAAAAGTGCCAACTTCTACCACAGAAGAGAGTCCCCATGACAATTCCTGGTCCTGCTTTTATGGAGGTGCCTGCTGTTGAAATGGCTGAACTAACCACCGCTATTTGCATTGCAAAATTCAAGTGCACACGACCTTTGCATGCATTTCCCACCAAAGCAGGGAAGGTGATGCATAAGCCTTGGACTTGCAAATTAGTCTATGCAAATTCTGCATCAAAATGAGTTTCATTGATTTGTTCATTTAAGCCAATTGTCCCAAATTCACCTGGCCTTGCTGCACATTATGGGCGATGACCTTGTCTAGTGTAAGCCCATTTGAACCATTGTTTATGAAAAGCAATTGGCCCGGTGGTAATGAAAAAGCCTTCATAATTAATATTTGGTTTCAAGCAGAAAAATGCAGTATCAATATTGGAGCCCCATAGACAGTTCATTGGGGCAGTGGGAAGTGATTAATTTCCACGATTCCTCAGACCACATGGCAGGAAGTAATAGTTTGATTTGGATGCAATGAAATCTAATACTTTGGTAGAATTTCTCCCTCTTCTGTTGATTGGACACTAAGCTATCTGAGGTGATTTATTGGAAAAACTGGGAAAAAGAAACTCACTGCAGTTTCACAAGTGCTGGTTAAGTTTATTTGCTGTACCAGTTTCAAAGTTAATAGATAAATTACAGAGAATGTAGTCTAACCCTCACAGGTGAGCTTCAGATTGTGATTAAGGGCAAAAGAGGAAATTAACTCTCCTCTCTCAAACCACCGGAAGGTCCCACAAATATTATCTGCAGAAACTTAAAGCCAGATGCAGACTCAGCTCCTGGAATTATACATCAGCAAGAAATGATCTTAAAACTAGCCATGCAATTTTTCTTCAAAGAACATTATAGGGAGTGTAACTTTCTCACTAGTGAAATGTAACTGGAGAGCATGGAGTCAGTTGGATTTGGATGAGCGTGTATGTATGTGTTTGTATATACAGTACACAGAGGGAGAAAAGGAGAGCAGGGTAGACCTTCTAAGATCCACCAAGGAGAATGTTGGCTCTTCAAGATCTGGAAGATGTCATATTTTCTGGAAGGCGAAACCCTAAATAAAGTAACTTCTCTGGTTTAGTAGACCAGATTTTCAACCTTTTGGGACCTTCCACATGTTACCTGATGTCAAATTGCAATTCATTCAACTTAGTGTAAATATAACTAAGAACATCAGGCCAAGATGGTGGAAGCCCAATGGAAGCCCCTCCCTTTTTCACATGTCACCATGGAGAAGTGGATGTTGAAGATGATGGAACATGATGAAATCGCTGAATTGATAATCTGATCAGAGAAATGATAATGTTTATTTATTATTTATTTGTGAATCAAATTTATATGGTCCCTGGTAGAAAATGACTCCGAGAGGCATACAACAATCTAACCCTTTGTGGATGTTTTTGTGTAAAGCAGGAAAAAATGAACTTATGATTTATGGTTTTGATGGTTAGACAGAATAGAACATAGAAAGAAGAGACTTATAAGCGTAGAGGAAGAGGTAAATTAATAATTGAATGTCGTAAAAAGGATTGGAAGCTACTTCTTTGTATGAGAGTCAAGTAAACCCCTCAGCAAATAATGCAGCCAGGGCAGCTGAATCTCCCAGGGTCTGAAGCTTCAAAGATGAGGGCCTCGCTTTGAACTCCATTCCAGAATGGAGCAGATACCAGTGCTTGAAAACTGGGCAGATATGATCTTTCTAGCCTGTCCCAGTCCCAGCTGTTTCCAGGACGTCTTCAAAGCAGCCCACACACAGTGCAAAGTCTTCTTCTACCAATTTCATCTGCTCTGCAGACATGGCCAAAGAGCTTGTGCTTCGGAGTCCAACTTGTCAGATTCCTCTGGCAGGGAAACCCCAGCCTAATTCTTTCAAGAGTATGTCCCTTTCCTTCACACTGCAAGTGTCCAGGAGAGTTATTTAACCCAGGAGAGAGAGAGGACAGAAGAGGGAGAGACTTTCTATTTTTCCCTTCCCTCCCGGCTAAAATAACTGATCTGGGCTGATCAGCAGCTTGATTTATGTTTAGCCTTTTCCTTTGATCATTGACACAGTCATGAAACATGAAGCTAAGACTAGTGAGTTTGCTCACTTGGCAGGTTGATGGCCCTGATTCCTTCATCATCATGTGTGTTGACCCCACATACACTTTTACCCAGATGCCTTGTGCATGTTCTTGTCTGCAAAACAATTCTCAACTTGGACTGAATCAAGGACTCATGGATGGCAGATCATTCAAACTGGAGCTATTCCTTTATTGGGGAGGGGAACGAAAACTGTGAGTGGAAGATATCCTAACTGGTGTTTGCAAGGAAAGGTGGGGTTCCAATAGAAGGAGGAAAGATAAGCTGGCAGGTTTGATGTACTGCAATGACAGGAGATCTGTGAATGGTTTGCCTGGGAGCTGCATCCGAGGAGGGCTCTGGTATGATTTGATTTGATTTATTAAATTTATATGCCGCCCTTTTCCCCAAGGACTCAGGGCGGCTCTGTTAGAACAGAGGTCCCCAACCTTTAGGGCACCAGGGACCGGTTCCCTGGAGAAAGATTTTTCCACGGACCGGAGAGTGTGTGGTTCTGCCTGTATCCCACGGATGGGGCTTTGTTTGTTTGTGTGGACTGGTTGCTGGCATGCCATGGACCAGTACTGGTTCACAGCCTGGGGGTTGGGGACACGGTGATGTCACTCGGCTCACGACACCAACTGTTTCATTTGCACAATGATATCGTGATACATGTTGTGAGAATGCACTTGCTAGGTCTTGACCTGACAGGGTACAATGGGTTGTCTGCATCGTGATCTTTGTTAAAAACAATACCCTGACCAATGTGTTCAGAGCCAATCTGGAGATGTCTATGTCACATCATTGAAAGGCGAGCTTGGAAGTGGGTGGTCTTGTAGATCATCTAATCAATGCTCATGGTTGAATTCTTGGTACTTTCTTTTAAATTTTATTTGTTTGCTACTGCATTAGAAATGACTACCTCTACGTAATGTTTTTTACTGATTTGTTGTGGAGTGAACTGTTCTGGGTGCTTTTAATTTCTGCTAAAATGCAGCCGAGCCATAAAATATAAATAATTTGTTATTGTTAGTAGTGATGGTTCTCAGTGTCAATTTTATGAAAATTTTGTGGAAGCAAAGCAGGGAGGCTGAAGCCGAGATACAGAAATACTTGCTGAGTTTGATTTATCACAGATTTCTTTTGTTGTAAAATTGAATCTAGGGGAAGCCCTAGAGGACTGGGGATTAGAGACCTCACCTCTCAGTTCCAGATGCAGCTCCAGAGGTAAACTCCGAATCTCCCTCCCTCCTTCTCCTTCTGAAGACTCGACTTCAGGAATTGATTATTTGCTACTTATTTTATTTCATAGCTGCCACTGAATTTTTCCTGAAACGTTGGTGAAGACTAATTTATTGGGTGTCCTCAGGCAAACATTGTCAAGGAAGTTTCAAGCTGAAATGATTTTTTTGTTAACACGAGCAAATTTCCTCCAGGGCATTTCACAAATTCCTCTTCCTTGGCAGTGTTAAGGAGAAACTTTTTAAGGATTTTGCTTTTCATTAGACAGCCAAGTCTCAGCCGAATTCAGGTACTGGTGTCCTCTGAATTAAGACGACTCTATTCCCTCTGGAGTCGCCTGGGCATTCAGAATTGAGGTCTTGCAAACAGACGCAGCACAAATTTTGGATGTGCAAGGCCAAAGGGCCTCATTTTAGCAGAATCTTCGCTTATACTGAAGACAAATTCTTCCCAACAAGTTTAACACTGCCAGTGTCTGTAGTCCTCAACTTACAACTACATTTCAGGCCAGGATTTCCATTGCTGAGCAAGGCAGTTGCACCTGATTTTATAACCTTTTTGTTTTGATGTGGTTAAACGAATCACTGCTATTGTTATGTGAACCACACGGTTGTTAAGCGAATCCGCCTTCCCCCATTGACTTGGCTTGTTGGACACCAGCTGGGAATATCACAAATGAGGACACACAAACCCCAGGATGCTCCAACCATTGTATTACATGCTGGTTGCCAAATGCCAGATGCCCAAATATTTGATCACAGGATGCTGTGAAGAACTGGCTGTAAGTTACTTTTTTCAGTTGTAACTTAGAGTGCTTGCTAAGTGAATGTCTGCAAGTCTAGGAGTACCTGTAGATGTGAATGATATTTTTGGTGTGTAGATGTCTCCACTTATGTCTCAGTTAGGTTTTGGGATCAAGAAAAGGAAGCACTGTCGTCCTGTTTTTCCCCCCAGTGGCAGTGAACAAAATTGAAGAAGTGCAGCAGAAGAAAGATATACTGATGTCTCCTGTGGTCCAATTGATGTGTGAGGGATTCTGTAAATAATTCACTTGTCTTGAGGGAAGAGAGGCTTGCAAAGTGCTAATGTTAAAAACCTTCCCTTTTGTTTCAAAAATTCATTTTGATGGTGTATCTGAATGGGCATTTAATGTGTGTCCCATAGCTACATGGGCCCAGAGCAATACAGAGAGAAAAATAAAGACATTGGTAGTTCTGTAAAGCTGGCATCAAAGACAAATATCATCGCAAAAGATCAAAATGTGTTGCCATACTTGGTTCCGTAAACAGAGGGAGTGTAAAAAAGGTATTCTAATGAGAAATAATTCCCAGGGGAAAAAAGATAGGCAGATCAAATGGTTATGGTGAGGCCATTAAAAAAACCCTCCTCTGTGGAGCTTAGTCTTTTAAATATATGAATATATAAAAAGTCCAATGGCCTGTGTCATCTGTGAAAGGATCTCATGCACAATTCTTAGCCATTGTCTTCTCTACTAGGAAGAACCAGGGAGTGATGATGTCTCTAGACCCAGAGACATCCAGGGTGGGTGGGTGGGTGGGTGGTGTCCAAAAACATCAGGATAACTGAATAACAGAGTTGGAAGGGACCATGGAGGTCTTCTAGTCCAACCTCTTGCTCAAGCAGGAGACCCTATACCATTTCAGACAAATATCTCTTCTTAAAAACCTCCAGTGTTGGAGCACCCACCACTTCAGTGGAAGCAAGCTGTTCCATTGGTTAATAGTCCTCACTGTCAAGAAATTTCTTCTTAGTCCTAGATTGCTTCTCTCTTTGATTATTTTGGCATGTAGGATGGTACCTGTAATAATGTTATTGAGGCCTTACCCCTTTCTATGTATGCCATCTAGACTTTGGGGGCACCCCCTCCCCCCACGGATGCCTCTACCTGCTTCTAAGTTGTCAATACTTCTTGTTACTTGCAAAGTTTGTGTTTTGGAAACCTGTGGAAGAGGACTAGCCTACCATACCATCGCAGAAAGGAAGGAATTTGGAGATTTTAAAAAAATATATACATGTGAGTAGAAACAGGTTGAAGATATATTTTTGTTGCCTTCACATGATAGTAGAATTCAAGGTCATCCAGTACTAAAATGCAGGCAGATGAAATAAAATTGCTCCTTACAGAACAGAAATTTGTGGAATTTTCCTGCCCTGGTTTAGATTATTTTAGGAAGAATTAAACCATGCAATGGCAGATGAAGCAGACTGCAATGTTTAAGGCCAGTTTATCACTGAGAATTAGTGACCAAAAAGAGTTAAGTTGGAAAATAAATTCTCAAAGCCACCCTGGTTTAAGAAGACTGTTTTAATATACTTCCAGAAATTCCTGTTTCATTCATCTTAGTGGTGTAAACAGTATTTCAGTTGGCCTCAGCTGAGTTTCCTAAAAAGAGGACACAATATGTGGGAAAAGACACAAATTTTAACTCTCAAATACCATTGCCTGTGATTCATGAAGAAATGTGTAATTCTTTCCCCAAAATGAGATTAAGATAGGGCGTGTTAACATCTTTTCTCAAAAGAGGTATTATTTCTTCTTCTGAGCTTTAAACCCTTTAATTTACAACAGAAGATTAAATAAGAAGTAAACTAATTTAACATCCATTATCACTTTGGATAGGGAATTAAAAATACAACAAAGGGGATCTACACCACAGTGCTGCCGTTTGATCCATGTTTCCTTGATTAAGCAGATGGGCTGCAAACATTTTGGAAACCTGTTGTAGCTCCTCTAGTTGATTTTGAATTGCAGGTAACTTTGTTCAAGCCTGAGAGACTGAGAGGGTTAAGGAGTCTCCTGTTGAGTGGTTGACCAACATTTCATCTCATACTTCTTCTTCAGTACTCTGGACTCAACTCTTTGAAACGCAACCAGTTCTAGGACAAGTATTCCATAGGTTTGGAGGAATACCAACTAAAGAAGGTCTCATTCAAGCAAAATCCCAACCAGAATATGTTCTTGGTAGGACTAGTCAGGAAATTGCAGATGGAAATTGGCTGCTACTATCCAAAGTATGTGTTTTGGAGAAAATATCAGCGAATGGAAGATCAAGGGTCCAAAAATGATGGGGTTGTCTGTTGTGAAAAAAAATCAGCTAGGAAGAGAGAAAGCAATTGTGCCCAATGAGATCCTAGGTATACACCAACCTCATGAAGGTCTGACTCAAGAGGGAAAACTGGGAGAAGAAAAAAAAAGAAAGTCCATCCATCTTACATTGTTTCCAACCAAGTGTTGCTGACCAAGGTGAGGTACAAGAATGGTATCCGAGATTGTGTGGAAAGTCTTATGCACCTCCAGTGACCATTGGAAAGAAGGAGATCAGTCAAACCAGCAGAAGAAAATGAATGGTTGCCAAGGTGATAGGGGGGTAAGGAAGGAGGAGAACAGCTTGGAAAAGTCTGAGGTTTAATGGCATCTTTTTAGCAAGTCCAAAGGCCCATAAATTCCAGTGGTTGTGCTTTTAAGGGATACCATGTGGGCAACGTATGAAGATGGATTTTCCAGGCAGCACATGTGGAGATTAATTAATGCTTCTCTTTGCCATCTCACTGGCCAGAAGTATTCCCTTGTCTGGCTCGACTTCAGCCAGCATTCCATATTGTGAAGCTGTCTGCCTCTAAGATTATCACCCATGGATGGGTTGTAATTCAGAGCACACACCAAAATCACCCCCAGGAGGAAAGGGACAGGCTGGAATTGCAACTGTGGCCATCTTCTTCAGCCTCTTTCAGCAAAAAGTGAGACTGGAGAGAGCTTTACCATCGCTTCTGTTTGCCGTCTTCCCAGGTTTGGGGACAGGCATCAGCCCCTTTCATTCCTGGGCTCTCTATTCTCTTTCCTCTTTTTTCAAAGGCTGCTTTAAAACAACATTAATCATTTGGCATTAAAATAAATAGGTTTGGTGTTGAAGGCAACCACAGAATGAGATGTTTGATCCAGGGATGAATGAGGCTGAGTTCAAATCACCAAGACCAGATGGATTACACCCCAAGGTTCTCAAGGAACTGGCAGATGTGATCTCAGAACCATTGAACTATATCTTTCAAAGATCCTGGAGCACTGGGGAACTACCAGAGGACTGGAAGAGAGCTGATGTAGTTCCCATCTTCAAAAAAGGAAAAAAAATGGATCCAGGAAACTATAGATCCATCAGCCTGACCTCAATACCTGGGAAGATTCTGGAAAAGATAATCAAGCAACGAATCAGTGAACACCTAGAGGCAAACAAACTCATTACAAAAGCCAACATGGGTTTGTCAAAAACAGATCATGCCAGACAAATCTTACTGCATTCTTTGACCAAGTGACAACATTAATGGACCAGAGGAATGCTATGGATATAATTTACTTGGACTTCAGTTAGGCATTTGATAAAGTAGATCACAACCTACTACTTGATAAGATAGAAAAATGTGGGTTAGATAGCATCACCACCAAATGGATTTGTAGCTGGCTGACCGGCTGTACTCAGCGTGTGGTCCTCAATGGAACTGCATCTAATGGAGGGAAGTGTGTAGTGGGGTGCCTCAGGGCTCTGTTCTGGGCCCAGTGCTCTTCAACATCTTCATCAACAATTTGGATGAAGGGATAGATGGGGAACTCATCAAATTTCAGATGTTACAAAGCTGGCAGTAATAGCCAACACTCCAGAAGATAGACTTAAGATACAGAATAATCAGATTGAGGGGTTCTGCACACCACGGCTGGTTTTGCTCTGCCAGGGGACCCTAAATGGCAGGAATAGCCAACACTCCAGAAGACAGGCTAAAGATACAGGAGGATCTGGACAGACTCGAACACTGGGCGCTATCTAACAAAATGAAATTCAGTGGTGAAAAAAGTAAGGTTCTGCATTTAGGCAAGAAAAACCAAATGTACAGGTATAGTATACTGTAGATGGTACCTTGCTCAATAGTAGTAACTGTGAGAGGGATCTCGGAGTCCTAGTGGACAATCACTTCAATAGGAGCCAGCAGTGTGCTGCAGCTGCCAAAAAAGCCAACACAGTGCTAGGCTGCATTAACAGAGGGATCGAATCAAGATCATGTATTAATACCACTTTACAATGCCTTGGTAAGGCCACACTTGAAATACTGCATGCAGTTTTGGTCACCACGATGTAAAAAGATGTTGAGACTCTAGAAAGAGTACAGAGGAGAGCAACAAAGATGGCTAAAACATATAAGGAATGGTTGCTGGAATTGGGTATGTCTAGTTTAATGAAGAGAAGGATGAGGGGGGACATGATAGCAGTCTTCCAATATCTCAGGGGCTGCCACAAAGAGGAGGGAGTCAAGCTATTCTCCAAAGCACCTGAAGGCAGGACAAGAAGCAAAAGACAGAAGCTAATCAAAGAGAGAAGCAACCTAGAACTAAGGAGAAATTTCCTGACAGTTAGAACAATTAACCAGTGGAACAACCTGCCTCCAGAAGTGGTGAATGCTCCAAGACTGGAAGTTTTTAAGAAGAGACTGGACAGCCCTTTGTCTGAAATGGTACAGGGTTTCCTGCCTGAGCAGGGGGTTGGACTAGATGACCTCCAAGATCCCTTCCAACTTTATTATTATTATTATTATTATTATTATTATTATTATTATTATTATTATTATTATTATTATTATTATTATTATTATTATTATTATTATTATTATTATTGCAGTTGTTGTTGTTTTTGTTATTATTTAGCTTAACCAAACAGCAAAGGAATGTAGAGAAGTTGATTTTGAGCACTGTTTCCTTTCCTGTGGAAATAAAAGCTGTCTGCTGGGAATTTCCTCAAGTCCTCTTTCTACCCTGTGTAGAGTAATTTACACAATTTGCTGTTCATGATCCCTCCTCGGCTGCCTTCCCTGCTGACTGTTCACACCACAAAGTCAAGACAGTCAGTTTTGGCATCTACTTGATATTTCAAATGAGAGGTGAAGTTTCGGGTTTCATTCTTACTCGGTAACCCAAGTTGCTGAATTGGCACATTGCACGAGGTTGTAACATGCTCCCTTGGAGTTGGCCAAGTAGTATGGTTAAATGAACCCAAACCATGGGGGCCTGTAATCCATAGTTTGTGGGAGAGAATGTTGCAGCAAGCCTTTCTGGACTTTAGTAGACCCAATAAATCACAGTTGAGCAAACAATGGCTTAGTGTGGTTGGTGAACGAGTTCACTGCCCTCCCCCCATGTCTGAGCAATATGGGATAACCGCTGGAAGAAGCCGGAATATATGGGAAACAGAACCTTTAAAAATCAATATATAATCCTGGCCCTGAAGGTCTGGAACAATCCATCAGCAACCGAGTGTGAAGCAGGAACTTGTTTTGATCTTCCTCTCCCTGTGTTTATTTTGAACACCTGAACAGGATGTGGCCTAGCAAGGAGAAATCATTTGGTGAGGCTTGTCAAATCAAAGCTAATGTAAGGAGAGTGGAAACCTTTTGATAAAGCAAGGGAACTTCTGGGATAATTTGGGAATGGAACAACCCCTTCTTCCATCTGCCCACCTACAAGTGTTTGCCATCTTGACACCTTAATGATCTGCTCAGTGCATAAATCTTCCTGCATCCCCCGGAAGGTCTGTCTAGCACAGGGGAAGATGCTTCCCCACTGCTGATAATTACATCCTTCAAGTCAGTGATTTACCTGGCAGCTGAAAGCCCTTCACATAGGGTGGCGGGTGGGAGATTGCAAGAGATGGGCCCCCTAAAGTGCAAATGGAAAATCTGGGAGCTCATGTTAGCAGATGGGTGCCAGACAGGTGCAAATGTTGGTACTTTTTTAGTGGGAGCTCACCTGGTCTGCTGAAAGGAAGATTAGCAATAAGAGGGCCACCAGCTCAATTTCTAAGAGGCTCCCCAAAATTTTAGTAAAAGGTTTCTAAAATGCTGAGATCTACTTATGAACATCGACATATTACAAGGCCTGAGCTGTCCTTGCTGAAGACTTCAGCTTTTTTGTCTGGATGGGGTTTGCAAAGGCTGATAACTTCTAGGTTCCTCAAGCATAAGGAGTTCTTCTGTCATGTCTTTTTGGGGTCAAAATATTTTTGTTGACAACTTCATTACTCTTTGACATGCCTACAAGGGAGTTCCATTTAATCCAGATGGAGAGCATGGCTAAACAGGGTTAAGTTCGTCCAGTAAATAGCTATGTTAGATTTTTTTTGCTCAGAACTTCCCTAGGTGCTTCATACTCATCAATCACATGTGACAGTAGCTCCCCAAAAAGGTTATGAAGGGTCCTTGATTATTCTGCTACCCACCAACCAGCTGGCCTCTTCCTTCCTGTCTTCTTTTCACCACCTTCCCCTGTAATAAGAACATCAGAGGTCCCAGGAGAAAAGAGCTGCTCGCCATGAGACATATGGTCTTCCTCCTTACATGTCTTTTTGCACTAATTCATTGGTACCTGCAACCTTTATAGAGGTGGCTGGAAATATTAATGTGCTGGATAGAAGTGTGTAGCAACTGTGCATATTAAGCAGGTGCCAGATAGAAGTGATGGTTCAAAGTCTACCCATCATAGCAAGAGCCTCTCTGAGGGAGGTTGTGAGGACTCATCTTGAGCTAGAAGACACTGTGGAGTCCTTGATGCTCTCTGAGCTTGGTTGTTTTTTTACAGATGTTTCATTACCCAACTAGGGAACGTCATCAGTATTAGAGGGAGTGGGGCTTGCTCTCTGTCTATATACAGGTGGCTTGTGCTGGAGTGTTGAGAGTGTTCTTTGTGGTTCCCTGATTAGGCTGTTTGCTCCCATCTTGCACTGATGATCAGTGTTCAGAGAGCACCAAGGACTCCACAGTCTGACCATGAGTTACAAATATTCTCTTCAATTGGAAGGTAGTTTTGTAGGTTGGCTTCATCTGACATCCTTCCCCTTCCCAGAACTCCCAGCCAGGTGGGCAATTTTGCTGTTCAGCAGATCTGAGGGCACTGAACTGGGGAAGGCAATATCTTTGCTAACCGAGGAGACAAGAGTGGACAACAGCCGAGACCAGCTTCTTATAGGTGACTGTGTAAAAAGTGGCAAGAAATGGTGACAGTGATCTGGCCAGGTTCTGTTGGAGAAGTGGCCTCCTCTGGTGTCTTCATGGCATCCCCTCCGGGAGCTTGATGGATCCTGTTCGCTTGATCCAGACAAATGCCCCTTTCTCATTCAGGGCTGGCAAAGGCAGCTCTCCAGGGCCCTGCTTGGAATTCTCACAGTGAGCTCTGCGGGTTACAGCAAAAATACCGGGAGCCAAAATCTGGTCAAAGGGATCCTTGTCCTCTCCCCTGCCGTGGCATGAAAGAGACATGAATGGCAGTTCTGTCCCTTTTGGATCTGCTGGCTGAGAGTTCATTCAGGATCCCGAAGCACCTGTCTTTGCCTGGCCCTTCCGCAAGGAAACGCAATGCCCTCAAGGACCTGGCAACTTCGTGGAGGGTGGGATTTTATAAAGGGGGGGGGTGGCCTGGCAGGCAGTGACCCTTTGCATCTGCATCTTGGAGGGTGAAAGTAGAGAAGGGGTGACCTCATTCGTATGCAGGGGGTGATACTTCCACAGAGATAAGGTAGCTCTGATTTACATATTGGTGTGATGCATTACACTTTGGGGAAATAGTGCCTTGAATTGTAGTCCACACACATACTCACCTACCCTTACGGGGACGTGTGCACAGTGCAGGCAGGAAAAATGAAACTCGCTTGTGTCTTCATTCACTGAAAAAGGACAAAGGAGAAATAATGGATCTCCTCTTACTTTGATATGATCTTCAGCAAACTTCAACTCCACAGCAATTTTCATTATTTGTGGAATTAGAACAAAGACCCTTGACCAGTTGGGTCCAGTTGAGCAGAGTGCTCTTTCAGCTGTTTAATTATGATATTTTGTACTATTTTATATATTGGGTTATAGTTAACATTGCATAATTATGTTTTCCTGTTTGTTGCTTGTTTTTGTTGGATTCTGCTCAGAGCCACATTGTTTGAGTAGGGTTAACAAGCAATCAGCTTTGCTGATCTTGAGGACGGATGAGATCAAAGAATATTTATCAGACAATAGGGATAATTTTAGCATGTACAGTGAGAGCAAAGTCTTCCTAAGCCAGTCTTGGTGCAAGCTGATGTGTTCAGAGAGTGAGTCTCAAGCTAGATGGAATCTGGAACGTATATATAACATATTATATTATAACTTAGGAGGTTAGGAGAAATTCCTTCAGATCATACATCAGTATTGCTGTGGAGTTTGTTTGTGAAAGTTAGGAGCCCCAGAGAACCATCTCACCAGAACTTCAGAGATGTTTCCTCTGTCCCTACCATGTTGTGCCCAAAAGATCAGGCCAGAGAACATTACACTTGAGTAGAACTGTCCTTGAAGGAGCCAAATTTCTCTCTGAGACTTATGAGATTAAAAGTGCCTCCTCAGCCTTTGCTAGGCTGAGAAGTTACGGATACAATTTTGCCAGGAACATGCAAAACTGGGTCAGGCGTTCCAATTTTATTGCTGTTGGATGCTTTGGTGGCAGCTATAATGATGTCATGTGAAAAATGATGCAATTGCTTTGCAGTTACATCATGATATCTATGATGTCATTTGCTCCAGTAGATGCCCATCACCAATGCTAGCTGGATGCCTGAAAGAGTTGAGGGTTCACCTGTGGCTTTGTGAATGGCAGAAGCATGCTCTACCTCAGAGGTCTCCAAACTTGGTAACTTTAAGACTTCTGGACTTCAACTCCAAGAATTCATGGCTGGCTGGGGAATTCTGGGAGTTGAAGTCCACAAGTCTTAAAGTTGCCAAGGTTGGAGACCCCTGCTCTACCTAACTGCTGCCATCTTTCTTCTGGGGTGTCCAGGAAAGTTCCTCAAAGTCTGTGCTTGGATTCATAGAAGGCCAGACAGCAGCCTTAACCTTTGTTTTCCCAGCTTTTGATTTTGTACATTATTGTAGGACTCTCTAGTTTCTGCGACATTTCTAGAGTTTAAGAGCTGAAAGAATTGAGACTGCTGGGAATTTAATTTACATTAGTTGCATCCTGCACTAATAGTGTTTTGGTTGGGTTCTGCTTTTATATTTTTCTGGTTTGATTGTCTTCGTATTAATTTCCTTTTGTTGTATGAGAACATTGGATAACGGGCATCATGTTGCAAAACATAATTAATTTTAAGTGGCTTGTATTTTGCTCAGGAGTAAGGAGAAAGCCTCATCTAGGGCTTCTTCCAATGTGTTACAAAATCATCCCTTCCTTTATGAAAGGGCAAATATGGAGTTTTCCTTGTTTTGAAAGCATTGAGAAAGATTAGCCCCCCCACCACTCCTAATCTTTTTGCTTCGATTTCAGCAGCTGCTTAATAATTGGGAAAAATACAGCCTCTTCTTTCCAGGTCTGATATTCTATCTGCAGAAAGAGGTGTTTGTAAATCCTGGTTTAGCACAGGAGCTTTCAAAAGGAAATTCTCATCCCAGATTCTTTCCAGGCTGGTGGATTTAATTTTTTGTGTTTCTTTCTGCAGCGCCAAGGGCACGTTGTTGGGATAGAAGTAGATCCCCAGGGCCTTCTCCCTAGAATAACAATGTCATATCCTTTGATATGGAGGGGAGGGGGGCTACAGTTACGTCTGGAGGCAGCAGCAGCCTCAAAGAAGCCAGCAAGGAGAGGCCAAGGTCACCCCTCCCTTTTTTCCTCCATTTTCTTGAACCTTCTCTTGCAGCAAGGTCTGGGGGCTGTTTGAAGGTACACCAGGGAAGGAGGAGTGGCATAAAAAGGAGTTTTTGGTTGGCAGCCTCTTTTTCAAGGTGAATATAACTAGAGACAGGTTGGAGAAAGCAAGGAACCTGAGTGAGGAGGAGCAAAAAGGAACATCTGGTGATGGGGACAGGATCATAGATTCCTTCATTGCACTGAGGACTGTTGGTTGGCCCTGGATGACCTACTCCTTGCCCAGCACTTTGTCCCATACTGGTGTAGTGGAGAGTAAAATAAACCTAACACATTCCTGAGATCAGAAAATGAATTTAAACAAAGGAATGGAAAGCTGGGTGATCATCATCATCATCATCATCATCATCAAGATCAAAGTGGACTTTTGAGGAGCAGCTGGAAATATCTCTCCAGCTTTGCTTAGAGTCTGGCCTAAGATGCCTGTATAATTTTCTCTTTTCACTCTGGATTCGTGGATTCTTTTCTCAGTGGGGCTTTATTCCTAAGAGGTGGCCAGAGAAGAATTCCTAAAAGTGAGGTCAAAAACCTTTTGCTTCCCCTTCGGTTCTGAGAGGAGACCCACATTCCTAAGTCAGAACGGAGTTACGTGCTAAAATCTGTTTCTGAATTTTGCAGCGCAGCTCACACCCATGCTCGTCCACCCACCCACCCTCATAGGCATACCACCCGCAGCCCAAACGCATACATTAGAGGAGAGGGCAGACATGGCACTCGTACAAAATAGTTTTGCAAAGCACAAACATCTTGGCTTCGTGCAGGAGAAAGGAGACCAAAAAGTAGGCCTTTGCAAAATGCACACAAAAATGTGCCCATGTAGACTTTGGTTTGTTTTTTTTTAAAAACCTGTAAACAGTTCCAGAAATTGCCTGTAGTAAATTTAATGCTGGGGATATTAAGACATTGATAAAAAAAATGGAACATGCTGCTGTCACGCAAATCCTGGACCACTTTGGCCTCCGAAAGTCTGAAGTTTTCCTGCCTTATTTGGTTTCGCTGCTTCCTTTCATCCTCCTGATCTCCCTCCCCTCCTGGTTCTTTCAGCAGAGACCCCTTTTTTGCCTGCCTGCCTGCCTGCCTGCCTGCAATCTGGCTGAGCATAAAAGGCGAGGTCTCTGGTTGCATGAATCAAAGGGAAGGGGTCTTTTGTTTTCCTTTCCCCCTCCCCTTGCCATGCCTTTGTGAGTGAGGGGCAGCAGAGACTGCATTCTTTTCAGGAGCAGAAAGTAATGAAACTTTGGATACCACTTAAGGGTAAATATTGAGGATGATGTGCTGGTAATTAGGCCATTAATGCTAATGGGATCTGTCTCTGGAGCTCATTTGCACCACGGTGTTGTTCCTGAGTAGCTGATCCTCCATGCTCTTGGAGGAGAAAGTGGAGCTGGAGAGCAGTTGCTTCCACCTTCTCCTGGTTCCTTTCTCTCCTTCTTTTTCCTTCAGCCTTGAAGTCCTAAGATTCCTGGTTGCCAGGATCAGTAGATCTACACTAGGGCTTCAGTGAGAAACTTCACAACCTTGATCATTATTGTTGATTAAATCACAGTTTGCTAGGTCTGAAAGCCAACCTTGGTGACCTCAGAGGTCTCTCTGGACCTGGCGAGAAGCAGGCAGTGGCAACAGTCCCCTGGCTGGCCAAACCGAAGGGCACCTGCTACACCCGCCACAACATGCTTGGATCTCAGAGAAGGTCTTCTGTCTCTCCCCTGTTTAGATGCAGACCAGGGCTGTCAACTTCCTTTGGTGGGGGGTCGTTTACTCCATCCTGAAGAATCAGAAAACAACAACAGAGTTGGAAGGGACCTTAGAGGTCCTCTAGTCCAACCCACTGCTCAGGCAGGTGAAAAAAGAGCCAAGTTGGTTGGCTCTGACAATCTCCCTTTTGAAGGACCCTTGGCGTTCTCCAGCTTTGGTTTTCTTCTTGCAGATATTGCATGATCAGTAGTAATAGCTACTATCATCAGTGCTTCGACATGGAGAAGTGAGATTTCTTAGCTATTTATATACGCCAATTTGTTGCTTAGGCTTTTTATGTATTTTTACACATTCTTATTGTTGTTGCTGTGAGGTATAGCACCACAGGATGGGTGGCCGTATACGAATCAATAAAATGTGTCCTCCCAGCCATGGGTAGGTTTTGGAGAGAATCATCGGATTGGATGTTGTTTCTTCTTTGATTGACCTATTAACATTTGGTGCTTCCTGGGTGGGGGAGGGGGTGTTGGATGACCATTTCTCTCATTGGGCAATTGGGTAGTAGGTGTGTGATATGAGAGGGTGTGGTACTCCCCCCCCCGCCCCCGCCTTTTGCTATTCTTTTTGAGAGTCTGAGCTCAGAGAGCACCAGGAACCAATCAATTCAACCCTGTTCTCCATCATTGCCAATTTTGCCAGTTTCCATTTTTCAAAATTGCTGTATTCTTCCCAGTTCCTGTCTGCTCACAGGACAAAGTTCTGGCTCTTCCCTTTCTTTGTAGCCACCCACCCCCCCCAAAAAAAAAGAAAAAAAAAGATTCTGCTGTGAAAACTGGTGCCGATGCAGTCTGAGTAACGCTGGAGCAATTTCCTGCTGATTTTCAGCAGAAAATGAATTATTTAAAAACACCTTTTGTTCTCATAGCACTTTGCAGAAAGCAAGAAGATGCTGCTGGTACAGAATTGAGACCACTTCCACGCTGGAGCTCGGGGTGTGTGTGTGTCTTAAAAGAGACTAGGTTGAGCCAGAAAGAGGCAGTTAGACTGTAACTTCATTTTGGCCCTGAGAAATCGCAAACTTGCTGGGATGTTCCACCACAAGGGCCTCCCCTGGTTCTCCCTCGTGTTTGTGCTACAGGTCCTGATTCCTAAATAAAAACCAACTCACGTGACATTCAGCAGGAGCCCTTTACCAAGTTCACATCTCATTAAAGCTATAATATGATCAGGGTAGCTTTGCCGCGGGGTGTTTCGCATAATCTCAACTCTTATGACTTGTAAAGGCTTAGCATGTTGCAGATCCCGCCATGTAATAAACCATTGTTAAGAACATCGTGGTTTGGCAGGAGGCCTCTTTTGCTGGAAACCTACGTGATCCTTGAATGAAAAGCCCTTCCACAGAAGAATTCAGACTTCTGATTCCAGAAGGTGAAATCTGAGTTGCCTATTGCCTGGAGAGGAAAAACGGAGCCTTTTTCACCCTAATCATCCCCTTTTCTCAAAAAGTTTCACGTTGTCGTGATTAGAACAATCAAAGCAAACAGCATGTAGCTGATTTCTCTGGTGTCACTGTTACCAACTGTCTGGAAAGGCAGGGTAAGCAATTCTGTTTGTTTTGCAAATGACTGAGCACATAATATTAACATCAAATATTGATTCGGGGGGGGCGGGGGGCGGGAGAGAGACGGAAAAAGAGACAGAGAGAGAGAACCTCATTAGAGAATATTTTTCTCCTACCTCCCCTCTGCTAATAACTAGCAGAGGTTGAATTGTGAACATTGACCAGGTGTGTTGGACCCCAAACCTCTACCGATGTTTGCAGAGTTAGTCTCTGCTTTGGTGCCCACCTCCATCCTTGTCAAGCTGATGAATCCAGCTGTCATCCTCACCTTGCACAGAGGACCAGGGGATTCAGGGAAAGTCCCGTCTCGTGACAAGAAATGTTCCTATCTGGTTGGGCGGAGCAATCATGAATCAATGTCTGCGAAAATAGAAGGGGGAGGCAGAGTCAAAATGACCAACCTGGCAGCCAGGAGAACTATTAATGGAAGAGCCTGCTCTTCAGGTAACGCTGTGCCCCTAAGATGGCTGCTCCCATCTGATGGCACTATGGGACACAACGGGTCAGGTGTCTGTCTCACTCTTGGACAGAAGTTGGGGAGCACCAAGGAAGCCCCTGCTCTTTGGTGTTGACATTTAAAAGAGGAGGAAACGAAGCCCCCCCTTTTTTTTTAAAAAAAGAAAAAAGCAGCTACCAAAAGCAGTCTTTCCGACAGCAACACATCAACTTGTCAAACATTGCTACCGCCACTGTATTATTCACCAGGCGGTGAATAATACAGGAAAGAGATGTTACGCTGAATATGCAGTCGTTCGTCTTTCCATTCAGCAGAGATTAATGGATGTATGCAGACATTCTTTCAAGGACTTCAGAGATCTCATCCAGCTTGGCGTAAAGAGTGCCGTCAACATCACTTCCTCTGATTTTAAGTACTCAAATCACTTCTTCTTCTTTTTTAAAAAAAAAAGAACAAAGGAACTTCCATGTAGAAGGAGAAGGAGAAGGAGGAATGGTGGGATGGCGATTAGAAGCCAGCTGTTTTTCCCTTGTGTTTACTCAGGGCCCCTATTGCTAATTTCAGACTTTAATCTAACATATGTTTGAAAGTCGTTTGATGGAGCTGGCTGGAGTCTGTTCTTGGCAGCCCCAGCTTCTGGCAGAACTCAACTGGGTGAGCCATAGCTTTGCTGATTAAGCTAGCTGTCAAATCACCCGACAACTGGATATCTACTGGGGCCATAACTCCTTTTATGGCAAACCTTAGCAGGATCTGGCTGTAGGCGAGGGTGCAGAGTTTTGTGCGGTGTGTCTGTGCCTACAGATCAGGAGGGAAACAGAAATTTTGCTGAGAACATGGGCGGCCTCAATTTGCATTTTGCAAATAATTGTTCAGCTTCCCCATAACCTGCTGTTGTTGGGTTCCTAGCTACACCCAGCCATGAGTGAGTCTCCCTTAAGCAGAGAAGCTGGGAAGCATTTGCAAAACAAGCCACCATGCAGAATGATGATGATCTGCCAAAAACTGCTCTTTCCTTCTGAGAGCCACAGTGCTGTATGAAACATCTCACACTTGAAGGTGTGGTGGTGTCAGGAATTGAAGCAGCATTGTTAGCATAATTACATGTTGCTGCACAAACACACATCCGGGAAACAAGAAATCCAGAAGCCTCTGTGCAGGGCAAATGATTCTAGACACTCATTCCAGAATCCTGGAATCCTTGTTCCAGTGGTGGGATTTAGCCAGTTTGTACAAGTTCGGCAGAACCCGTAGCTAATTTTTTGTTGCCCAGGCCCAGAATGGACTTCCGGAAGCGGCATCCACACAGAGAACCGGTTGTTCACATATTTGAATCCCACCACTGGTTTGTTCTCTAGGCTTGTGATGTGACTTGCAACCGAATGTGTGAAGATTCTTCAGGGCAAAGGATGCTGAGTTTGATTCCTTGAGCCAAAAGGCACTTTCACTATCAGTGCAGCCGTCAGATACAAAATTGGAGAGTTTTTTTTTTCTTTCTCTTCTTTTTCCTCCAGAGACCCAGCTTGTTGCCAAGACAGGTCCTTCAACCAGCTGAAGAATAGCAGTTTCCCCCATGGGATGTGGACCTGTGACATCTCAAATCACTGGCCACGCCAATATTTAGAGATAATAATAATAATAATAATTTTATTTGTATACCGCCCTTCTCCCGAAGGACTCAGGGCGGTGAACAGGGCAAACATATAAAAGTACAAAAATACAAAAGTTAAGAAAGAATTAAACGAGATGCCCAAGTTATAACAATAGGTTAAAATACATTAAAATACATTTAAAACAACAATAAAATCCAGATAATGCAGAGTTGCAGCTTTGGGGACAATTATGGCCCTCTCCATTTTTATTCAGGAAGAGCAGCACATCTCTCTTTTGGAGGGAGCAAGGAATGAAATCAATATGGGCTAAGAGTACATTGAGCCCCTCCAAGTGTCCCATGGCTTACATACTCTGTGGACAAGTTGTATAATTGGAAACCTCCTCCACGTAGGCAGCTGAAGTATAGAAACCAAGAACATCTGGAGAGACTTCCCACCACCTCTCTTCCCAAGCGGGTGATTGGACGTTCCCTAAATTTGTGGTGGCTATAAGCAAATTAGAGGGGGGGTCTACTAAGTCTCATGAAATCCCTTCTTATTCAGCCCCCTGTCTACCACATGTTGGGATGTGTCCTCCACCAAGAAGGAGACTTATGACCACAGCAAGCTGCTGTTGCATCTCTGCTTTGCCCAGGGAGGTTCCTTCTAAGCCAAGTGGCCACTTTAGGACTTGTGGACCAACTCCCCATGGCTTGCTGGGGAATTCTGGGAGGTGAAGTCCATAAGTCTTAAATAGGTCAAGTTTGGAGAGCCCTGTTCTAAATGATTTGAGCCAGAACTCCCACCATTTCAGCCAGTTGGGCCAGTGGCTGGTGCTGATGGGCACGGCGGGCAAACGCAGTAACTTGTTCCACAGGTCTACCTGTTTTTGAAGCAGCTCTTCAGATGGAGAGAGCTTTTTGTCCACCTGCCATGCTGTGAATCCCAGACAGGACTCAGAAGTTCTTGAAAGAAAGGACAGAGCTATTCTCCTGTTTCAATCCTAAGATTCCCTATTCTGGGAGAAGGGGGAAACCCACCGCTCTGGTCCTGTTTCTGGGGGTGGAAGGGAGTAGAACAGACTCCACGTGCAGCAACACAACCTCAGTTAAAGCAAAGCAGCCTTGCAGAGAATTCAGAGCGAGAGGAACATTCTCTGAGCTGTTTGTCAAAAGGACTCCTGCTGCTCCCTGTTTGAAACCAGAGCAGATGTTGGCTGAACGCAACCAGGATGTCTTGTTCTTGCTGAAGATTTGTTCTCTGCCAGATTGCCGTGCAAAGTTCACCTTCCCTACTTTTCATCAAGGATCCATGAATGAATACTCTGGGTGTTGTGTGCGTGTGTGTGTTTTACGCAGGGGACATTTGGCAACCTTCCAGACTGACTCACTTCACTTTTCCCTTGTTCTTGTCTCTTGATTAGGGAGGCAGCCCGGAGTGACACCCATTGTTCTGCCCCCTTTAACATATTCAGGGCAGGACTTATTTATTGTTGCGAGGCTGGATTTGTATGCTCTGTTGTACAGCTTTGCAAGGGAGCAGCAGCGATGGTCTCGCCATGGTTATTAGGCCTTAGGGAGATCATTAGCATCTGGCTCAAGGAAGGCTCTTTGTTTCGACATTAAGGGGCATGGATTGGCGCTGAACTGAGCAAGGACGGTTTGCCTTTTCTTCCGGGAATCAAGATGGCTTCTCCACCCAGCTGTTTCAACCTTGGCAATTTTAAGAAGTGTGGGGTTCCTCTCCTTCCCCCCCCCAAGAAACCAAAAGGCCCTCCCCAAAGTGTCCTGCAGAGGGCAGCACAGAGATGGAAGAGTGGTCTCTAGTCAAGAGGCTCAAGAGGGAAGACGACACAAAGGAAAAGGGCCATAAAAACACGGCACAAAGGCGCAGACGTTCTGGGGTAATTGATGGGGAGGCTGTGTAAAAGCAGGCCCTGAAACTTTCTCTAAACACTCCCAGGATGCAAACAGAGGGATACTTTCAGCTGGGTCCCTTTGCAGAGCCAAGTTTGCATCCTGCCCATGGATGCAAACTGGAGATGAATGCCAGCATGAGGGCCAGCAGGAGAGCAAGGCACTCGGGATGGAGCCCGAGAAGAAGCAACCTGCTCAGGTGCTCCTTCCTGCTGCTCCTTCTCTTTTCCTTCTGCCTCTTGTCAAGCTGGAAGCCAGAGAAGAAGAAACCAGGGGCCAGAGGAAAAAGGGGAACAATGCTTGGACCTCCTGTGTGCTGGAAAGCAATTGCTTATTTGGACTTGTGTTTTGAAGCAGCTCTTGATGTCCTCAGCAACCTGTTGAAGATTCCTTTTTTTGCTCTGATGGCATCAACACTGGGTGTGGCAGAGAGGTGTGCACAAGAGGTTCCAGGTGATAAAAAAATGGGGCTACTGGTGGATTCCAGGATTCATTTTAGAAAAGACAGACAGGAAGGTGAAGGCTGAGACAAGCATAGGCCTGGCAGATAGTGAGAAAATGGGCTTTCTTCCTGCTGTTTCTCCTTGCTGAGAACAGGCAGTTCCTCCCTTTGTCCATAGCTGGCTTCACTTACATATTATCTGGGCCGTATTCAGCCTTGTTGTTGGCTCAGATCAGGGGTAGGCCACCTTGGCTCTTTGATGACTCGTGGACTTCAATTCCCAGAATTTCTGAGGCAGCTTTGCCGGCCCAGGAATTCTGGGAGTTGAAGTCCACGAGTCATCAAAGAGCCAAGGTGGCCTGCCCCTGGCTTAGAGTGATGTAGAAGATTTAAGCCAGGCACAGCCAGCCTGGTTATATGCGAAACTGCTATACTATGTTAGCAAAGAACGGTTTAACAAAAATCCTGGGTTAACCTTAAGGAAATCCTAAGCATTTCTCTCCCTCTTCCCCCCCCCCCCCTTGCTTTTTCCAGCCGGATGCTGAACTACAGAATGGAGCTGTCTGAAGAAGTTTTGGAACTTCCTTCCACGGAGGAAGGCAAGGAGGTCTTGGCCAAGAGCGATAGCAAGATCTTCTTTTCTCAGCTGGGTCAAGAAGATTAAATTAGAGTGCCTTAGATCATCCCATGTTCAGAGTGGGTGAATTTTCAGATACCTTCTCTGGCAAAGGAGGCCAAATTGTAGGTCCTGTCCCTGGAACCAAGCAGTCCATCCCATCTGGTAGCCAAGTGCCTTTCTTTCCCTCGCTTCTCACTGTTTTCTGCTATTATTTTTTTACTTTTTGAAGAAGAAACTCAGTTCTATCTTCTTTTTCATGAGGTGACATCCCAGGGAGCTCTGCAAGATGGCACAACAGCATCCCTTGTCATACTTTATCTATGGTGATGGCAGAGGGCAGCTCCCAGGTCCCCTGCACAGGTGCCTGGAAAAAGCCCTAATTTTAAGGCTGATGTTCCGCAGGCAAGGTCCTTCTCTCCTAGGGTTGCTTTTCGATCTCAGCCTGGCTTCTTTCCCCCCAAAAGAGCAATCAGTTCTTCTTGGAGATAGACCATGTTTCCTTGAAACAGCCTCCCTCCCCATTGGCTACTCAGCCTTGGCAATTCTCTCTCTGACGTTTGAGGCCTGAGTGAAACATTTCTCAGTGCCCAGTCAAGCTCAGCGTGGCATTGGAGCGTGGTTCCCTCCTGAACTTCTCATTTGTAATTTCCCCATGAGTAATGTTCCTTGCTTCTACTTCCTTGCAAAACGATGATGATCAGTTTCTCAGATTTCCTGAAGGAAAAATGCTAAAGGCTTGGCTGACTGTAGCTGTTTCTCCTTGGCTGGTCTTCATTTCTGAGTAGGCTAAATGGATTTTCCTAAGGCAAGTGTTAAATCCATTATGAAGCCTTGAGGAGCTAGCCTTTAGTTCTGAACATCCTCACAACGGATTCCTTCTTGTATCCTCAAGCGAGTAAGAAAAGGCTGGTCCAGTTAGGAAGAGTCTGGCATTAGCCAGAACCCCATCTCCAGTACTGTGTCCTGTTCTGGGCAGAACCCAGTAAGAAAGGTTCAGAGAAGAGCTTAAGCGAAAGAAAAGGTAGATCCACAGATTAGAAATGAAGTCATGCAAATTGAGATGGAAGGGATGTCTGTGTAAGAGATGACAACTCTTCAAATATCTGAAAGGCTGTGTCATGCAGACGATGCAGGGTTGAGGTAAGGATTAGGTTACAGGAAAGATTTCACAGCAATTATAGCACTTCAGCAATCCGACCAAGGAGAGCCAAGTCTGAGGAGATAGCTTGAAGCAGTGTTTAGACAGCCTTCTATCTAGCAGGGGTTTCTGCAGTATGTAGGGGGTTGGATGCCATGACCTAAAAGAACGTCTCCAACCTCTGTCTATGCTTTTATGATTTTCTATGGAAGCCAATAGGCTACAAAAGAAGCCAGATGACTTTCACGCAAGCTCCAGCTGATCAAGGGAAGGTGGGTGAGCATGGCAAACAGCCCCGATTTTCCTAATTCTGGGATTATTGATCAACTTCTAAACCGATGTTATTGGGCTACCAGTTGCTTTCAGAAGACAGGAACAGATGTGGACAAGCGGCAAGGAACTGCAAGGTGCATTTTAAAAAAAGGGAAATAACCCTCTTTCCAATTTGGAAGCACAGATATTTAGAATTCGGCGGTCTCAGTAACTGCTTGATTTTGCTGCTTCTGCAAGATGGAACAGCAGTGATTGATATAAGCAACTGGAGCAAAACCTTCTGGATTTTGGAAATCCCATAGCTGGATTTAGGAGTCTAGATTCTAGCCAATTTCTTTTGGTAAGTTTTCTTCTTTTTGCTGACATGAAACCCAAGGTTATTTGGATAGCCCGTTGGCCAACATTTGCTCCAGAATATATAATCAATGGGACAGCACAAACTCTTCCAGGTTGCATTGCTAAAAGCTCATTAAGATTCCCAGGTCCAGCTGGAAGGCAACCAGGCCAGGGAAGCGAAGACCATTCCTTTATGCAGAGTTCTAATTTTGATGGGTCGGGCTTGCAAGTCGAAAATGGGTGCCATTGTCTCTAGAACCAACCAAGACAATGCAAATGGATCGGTAAACTTTCAAGTTCCTCAGAACATTTCACTGGCTAAAATACCTGTACAGGTACATCATTGCTAGTAGTGATTATCTATGTTGAAGAGGTTTTTTGAAGGCCATAGCTCTGTGATTTAAAAAGCTAACCAAAGCAGGTGAGGTTCTCATTGTTTCCTTTAAAACAGGGCTCTCCAATCTTTAAGGCTTGTGGACTTCAACTCCCAGAGCCCATGCCGGCTGGGGATTTCTGGAAGTTGAAGTCCACAAGCCTTAAAGTTGCCAAGTTGGGAAAACCCTGTTTTAAAGGAAACCCATAATTCTGCCACCAAGCCCAGGTATCGCAGAAGGTAATTTAATTAAATCAAATCAGGCCATGGTGTTAATAAACTGCAATAAGCACGAGCTTTCCCACAGCCCATGGCTAGACCGTGGCCCCCATCCAGTTAATTGGTTTAAGTGGTTGAGCATCTGTGCTTCTGTGAATATGAAAGCAATATATTTTTGCCCCAGCCAGATGCTGTCACCGTGATACCCTCCTTTGCTGATCTATGGCAGATTTTAGCTTGATTCTTGGAGAACTGCATTTGGCTGAGTCAGTGGGCTGTGGATTTGTTACAGAGAAAACTGATTTCACCACCGATATGAGCTTCATTGGCAGATGCTCAGCCATGGAACCCAGAAGACGCCTGGAAATGATCACACCAAAAAAGGGGAGTGCGTGTAAACAAGAGAGTTGAAAAATAAGCTGGCCTTCAGCAGGAGATCCTGGTTGAAAAGGAGGCTTAATCTTGGCTTTTGCTATCGGTGAGGTTTGGTTCCCTGCCGATCCCATCTCATGAGGCTGTCGAGAAACAGACGCAGAGGACCAGGCTACGAGGTGAAGATGACAACCTTCCTGCCAATGGCATGATTATTGGAATTTGATCTGGAACGTCTATGCAGATTCTCAATCATCCAGGTCACGGTTGTCCCAAGGGTGCCTTTTCCAAAGGGCAACTGGCTGCTGAACGGACTGTGTTGTAGACAGGAGACAGGGGGTCTCGTATCCCTCCTCCTCTGTTGAGACAGGGCTGCTCAGTTTTAAGCTAGATGGCCTCTTTGACCCTGCTTTCAAAACACTGGTCCTCTTTGTCCAGAATGTGGACTTTGCTGTCTTCAAGATGTCTGTCTTGATCTGGAATGGCGATGTTGGGTAGAGTCTTCAGAGAGATTCTCAGATGTTTGGTAGAGACCGACTACCAAAGAAATGAATAGACCTCTAGCAACAGACGGTCGTGTGCTGCACGCAACAGGGATTGGCCCCTAACAGAAGGCCTTTGTCCAGCTTCTGCATACAGCCAGTCTGGCCCCTATAAAAATTCACGTGCACCTGTCCGACAAATCTCTTGGAATGTAGTTGACAGGCAGTCGTAAAAAAACATTGTGCAATGCCATTGTAGACATCGGTGGCTCTCATTAGCGCGCAGGATTCGTGTCTTTCAAATTAATGGGATCTGGCACCTGGAAAGGCCAGGTGTGCTCTTCCAAGGGGAAACCCAGCAGTCACAGTCTGGAGTTTGTCATTTCGGTTCTAGCAGGATACACACGGCAGGAAGTCCGGCAACAAACAGCCTAGAATTCAGCACCATTCCAGCTTGGGAGAATGGAAGGAGCTGAATGTTTGGGGAAAGAGCTGGATTTTCCTGAACTTCACAAAGGCCCAAAGGAGAAATTTTGGAACCTTTACACTCCATAGGCTGTTCCTATTTTTTATGGATCATTCTCTGCATTTCTTCCCTCCCTCCCTCCCTCCTGCATCCCTTCTTAACTTCCCTTCCTTTTTTCTTCCTTCTTTCTTTCCTTCTTCCTCCCTTCCACCTTTCCTCCCTTCTTTCCTTTCTCTTTCCCTCTCCTCCCTCTCCTCCCTCCCTCTCCTCCCTCCCTTCCTCCTTCCCCCCTTTGCTTCCTCCTTCCCTCCCTCTCTTTCCTTCTGTCCTTTCTCCCTCCCTCCATGGCATTATTAATGCTGGCATTACTGAGAGGAAATGAAGGCTGTTTAGAGTCATAGTTGTGCTTCCATCAGACACCAGATACAGTCGTGATTGGCCCGTCGACAATCAGGGATCATGAAACAAACATTTTCCAGTGAATCCTCCCTCCCTGTAAAAGAAGAGAGAGTCCTACTTTGATTTTACAGTACATTTGTAGAAAACTGGACCCAATCCCAATTAAGATAAGGCTTGCAGAGGAGCCACCATCGGGGGTGCAGGGGAATGTTGTGTTCAAACAAAAGCCTTCCTTTTGCATCAGAATTGAACCCCATGTTCACTTAAACCAAGTCCATACTCATGTATTCATGGCAAGCTGTGACTGCAAACAATATTAGCTAAACAGATGATCACGTTCTGGGTTGTTGGCCAGCTTCTTGGGGCTTCTGGCATTGGATCGGCCCCTGCTGTTTCTCCACACTTCTGCTAATGAAAAAATAGCTTCTCCCAACTTCAGAAAGGTTACAGTGTGGTGGGCAAAGACCGTCTGTTCTTCACAGCATTTCTTTGTAAATCCCTGGATTTCAGTGCTCACTTTCATGTGCAGCTAGGTTTGGTTGGAAATGCCAGCCCCTTGGCTGAATTGGGCTGCTCAGTTGCCTCACTCCCACCTGAAGTAGCAAAATAAAATGCTGTGTGTCTCCATGGCCTGCTCCTCTCCTTAGAAGAATTAATGGTTCAACATCTTCCACGCTTTCGGATTTTTTTTTGAAGGGGCAGCATTGGGAGAATGTGGTCAGATGCAACTGCTGGACAACCCATTGCTCCAGCACGCAACTAGGAGTTACTCTCCCGGGGCTGAATTATGCTCAGAAAACCAAGCAGTGGATTTCTTTCTTCATTCCATGCACACAGGAGCTGCTTCTGGATGAGAAGAGGCTCAGACGCTGCATTCACTGTCGCGCCAGAGCATAGAAAATAGGCAAATGGTTGATGGAGTAAATTAGCGAGCAGCGCTTTTGACGTCATCCCCCTGAGGTCCTGGTGCCCCTTACCTCCCCTTTCCAGCATGGTTGGCTCAGACGCCCAGAGAAGAGAGGATTTTTCTAGCCTTGTAAAGAATTATAGTCTGGGGAGTCTGGATGGGGAACATCATTTTACCTGTTGGGAGGAAAAACATTATGGCTGGGGCTACCCAAAATATCTCTGTTCTGAATCAATGGATAGGTGCTATCCTACAATCAAATATAAAACCTTGGCAATGACCTGTTTTGGATGGTAATGTTTAATATGGTAAAGGTAAAGGAGTCCCTGTGGATTTTACTCTGCTAGTCATTGCTGACTATAAGGGATGGTGCTCATCTCCGTTTCAACACTATTGAGCCAGCGCTGTCCGAAGATATTTCTACAGTCATGTGGCCAGCATGACATCACAGAGCACTGTCACCTTCCCACCCAAGTGGTACCTATTTATCTACTCACATTTGCATGCTTTAAATGGCTAGGTTGGCAGGAGCTGGAGCAAGGAACAGGAGCTCACCCCTTCACATGGTGCTTGGGTCTCGAACAGGGGCTGCTGGCTTTCCAGCCGACCAGCCCAGTGTTCCACCACTCTTTAATATGAGGGAAAGCTACTGAGTAATACAGTTACAAACATTAATTTGAAACAAGTCTGAATATAACTGAGCTGACACTAACTTCAGCTTTTATCCTGGCCCAAGAGATAATCACTGTCATGTCACTCAAAGCATAAATATAGCCTAGAGAACGTTGTGGCTCCCTTGTTGAAGGAACATCTGGCCCAGACTCACAAAACATACGGAAGGAAGAAAGGCGTATCATATTGCCCCTTCTTGGCTTGGTGACCATCACTTTGTGATGGTTTTTTCAGAACCTCCCATTGGATCAAAGACAAAAACTCCTGAGTGTCCAGTCAATTCCCTGATGTCCAAGAGTAAATCCATCATTTATTAGACCAAGGGCTTCCAACGTTAGGTGCACAACTTCAGAGCATCAATAGCTGCTCACACATTCCATGTTTCTCAGTTCACATCGGCTACTTAACTTTTCTAGCTCTTTGCTACTCCAGAACAGCAAGAACCATTCATTCAGGATACATCCATTGCAAGTGTGGTCTAAATAAATAATAAAAAGGTGGGGGGGGGATGAGGGGTAAGAAAAGTGGAAAACACAATTGCAGCCTGATGGCTCTGTGGCTACTCTGTCTGGGACTCAAAGAAGGGAGAGGCACCAAGAATTGCAAGGCCAAAGCTATTGCAAACCAAGAGGATTTATTAATGCAAAAGGAGAAAAATGCCTTGAAAAAATCCCATATGCTCTGAGTAAACTAAGGGGTTAAACCTTCACAGTAATCTTTATATTTTCTGTTTATCTTTAAATCAGGTATGGGAGGAGCAGGCGTGCTACAGTTAGCCAAAGTTGAAGCTGCTTTTGAAATATACATCACTGTCTTCCAAACAAACGTGTCCCTTTTGCAGCGGGAGGATCTGACAAAGTACAAATGTGCTCCGGGAAAGTGTTTGGTGCTTTGGGGATCTGGAGTCGAAAGGGGTAAGCGTGGAAGGAGGGAGAGCGATTCCCTTAAACTTTCTGAAGAATGGAAGGGAGAGGAATTCGACAGCCCTTGATTCATTTAAACTCTGGCATATTTAGGTCAAAATCTATCTTGTCAAAAAAAATATCACTTCGCACGCAGCGCTTTTAACTAGAGAGGATGGGGGGGAAAGAGAGGAAGAACATATGCTGGAGATGAAGAAAGGATAAATCATACGCCACTTGCTCCCTATTGCTTCAGAAAGATCTATCTTCTACTTGGAATGCATAAGTATGTTAGTAACATTTGCTCAATATAGTACACATGAGGAAGGGAAATGGAGAATGGCAAAAGAAGGTTTGTGTGAGAATTCAGGCTTGTAACACGCTCAGCTGGAGTTGGGAGTCTGGGCTGCAATGACAAATTATCACCATTAAATTGTGGTAGGAAGTAGCTGGTGCCCAGTTGCAGATTTGGCTAACACAAGAATGCAGTTGACAAGCGCAGAGAATGGTGCCTTGCGTGCTTGCTCGCCTTCGGTCAGGCACCGAATCTGATAAATTTAGCAGAAAGAGGCAACAACGCTTCCAGGGAACCATCAGCAAGCAATTCCTCATTGGGCTGTATGACTGACAGTTGTCTCCACGAAGTCAGTTTCCTAATTCGTTCTCAGCTGCCTCACTGGCTGTCTGGGAAGAGGGAGTGCAAAATATCAGGTGTTTTATTTGGCTTCTAGAGAGGGTTGGCACCTGTTCCTCTTCTCCTTCTCCTTCTCCTCTGTCAAATTTATCCTAAAGATTACTGGTGCATTATGTATATGATAATATCTGTTAAAGGAGTGTGTCAGCCCCGCTACAAAATCAACTCAACAAGACTTCTAAAATTACTGTTCTTAAGATTGGCTCTAGCGACAGAATTTTTCATGTCTAATTGTGCTGTATGTTCACCTCCTCCTTATACTCTAATGAATCAGTGCCTGAGTCACTTCTGAATGTTGCCTGCCTCTTTTGGATTTAAACAAAAATGCTTCAGCCCCCTTTGCTGAGGCAACAGTTCCTGCATCTCTCCATCAAGTCATCCTCCTTGCTCTGTAGAGGGTGAGACACAGAAGATCAAGTTCTGTTTTCTATCATATTGGAATTCAGAGCACGGAATAAGTCTGACGTTACAAGGAAAGTTGATTCCGATTGTCTGTTAGGAAGGATTCTTAATGGTAAGAATGGTTCAATAGTGGAACCAATTACTGATAGATGTGATGGGCCCCTCCTCTCTGTATTGCTTAGGGAGACAGGAAAGTCATTTGACAGGGAACTTTAATTTGGATGCCTAGAACATGGACCATTTCCAGCCCACAAGTCAGCTGGTGAGCAGAAGATACTTTTGGCAAAAGCAACCAAAGCCCGGAAAAAGAATTCTTTGTGTAAACTCCAGCTGTTTGGCAGATTCAAGAGAGTTTTTGGTTTTCTACTGGAAATTTTCTTTGATTAATATAATTCTCCCATGGCTTTTCTCACCCATGGGAGAAGCATGTCCTAGACCTGTGGCCAATGAGCTTTTGAAGCTGTCCATCAAAGCTGTTAACATGGAAATGGATGGGTGGTTTTTCTGAAATTTGCCAGGGAAGGTGAAGAACTTCAGGAATTTCTCAAGGGCAGGACTTCCCCATGAATGATAGCAGCCCTGCTTTTAAAAATGCCCTTGGGTGGTGGTGCTTGCTCCCCCCTCCCTCCATCCCTCCCATGTCTGGCCAACTTCTGCCCAGCCAAGGAGCCCTTCATGTTGAAACACTCTGCAGTTCACACATTTCCCTTTGTAGGAGAGGAAGAGTGGAGCCTGAGAGCATGATGGAGTGTGAGGGGTGATGATGGTGTGTGTGTGTGTGTGTGTGTGTGTGTGTGTGTGTGTGTGTGTAGAGATAATTATCTCCACTGTGGAGTCAGGAATGCAGGCAGGTTTCAGAGTTGCACAAACTCTGTTCCCAGGAGTAGATTCAGACCAGGATCGTAGGTGCCGCTGAAGAGCCTGGCCTCACTCACCTTTTGTGCAACCTCAGTCAGGTGGCTGTGAGAACTTCTTCCCAGGTAGAGAATAACACAGCCAGGATTTTGAGTCCTTAACTGTGGAGAGGAGGAGAAAAAAATATAACCCTGCTTTGGCCATGCTGTATGGCTGAGCTCACGAAGCATAACCCTGAAATCCAGGTTTATAACAACAGCTGTATTCAGGGAATATGCTGTACAAATGAACCATATCATGGCATCTCAAGTTGATGGGCCTGGTCTTGACAACACGCTAAGAGAATGGAAGGGTTTCTCTAACTCCATTTTTTGTCTTCTCTAGCATGTAGTGTCATTGGACTTTGTGAGTCTCTGGGCAATTTTTTGGGATTTTGTTCTGTAGTTGGTCCAAAATGCTTTTCTTGCAGTTGAGTGCTTCAGAAGGACTTCACAGAACGTGGAGCAGAGAACCGAAGGGTGTTGGATCAAGCCAAAAGTGTCCTAATCCAGCTTCCTTCCAACAGTTGGCTAACTGCCTTTGAGAAATGCCAAATCCTTTCCATTTGCACAGCTAGCCTCTTCCAAAGCAATTATCATAATCTTGTTTGCTATGTTTGAGGGGCTATGCAACTCCTTAAGAACCATACAGAAGAGCTGCTCAGAGTTAATTGAAAGATGGGTGGCTATATAAATGTTTTAAATAAGTAAGGTAAATAAAACAACACAAGAAGGGTCTCTGCACCACTGGGACATCCATGTCTGACTTGATCTCCCCCTCTGACCCAAGGGTCATGTTGCAAGGTCAGCTCTGGTTGCCCACCAATGGGCTTTTTAAGCGTGGAGATGCCACTAACATCAAGAAAAGCAGCTGAGGTCCCTCCTCCTTCCATGAATTTGTCTATTATTAAAAAAAAAAGCTGGCAGCTACAACACAGCTTGCAACAGAAAATGCTCATAATCAGAACTGTAGCTATGCAGGGAAAGTAAAAGTGAGCATACTCCTCTCAAAAAGACTTTGCAATAACAACAGCGCTCAAGGCCAGCTTACACGCCTGAGTAGAAGTGTCAGAGGACAGGCCAATCAACGTGCAAGAATCCACATTCACTCCTGGTCTCTGGTGGAATGATCTTCTATCTATTTAGCCAGATCAGTGGAATCTAATAAATAAAACAAGGTTGCTATTGCTGTTCAGAGATGATAAGTCTGGACCATCTCTACACAGACCAGTGAACGGAGTGAACATAAAATAGCTTTGTACACTGTAATAAGCAGATCATTCATTGTGTGTTATTGCTGCTTCTCGCCGCTGTTGACGGATGCTCACCTTTTGTGGACCAATTCTGGTAAAGTAACTCCCCATCCCGCTATTGAGAGAGTCTGGCTAAGCAAAGGTTGCAGAAGAACATAAAAATGAGTCCTCCTCCAGCTAAAACAAACAAACAGAAAGGAAGCATGAAATTACTTGCAACTAACAAAAGGGGAAAGGTGAAGATACTAGGAAATTCAAGTCATACCAAACATAGAACTTGGAATCAAAGGGCAGGAAGGCACCTGGAAGATCTAGAGATGGCATCTGTCCTGGGTATTAAAATTTATATATCAGCTTCATGGGGCCATGAATGAGACAACAAAAAAGCAGTGGTACCACCTCTAAAGTTGCATCTACCCAACACACCAGGGCAGGGAGGTAGGGAATGTTATAGGTTCCTTCTCCTAAGGTGGTCCTGCTGGGACCAAGAAGAAGGGCCCTCTCTGGGATGGCTCCCTCTTGGGGAACATCAACCCTGCAGAGATACGATTGGCCCCACTTTTACAAAAGGTCCCGAAGATGTGGTTTTGCCAGCAGACCTGAAGATCCCAGGGTGATATGAAGCCCATCATGTAGTTGGCTTGATTGTTGTAATTAGGGGGGTGATGGTTTGTTGAGTTTCGTATTGGGATTTTATCTTTGTAAGCTGCTGGGAGTCACCATGAGTGAGTTGTACAGCCATATACATTTTCTTAATAAAACAAAATAAGGGTGACCTTGGCCAAACTAATGCCTTGATTTCCCTCCTGACCACACCTTGGTGCTCCTCAGTGGCCCTTGAGGATGTTATGTCTTCCTGGTTCTGACCCAGGCAAGGTGGACCAATAGTCAAAGCAAGCAGAACCTCCCTGGACTGTTCTGCTTTCCTGGCTGGGCCACCCCTAGAAACAGGGAAATCTCCTCTTGCTGGATGCCACCCAAAGCCGGGAGGCAGACAAGTGTGAATTTGGCTGGGTGCCCGCATGGAATGTGGAGTACCTCCATCCTTCCTGCTGAAGTATTTGGAAAGATGTCAGGAATAATTCCAATCCCCCCACCCCCACCAGTCCTCTGCTCCTTTTCATTCCTTGCTCCGTATTCTACAGTAGCTCCTGCTCACACCCACTCCGGCACCCCACCAAGTGCGGCTTTGGTAGTCAAGCTTCCACAGAGACATTCAGCTGAGCCAAATAACTGGCATGCCATAAAATTCAATTTAGTGTCACAGCTGCCTTCCTTTTACCCCGGTGGAATTCTCTCTGGACGAATGCAGGAGGAGCTGATTCCGTGGCATGCCTGCTAGCGACGGACCCTTTTCTTCCCGTTTTTCATTCTCGCTGCTTGAGAAACCGCCTCTCCGGGCCCAAGAAGCAGCCACTCACATCCCGGCAGGCAGGGTGACGATGACGCCCCTCTAATCAAACTTCAGCCATTGGGAGATATGAATGCAACAGAACAGCGCAACTTGAAAATGTGCAACTGTGTTCAGTAGGCTTCACTTTCAGTTATTTATGTCCTGGTTGCCTCTTGAATGGACTATGGTAAGACGCCCCACATGGAGCCTGAAGAGTACCTGGAAGCTCCAGCTGAGGAGGTGTTACCTGGAGGTCTTTGCATACCTGGAGTTGCTGTTGAAGATTGGGGGTGACCAGACATACAGCATCTGCCCAGAGCTTTGGGGTCCTAATTTTGAATCAGCTGTTTGTGCCAGATAAACTAGTCCCTGCAAGTGAAGTTGCTCAGACTTTTTTTTCAATAACTGAACACTTTGTCTCACTTATTTTTATTATTTATTTATTTATTAATTGATTTTATATACCGCCCTATTCCCGAAGGACTCAGGGCAGTTTACAGGGCGAATTAAACAATACAAATAAATACGATTAAAATAGAATTAAATTAAGACTAGCCCACAATTAAAACAAATTAAAATTTAAAAATTAAGTTAAATTAAAAACCCCTCAGTCCAGGCCAGAAAGATCAAATAACCAAGTTTTCAGGTCCCGGCGAAACGAGCAGAGGTCCGGGGCAGTCCGAAGTTCCACCGGCAGTTCGTTCCATAGGGCAGGCGCGCCCACAGAGAATGCCCTCCCCCTTGGAATCACCCGCCGGCATTCCCTAACCGGCGGAACCCTAAGGAGGCCCTCCCTGTGGGAGCGCACAGGACGATGGGAGGCTGATGCCGGCAGCAGGTGCTCCCTGAGATAATCCGGACCCATGCCATTTAGGGCTTTATAGGTCATCACCAGCACCTTGAATCTCACCCGGAGGGGAACTGGAAGCCAATGCAGCTCACGGAGAAGAGGTGTTACACGGGAGTATCGGGAAACCCCCATCACAACTCGCGCGGCCACATTCTGCACCAGCTGAAGCCTCCGAGTGGTCCTCAAGAATAACAGACTTGGAAAGGACCTTGGAGGTCTTCCAGTCCAACCCTCTGCACAAGCAGGAGATCCTATAGCCACAACCTCTGAAGGCAAGTCGTTCCATTGGTGAATTGTTCCCACTGTCAGGAAATTTCTCCTTATTTCTAGGTTGGTTCTCTCCTTGGTTGACCAGGACAATACCCCCAACGAGACTGTAAAAGCCACATGGTTTACAACCATCTCTTCCCAAGAGAAGCAAATGCAACTTTTCTTAAGGGTCACCCCAGAAACCCTCAACTTGTGTGATGTGGGGATGTACGATCCCTGGCCATGACAACTCTGCATAAGTGGCATGGCTTGTAGTTCTGATAAACCTATTTCCTATGAAGTTGTCTTTTTTTAAAGTCATGCAGCAGAATCCAGCAGAGACATCTTTCAGCAATAAATGAGAGGAACATTTAGGACGGGGGACTTTAAGAGAAGAATACAAAAAGAAGTAAAACTAAAAAGGTGAAAGGTGGGATCAGCCTTAATCCTGCAATGTTGACTTGGCAAGTACACCCGTCATTTTATACGGTGGCTGTTGAAAAATTGACTGCAAAAGGGATTTTTCTGCTATTGTACGTAACTATGAAAATGATTGCCTGTTTCCTCCATTCCAAAGTCATTTGGAAATTTACTATCAGCTTCTGAGAAAATGCACCATAGATAAGCCAGCATATTTTTCTTCTGTCAGGAAATAGATGGGCTGGGAGGGGAGAGAAAGGAAGGAATTGGGCTAGGGAAAAGACATCACCAAACAGGTTGGTGTGTTTGAATGTAAGTAATTCAGAAGAACGCTGCTGGAGCAGAGAAGCTTGATTTTTCTTCTTTTCTGAAGAAAAGCTTCTGAGAAGCCTACAGCAATTGGCCATAAAATCGTTTCTCTGCCTTGATCGGGTTTCTCCCTCTGGGGTGGGAAGAGCATCAGCCCATAAAAGGTCTTTCTGAAATCGAGGGGTCCTCGGTGCTCTCTGAGCTTGGTGATCTTTCTGAGACTTATGGAAAGGAAGGTTAAAGCAGTTGGCTGAGAATTCCAGCAAGGACTGTGTTTTGAAGTGAGAAACCAAGCTATAACATAATCTGGTGAGAAGACAGTCCAGCCTGCATCTGGAGATGGTTTACCAAAGTTCTAGTAGCCTCCTGGATCAAGAGGAGAACCAGCTGCTCTAGTTATAGCTGGAGATGTCTATGGAGATTCTCCATCATACAGGTCATGGTTGTCCCAAAGGTGCTTTTCCAAAAGGCAACTGGACTTTCTTATTTTTCCCCCCTCAAAAAGGTTTTACTTCTCATCGAAGAAGCGTCTTCAGTTCTATGGCTAGAGAATACATTTGGTGTTTAGTCTTGGACTATAAATACATTTTGATTGACTGAAAATCCACTGGACTGTCAAGTTTCCTCTATGAATATGTTGATCAGAGAGGAGGGCAGTTGAGGGAAGGGGATTATCTTAGGTGCATGTAGGGCTCACAACGGGAGGCCTACCAAGTTTTGGCATAAGGTAATGCCTGTATTGACTATAATCTGAAGAAATGGTGTTGTCCACACAGACTCTCCATCTTCTAGAGGACATCGTTCAATTTCCTTGGCTAACCACAACAACAACAACAGCAATATTAACCACAACAACAATAATAATAAAGTTGGAAGGGACCTTGGAGGTCATCTAGTCCAACCCTCTGCTCAGGCAGGAAATCCTATACCATTTCAGACAAATGGCTGTCCAGTCTCTTCTTAAAAACTTCCAGTGTTGGAGCATTCACAGCTTCTGCAGGCAGGTTGTTCCACTGGTTAATTGTTTGCGCTGTCAGGAAATTTCTTCTTAGTTCTAGCTTGCTTCTCTCCTTGATGAGTTTCCATCCATTGCTTCTTGTCCCGCCTTCAGGTGCTTTGGAGAATAGCTTGACTCCCTCTTCTTTGTGGCAGCCCCTGAGATATTGGAACGCTGCTATCATGTCCCCCCTCATCCTTCTCTTCATTAAACTAGACATACCCAATTCCAGCAACTGTTCCTTATATGTTTTAGCCTCCAGTCCCTTGATCATCTTTGTTGCTCTTCTCTGCCCTCTTTCTAGAGCCTCAACATCTTTTTTACATTGTGGTGACCAAAACCATGACGGTTTTCGTGGATCACAAGGAGTTTAAAACGTTTGCAACATGAAAGCTTTTCAGTATAATTCCCCCCCCCACTTTATTATGTACTTCCCAATGAAACAACTCAATAAACTTCCTGTGTAGAAGCTGCAGCTCCAAGGTAAAGCTGGAAGATTCTCCTTATTCTTTTGAAATGTTTTGTCATTGAAGAACCTTACAGAACCTGGAAATGTGAAATATTCTTCTGACTAAGTGGGACCTGTTGAATGGGGCGTGTGTACAGGCTACCAAATTCCCAACAGAGCTTCAACACAGCCGGTGAGTTGAAGCCACTTGTGTTTTGAAATAGCAGGAGAGCGAAGGTGGAAAAAATGACGGAAGACGCCTCCCTGATCCCGCCTGATGCTCATGGGGGATTCTGGATCCCAGAGGAGGTTTCCTGCCACCGAGTCACTTTCCTTTCACAAAAGCCTTCCAAACGGGCAGCAGACAGGCGCCCATCCTGTTTTGAGCACACCGTCTGTCTGATGCAACCTTGGTGTTGTCTACCTCTCCTTGCGCCTCTCGGGACTAATTTGCTTAACCGTGGCTGCACAACACAGCTTTGTTTAGGCAACTAACTGCATTTTTTTCCCTCTCTACCAGTTGCCTAGGTCTGCTCTGAAGAAGCCATAGGTAGGACAATGGTACCATAACCACTTCACTTTCTCACGGGGGAGGGGGGGTCAGAAAAGGGCAGGATGCAAATTTGAAGCCCTGCCTTGTACATCACACATAACAAAACCATGAGAAGACAAGGCAACCTCCCGAAACTTCCAGTGGTGAGAAGGCAGGTCAATTTCCCAGAGAACACAGCTGTCAAAATAACTTTTTTAAACAACCTCTTCCTCCTCCACTTATCCCACCCCTCGCTTTTCTTTATCCCTCTTCCTGGTTTTTAAAGCTGGGTCCCATATTCTCTGGAGCAGGCAGGGCCCAACTACGTCTGCATCCCATCAGTATGTTACATAGGACATTGGCAATAAACTAGCTCAGGATGAATTGAGTGACCCCCTGAGTTAAGGGAGGCTCTAGCCTAGTCAGGCCCTGATGCAGATTTTACGGCCAGGTATATGGGTCTCAGCTAAACTAGTTTGAGTTCCTCATCCTGGAAGAGACCTGGGGTGCCCCAAGGAGAAAGAAGGGGAGGTGTAGTTTCAAGCTTGTTCTCCTCTGGTGATGGAGATCCAACTTGAGGCCCCTGCCTGCCATTCCACTGCTTGATTCCTGAGCCACAGCTCCAGATCTGGATGTGGAAGCCACATTGCCCAGAAATTGGATCCTTTGTCCATTCTTGTCCTCCATGGTATTGGATCCTGCAGAGAGTTCTGTCTTTTCATCTTTGCCCTCCCTACTGAAGAAATGTCAGGGACTTGGGAAAGGAAGTGGATTGGTGCAAAACTACGGAGGGGATGCTGGCTTGTTTCTTTCTTTGTCCCGGCTCCAAAAACTATCTGGGTGTGCACACAGGACCAGAAAAACAGAGTTGGACAGGACCTTGGAAGTCTTCTAGTCCAGCCTCCTATACTATTTCAGACAAATGGTTGTGCAATCATTAGCCTCTCAGAGGATGGGCAGGCCTTCCTCTGCCTACCCTCAATCCTTTCCTGAGTTGACATTTATGACCCACAGATGCCAAGGACTCTCCACAAACTCCAAAGGCAGCAGACTGACCCCCTGCCCCAAACCCTTTTGGAGCTTACCTGGAGCATCTTTCCCTCCATACTTAACCTTTGAAGGCAACAGATGAACCCAATGGGATCATCCTGAGCCAAACCTTGCGAGAAGCAGCCACAAAGCTGGGACCTGGATGAGCACAGTGGAGCATGTCCAGGACATCCAAACAGGCTTACAGAACAGGGTCTCTAAATGCTCCCAGGCAGGGATGTCTCAGACTATTCAGCCTCCCTCCAGCCTGGCAGCCAAAATCAATGTTTACCTGTGGACATAATGAGAGTCCTTTCCTCTGCCTGGCACAATTATAACAGCCATTGGGGTGGAAAAAAGGCTGCTTGGGTCACTTCCAGCCAACGCTTGACAAGACAGCCATGGGCTGGAAGGCCACCAGGGCTTGGCAGTTCTGCATAATGGGAGAGCTGGAGTCATAGGGAGGGAGCTGGTCTGGGGTTGAACATAGACACCAGGACTGACGGATCTCCAGGAAGGAGCAGGAAATTCCAGTTGGCCAAGTTCTGCAGGGGATCCTCACTTAGCGAGTGCTTTGTCCAGCAACAACAGTGATGAAAGAATGATTTTGCATGGATGACCTTCGCAGATCTGCAAAGCAAGGAAGGCTGATGTCAGATCATAAGCACAGTTGTGGGTTTGCTTAGAAGCTACTTCACAACTGAGTTGCCAGTCCCAAATCTGGATGCTAAATGAGGACTAGTATTGTGAAGATCACTTCCTCTGTGTCAGAGGTGGGGTGAGGGGAAGAGAGTTGGAGGCCAGATGGTCCTGTTAGATTTCCCACCTATCATTGAGTCATAAGAGGATACATCTGGATCTTCTGGAAGTGGCTGGGCCCAAATAATGATATTCTTGCTTTGTTTTTATTTTTAACCTTTCCAAATTCAGGCGTCATGCAAAATAAATCTAGATATACTGCAATATGTAGTGTCAAATAGTAGTTTTTGCCAATGCATTCTACCATACCTAAGAGGACCACATAAGGTTTAAATTCTAAGCAGGACCCTAAGCCTCAAATGAGGATGATGGAATTGGATGAAGAGCAGCAGTTTTCCTAAATTTGGTGACTTCCAGACTGATGGATGCCTGCCCCTGTCTTCTCCACCAGCATAGTCAACCATCGTTCTGACTGGGAAATCAGTGGATGCCAGGTCAATCTGGAAAACATCAATGTAGAGAAGAGCCAGGCAAAAAAAGGCACCCAAAACCTGTTGAATTCTTGAGAGAAGAAGGAACTTCAGAACTCATTGGAAACGAACTGTCTGGCTTCGATGAAAAATAGCACCTGTGCCAGGCAATTTTGAAATGTATAATGAGAAAAAATGGAAGGGGGTGCTCTGGTCTGCATAGCTGCTTTGGGATGGAGAACAAATCACAGAATTGCACAGAGCGGAGCTGAAGCCATTCAGAGAGGCTGATTGGAGAGAGCAGAGAGATGTTCACATGTAACTCCGGTATTGTGAAAAGACCCCAGGGCAGGTAGGGGCAGGGGCTGGAAACACTGCTGGTATCAGAATTACGACCAAGTCTCTTTTGCAAATGGCAGAGGCGGCTACTATTCACTGTTCAGCCCTTGCTAGGGCTAACACAAATTTGTTTAGAAGCTCAAAGAACATCTGATGATACTTAGACCACACATTGAAATCCAGGGTTCTGGGTGAGTCATGATTCTCTCAGCTGTCTTTCATCTTGGTGTGTTCAAGTATGGAGAAAATCAACCCAGAAAGAATACAAGCTTGCCAGAATTGGGCCGGGCAGCCCGTTTTTCACACCCTTAGTCTCTTTTCTGTGAGTCACAGTTACTGCTATTGAGTCAGGTGCCACCTATACTGTACCTGCGCATTTGGTTTTTCTTGCCTAAATGTAGACCTTTACTTTTTCACCATTGAATTTCATTTTGTTCTAGAGAGGGCCCAACGGTCAAGAATGGTGTCACGCAGAGGACATTGTAACAGTGACTAAAGCAGGAGTGACTGTCTGAAGCGGCATCTAGCGCGTAGGCAACAGCACAAGTGGCACCCAAGACAGATTTGTGTGAAGGCCTCCCTAGTCACTCTTGCCACCACTTCTCTATTATGGGACCAACTAAAGCTTTCATTCCCACTTGCTACCAAACTTTGTTTACATAACTAAAAACATACTTTGAAAAAACTGTTCCAAAAATATAAAGAAAAAAAAAACACAATTGGAAGCAGTAAATGGCAAGAGAGAACGATTGTTCTTAACAAGATTTGTTAAAAGCTACTTTTGGTTGAGGAGCTCATGCTGCTGCTTCTCATCATCAAATTCTCCTCCGCTCAATTTTTTTGTTTCTTCCTTGCATCTCTTTTGCAAACCCGATTGAGTTTCTCCTTCTCGCTTTAATCCAGGAACAAATTGGTTGGCTTCAGTCTGCCTTCTTATAACCATCTCTCCCCCACTCAAGTCACAATGTCTGCTCATTAAGGAGACTTGGGAGATTGAAAGGCCGCACCAAGGGAGCTCTGGGGGAAAGTCTCCTTCTTGGGAAGATGAGAAAAAGCAACTTTCATCATGGAGATGTATCTTTCAAAGTAGCTTCTGAGACATAAGCTTCGGTGGCGGTTTGATAGACAGCATCAGAACTGCTGACCACTGGAGTATGAAAAGCTTCCCCCATGCAGCTTCTCAGTGAATTCCACCCAGCTGGCCTTGGACTTCCTTCTGCCAGTCAATACAGCAGTGAAACTGAACTAATGGAGGACCTCTGTGGGGCTTTTGGCCCTGGTTTCCTCTATGCTCTGGCTCCTGAGTTCCCTTCAGCAAAGACTTTTGATTCAAGGTTGATCCTAGTTTACTCTGCATGCCTGACCACAACAGGGTCTCATAAAGCACACCCATTTGGCTCAAGAGTCAGAGTTCCTTTGCTGAAGTCCTCTAGGACTGAGTTAGACTGAGCTTCACCAAGTGGAAGGAGGGGTGCTGAGGAGTTTAGGAGCCCCACCTGTGAAGCAGAATCTAGGTGGCCTGGAAGACCTCAGGCCCCAACCAGTGAAATTTGTTTCGCCAAGGTCTAATTTTTATATCTGAGCTAGTTAACCTTGGCCAAAGTCACTGTCAGGCAATCGAGTCCGGAGGAATTGTATCTTAGACTGTCATTCAGAATCAGAGAAACCCCAGGTTAGAGAAACCACTTGGCAGACCTGGAGAATTCAAATTACTATGGGCTGTCCTACATCTGGCAGGGATTACATTTCCTACAGCAGCTGCATGGCATTCTATACCTTTTTTAATTTAAGGAACAATGACGATCCTTCACTTTTTATCCTAATTGCCTGCCTGCCATTGTTACACGATTCCTGTTTTCTGATTTTGGTATCAGACAGCCATCCTTGCTGTTCCTGCTGTGTTGACAAGACTTTAAACTTGTCACCAAATATTTATAAAGGAGTTAAAGTGGAGATGGAAACGGAGAGGAGGCTGGGCTAGAGAGATGCACCCCCTCCTGCAAACACGGCACGCTCATTTCTAAGATTACATAATCAGAGGTTGTGCTGTATAATTAAAACTAATAGGTTAACAAGAGAATATTTAGACTGCAGCTCTGTCAATTGCTGGCAGTTACTTGGCACTTAAGTGTGGTCTGGAGTCTAAGATGCCCATACCAAGAAGAGTGGCAGGACTGGCAACTGACCATCAAGCATCTTGAGAAACTTTTGCCAAGTGGGAAGATTGGTATCCAACTGTCAATTCCACAGAATGTTATTTTAGGGACAATTTTATGGTTGCTGTTAGAGATTAAACTTGATTTGGGTGACAATATTATATAATGGAGTAAAAGCACCTTTAAGGAGTTAAACGGCCTAAGGGTGTGGCTGTAATTATTCCACATAAAAGAGAGTTAGATGTTACACGTAGTTGCTCTTGTATATGTGTTTGATGTTAGTGTTTGGATACCTCTTGTTCTCTTGTTTGCTAACTTGATATTTATTCTCTCAAGAATCAACTGCTTGCTACAGTGTATATTGTTTTTGATATTGGTAAGCAGCTTTTGTATTTTGATACTATGTTTTTTATGGATTGACTTTTATGTGCATGATACTGGATTGATACTTGGACTATTTCTTACTGTGTTTCTTTTTGTTGTCTGAGTAAAAATAAGTTATAAAACTCGTGTTAGTGCATTACTGTTTGCCTAAAAGTCCCAGTACAACTTCCACTGTGTATTAATAATACTCTGTTAAACAAACCATTTTTTCAACAACATATTCTAACAATGGTTATGGGCCCAGATCCAGTGTGGTGCTGAGGACAGGCACAGTATTGTATTTATATTTCCTAACTGAGTTTTCAAATTCAGACAATGGCACAAGGACTATTCAATCCATTCTGCATTACCCGGCTTAATGGGTCAAACTACGTATCCTGGTCTACACAATGTAGTTTGTTATTACAAAATCAAGGTCTTTGGAAAATAGTCCATAATCCTCCTGATGTAACTGCCTGGGATCCAACTAATGAAGAAGATAACAAGAAGATTGTAGACTTCAATAAAGACAATGATAAGGCTTTATCTATCATTGGGCTAACATTAGGAGACCAACAGCTAGTCCATGTGCGTGGAGAAGAATCTGCTGCTAAATGTTGGGCTAAGTTGAAAAAGATTTTTGTTCGGGACAGTGTTGGTGCTCATATAAATCTTACCAGAAAGCTATTTAGAGCTAGACTGGAAAACAATGGCGATATGTTAGCTCACCTTAACTTTATAAAAGCAACTTTGTTGGAACTGCAAGAAAAAGAACTTATTTTCTCAGAGCTTCACCAGGTTTACATCATTTTATCATCATTGGATGAGAGCTACGATGCCTTTGTATCGTCCTTGGAGGTTTTGTCCAAAGAAGACCTAACTGTTTCTTCAATAACTGGAAGGTTGTTGGAAGAATCAAGATGTCGTATGGAGAGAAAACAGTTGAGAGAGCCATTGCAACAAGAAATAAAGAAGACTGAATCTGCTTATATTTTAAGGAAATGCTTTAATTGTGGGTTAAAGGGACATATTGCTAAGTTTTGTCAGAATAGTAATTGTCAGAGAAAGGAAAGCCATAGAAAGAATAAAAAGCTGATTAATGTAGCTGTAGCTAATAGAACTACTAATAACCACAATTGGTGGGTGGTAGATAGTGGAGCTACACACTGTATTTCAAAAATAAAAAGGGATTTTGAGAATATAAGGTCTAGTACAAAATATATTTCTATGGCTAATGGCTGGAGAGTCAAGGTCTCTGGAGAGGGTAAGGTTTACTGTTCATTTTTAAAACAAAATTTGGAAATGCTATATGTTCCCAGATGTGATTATAATCTATTATCAGTTAAGGCATTATTGGAAGCAGGTTTTAAAGTTACTTTCCAAGGGGAGGAATGTCTTATTCAAAAGAATGAAGTGAACTTAATAGCTAATATGAAAGACGGTTTGTTTGTAATTAGCAATGATCCTATTATAATGGCTACTACTTGTACAAATCAAAAACCACATGATGAATGTATTCATTTATTACATAGAAGATTGGGTCATGTGAATTTTAATACACTAAAAAGAACTGTAGCTTTGTCTAATGGGTTTAAGTTAAAGGCTTGTAAGAAATATCTGCAGTGTAACGTATGTGGTAGAGAAAAGAGCAGGGCAGCACCAGCTAATAGGTTAGATGGATTTAAAACCACAACTCCATTAGAACTGGTATTTATGGATTTGATAGGTCCTATGAAACCCAGTTTAGGGGGTGCTTGCTACATATTAAATATTCTAGACCATTATAGCAGATATGGGTTCTGTTATCTACTTACGTCAAAAACTGAAACTATACAAACAATATCTAATTGGCTCAAGTTTGTACAAAGGAAAACTCAGTTAAATGTAAAAACCATAATAACAGACAATGGAACTGAGTTTGTTAATAAACAGTTCAATGAGCTGTTAGTTTCAGAGGGAATAGAGCATAGACGTACAGCTCCTTATAGACCTCAGCATAATGCATTTGTTGAACGGAGGGGCCAAACATTGCAAGCTATGATTAGATCTATGATTGAAGATTCTGGTTTACCTGATAGCTTATGGGGAGAAGCAGCAAAATGTGCTAATCATATTTTAAACAATGTGGTTAGTTCAGCTACAGGTAAAATTCCTTATACCTTATGGTATAAGAGAAAACCAAATCTTAGTTATATTCACACATTTGGGACACCTGCTTGGGTACATATTCCAAGTTCAATAAGAAATAAAGGAGAACATAGAGCTAAACAATTATTTTTTGTTGGCTATGAGTTAAACCATAAGTCTTATCGGTTCTGGGAGAAAGGTACTAAAAACATTTATTGTAGTTCTAGCGCTGTTTTTCAAGAACAGTCAGGCTGGGAAAGGGTAGAAGATATTGTATATATTCCTCAACAAGATTTAACTAACTCCTCAAATGAAAGTGATAAAGAAGAGGAGGAACCTGCTAGAGAGATCAAACAAGAACCACTGATAGTGGAGACAGGAGAGGAAGAAGATAATAATGTAAATGTACCTATAAGTCCAATAATCCTCAGAAGGTCTAACAGGGAAAGACGACAGCCTGATCGTTTCGAGGCAGGTTTAATTTGTCAAATAGACATTGAACCTTCTAATGTTGAAGAAATAAAAATGTATCCTGAGAATGAAAGAAAGAATTGGAAAGTAGCTATGGATAAAGAAATAAAGTCTTTGCAAGATCTTAATGTTTATCAAGAGGTTAAAATACCTAAAACAGAAAAGTTAATTGGATGTAAATGGGTTTTTAAACTGAAAGAAAGTGTTACAGGAGAGGTAATACATAAAGCAAGATTAGTTGCTCAAGGATTTGCACAGAATAATAGTGATTATGATGAAGTATTTTCCCCAACGTTAAGAGCTTCCACTCTTAGGGCTGCTTTAGTTTGGGCAGCAAATAAGAATTATAGTATAAAACATGTAGATATTGAAACTGCTTATTTGCATGCAACATTAAACCATGATATATATATGAAAGTTCCATCAGGAATAGAAAGTAAGGTAGGGTACTGTTGGAAACTGAATAAGAGTTTGTATGGTTTAAAACAGTCAGGTTATGAGTGGAATAGATGTTTAGTAAAAGAGTTAAATAGTTTGGGATTTAAAGCTAGTATTGCAGATCCTTGTTTATTTATAAAACAGCAAAATAGTGAATTATCATTGTTATTATTATTCACTGATGATATTGCTATTATAGCAAAAGATGAAACAGAAACTGAAAGAATTATTTCAGGGTTAAAAAGAAAATTTAGAGTAAAAGATCTAGGAGCTATTAGTCATTATCTAGGGCTGGATATTATCAGGACTAGTAAAGGATTTAAACTGTCTCAAGCTAGGAAAATTAATGGTTTGCTGAAACGTTATAATATGGAAAACTGTAAACCAGTAAAAACACCTATGGTTCAAGGTTTTGAGAGTTCAGCAGATAACAGCAATGTCTTTGATAAAAAGATATATCAATCATTAATAGGCAGCTTGATGTATTTATGTAACTGGTCAAGACCTGACATAGCATTTACAGTTAATCATTTAGCTAGATATTGTGAGAATCCTACAACCAGATGTTGGCAAGGTGCGAAAAGAGTTTTAAGATATTTGAAGCACACCATACATTATTCTCTATATCTAGAGCCAACAAAGGAATTGGAACTAAAAGCATTTGCAGATGCTAGTTTTGCATCTGATACTGTAACCAGGAAATCCACTTCAGGATTGGTTGTATTATTGGGAAACGCTTTAGTAGGATGGAGGTCTAACAGACAGAAGCATATAAGCTTATCAACAACTGAATCCGAATTTTCTTGTTTATCTTTATTATGTACTGAGCTATTGGTATGGAAACAATTATTGTTTGATATGGGTTTAAATTGTAATGAACCAATAAAAGTGTATGAAGACAATCAAGCAGCTATAAAATTAGCAACTAATGCTGCAGTGAAAACTAGATCAAAACATACGGATCTACGGTATCTAAATGTCAGACAATGTGTTAAAGATAATTTGATTAAACTGGAATATTGTGCAACTGAAGATAATATTGCTGACCAGTTTACTAAAGCTCAGGGTGCTATAAAGCATAAATCTGTTTGTGATATGTGTAATTTGAGATTGTAAAAATATATGTATAATATGCCACCCAAAAGGGGAGATTGTTAGAGATTAAACTTGATTTGGGTGACAATATTATATAATGGAGTAAAAGCACCTTTAAGGAGTTAAACGGCCTAAGGGTGTGGCTGTAATTATTCCACATAAAAGAGAGTTAGATGTTACACGTAGTTGCTCTTGTATATGTGTTTGATGTTAGTGTTTGGATACCTCTTGTTCTCTTGTTTGCTAACTTGATATTTATTCTCTCAAGAATCAACTGCTTGCTACAGTGTATATTGTTTTTGATATTGGTAAGCAGCTTTTGTATTTTGATACTATGTTTTTTATGGATTGACTTTTATGTGCATGATACTGGATTGATACTTGGACTATTTCTTACTGTGTTTCTTTTTGTTGTCTGAGTAAAAATAAGTTATAAAACTCGTGTTAGTGCATTACTGTTTGCCTAAAAGTCCCAGTACAACTTCCACTGTGTATTAATAATACTCTGTTAAACAAACCATTTTTTCAACAACATATTCTAACAGTTGCTGTCTTGGATTAGTGTCAGATGGGATTTCAAAACAACAGACCTGAATAAGTGGGTCTAGCAGTTTTAAAGATGGCTTGTACATTCTGCTAACCTCATGACTGATACATGATTTGTATGCATCTCTCTACATTTCTCATTTCTACATCTCATCTTTTGTTGGGTTGACTTTCTAGAATCCACCATGTTTCAGCTCCAGCTAGACCAAACCATCCTAAGGAAACTGGCTTCTCCATGGGGTGTCCATCTTTGGTAGGTCATCACTCTATGATCACACCCTTCTTCTGTATCATAACTAACTTTTGACCTGTCAGTCTAGGTGGAAGATTGGTGGCCCATGACTTGACTGCGTTTCCCCCAGCAGCCTCAGATTGCCTGGTTAAAATCCAATGGCAGAATGGTAATAGTGTGACTCAGGAACTTTGGGGGGAGAAATATATGTGGCAATGGAAAATATATGACACCCCAAATCTTCCTGCCCTCCCCTTCCCATTCTCACCTTAAACTTTCCTCAAATAAAAAAAAAAACACAAGTCAATATGGGCACCTCCTCTTCAAGGAAGTTGCATCATCCCTGGATGAACTCTTGCTGCCCTCTGGAAGGTTGAGAAAGCAGGTTGAAGCCCCCAACCTTCAAGGCATCCCCCTGGCTGCTCCAGGAGGTCCAACCCAGCTTTGCAGCAGGAAGAAGCAATTCACTCTCAATTGGACCAGTAAGAAGAAAGGAGAGTTTAAGACTGTGATATTTTAAGAGTACATCAAAACTTAACGTGGGAAGAACACGCCATTATTTCTTCTGGATGTCTCATCTGAATGTCTAAAGGATGCAGCAAGGTCTTCTTGGATTGTCCCACCACAGTGGAACCTCTTGTCCTTGGAGACTCGCCAGAGATCAAGCCTGTCTATTTTTCATTCTCGGGGTGGCTTCTGAATCAGCTTGAGACTCTTTTAACAAGCTATAAATTCTGTTTTAAAATCAAGTGTTAAAATGCAATCTGTTATATGTTTTATAATTTATTCCTCTCCCTGCCCACCCCTTCCAGATTAAGCCCTGTGTAACACATATGGGAGAGGTGAGTGAACACATGATTGGGGGCTTCCATAAGTTGTCTTAAAGCAGCTCATTCTTGAGCTAGGGACCAGGTGGAGACAACTTCATGGTGACCCAGAAGACAAAAGCAATTTCCAAGGGGTACGTGGGAAGAGGTCCTCTGAGGTGTACATTCTCTCCCATAATTGATATTTCAGCCGATAATTGATCTTTACATCTCCACCTTTTGAACAAGAGACAGAAGGACCCACCCCATTCTTAGGAACCTATTACAACTTCGGCTATCTTTTCTCCTGAAATACGTCATTCAAAAAGCTAAGGAAAATAAATACTGATGCACTGATGATGATGTTACCTAGTTTGGTGATGAAACGTCTGCCAAGAAAGCAAGCCAGCTCAGAGAGCACCAAGGACTCTACAGAAAATAAATACTGGTTGCCCTATGGAGTAATCTCTTATTTCTTTCCCAAATCCCCAAATTCTTATCCATTTGAACGGTTCTGCTGGACATGGAAGAAATCAGACCATCTTGGTGTGTTTTTCCAGCATCCTTTCGGTTAGACAGAAGTGAAGAACTGATGATATGTTCTATTTTAATATTTCCCTCTGACATTAAGCTAAGAGATGCCCGGAGAACTCTTGAGGCATTCTCTGTGCTCAGTGGGGGTATTGAGAATAAACAGTCTTTGTGAGGACCTTGGCTTAATTCTTGCTCTATCCATTGAGCCCTCATTTCCTCCTTCTCAGGCTTGTTCTCTTTAACTTTTTCTTTCTTTCATTTTTTTCTTTCCTCCCATACCTTACCAGGCAGTGGCAGTAGCACCTCTGTTTTCTTTCATTTAACATCTGAAAGGGCACCAGTGTGTTTTTCCCCCCCCAAGAGGGGATTTCTAGAAGAGGGAAGAAGAAGAAGACGGCACCTCCTATGCAAGGCAGTGAATATGGAGATGTATTCATCTCTGCATCCAACCATTTCAAAGGAAATGTCTGCCTCTCCCTCTCTCCCCACCCCCTCTCCCTATTATACATCTATCTATCTATCTATCTATCTATCTATCTATCTATCTATCTATCTATCTATCTATCTATCTATCTATCTATCTATCTATCATCTATTTCTCTTGTCTATCTATCTATCTATCTATCTATCTATCTATCTATCTATCTATCTATCTATCTATCTATCTATCTATCTATCTATTTTATCTAATTTATCTATCTGGATTATTTTGATGCATCTACTGAAAGCTTCCCCCGTGGGCTGCTGTCAACTCTCTTTGTAGGTCCTGGGCAGGATCAGAGGGATTGTCAAAAATGAATTTGTCACAAAATGCACCCCCCTCTTCCTGCCTGCCAAGTGAAACCACTTTAAGCATTGGGAGGGAGTATGATTTAATCTTTTTAAATTTGTTTTTAACTTTTGTACTGGTTGTTTTAAATGCCCTGTAAACCGCACTGAGTCCTTTGGGAAAGGGCGGTATATAAATTTAATAAAATAAATTTAATAAAATAAAATGGGGGGTGGGGAGAGCAGAGAAAATTTCTCCTGCAGTTGCTATTTCATTTTATTCCAAACATAAGGTAGGCCCAGATGTTGGGAGTGATCTTTTGGCTGCCCTCCACTTGGACTCCAAAGAAAAATTAACAGACAAAAGAAAATATAAACTTTTTGCAGGGATTTTGGAATCTGTTTCTCCCTGGGGGAAAGATGGTCCTGCAGAACCACAGAAGGCAGCACAGCTTTGGGGGTGGGAGGTGGGGTGGGGGAGGCTGATATCTCTGGAACTCAGGATCTTGGGAGGCAAAACAAGAAGCCAGGATCTGCCCTTGGAAAGAACTCTGAGCTTGGTAACGAGAGGGCTCTTGAGAATGGCTGCAAGGGACTGAAAAGACACGGGGTGATTCTGTTAGTTAACCAGAAACTGATCTGTAGAAAACAGAGGCTGAAACGGCATTCTTGCCGTGCCTTTCCCTCCCCTCCCCTCCCCTCCCCTCCCTCTCCCCTCTCCCTTCTCTCCTCCCCTCTCCCCAATTTACAACCATTTCTTTAGGATTACAACAGCACTGAAAAAAGTCACTTACAACTGGTCCCTGTTGGTTACCAAACCAATGCAGTGAAATAAAGTAAAATAAAATATGACTGATATGAGTTCAAATATCAAAACGCTAAGATAAGTAACTGTCAAACAGGAGGAAGTAGAGGAAGAGAAGAGGAAGAGGAGGAAAGGAGGAGGAGGAGGAGGTGGGGGCCGTTTAGTTTTGACTTATTCAGACAGACTGTGGCTCTCTTGACATTCTCCGATGCCAACAAATGAGTTGGTCTTTTCTTCCTTTTATACTGCCAAGGCAGAGCCAGCCAAAGTGCAAAGATTCATTTCTTGAAAAATTGCAGGGGGTGGGAGAAAGGCTGGCTTGTGTGACTTGCCAGAAATTTATTAATATAAACAACTGTCTCTGATGAAAGGCCATACGGCATGGTTTTCACCCTTTCTAGGATAGGATCTTCCCATTCCTCCCCCCCCCCCCACATAAGAAATACCCCAAAGCAAATAAACTCTTGAAGAAAACACAGATCTTGCATACACACAAACACATGCAGAATGAGAATGGGAACTGTATCTTCAGAGCAGACTTCAGGTAAACAAAATGTTATGGGTGGGGTTGTACTGCTCGGGGCTGACATTCCTGAGTAAACTGGATCATTTTTCTTCTATTAATTACTTAATTGTCAACCAAGGTCAAGGCCAATGGACCTATAGCTCCATTCTCAAAATCAGCCTGTCACCATCTGACAAATGCATCTTCTCAGATGCCACAACTATTCTCACCTTTATTGTGCTTGAAGATATTTTAAATTCTTGCCAAGAAATCTAAAGTTACTAATATAAGTAACTGTCAAATAGGAGGAGAAGGAGGAGAAAGAGGAGGAGGAGAAGGAGGGGTCAAAACATATACAGTACAAGGTGCAAAGGTGGTGAAACTGTTCATCACATGGACCTTGGAAGCCACTCATAATTGGCAACTAAAATATTGTCCCCCTAAGATTAAAAACATTCCATGCTTTTACTGGATTCCAAAGGACTTCAGGATTTTCCTAGGATCCCTTGCTTTTTCCTGCCATGTGCCTACACCATAGCCTGGCTAAATGATCTTACAGGTAACTGTAACGGAGTCTGGAATTATGGTTGCAGGTCATTATAACTATTTTTATTATAGTCGTGGCATAATAAATATTTGACATTTACCCCAATGGGTGAAATTTTTTTTGCCCCAAACATTGGAGACCCACAAAAAGTAGAAATTGCAAATGGCTGTAAAAGTGAGCTGGTTGCTAAGTGTCCAAAATGAAATCACATGACTCTCTGTGTGTGTGTGTGTGTGTGTGTGTGTGTGTGTGTGTTTGTGTGTCTCTCTGTGTGTGTCTCTGTGTGTGTTTGTACAGCCATTGTGACTCCAAAAATTGGTTATTTGAGGGGTCCTTGGTGGTCTCTGAGCTTGCTTGTTTTCTTGGAGACATTTTAGTAGCAAACTAGGTAAAATCATCATATTGGTAACAACATCAACTAAATAACACCACCAAGCTCAGAGCACACCAAGGACTCCACAGTCCTCCTCCTCCTCCCCCCTCCCTCTGCAAACCCCTCTCCCTTCTAGTTTGGGTAAATGAAACGTCTTGAAGCAAACCACCCAGCTCAGAATCCACCATGGACCCCTCATTTCAATGCCAAGCTACAAATATTCTACTTTAATGGGTTGTAGGTAGCTCTGGGGAAGCCCATCACAGCTGGTTGTTAAGCAATCAGTCGTAAGCCGAGAACTCCTTGTACTTGTTGGCCTGTGTCTCTGTAATTTTCCTGCTCCTCATTAAGCATGATGTTTAATAAGTCATAAGAATCCTGCTTCTTGCCATTTAGCACTTTAAGAGTGATAAATTGCTCTTACAGTCAGCAGAAGGAAAATGAAACAATGGCATTGCTGTCCTGCCTCCGATAAGGGCCTCTTGTTTCCCTCGTGTGGGATTCTTGTTAGCCTGTGAGTGGGCTTCATTTCCTGCTTCGCATTTGCTTACAAACAGCATCTTGTCTTGAGCATCTCTCTGTGCAGAGAGCAGAACTTGTGAAATGACAAGCAGAGCATCCACAAGGGCAAAAGAAAGCCCAAGGAAAATCTGTAGCCGAACCTCGCCTGTACTCCAACGATGGCTGGAAAACACCAGAGGGAAATTGGTGGGGGTGACAAGCATGGTGTTATTTTTTTCAGTTTTTTCCCTTTGCCGAGTATGACACCAACACCAGATCCCTACTGGTTTTGCTTAGTGATTCTCTGCAAAACAAGTGCAAAGACAATGCTTTCAGTTTATTGTGAAAGAAACCCAAAATTTAGCTTCCTAAAATGTATATATATATTACCTCCTCCTCCTAAAGCAGACACACACTATAGACAGACAGACAGAGAAATAATAGAAAAATAGATAGATGGGAGGGAGGGAGGGAGGGAGGGAGGGAGAGAGAGAGAGAGAGAGAGAGAGAGAGAGCGCTAGACAGAGGAAGTCCTAAAGTCTCATTCTATACTACTCGCAGTTTCCGGTGTCCTGGACACAGACTGTGTTCAATGTCATGAACTATGGATGATCATAGCTTCTTATTTGTGCATTTGATACCATGACTCTGAGCCAGATTTCAAGATAGATTACCCATGCATTGCTTGGATCGTCTTGAAATGTGCAGCACCAGATTCGTATTGAATCCAGATTTGGTGAACTATGACAGTTGTACATTCCTATCAGAAATTTCTCACAGTCCTTCTGGCCACCTTTCCCGCGTGATTGCTGCCCGTGGTGCTGAACATCAGCCCTGGTGGCTGAACCTGCACTAATGTCCCTGTCCAGGGTCCTGACCTTCCCTCAGTAGCAACTGGCTGAAGGATCTGGCCTGACTTCCTCCATGAGCCTTTCATAATGGGGAGAAGAAACCAAGACAACTGTGTGTCATTGAATCTCAGTTTGGGCCCAGCTATCTCAGTCCTGTTTAAAAGGGCCAGCAGCAGATCTTCAAGGCTTCCAGGCTGGAGACTTTTCTAGCTGTGCTTGGGCATTGAATCTTGACCCACAGCAACCCAGACTTCATGGACAACTTCTTGACAGTAGGATCCATACATCAGGGAAAAAGTCTTCCTATGAAGGTTCTGGGTTCTCACCTCAAGAAGTTTTTTAAGAGGAGGCTGAAACCAGCTCTTGAAGTTGGTTTTATTGGGTTTTCTGTACGTTGCAGAAGAGTTGGACTAGATAATTCTTGGAGTCCCTTCCAACTCCACAATTTCTGCAATGTCTTCTCGGTCAGCTTGCTGGGGGCATCTTTTTAGGCCATATCAGGGAACAGAAACCTCATTTAGCAATGAATCAAGCCAGACATTTTGGTATTAACATTATTTTTGAGAGTGGATCTGAAGAGTTTTACAATTACTATTCTCAGAAACATGGCCTGGACAGTAATGAGACTTTCTGCCAACCCTTTATGATTTTGGAAATACACTTCCTAACTCCTGTTTCTGGCAGCAGGAGGGTTTCAATGACAGAAAGAAAGAAAAAAGATCTGCAGGCACTGAATTTCTTCTCTGAGCAGATGGAAGTTGGTGCAGGATCCCGTTAGTTTGTTGAAATCCCATCTGCATTAGTCAAACCAGTAACCAAAGCTGCTTATCTTTCTTTCATCTGCAGAAGAAGAAATAAAACAGTTTGGGGTTTATTCTCTGCAACTCCTGGGGAAGCCTGGATAATAAGGTTTTAATAAAACCTTCCTTGTCTTTAAGAAGTAAATCTCAATATGTTATTTCCCAGATAAAAATGAACATTGACCTGTTTTTTAAAAAATAAAACAAAATAAAGGCAGGCAGTGTTATGTGGGAGAAATCTTTATGCCAGGTTTTTTTAATGCATTTGTCTTGGGGTGTATTGTGATGTTAAAAGCATATTCCTGAAGGGAAGACTAGGCTGCACACTATTTAATATGCAGAGTGCATTTAAAAGATGGGGGATACAGGAGATGTTATCTGCAGTGGAATGAGTTCACTTTTGATTTGGATCCTGGCAGCTTTCAGTGGGGAGCTGGCTGAGATGGAAAGGGGGCAGAGCACACTGCTGCACAAGGCTTTCAGATGTTCGTGAATAAAGGAGGACTCACTAAACATCTGGAAATCACACACACACACACAGGTAGTCCTCAACTTACAACAGTTCATTTATTCACCAAAGTTGCAACGGCACTGAAAAAGCGACTTATGACTGGTTTTTTTTCATCTTTAGGAGCCTCATGGTCACATGATCCAAATTCAAACCCTTGGCGACTGGCTCCTATTTATGTCGGTCGCACTGTCCCAGGATCATGTGATCCCCTTTTGCGACCTTCTGACAAACAGTCAGTGGGGAAATATCTGTTCTAATTACATAACAGCTGCAGTGATTCCCTTAACAACAGTGGCAGGAAATGCCGTAAATGGGGCAAAATTCACTTAACAAATGTCTCACTTAGCAACAGAACTGTTGGGCTCAATTGTGGCCATAAGCCGAGATCTACCTTTATAAGCTGCTATTTCAGAATAGCTCAGCCTGAGCCCTTCCACGGGCACCTGGAAATATGGGATGCCAGAAAGGAGCACAGGCAGCTGAAATGGGTCTACCCATGGAGTTGAATCTTCTCAAGCCTCGTGTGACAATGGCTGAGCATCGCAATCATGCGTCTTCTCAAACCTGCACAGAGAGAGGCAGCAGTGTGCCTGGCTGAGGAATTCTGGGAGTTGAAGTCCACAAGTCATAAAAGGGCCAAGTTTGAAGACCCCTGCATTAGGACCTTACAGGCTACGGTTTTAAGCCCACCAATGTTAAGAAGATCCCTGAGCTCCTGAATATACATTCGATATCATAACAAGGATGGAGTGGATGTAATTTGACATGGATAGCTGCAACCTCACATTATTTGTGGAATAATTTGAGGCAGAACCGAAGGGGAGAAAAGGGCTAGTCTCTCAGTGCCTGATCAGCTCAGAACGTTGGGATGTCAAGGTTGGCACTTGTGAAAATTATAACAGAAAATCATATTCTGTCAAGAAGAGATGTCCAGGAAAGGGAGGGCCATCCCCACTGATGGCAGAAAAAGACTGATCCAGCCCCATCTCCTTTGACAGAAATAGCTTTTCCTCCTTTTCCAGCAGAAAGACAGCACTGGGTCTTCATCGGATGTAAATTAGTATTTCCTGAGGTTTTAATAAATGCTCATCTAGCGAGTAATAAAAGAAATCTCTTGAAGGTGGTGTGGAAGGGAAGGTTTATCTCCAAGCCAGGAAGAAAAATAAAACCAGACTCCTTAATCATTCAAGTCCTCATTCTGCAGAGATTTAGGCTGTGGCTACCAAGAGTAAATTCTGCATGATTGCCTTTTGCTTGATCAAGTGACGTTTTAGTGCTTCTCGGAGCAAATGTTGTTTTTGTGGCAAGAACAGCAGGACAGAAGCTCATTTGGGGAGAGAGAGGGGGTCCTACCACCAGCCTGGGAAGCAAAATATTTCAGCAGCTGCAGAAGATAAGTCTAACTACAGACATATCCAGTTGCTTACCAGAACGAGGGATTTTCACCTTGTTTACCTGAATAAGGAGCTGTAATCTGAAAATGGGCATGTGGGTTTTACTTAAAAGCATCCCTTGTGCTGCTGACTTCCTTCCTTCCTTCCTTCCTTCCTTCCTTCCTTCCTTCCTTCCTTCCTTCCTTCCTTCCGCAGTTAGATGCATCAGTCCCTACCTCCATTCTGCAGTCTTGAAGGACAGTTGTTACCATCTCACTCTCTAAGAAGAGGGCTGGTCACTCCAAATGGAAGATTTCCTGGAGTGATCTGAGCCTCTGCCTGGTCTGGCTTTCTTTCCCAACCTTTCTGTTTCAAGAGCTGGGTGGATGCTATTGGGTTGGCCCAGATGCTCAATGAAGTGCTTCCATTTTCCCACTACGTGTCTGTGAAGCTTAGCACATCTTTCTATAAATGCAGCAAATAAAGTATCTCTGGCTTTTCCATTACGTAGTTTGACTTCTGTGCTGGCATTTGGACTGTGCATGGAGCTGTGTTGCTAAGCAACGTCATATATGTGACAAGAGAATCTGAGCCTCTGCCATGTCTCTGGCGAAGACATGGGCCTTGCAAAGCAGCACGCTCTTCTCCTAAAGCTGTGCTTAGTATTGCAGAGAGGCTGCCTTTGCTGGCTCAGGAATTCTGGGAGTTGAAGTCCAAAGGGCATAAAGGGCCCATAGCTGCCCACCTCTGATCTAATTGAGACAAAAACCAGTCTATGCATCTCTCAACTAGTAAACTTATGCACAAATTGGTTGCAGTCATCTATGATGAAGAAATGAAGATAACATCAGGGATGAGCAAACTGGTGCTTTAGATTTCAACTCTCCTAAGACCTAGCCGGCAATTCCCAGATGGTTTACTCAGCTCCTTATTCATCTAGCTTGAGCCCCAAATTCTGGTTGTTATGTTGATGAATTTTGGAACTTTCCTGCTTATGTGCATGTCGGAATGGAGTTATCAACCAAATGTCACATTACTGTTTTGAAATGCAGAAAATGTATTTGGAAAATTGTTGTCTGTGGTTGGGCAGAAAATATATTTGGAAAGTTGTTGTCAGATGAAAAATTTATTTTGAGCTAGATTTTTAAAAAATATGTGGAATATACTGTTTATATGAATAACTGTGTCTCCTTTCTTGACAGTAGCCCTTCCATTTTATACACAGGCTGAACCCACCTTCCTTATCTCTTTGTAGAGAGCAATCCATAATGAATTGCATAATCAATACTAGTGTGTGTTTTTCTCCTCCAGATGTATAAAGAGTCAGACACAGCCAGGGGATCAGGCCAATATATATGATTCTTCATGCAGAATGTTTAAGATTTACTACCATCATTTACTTAATTAAAAGGAGACATACTATTGTGTGTATAGAAAGGAGAACTTGGAGGACAGGCCTAGCTAGCTGATAAAAATAGAAAGGGCTCCCAAACGGGTACCACATATTCCCTCCTTTCTTCATTAGCAAATTGCTGGAAGGAAAATAGATAAAAATAGAATGATGTGGACACTGGGGATCCGTACATGTCTCTGCCACTGATTTTTGCTCTCCTTGAATTGGCTATTGGTGGACCAGGGATCCAAGTTCAATGAAGTCCTGGATATAGGGCAAGATCTTCAGTGTGAATCCTTCTACATATTGGTGAGTTTGTTCTCCTGGTCATTAGGGTAAGCTATACAGGTTATGTTTAATGCCAATCTCTGAACAGTCTGCAGTCTAACCATGTTATTGAGGTTACATTCTGGTTACTACAGCATTCTTTTTTTCTAGGAACCCACATTCTGTCCATGAGATGTCCAGGAAAAGTGAAGGATTAACATTGAGTAGATAAGACACCTCTACTTAAGATCCTAAGTAGCCCTAATAAGGCTGATTAGCTTCTGTAACAGTTTTTTTTTAAAAAAAAACTTTATATAAGATGATTAGATTACATGATGATTTTTTTTCATAGCATGCACGGTTGAATAAGAAATGCTAGTTTATATTTTAATTCAGTTGTGAGATCTTCCATTTAATAATTCTAAAATAAAAAGAATTGGACCTAAAACTGGCAAGAAAGGAATCTACCTTGTGTGCTTCTGAAGCATGTAAGCTCTTGATTTGGCAGATGAATATATAACAGAGTTCCTATTACTCATCCAGTGTCTCCCACATCTGTTTTATGTTTCATTAATAGCTCAGTAAAAGAAACCCTCAACCAGGCTGTTTTTTCCCCTGTTCAAGGCATGTGGACCAGGAAAAAGTGGATTCACCAATTACTGTCTCTAAGAAGCTTTGTCTGGAGCTCAGCAAGCGCTGCCAAATCCACAAATCATATTTGAAAGGCAATCCTATATTGGCCTTGAATAGAAACCAAATGGTGTTTTCATCCTACATGTGGATAAAGAAGAACATACCAAGCAGGAGATCAACCTCATTTTGGAAGTCAACTGGAAGAGCAAAACCAGGATTGGGCAAGTCACCCTCCCTCCTATTGTTATTTGTACTTTCAAAATGAGTTGGTATGACCTTCCTTAATTATTCTCCTGGATACTCTTTTAATTGCTATTCAAATTACCAACCTGAGAATTTGCTTTATTAACAATTTTTCAAAGTTAATTGCCTCATCCTTTCAGGTAGAGGGATCTGGTTCATGTTTTGGGCTCCATTTACTGTGATTTGTTTGGTTTGGGCTTAGTAACCAGGTCTTGTGGTTTTGCAAACAATGGCTTATTGTTTAGTGTATATGATCCCAACTTATTGTGTCTTTTTCCAACGAGAGCTGAGGCTTAGCTCAAGGTATGACTCACATCTGTCTCTTGCAGGTCTGTCTGTGACAGCCAGTCAAAGAATAGTAGCATGGTTTGTATAATGGGTAGGTGATTTTTAAATTCTTGAGCAAAAAAACTGGCTTCATGCATTGTGCTAAATTGTAGTTTACTGAATAAGCCTCAGATGACTAGATTTATATCCTGAGCTATAAACCTTGTTCTACAACCCATAATGGTTGAAGGGTGGCCAACAGATGGTTGAATAATATTTGTAAAAGCCAACCAATAATTTTTCTAAGTGTTCAATATGCAAACTTTTTGCTACATGTACTTGCCCATAATTTCTAATAGCTTTCCCATTTTCAAAAAAAAATGCCATCCAAATTCTTTTTAATAATGGGCAACCCAGAAGTCAAAAATTAGCATGATCCCTCTTAATTTCATGGACAAAGTTTGGAAGGACATATAAAGTAGGAGATGACCAGGCGGAGCCTAAGGGAGGGAGGGGTCAAATGTGTCATTAGTCTGGAATCCTTTCGTAGCCACAAGCCATCTAAGTCCAACCCTTCTTGAATTCCCTTGACCCCTATCTACTTCCAACTGGCTTTGACAGTTAGTAGTTCAGATTCTTGTAGAGAATGTTGGTATACAATAAACCTATATATTCATTTGAACCACCTGGACTCCTGATTTCCTGCATTTGACAGATAATATATTTATATTTCAGTACTGTCGGTGGTAGAAACGTGGTTGAGTTGGCATTGATAAATTCCAAAGAAAGTGAAATTCCCGTAGTCAGCTATCCTGAGGCTGTAGACAGCTGAGCCTTCAAGCAAAAACTCTGCCTTTAATTGAAAGTTTTCTGTTTCTAGGTTTTCGTTTCTTAGCCCAGATGTAGAATTGCTAATTAATTGTCTTTTTTTCTTTTAAAATATTTACAATCCACCTCTTTTAGATTGTAAGTGCTTTGTGAGCAGCTCAAAGCTAAAACCTGAAAGCTATACAAATCTTTAAAAATACATAAAACAGTAGCTGTCAGTTAAGGCAGATGAAACAATATGGAACTCAATATATAAACGTGTATTTAGTCAGCTTTTGCTCCCTATGGCTGTGTGGGGAACAAGTATATTAAATTATTGGTTTCTTTCCATTTTTCTCCATCTTTTCTTCTTCGTTTCACATCAAAATGGGAAATGTGACACTAGACAAATATAGATGCAGAGAGCAAAAGCTGGCAAAATAAGAATGTTCAACATTACAGTAATCTCTCTCTCAGCCACTGTACACAAAAAGCAATAAGTTGAGGAAGAGGGATGACATTTCTCAAAGAAGTGCATAGAAGCAACGGAGGACACTCAGCCACAGAATTTGATGGATGCAGAACTACATTCATGGGGAATCTCCATTTTTATTTCCGCTGGATGCAAGGGAGCTCTGCCACAACCACTCTTGAAAATTCAACATGCAGTTGCAAGTTCTCCCAGAATAATAATAATAAAAAGGCATCTGAGTTGCTTCTCAAAGCCCCATCTTTAGCGCCGTAGAAGGATCAAGGTGACGACCTATGTGCAATGGTCATCAATACAAGGATTGGTCATAAAGTGAGCTTTACATCACTGTGGTAACTGCAAGCCATGACTAAAGACAGTCTACCTGTATGTTTAAAGCAGAAAACCTTCATAGCCTTTTCTTTATGTCCCTTCCCAGGGCCGGACAGCATCATCAGGATAAAATTTGGGGCCCTGCCACTTGAAGGTGGAACAGAATCTTTGGCCAAACATTCACCTCTGGGGAGATAAGTTACGTCTGATTCTTTTAAGGACTCTCTTCTCCAAGCAAGGAGTACCTGAGCTGATTTGAGAATCAAGTTCTGGAAATTGCAAATGTTCTATTAGTTCAAGAAAAATGTCTGGCTTTAAAAAGGGTGGGAATTCAGCCCCACACTTGGGCAACCATTCTGCTTTTTTCTCCCCCCCCCAACCCCCAGTCCTCCTGGGAACGTCCCTGTTTAAGAGCAAAATTTAAAAACTCTTCCAATAGAAGATCTTTGAATGTCAAAATTATCCTTTATTCAATATGTTTTTTTAAAGGTTTGGTTCTACTTTTTGAAGTCTCATTAGTGAGGAAATAATCTTTTTGTTCCAAATTGGGAACATTAGGGAAGTTTTGTTAGATTATTAAGATCTCTTATTTTAATATGTTTTGCAAACTTTTCCTTTGGTTCAACTATACAATTTCCCCCGTAAAAGTTCTAGAAAAACAAGGTGAATGTAAAATGTCCATTCAGTAGCTATTGGCATAAAAGGTGATTAGAAGTTTTACTTGAAAAGAAGTTTGACTTAATTCTGATTGGTACGATTTATATGTCATGTTAAACTATAGTTTTTAAATGGTGGTTTATTGAATGAAAGCATTGAAATGATGTCTGAGGCATTGTAGCTTTTAGTAGCATTCTGCTCCAGGTCAGTGTGGGAATTCATTGCAGAGGGCATTCAGGTGGGATACCTGTTGTGCAGGTGTTAATGAAAGATTTGTGAGCAAAACATGCTGGGTTTATTGCAGAGAGATTCCCACTTGATGGCAGCTTTAAAGAGTAGAATATCTTATGTATGGTTTAAAAGGATGTTTTAATGCCACCTTTCTGCTTAATAAAGCTCTCAGGGTGGCTTACGATAATCATAAAAGTAATACAGTTTCTTTTTTTAAAAAAAAACACAGCAGAGAACACTAAAAACTGTGCCAAATCTTAATGTAAGCCAAGCTGGTAAAAATCATCCAATTAAAGCAGCTTTAGTTGAGCTTGCTAAAAAAAACCATAGAGGACAATCAAAAGCCCCTCACCCAGCGCAGATCACAGAGCGGTCAAAGTTAACAGGGAAAAGGCACCACTTTTGGTCCCGTTGAAAAGTGTCTAATTGGGCCAAGAACCTGAAGCAAAGATCTGAGCTGAGACCGAGGAAGACTTAGTGGGACTCCAGCATTTCTTGACGAATGTTTTATTTCTCCTCTGTTCTGCAGATGGAGACTGTAGTTCACCTTTGCAGGTTGATGTCTGCATCACGCTTGCGTGCCTCTGGGTGGGGGTTTTCTGGGGCCAGGCACGAGGGCTGCATGGTGGCAGGTAATTTTCTTCATTTAACAAGAAATTCAAAGTGCTAGTCGCTGCCCCCTAAGGAACACTGGCTGCTTCTCTGGAGGCACTGCCATGAGATTTACCCGATTTCTGTTCTTGTGTAAAATTCCAGTGATGATTGGAACAACAACAGAAAGGTTGTTCACAGCTACTGTAGGAGAAGAGATGGTTGTCTATTTGAATGTGGGCATGACCAAACAAAGACTTTTTCATGCTCTTCGTCAAGGCAGTCAAAATTCATCTCCCTTGCAAAACCAAGTCATCTCAGTATTAAGGAACAGATTTTAATATCATGAAAGACTTTTATTTTGAAAGTAGATAATGGGCCACAGTTTTCTCATGTTGCTTTGCAAACAGACAAGTGATTACAGTTCTTCTGAGTGTGGGTGAAGTCTAGCAAAGCTGCTCATAAACTAAGTCCCACACAAGCTTGCCACCTGTTGCAACTGAGTTATTGCCAAACGCATACATTTGGTTGGGAAAAGAACCTCAGAAAGAATCACCAGAGGACACATCTAAGTGCCCTTTGATCTCCCCTGGATGTTGATCATTTTATATTGGGGTGTCCTTCAGTAGACCGAGAGAGATTGAAAGTATAAATGAGTCGATTCACAGAGGGGAGGACATCTCAGCAAACTGAGTTTATGAACCTTTCAGGAAACTTGGTGCTAAAGTTTAGCCTCCTATGATGGATAATGTAGACAGGAAGATATCGGAGGACCATCAATGGAAGATGATCCAGCTTCTGACTTTCATAGAAATAACATGGTGGTTAGGAATCCACGCTGCTCTGAACCATGTTTGGCTTAGCCTTGCATGTAAAACTGAACTCAGTCTCGGCTTACTTAAAGCATTACCTGAAATGTAGAAGGTGGTTTGACAAACTGGATGCATTGTTCTCTTTTTCTGACGTAGAGAAGGATCTGTGCTGTTGTATCATATTTGTTGTGATGGTATCTGTTAACTTTTGTATCGGTTTGATACAAATACGAAGCAATTTTCCCAGCCAACAAGAGGGAAGTAATGTCCGAATATTCTTTCATCCCCTGGAGGGTTTTGACAGCCGATGTTCCTTGTGGCCTCCTCTGACACTAATATCATCCCTGCAAAGGAAAACTGAGCAGTAATTGCAAGACACCAATCCTTGAACTGTGTGATTCCAAAAAAAAAAAAAGGTTTGCATTTGCTCTGTCTCCCCAAATGGCAGGAAATTGCCATAGACTAGGTGGGACCCCTCTCTCATCTGGCTAAATCCTGTCTACACCAATTTGCTGTGACACTCCAGATTTTTCAGTTGGAGGCTATTCAAAATCTGTCTGAAGATTTTGGGGAACAGATAGATAACGCATAGCCTCCTTGAGTGATCTTGATTAGTTCTTTGCCTATCTGAATAATCAGTGATCATTATAATTATTACCAAATTTTAATGATCAGGGAGGGTAAGGAGGGAGCCAGGATCAGTGGTAGAGAATCTGCTTTGATTATCTAAGGTCCTGTGTCAGACAGTCAAGTTCAGAAAGCAAGGTTGGGTTCCCATGTTAATTAAAACATGGTTAATTAAAACATAGTGTGCTGAATAAACCTCTATGTCCAGATTTATGACAGAAGGTACTTGTGAGAATCCCATATTTATTTACTTTCAAAAGATCTAAAGCATAGATGTCCAACCTTGACAACTTTAAGACTTGTGGACTTCAACTTTCAGAATTCTGTGAATTAAGATCTACAAGTGTTAAGATTGCCAAGGTGGACAGCCCTGATCTAAAACATGAGTTACTCACAGTAATTCATTCTTGTCTTACCAGTTGGATAACTGCGATGTGCCCTGTATATGACTGTCATGAAGAGCATCTGGAAGCTACAACTGTCCACAATACAACAGTGAAGACACTTTGGGGTGTTCCAGAATATGCTCATGGAATATCTCTGCTCCATGACTGATTGTGATCAATAAAAATCAGAAAACCAAGGTGAGTTCCTGAATTAAAGTTTGTAAGAAAGCAGAGATGGGGACAGTCCACATCTTACCTTAAACTATAGCTTATTTTAAACATGACTCATAAATTTATGAGCCACAATTGGCTGGGTTTCACAGCATGCTAAACCGGCAGAAACAGCCTTAGAGTTTAGTGCAGTGCATAAATCTGAACAAGGTTGTGTCACTTGGGTTTCCTATTCAGGTGCTTTTAAGTATTTCAGCAGCAGATAAAAAAGTTCATGGAGCTGGCCTCCTGCTTTGCCTACTTGTAGATTTTCCTCTCTGCTTTTCATTTTCATTTTTTTTAATAAATTATGTTTAATAAGATGTGTAAATTAGTTTACACTTGTCGGTCTGCTCTCTTTGACATGCCATCTTGTAGTTCTGATTATTCCCTTGGCAATCAAAAAGCAAACAATTACCTGTATTTTCGTTTCTTTTTAAGCAGAACAGCTAATCATCTCAAATTATGTTGCATGTTATGACAAAGGGGCGTTTCCAGCTGAAGTATTTTTTGGTATTTTAGGCAAAACGAAGTTACTGGTGGAAAATAATTGGGTTTCCCCCTCCCTCCAATTAGTTGAACCTCAAGCACTTTTAATTTAGTCTCTTTTTGTGTCTTCCTCTCCCTTTCTCAATGTTGCCTGTTATGAGACTATCACAACAAAATCTTCACATAGATCCTCTCCTGGGTGGCTCTCTGAATAATTAAAAATAGAGGGGGAAAACCCCTGTACACGCTAAGCTAAACTTCTGAGGATTGCGTTTCTATCCATGGTTTTAACAATATTAGCAGGTAAGATAGGGCTGATTTTGCAAAGGCATTTACTACAGACTTTCTGACGTTTCATGGGGGTTATTTTCCAACTCAAGCTCAGCATACGGATAGTCTTTGATTTACAACCATTCATTTAGCAACTGCTCCAAGTTAGTATGGTGCTGAAAAAGTGACTTTACAATGGGTTTTTGCACTTACGGCCATTCCAAAATCCCCAGGGTCATGTGATCAAAACTCAGGCCCTTGGCAACTGGCATGTAGTTATGACGGTTGCAGCATCCCAGGCTGATATGATGGCCATGTGCAAGCTTCCCAAATGGCTTCCCACAAGAAAAGTCAATGGGAGAAGATTTCCTTAAAATCTAATTTGATCGTTGGCTTCAAAAACATCCTGATGAAAAAAATGTCAAGAATTAGAGAGTGAAAAATCTTGGCTTTTGAAATATGTTAAGAAGATAAAACTGTTCTACGGTGCCTTCCAGAATATGCCAATGAGCAAACAAATATTGCACATTCTTCTTCCAATTAGCTTATAGTGCCTATGAAGTCTTGTCCTTGGAAGTTCTCTGCCTTTCTTTGCTACTCTTTGGCACAAAGTTGGAAGAGACTTCAAGGATTATCTAGTTTTATGTAGGAAAATCAATTAAACCATCCATAAGAGATTTCTAAAATAAGGAGAAATTTCCTAACAGTTAGAACAATTAACCAGTGGAACAGTTTGTCTCCAGAAGTTGTGGGTGCTCCATCACTGGAGCTTTTAAAGAAGAAACTGGACTGCCATTTGTCTGAAATGGTGTAAGTCTTCTGCTTGAGCAGAGGGCTGGACTAGCAGACCTCAAGGGTCCTTCCAATTCTGTTAGTCTGTCATTAATATTTGGTTTTCATCATACTTGGTTGAACTCTGCTAAGCCCTCCAGGCTTCCTGGATGAAGCTTCCAGAAGGAATCTAGAACTCGTGGTTATCCAGGGATATTTTTTCTAGCATTTAATTCTCTTCTACCAAGGTTGCTCTATCCAAGCCCAGATTCATGGATTGTTCTAAGGAAATCCCCCAACTTGGTAGCTCCAGATGTTATCAGGGTTCCATATACAAGTGATCCGTCAGCCCGTTGAGGAATTCTGGGAGCTGTAGTCCCAATCCACCTGAAGATGCCCAGGTTGGCCTACAATGGACCTCTTTTGTAAAAGAAGTGCTTTGAAATTTATGTTGAGGTTCAGCTGGTGGGCATGTTTTTCCTTCCGAGGGTCTTGAGATGTTACATTTTTTCCAACATCAGCAGTTGAGCATCTGATTTGGGCACACACCCCTCCCCCCATTCCTGCTATTCCAAATGTTATTTTGAGTTTGGTTTCCAAATGTCTGCAATCTCAATCCCAAACTTTGCCTTCTGCGGCTTTGAGTTTTGTCCAAGCTGGTTGGCTTCTCCTCTTTTCATGTCTTCGGAGTTGTATATGTTTCCTATAGATTGTAAAGTAAAAACAGTGCTCATGTTTACATTTTCAGGGATAAATGAGAAAGGGGGGGAAACACCCTACCCTCAAGTATGCCTACTCTTACACACACACAGACACAATCCTTCCAAGTTTGCATTGGTATTTTTTTCCCTAACCACGGTAAAAAGAACCCCGTGCAAATGTGCACATTTCTCCGGAAAGGGGAAAATTAAAAGAAGGAGGAGGAGGAGAAGGAGGAAGGGGGGGGGGGAAAGAGAAAACCAGCCTTATTTTATTTTGCTTTATTTTGAGTGGGAAGGAATCCAGATCCTCCAAGAGCCAGCCAGTCCACCTTTTCTAGGCAGTTGCGCCTGCTTTTCCTCCTCTTTCTCTCTCTCTCTCTCTCCCCCCCCCCCAACCAGCATCCTCCTGGATGCTGCCTATTGCACTGAACTACTTCGGTGGCCAGTCTGGGTGGAAGAACACAGCGCAGTGCCGCGTCCGCCTCCCTCCCAAAGCCGGGACAGCGGAGGGATCTGCGCTCCCGCCCGCGTGCTGAGGCTGGGACTGTCACTCATTCTCCGATCAGCTCCCGAAAGCAGCTCGGAAGCCGCTGGATAAAAATCAAACTGATTTCTCCCACCCGACAGATCAACGGGGAGATCTGCAGAGATAGGGCGGTTGGGCTCTCGCGGGCCATTCCGGACGTTTTTTTCTTCCCCCCTTTCCCCCCTCCTTCCTCCTCGCTTGGCATCTCCCAGGTTGACCCGCCCAGGTTCCCATTGAAGGGGGGAAAGCGAGCAGCGCGGCATAAGCACATCTGTATCTGGCCATAAAAGCATCTATGCAGCGCAACTTCCGCGGCGGGCGGCCGGTGACCATGCTCCAAAGCACGGACCTCCTCTGGACTTGGCTGCTCCTGGGCACCGCAGGTACCTGCCACGCTTTACTATCTGGATGCGGAGGGAGGGGGCTGCCAAAGGGGGCGACGCCGGGGACCCCCGTGCCCAGCCCGGGCGGCTGTTGGCGTTGCTGCCAGGCGCCCCCCCTCCCCGGGCGCTTTCCCGGACCTCTCGGCTGGGGCGCGCCCGGGAGACCCTCCGGCAAGGCGCTCCCTCTTTGGGGGATGGCAGAGGGACAGAGAGAGACCCCTTGCTTCGCCCTTGCCCCCCGGCTTGCCTGCCCTGCCCGGCTTCGTGCGAGTCGGCGAGGCTCGCTACGAGGGCGCTAGCGGGCTTCGGAGGGCAGCGTCAGGGCCCCCCCTCCTCCTCCTCGTCGCCCGGTCGTGGGGCGAAAGCCGCCCGGGCATCTTGCGGGGAAACAATGAGCCGGGCACCGGGGGTGGGGGGAGCGGGGAGCCGTCGCGCCGGGCTCCGATAACGGGCTGCAGGATTGCGCGCAGGCAAAGGCGACCCCGGACAGCGGGTGCGGATGGGGCCGGCAGGGCCCGTGGGACGGGGGCGTGGGGGGGGCAAGCCCCGGCGCACCCACCCCACCGGTGATGCCCCGCTCCTAGGCAACGTTGTCCTTATTCAAACGAGCATGCAAAATTGAGGGATTGGCTGGGACGGGGGGGGGGCGGGATGCTGGGCTGGTGCGGGGGGGGACGGGGGGGCTGTGCCGCGTCGTTTGACAGGCGAGCGCGGGGGGGGGGCTGGAAAGGGCGTGCAGCAAGGGCGTGCGGCGGGTGGGTGTGGGTAGGGGGCAGGTGCAGATGCGAGCCACGGATTAGCCGCTCCGCGCGCGCGACGGTGCCGAGTCTGCCTCGCGTGCCAACTGCAGACAATGGAGGGAGGCGGCGGCGGCGGCGTGGAGGGTGTTCGCGGTGCCGCCGTGGAAGGGGGCGAGGGCTGCCTCCCCCCCGCCCCTCGGGTGACTGCCTGGTTCCTTCTGCCGGGCGGCCCCGACACGTCCTCCCCCCCCCTCCGCGTCCAATTATCTGCAATTTAATTCATTAGCCGGGCGGCTTGCAGAAGCGCCCACCTTGCTTTGGGGAGGGGGCGGCGGGGAAGGCGGCGGCGACGGCGGGGGGGCGATTCCCGGGTGGGAAGGGCGCAGAGGCAGATTGGAGTTTGCAAAGAGCTTTGCAAGGAATGTGGGAGGGGGAATTGGGGGGCGGAGGCCAAGTCGAGAGAGGGGGGAGGGCGCGGGGGGAGGAAATAAGAAATGCTCCGTGCAAGCGAGCTAAGTCGCGAGGAAAAGACCCCCACCATCTATTGCGGGGGGGGAAAGCAATAACAACAAAAAGGGCTCCTCGGAGAAGAGGCGCGCCCCCGCGGCCGCCCCTCCCGGGTCCTGCGAGCCGAGCCAGGCGCGCGCCCGCGAGACAGAGCGAGCGAGCGAGCCAGAGCCATGGGCCCGGGCGGGGGCGGGGAGCGGGGCGTTGTTGACGGCTGCCTCGGCCAATCAGAGTGGCGCGGCGCCCGGGCGGGAAATGCCGTTAGGCTCCGCAGCTGCTTTTCTCGCGCCGCGCCCCGGCTCGCCCCGAGCTTCCCCAAGCGGGCGCCCGCCTGAGCAAAAGCGCGGGATGGCCGCTGTCAGCTGAGCGGCTGAGCCTCCGGGGCTGTGGCGGCCTGGTGGAGACTCCCTCCTGGGGGGGGCACAGGGGACCCTTCAAGGGTCCTGAACCCCATGGCACCCCAATAGCTGGGCAATTGGCCCCTTGCCCAAGACAGAATAGAATACTATAGAACAGAATATCTTTATTGTCACTGTGTAACTCACTACGAAATTAAGTACCGTCCACAGTGCACACTTCACACAAGTAAAAACCACAAATAAGAACATACATTACATACACAGACATCCTTCACATTCTATATTCATCAATGCGCTTCTCCTCATATTGCACTAATATGCCCTCAGCCCCAAATTGTGTCTCCCCTGGATTGCCATGGCCACTTGGGAGGGTTATGGCTGGAGTGCTGACCCCCTCCTGAAGTGACCCACCTGAATGGCCAGATTGCCCCCTTCGATCGGAGAGGTGACTCCCAATCACCTCCTTTCCATGGATGTGGAGCCCCCCCTCCCAGTGCCCCATTGACAGACATACCTGGAGAGGTGGACCTCCACCCAACGTTTGATGGATGTGGCCAGAGAGAAAACCCCCAAATTGCCCTTCATGGGCAGGTGACCTCTCAGCCATGCCCCTTTCTCTCCCTGGCACACACACACATACACACACAGCCCTGCTTAGTTTCGTGTGAGTTACACCATGACAATAAAGATATTCTATTCTCTTGGTCTATTCTGGCTGGGTTTACCTCCTGCCAGGTGGGGCCTGGAGTGATGTACAGTACCGGCGCCAGTCTTCCATTCAATGCCATAGCCATGGATTGGCAATGTTGTGTAGTAACTGCAAAGCCGCCTTGTTGCACGAGAGGCATGCTTGGCACACGTCCCACCTGATACAGGTAAGGGTCTGCTGCAGCTGTGCTCTCTGTGTTGCAGCCACTAGCTTGTGTTGGAATTGTGTCTTATGTGCACCTGGTTGTAGTCCTAGTTTCTACAGCAGTGGTGTTCAACCTTGGCATCTTGAAGACTTCAACTCCCAGAATTCCCCAGCCAACTATGCTGGCTGGGGAATTCTGGGAATTGAAGTCCACAAGTCGCCAAGTGTGGAGACCCCTGGATTAGAGCATCAGATTTACTGCAATTCTTGCCAAATGAAAGGGTAACACCACTTATATCCTCTTCGGTAACTCCAGCCACAAGGGTTGGGTTCTAACACGGTGTGAAACCCATGGCAATCGAAGCCAGCCCTGGATACATTTGCACACATTCCAAAATGCCTCTTGAGCAGAGCCCAAGCAAGGAAGCAAGATGCCTTCTTTAATGAGTTTTAACCCCAAGAATGAGAGGAGAATCTTGAGAACTGAGACAGGAGCCATCTAGCCCTCCTAGCCGTCCACAAGTCTTCAAGTTGCCAAGGTGGGACACCCCTGTTCTACAGTTTGCTGTTTTGATACTTGTTTACATGGGCTATTTTCTTGGTGTGCGGAGGCATCTTCTTAATTATTTGGAGATGCTGAAAATGGAACAGAGTGGCATACGTTAAGAGGCCATTAGTCTCCTTGTTGCATGAACCTTGATGAGATGACACTTCTTCTCATGGTTGACTTCTCATGGTGCCCTCCAAGACATATCAGCTGGGAAACTCTTGGAGAGATCATGGCTTATTGTTGATTTGGTTTGATTTTTTTTCCACTGGAAGTTGACTCCATTGCTTCTGATCAGGTCTACCGGAGTTCTTTGACGTTACCTATTCCTAGGCACAAGCTGGTTGATACACCATCCGTGGTCAACCAATCCTGCAGAGTTGGCTGCGCGCTAGCAGGTTTCATAAAACATTTGTACGTCAGTTAGATCTAACTGCTGGTGGCAAATACATTTTTGCAGCTTAGCATTTTGTCAGATTTGTTTCGTTTATCGTTGAGGGTAATCCTTGATTTACTACCATTCGTTCAGTAACCATTCAAAGTTACAACAGCCCTGAAAAAAGTGACTTATGATCATTTTTCACACTTATGACCGTTGCAGCATCCCCATGGTTATGTGATTGAAATTTGGACGCTTGGCATCGGGCATGTATTTATGACGATTGCCGTGTCCTGAGGTCATGTGGTCATCTTTTGCGACCTTCTGATAAGCGAAGTCAAAGGGGGAAGTCAGATTCGCTTAACAACTTCTGTGATTCACTTAATGACTGGCCAGTAAGGTTGTAAAATGGGGCAAAGTTCACTTAATAACTGTCTTGCTTAGCAATGGAAATTTTGGGGTTTTAGGATTACATTAATTCTAGAGAGGTGCCAGCTTCTAAATGTGTCAGCTTCTAGATAAGTTTAAGAACTCAGAATCTAGTTGATAACAGAAGAAATTTTGTAGGACAGGAGGGTTAGCCAAGATGAAGACAATATGCACGTTATGATCATTCAGTTTTAAGGAGTGCTTGTTTTCCAGGTTTGTGAATTGTGCAGGGTGTCTAGACAAAATGAAGCATGTCTTTTGCTGCAGGGACTGGCTCTCCCAAAGCTGTTGGAGTTAGCATACTTCTCTCGGCTTTTTGCTATAGGTTTTGGTTCAAATGAGAAAAAGATACCTTGACATAGGACTTGGGTGTATTGTGTTTTGTCATAATGGTTGAACTCCAGTGTAGACACAAGATACAGCTCTGGCTTCTCCTAAAAATTAGCCACGTACGAATAAAGGAGAATACTTGTAGCTCAGGGTTGAAATCCGGGCTCCTTGGTCCTCTCTGAGCTTGGCTGTTTTCTTGCACAGGTTTCATTACCCAACAGTGCACTGATGATGTTACTTAGTTGGGTAATGAAACATCTGCAAGAAAACAACCAAGGACCCCTCAGATTACCATGGTGTATGAGAGGGAGAAAGTGGGGCTGGTTGCATGGCACCGTTTCTCCATGTTTCCATGTCTATTTTCATCACTTTCCTGTACAATGTAAGACTTACAGTCAATCAATGTTCTTCTGGGGCTGCCACCCCAAAATCGAAGTTTGTTCTTAACAATTCACATTGTGACAAGTCACTGTCTTCATCCTACTTTGGGAAACCCAAAAATGTATATGATAGACTTGTTTAAGGGTACTAATGATTGTGCAGTTGAGAACCCACACACTTCCTGAGCAGAACTTTTTTTTTAAACTGAACCATGTGAAATTGGTGGGGTGGGGGAAGGGAAGGGAAGCAATTCTATGCATAATAATGAACCAAGTGTTTGGAGAACAAGGGTCCTGGTTTGAAGGGTGCTAAGCCATCTGTCTTGGGGAGGAGAGGGGAGGGGAGGGGGATGGCTTCAAAGAGAAGAGGAAAGGCGAGCATCCCTTCAAGCTCATGATGTCATTAAGAAAAGAGGTTGGATTCTTATTTACAGTAGGGTAAAGAAAGCAGAAATGTCAATGGTTATTTGCTTTGATGGCAGCATGACTGCCTTTGAAGGCCATTTGCTGGGTGACCAGTGGCCATTCTGGTGCAGTTGGTTGGCCATTGTGAAAACCCTTCTGGACTGGAAGGGCCAAGGGTCCGATCCAGCTGGGCAGTGCTTATGTAGCCCTGTTCTTAAGTAGGAGATAGATGACGATGTGCTGGTGAAGCCTTCAGTAGGACTGCAATCTCTGCTTGTTGACCCCTCTGCTCCCAACAGCCTTTTGAAACCATTTCCTTTGGTTGACCTGTTCTGGGCTCAGGGATAGTGTCACCGGAAGGTAGTTTTCTGAATAAAACAGAAATACCAGACTTTAATGTATGGATACAGCAGATGGCTCCTCTCTTTGCATCTTCCTGTTGAGCACTCTAGGTGTTCTTAACTAGCAGAGATATTTGGATATATTGACATGGAGATCTCGGTTTTGCCCAGCTGACTTTAACGGGAAACTTAATTTAATGCTAACTTGATGAATCTTACTCTTTTAACCTTGGATTTATATCCATTCCACATTCTCAATCCATATTTATTTTAATTTTATTGTACGATAAATATTAGATTTCTGTACAAGATCAGAGGGGTCTTGCTGATATGGAGGGAGAAACCCATTAATGGTCTCTGAATTTCAGGCTAATTTATCAAAACTAGTTCATATGTACAACAAGTAAGTTTGATGAGTTCATTTGCAAGGTGTTTGGGCATTTACAAAGTCATTTTCTAGATAGGAAGTGTGATCATGTGTCAGGATAAATAAGTGGAGGTGTTTTGTGAAGAAGAGATGAGTGCAGATGAAATATAGGATATATAGTATATTGAATCTCCTGGCTTTTCCTATGGGAATCACATCCTCTAAGCTTCTGATCCACCTCCCTTAAATTTTTGCACATTTGCAAATATTTTCAGTTTGGAAATATCACCCATCATTAGAGTGAGGTTTTGTGCAGAAATCCTAATTAGATAGATTGTGCTGATAGCTGTCTTCATTTTGTTAAATATTCAAAGCACTGGAATAAAATCTGATGGTCAGATCTGTAGTGGCTCATATGCTTTTGTCTGAGAAAATGCCGCACAGGGTAGAATCTTAAAACCCTTGCTAATATAAAAGGATGTAAATGAATTGGAGTTTGTTGGTGGGGTGTTATTGAAGCCCTTTTTCTGTGTTGAAACGTTGCTTCTTTCTTGCAGCTGTTCATTAGTGACTTTGCCTTTGATGTTACTCTGAGTGCCAAATGGCAGATTTTCAAATGCTTTTAATATGCTGCATTTATAACTATACCACACAGTGTCAGAACTTTAAGTATCCGTCTGTATCTGCCTTTCAGTTTACAATGCAGGGGTCAGAATCAGATTACAAAAATGGCCAGGGACTATGTTATAAAATTAGAACAAAAATAATCATCACATGGTTATATTGCACTTAGATGGGGAAGATGGACACCCATGGCAATAGTTTTACTTCATTTATTTTGTATTGTTTTAACTGTTTTTATGCTTTATGATGTACACTGCCCTGAATCAATTGTTGAGATAGATGGCTTTAGAAATAAAATTAATTAATTAATTAATTAATTAATTAATTAATTAAGCTTGAGTTCAAAGGTTGTTTCCCATTTCATGATTGTAGTCAAGACAGCTTTGCTTTCATCCTGGCATATGTGAAGTAGCACCAGCCTCTTGGATAATAAGCTTGATAATTCTGCTTTAATGTTATCTGGAGCAGTCATATTTCTGATAGGAATGAGAATGGCAGTACTAGCCAACATAATCTTGGTTTGTTGTTGTTTTTAGCAAAAATGTCAATGTAGTTTAAACCTTTAAGTCCTTTGGGAAAGGGCGGTATATAAATCTAAATAAATAAAATAAATAAATAAACCAGAGAAATGTGTTCAGGCCAGGTGAAGTTAAGTTTGTTTATTTCAGTCATTAATCAATAAAACAAAGCTTTGGAAAACAGGATTACAGCCATCTTATTGGAATAGTAATGTAGCCAATATGTTATAAAATTGGCTAAAACGTTTAATCACTAACATAAAACAATGACACCAATTCAATTTTAGTTTTAGTGTAGAAGTCTTTATACACCCAGAGTAAATATAAAACTTGTGAAAAGAGAAAGAATTTGTAAAGTTTGGGTAAAACAATGGAGCAATGACTTATAAAAATAAAATTGCTGACATGAAATTTGAAACTGTATCACTAAATTCTATAAACAAACTAATATTGTGCCTAAAGATAATATAATGGTATGTTTACCTTGAACATATAACATCTAATGAAACAATTGTAACTTAAAGCCTAATGTTAAATAGCCAATGCAGTAAGAAGAAAGCCTGTTTTCGTTTTCCAGGGCTTGGCTAGTTGTGGCAGCATGTCCTTCTGATGTTGCAAGACATATTGCAGACATAAAAGGATGGTTACCTTTCTAAAATGGAATTGTGTAGGACTGACTACATATGATCACTTATTTTTGCCACTTTCTTTGGTCATTTGTGTTGGTTATATGTAATTTTTCTTTGGGACATTTGTTAGCACAATCATTGATGTTTTGTCTTCTTAGTTTCAATAGAGATCTCTTAAATACTTGTGAGAAGCGTCCAGGGATTGTTAGGAAAGGTGTAATAAAATCACCATGCTGCAGCCATACTTGGAGAATTGCGTATAGTCCTAGTTCTGTATAGTAAATCAAAAAGATACATTGTGTGATATCTCACAAAGTTGACTATGGAATAGAGAAGAACAAAATACACGATGAAGCTTTGTTGGGAATTTGAACTCTCCATTGTGCTTAATTTGGCAGTGATTTTCCTTAAAAAAAATCTTATAAAGAAGATAGGAAATTCCAGCTGTGACAGAGTTTGACAGCCCCTGGCTCTGATTCTCAGTTTAATATGAAAGAGTAAATATTCAGGTCTAGTTACAAGATCAGCTCTGCTTGATTTCAAAATGAATTCAAATGAGTTATTTTTTCAGCCTTGCGCAGAACTGCATCTATGTTACATGTACATATACTGAGTAATAATATATATTAACATTATTCATCAGAATAAATGATCTTTTAATAATACACTTCAGTAAATTGGACCTTCTTCAAAAGCCAGACAGTAATTCAAAAACTCTTCATTTATATCATAGAAGAGGATGTGGATAATTGGACAGGAGGACAAATGAGGGAAAAGGAGAACACATTAGTATTTTTCCAATAAATCTTTTATTTTGAAGAACATACACTGGTAATAATATAGGATCAGTGACGACCCATTCTTTAGACTTTCCCATAGAAAAATGATGGGTCGTGTGCTGGCTGGGGAATTCTGGGAGTTGAAGTCCACATATCTTCAAACTGCCAAGGCTGAAAAACACTGATCTACAGTGATCATAGCTTTGATGGATCTCTGTTCTGGAATTAGGAAATAATACTGTAAATCTAGGCGGCCTATTGACAGATGAGGGAAAGGAGGAAATAGGCAATTTACAAGGTCATAATACAGGAACATTTGAAGGAACTACTGTAGTGAAAATAGTTGCCCCCCTCCCCAAACTCTCAAGATACTCCAAAGGAATAATGACATCCCTATCTTTAGTTATAACTTGCATTTTATTGTAATTTTTAATGTCATTATATATATTTATACATATATATTTATAGTTGTCTTTTAATGTTGTAGGCCGCCCAAAGTCACTTTGTGGCTAGATGGGTGGCAAACAAATTAAATAAATAAATAAAATAAAATAACAATAAATATTTGATTTGAATGCTGTGCCTACCAGAAGGAGGACATGAGGCTAAGAAGGAGGACATGTCCAACTTCTGCAGAATGTCTGATAATCCTATCCCTGTAATTGGGGGGGGAGCACCTCCCTTATTAGAAGATATTGGTGTAGATTACAACACCTGGTGAAGTTGAGATTTCCTGCTGGTTCCTCTGGGAAGGGAGCTGTAGAGGTCCATGAGATAAGAGGGGGTCAACCTATTCTCCAAAGCTTCTGAAGGCAAGACAAGAAGCAATGGGTGGAAACTAATCAAGGAGAGAAGCAACCTAGAACTAAGGAGAAATTTCCTGACAGTGAGAACAATTAACCAGTGGAACTGCTTGCCACCAGAAGTTGTGGGTGCTTCAACACAGGAGGTCTTTAAGAGACTGGACAGCCACTTGTCTGAGCAAGGAGTTGGACTAGAAGATCTCCAAGGTCCCTTCCAACTTTGTTATTCTGTTATTTTTCTATTATTCCAGTAAGGCATTAGGATGGGGGCAGTGAGTTGCTTAATGAAACAGCTTGAGCATTATAAGCAGCATCAGAAGGTGCAGAAAACTTTGCAGCCAGGGAGTTGTGTGTCAGTTTTCGTAGCTCATGGAATGAACCTTTGAAAGACCAGGGGCTCCTCCAGCAATTGTTCCATGGGGCTTCTGGGATGGAAGCCAGACTGCTGACACAGGAGCCTCCACAATGGAAACAGAATCCTTGGAAGACTCGGGGAACTGGCAAGCTGTGATTGTGTTACTGAGTAGTGGCTTGACAAAAGATCATGTCTTTCTTTCGTAATGGTATTCTGTTGAAAAGAATGAGATAAGAATGTTTTACACTCTTCTTTAAAAAAAAGAATAGGGAGGAATTGTATCTGGCAATTGGGGGGTTTGATTCATAGTTGAAAGAATGATCTAAGAATAGCTCCATCGAGGTTTCATCACTGCTAATCTAGGTAAGCACAGAATATTTGTTTCTAGAGTTTCTTACAGCTTCTCTTTAGTTTCTACACAAACTAAAAAAAAGAAAGAAAAGAATAAAAAGAAAAATAGAAAGTGGAGGAGTTGAAGGGCCTTAAAGTTGCTAAGGTTGGACACCCCTGTCTTAGATAAAATAGGTAATGTCTTTGATGAGAAGCAGCTGTCTGCAAGCCAGACCACTCAGCCCTCTTCCCAGCCACATTGCTGAAGACCATTGCAACTCTGTGGCAAGACAGGCAGCAAATAAATTTAACAACTACAGCGGTACCTCGATACTCATCCTTAATTGGTTCTGGGTGGCGTGATGAGTACCAAAAACAATGGGGACCAGACAGGTTTTTCCCATAAGGAATAATGTAGCAGGTCGCGAAGCAGCTGACACCCACAAGTTCTAGCTTGTGCGTTGAGTACCAAACGAACGATGAGTACTGGGACAAAAATTGCATCGAGTACCAAATTCGATGAGTTTCAAAGCAGTTGAGTACCAAGGTACCACTGTAAATAAAATAAATAAATAAATAAACTCTTCCCCCTTCCAAAACTCTGAACTCAGGCCCCAAGCCACAAAGGAATGCCTACCTCTGCTTCTCACAAGGAAGATGGTCTTGAAAATACGGCATGGAAAAATAATCCCAGGAAATGGAAATTTTATTCATGAAATTAAAAAAAAAAGTCTGGTTCTGAATGGGTTTCCTCAGTTCTAACATCTGTTGTGGAAAGCCCAGGCTGTCATCCTGAACAATCACTCCTTGTGTGATGCCTAGTATTAAAATCACCACCATTGTCCTGTGTTTTGTCACCACAGACACTTCGAAGAAATAATCAAACATTCATAAACAATCCCCATTAACATATTGATATTTAAATGCACTTTCTTGCAGTAATTCAAATATGAATTACATGTTTGTTTGGGGAATTAGCCGTGGCTGGCTTGGCTTAATGTTGGATGCAAAAAAAATTAAACAACATAAGCGAATTTGCCTGTGTTTACAAAATATTGACAAATTGGCATCTCTTCGTTTGGTGAAATTGAATGATCTTGCTCATGAAAAGGAAGGGTGTGAACAATTGAAGAAAATGTGAATTAAGGGGGGGAAAACCCAACAACCCTAAAGAGAAATGCTGGGTGGTTTTCATGTGCTTTGGAAAAAAGCAGCTTCTCTTTTTGCATATTAATTGTGGCTTGAAAGGCTTTTTTCCCCATCCCACGATGTGCTGAGGGAGGGGTGGAAAGCAGGGCAGGAGGGGAGGGTGATTGTTTTTCTCAAAGGGGTTTTATTTCATTGAAGGTTTAAAAAAAAAAGAGCTGAAAGGCAGAGAATTACTGCAATGTTTTGTGGGTGCAAGAGTGTCCAGTTGGTTGCTGTGTTTTACTTAGACCTTGCAAGTTGCCGGGAATGCAGAAGCGGCAGGTCAAGAGGAGAGCAGGATGGGGCGCCTGCAGCCCCTTGATGCAGGACAACCCCCCCCCCCCCAAATGATCCATGTTTTATGTTCCCTCTCCATGACAACCGGTTCCTGATCTCATTCGTCATAGGTTTGGGTGAGCAACACCTAAAATTACACTTTTAATAATTCTTAACTTCGGTATCACAGGAATCCTCAATATTTGTGCGAAGGAACGGCTCACGCTGGGCTTCAATAGGAGCAAAATGCCAAATGAGTTTTGACAGAGATCCCATTTTTCCCATTGAAACTCAGATTTCTTAAAAAAAGAAAAGAAAAGTGCGAGCCCTGCCAGCCGCCTGCAGAGCCCTGGAGAGCTTCAACCTGAGCCTGAGAACTCCCGAAATCAGTGGCTGACTCAGAGGGGTAAATAATAAGGGAATGATGCAAAAATCCTATGTGGGAAATGGCTTACTAACATCTGCCTGCCATTTACCCCTCAAGAGCTCCCTAGAGCGGGACCTTTGATTACTCGTTTGCTAAGAGTTATTTCTCAATATTTTTTGTGCTTAGTATCTCAAGCACTAAAATGTTTGCTCTGTCCTGATAATCCTCTTATTTTTTTAACCCTAAGGCCAAACCCAGCCGTTTTGGAGCATCATAGAAAGCTTAAGCCAAAGAGGGTAGACAGGACTGGGTGTCAACAGCCATGCCAACTGCAGGACAAGTTATTTGAGAGGAAAGAGAGAACGTTAAATTGGAGAAATTCAAGAGGCAATTTTTTGTGTGGATTAGATCATTTGGGTTCCAGGATGTAATTGGCATTCCCAAAAAAAAAAAGCAATACATGCTATCCTTTTTTCCTTTTCATGATAGGCTGGAAGATTACCAGCTTCCTCTTTTATTTAGCACAAAACAAGAAGGTGGTGTTTCCTCAAATGCACACAAAACAAGTTTGTTTCGGTTGAAGAACAGGAAACAATAGTTTACTGTAAAATGAAGTAGAAAGCTGTGGATTTCCTTCCTTTGCCTATGAGAGAGTGGGGATAAAGAGCTTGAGTCTAATTCAGGGGTCTTCAAACTTGGCCCTTTTATGACTTGTGGACTTCAACTCCCAGAATTCCTCAGCCAGGCACGCTGGCTGACAAATTCTAGGAGTTAAAGTCCACAAGTCTTAAAGTTGCCAAGTTTGAAGACCCCTGGTCTAATTGCTCTTAGCTGTCCTATGATTGTTCACCTGGCACAATTCAGCTTTCTAGCCTGCTCTGGTTCCATGTCTGGCGAGAACCGAAGTTGATTTTAAGCTGGTCCATGACTATAATAGATAAATGTAATTTGAAAGTTGGTTTCTAAATGCAGGAAAAACTTCAAAAATTCTTGCATCGTTCCTTGTTCCTCTGAGATGCTTCTATATTCTATATTAATGAAGGAGAATATTTGTAGCTCAGGGTTGAAATGTGGGGTCCTTGCTGCTCTCTTAGCTTGGCGGTTTTCTTGCAGACATTTCAGTGGCACCATTAATATTATCTAGTTTGGGTAATGAAATGTCTGCAGAAGAAGCTTCTTGGAGGAGAAGCAAAACGTCTTCAAGGAAAAACAAAGTTCAGTTGCCCTTTGAAAAAGCACCTTTGGGACATCTGATGCTGCTGTCAAAGGTTCTGTGGGACAATGCCTGTTGCCAAGCTTGGGGTTTTTTTTCAATCTGGGTTGGTCTTTGATTTTGAAAATGCAATTTTCTGAATACATATAAACATGGGAACAATCCATCTATGTTGTTTTGATATGGCTGAAATAGTTACCATTTCACAGTCTTTGAAGTTATTCATCTTTCATCTTCATTACAAGGAATACAAAAGTTGGCTTTCTCCTTTTCTGCATGATTTATACCCTGCTTTCCAACTGGAAGACTACATATGCCTCACAACGTTTCTACAGAATGACAACTCCTCTTTAAGAACATACATTAAAAATGTAAAGCAATGAAATGTATAAAAATGAAGTTTCTGGATGCACCTGAAACAGACTCCTGCTGCTGTAGGAGTTTCATTAATTTTTATGAGTTAGATCCCTAAAACAGCTGCATTGTTTGTTCAGGCTCATACAGAAGCTTGAAAAAAGTCAAGCTGTTTTTAGGAATAGCAGGGAAGTGTTGCCTTTGAACAAGGCCAGAATTAGTTTTGAAGCACACACACCCTTACAGGACAGTTCACTGAAGTTATTTGCTCAGCCATATAATTTGCTCAACCCCACGCCATGATTAATGATATCCATGGCAACTTTTGGAGACAGGTGACAGTTGTTTCCGGGAGCCATAAGCAAATTATTAAAAGGAAGGAGAGGGACTGGAGAGAGAAAATGACAACAGTGTTGAAGGTTGATGTACTTGGTCAGCGTGATGATGTACTTGGGACTAGCAATGCTTGTCGATGTCTACGACTGGAAATCTGTTTGTGATCTATTATAGTACAGTGCTTCTCATCCTTGGCCACTTTTAAGAGTTGTGGACTACAACTCTCAGAATTCTGGGAGCTGAAGTCCACACCACTTAAAGTGGGTAGGGTTGAGAAACACTGCTATAGTACATATGTCAAGCAAGTGGTACAGGGAAGGAGAGAAGTTAAGATTGAAACAAAAAGTTGTTTTTTTTAATCTAGAAAGATGGTTGGAAAGCTTTTCCAATTGGGAGCCACTTTGATGGGACAGTGAAGGGTTCAGGCTAGAGACAATGAGACTGCCAGTTCTAGACACATCCCAGCCTCCGAATATCACTTCCAAGGTCTTCATTGCTACTCTGTTGGCTTGTGAGCTCTTTAAGGAGAGGAGTTTGTTTTGGTTTATCGTAAGATGCTGTGTTTCATTTCTGCGCCAGTCAGTTGGGTGCTCTCTCAATCTGTTGGCAGCCCAGATCCCGATCCATGATGGCTAGAATCCTCTGGAATTGAAACCAGGACTTTTCAAAGATTGTTCTGTGCAGCCTCGAGACCTCAGGGAACACAAGTCAGCCCTCCGGGGCCATTTGGAGACCAAATGTCTGCCGTGAAATCTTGGCGCACAACACAAGCCCCCATGTAAGTGGGTCTCGAGAGGAGCCGTGTAGCAGAGCCGATCTGGGTCTATTTGCTTTGTTGTCCCCAGCTCATCAATCAGACACAAAGGCGGCAGCAGCGGAGTGGGGGCTTGTGGGGGGGGGAGGATGCTGGGGACAAATGGAAGGGTTGTTTTCTTGAACAGAAGGTTGGAATGCCAATTTATTATCTGGCATTCGTGCCGGGTGGGGGTGGATGAAACAGATGGAAAACACATTCTCTTTTAAAATGATGGTCCCTAACTTACATCTTATGTTTTCTTTCTTTCTGTAGAATTTGTTTCTTTTAAGCCCGGCTTAAAAAAATGTTTCAGTGAAATCTAGGATAATTGCATGCCTGGTTTTTGGTCCCAAAACAGGGAGATGGAAGGAAGGAAAGAAAGAACGAATATTACAGTCTGCAAGGGTTAAAAAATTCCCTAGATTGCCAACATTTGAGTTAATGGTGTCTGACTCACTTGGAGCCTCCATGATGGTTTAATGCATGCAACCATTTATAATAAAGAGCTAGCTCCACACAGCGCTCCCATATGACATGTTATTTCTTTTGGGGAGGGAGTGGTTGAGTGTGAATGTTTTTAATGGGTAGATAAGAAATAAAACAGTTATTTGTGGAGATTTCTATTGTGCTTCTATCTCCCCTGGTGCCTTATTCAGCTTAAAAAAAACCCCTTGTTCTGTTGTAATACCTTGTTTATATATTTCACATAGTCTGCCAATTTCAGTAAGATGAGAAAAATAGTTGTACATTTCTACTGACTGCTCAGCTAACCGGGAATAGTGGTATAATGATAGGTAAGTTACAGTTCCTGGAGTTTATTTGCATGTGTTGACATTAGAGCAATCTTACCTCTTCCCCAAGTGCTAAGACTAAATCGCCCAGAGTCCAGTTTGAATATGGACTATATATGCTGGAAATTATATATCCATCACATATCAGTGATGTGGGATGGAGGAAGGCTGCAATGAAAATGATCTGTACAGTTGTTTTTGCTATTTTCTGAAGATTTTCCACTGTTTGCTGTTAGGAAGTCTCACAGTCCTATTTAAAAGGGTGTTTTGGCTATTGGAACACCGTAACTGCAAAGGTTTCTTTCCAAAATTCTCACTTGGATGTTGAGTTCTTAGGGAAGCAAAATGGAGGAGGAGGAAGAGGAGGCAGCAAGTGACTGAACCAAGTCAACCAAAAAATCTGCGGCACAATTAGGCTCAGAATTTATCTGACAGAAACTCCTCTCTCTAGCCCTCTAAACTCAATAGAAGGAAATCATTGTATGTAGATAGTAGCCTTCAGTTTACAGTCCTTTTAACATCACCACCTTTGCTACTATTTCTTCTGAATTGCTAGAAATGTGCAGAGCACAGATGTTCACAATGCAGAGAAGGCCATAATTCCTGTCTCTTCTTGTTTACAGTAACTCTGTATGGTTCAAAGGCTCAGCTAAGCCACTTATTCTCCGTCCTTTATTGGATATTTTTGGTCTGATGGCTATTAATGTTTAATTCGCACAGTAGTGATATACTTTTCTCATTCTGTAGCTGAGGGAGGAGAGGTTGTTGCTCCCCTCCCCCACTTCTAGTTGTGTGTGTGTGTGTGTTCAATAAAAATTAGAAGAGCAAAAATGAGGCACAAGGTAATGCAGTTCTTGTTCAAAGCTTAGCAGGTCATCTATGAACCTTGTCTAAGTCATTATAGATCACTGCTTTAGAATTAGGAAACTTATAAATCACAATGTCATTCTGAACTCATCAAATCCAGGCAAAGAGCTTCATAATTCCTTGGGGGGGGGGGTTGCGCATCATGAACAGCTGTGTCTTGAGTGGCAGTCGGAGCCTGTCAGGAGACGGGCAGGTAGCGTTGCAATCTGATGGAACTTTTTCTCCAGCCCCTGGACTCATTTTTCACAGAAGGGGACAGCCTGGAATAAGCAGACAGAAGTAATAATGAAGAACAACCAAGTTGTGACTCGAAAAGAAGGAAGAACCGCCTACTTTGTAGATCAAAGAGTTGTTGCTATAGGATGCTTGTCAATGGGAGAAACGGCTCCTTTCTGCCACTGGACAAAATAGATAAAAACAGGACGTTAAGGAATTCTAAGATTGTATAGTATTTCTGGCCTTCTCAAAACATATAAGCAAAGAAAAAAAATAGCCTCTGTGGATAGAAGTGATGGGGCCCGTATGTCTATGGAGATTCTCAGTCATCCAGGTCATGGTTGTCCCAAAGGTGCTTTTTCAAAAGGCAACTGATGTTTGTTTTGCTTCTCCTCCAAGAAGCTTCTTCAGTTTTGAAGCTTCTTGGATGAGAAGTGAAACATCTTCAAGGAAAACCAAAGTCCAGCTGCCTTTTGAAAAAACACCTTTGGGACGATAGGACCCAAAGTTTTGCTGGTGAGAAGGTGGCAAACAATCAGTGGAACAGCCTCCCTCCAGAAGTTGTGGGTGCTCCAACACTGGAGGGTTTTGAGAAGGGATTGGACAACCATTTGTCTGAAATGTTTAGGGTTTCCTGCTTGAGTAGGGGGTTGGACTAGAAGACCTCCAAGGTCCCTTCCATCTCTGTTATTCTCTTATGTGATGGAGTGTTGCCTTGTGTCACTGGTGGGGGGCGAGATTAGAGAAAATGTTGGCAGTGTATTTACAGGGATGGGCAGTCCAGTGAGTTCTCATGTAAAGTTGATTTATTAACTAAAAAAGATCAGAGGAAAATATGTGCACAGAGTATTCACAATTCTAGATAGAGGAAAAATGTGTTACAAAAGGTTCTTTGTCTCTGAAAATACCATACTGTATTTGTTCCCAGTGAACATGGACCTTTGCAAATGGTATGATTTTTAAAACATGCCTCTAAGGGATTTCTTACTCAGCTCAAGATGATGCAAGAGAGAGGAAACAAAATGGCAGGTTGAAGCTTGGTGGAGGGAAGATGGCAAATCACTTGAATAATAATGCTGACTTTTCCCTGCAGAATTCAAGCTGTGTCGGTTGATGTAATAACAGTCTTGGGTTGTCTTTGTTTTAGACCAGCTCGGTATGCTTAATTCTCTGGCATACTGTAGAAATGACCTGGATCTCCATAAGGACGCTAAGCAGGGCTGGTGTCTCTGTTTCCAAAGACAAGAGTGATTGATTTGGAAACCTTTCTTGCATAAGACTTGTAGGGACATTAAACTGGGAATGTTTTTGAGGCTGACTATGCTCCTTTCCCCATGTTTAAATAAGGTGAGGAGAGAATGAGGGGGCACCAATCTGGGGTTCTTCTCGAGAAGTCTTGAAGAAGCAAGAGGTTCTTCACCACCTCAACTTTCTTTCTCTGTTCCAGTCAGATGTTTTCTGCCAAGAAAACAGGGCAGAGCCTAGACCGATCCTGTTCTTTCTTGACAGGTGGTACCCTGGGTGCATGGCGTTCATCCAACGAGATGGCCAAAGCCAGAGGGCAGGTGAGGGAAGAGACCTTTCCCGTCTTGAGGCAATTAGCCACCTTTTCTGAGAGTTTTGGGAGACACTGAAACTGCCATTTAATGAAGAAAAAGGGCTGCGGATCCTTGCTCGGCATCTGAGCAATTGACTCTTGCCAATATGAACCCCAAGGGTGCCTTGTTAATATTATTCTAAGGCAGTGATGGATGATACAAGCAGGCATTGTAGGTCTCAGCAACTGTTTTGCTTCTACCTCTTGACAGTATCAATACATACGTTGTCTCCGTGGTTGTTATTTTCATTTGAGAGGCTGGGAAATAAAAAATTTCCAGAGCCATCGACAATTCTGGCTAGAATTATGGAAGAAGAAATCATTTGAAGGCCCCAGGTTAGAGAAAGCTAGTGTGGAAATTTCTGCTAGATTTTCTCTCACATACAGAATTGCATTCAGTTCCAGTAGTCTGATAAGATACAACTTTATGATTATCCCATTGGACAGAAGCTGATGACAAAAATCACCCATATATTATTTTATCCATCTTATTGAATGAGTTTTATAGACAATGTATGTGAGTGAATGTAAAACCTATCATTTTTCTGATAGGTATTACCATATCAGATACTTAACAAAAAATTTAGTCTTAAAGCTGTGCCATCGGGAGGTAGCTTCTTGGGTGGGCGACCCCCTGCCCACCGTTTACTAGCAAAGACTTCTAGCTCTCCTCCCCTATTTTTTCCTTTAGGGTGGATATTTTTTTTTTCTTCCTATCCTGGGGAAAGTGCTTAAAATGCATGCTAAATTATTCAAAATTTACTGATGCCTTCTCAGGAACAAAGATGAAAAGCACAATGACGTGTGTCCTCTATTTACTGCCTAAGACCAAGAGACACACCCCCTCCCCTTTGTGTGCACTGAACTTAGAGCACTACAAAAACAGTACTCTTGAAAGACACACTGAATGCAAACTAACACCCCCCCCCCCGCTGTTGCTCAAGGAGCAAGAAGCAAGCAAGAAATGACTCTTATTTAAATGCAATTTAAATCTTGATGAGACTGCCCTGGTAAACAGAGGGCACGGAGACACTTCAGCTAGAAAAGGCCCTGATCTCAGCAAATCTGGAAACTCTCTCAAATGCTGCTGTCTTTCTCAGAATGCAAAATCACAAGGTGGCTTTTTGTTTTTCCCCCCTGGGCATTGACTCTTTAAGCATCAGGCTTGTCAAGAGGGGATTGCTTCGCACCTTTTGGGCTTGTGGGTTGTGTTGGAGAGTGAACGTGTTCAGCTGTCATCCCTAACCCTCACCCATTAACCAATTTCCGGATTGCAACCTTGTGCTTAGAAACCCAAGCCTCTCCTTGAATTTATAAATCAACTCAGAGTCACTAAGAAGAATTACCTTTTTGAGTCATGGGAAAGCTTAAATCTTGCAAGTCAGGCAAACATGAGACATGAAGAGGCGGGAAGGACCAGGTGGTCAGTTTAAGAGAGGCTGCTGTGAGACTGGGCGGAGATATTTATGCCAATTACTGGTCAAAGTTCAGAGTATGTGCATTATGCAATGTTTTTTTCCCCTGTTATGCACATACATAGGCAGAAATGCTCCCTAAAATAAACAAATGTTCAGGAAACACAATGTGCAAAATTTGAACCAAGAACCAAATGACAAAATATACAGATATGCAGAATTAAAAGTATCCATACTGTCGTAAGAATGTATTTTTAAAACATAGAGTTTAATGACCCATGATGGCTATGTCTACTTGCTGATTTTCATGTCTCTCAAAGGTGGCTGTTGAGGGGGGGAAAAGGATCTGAGAAGTGCTATATTACCCTCCTCTTCCATCTATCACTTTCCTCTTGGTCCTTCCAGTTGGTCCTTGATCGGGTCAAGCACCTTGCTTTTATCTCATATATTAGGGGTCTCCACACTTGGCAACTTCAATTGTGGACTTCAGTTCCCAGAATTCCCCAGCCAATATGACTGTGTTCACACTTTAAGGCTCTGCAGCATGGCTGGCTGGGGGTTTCTGGGAACTGAGGTCCACAAGTCTTAAAGTTGCCAGGTTTGGAGACCCCTATCATACATTAAAGGGCTTTCTTATTGGGCAGATGCTTTTTTTATTATTGTTTTGAGATGGCCTATTTTATTAACAAATTAAAGGAAAAAACCATACTGATTCTTGCTCAGAACGAGCAGGAAGTTTCCCTATTTCCTGAAATCACTGCGTGTGGTAGACTGTATTGTGAAATATGCTGAAGTCATAAGTGGAGTGCCATAAGTCATCCAACAGTTAAGTTTTTTTTAAATTATTATTTGGCTTTTTGTAATAGATGTCCTGCCTCTCTCACACAGTGGAACCTAACAGAATAACAGAATTGGAAGGGACCTTGGAGGTCTTCTAGTCAAAGCCCCTGCTCAAGCAGGAGACCCTGTACTAGCTCAGACAAATTCCTCCTTAGTTCCAGGTTGCTTCTCTCCTTGGTCAGTTTCCATCCGTTGCTTCTCATTTTGCCTTCAGGTGCTTTGGAGAACAGGTTGACCCCCCCTCTTCTTTGTGGCAGCCCCTGAGATATTGGAAGACTGCTATCCTGTCACCCCTGGTCCTTCTCTTCATTAAACTAGAACTTCCAGCCCTTGGTAGTTCCAGCAAGAGTGTTCTTGCCTTAGGTGGTCTCCATCTCTGCCCGAAACAACGAGATGGACCTTGACAGAGGCTCCCTTGTTGCCTTTCCCCACAACCTCTGATAGAGAAGATAGAGAAAGAGCCGCTCCTGGTTTGTATGTGTCTGGAGTGGTGAGTCACTGGGGAGAGTGTCGATTGGCAAGGCACGGAGCCATTCAGGCGAGAGAGAAAATAATCGACTGCTATGAGAATTGGCTCATGTTTCCTTCGTGTCTTTTGGGAACAAGAGCTTCAAACCACGGCAGCCCTGCCTGATGGCATTTGTTCCTTCGCCTGTGCTCGCTGCACTGACAAATCGACTGGCAAAATATGGACACAAAAGATCAGACTTGCTCTAATAATGGAGTGCAACCTTCATTATATTTCTATATATGCTTGCCCATGTTCGAAATACTTTGGTTTTTTTTTTTTTAAAAGCAACAGTATTTATTAAATAAACATACAAACAGAAATCCTCATTTACAGGTTGTGCTACTTTCTTGCGTTGTCAAATCCCACATTTTGCTTGCTGAAGAGTGGCGGACGACTCAATTCAAACTCCTGCTCACTTTCTCTATTGGGGTTCTCCAGCCTTGGAACTTTAAGGCTTGTGGACTTGTGGCTGGCTGAGGAATTCTGGGAGTTGAAGTCCACAAGCTTTAGAGTTGCCAAGGTTGGACACCCCTGTTCTATATGAGTTTAGTTTTTCCTAAGAAATGGATTATCTAACAATGGATTGATTTAGTGAGGTGATACATTTTCCTGATTTATCTTGTCCTTCAGGTTGATTGTAAATTTGTGACCAGAGTTTTTGTAGTTTTGAGATTGTGATTTTCACAGATTGAGACTTGACAGCTAAAAGCAGGATGCACTCTAGCACATCTGCGCACTAAGGAAATCACAGCGCTGAAAGGCATCTCAGTGGGATCACATGATTGCATCACGATTCCTTTTTGTGCTGCAACATCATTATTACTGATCCTCAGTGGTGCACACTGGCTGACTCTAAGGATCATTCGGAAAGCAAATAGAAAACTGGAGAAATGGATTTATGTGGCAGAAACTGAGCTGAATCTGTCAAAATATAGATGACTGGCCATCAGTAACCGGTTGCTTCTTTCAGAATAGGTTAAAGCAGAGTTTCTCAACCTTGCCAACTTTAAGACACGTGCGAGTTGAGGTCCACACATCTTAAAGTTGCCACGGTTGAGAAACACCGGGTTAAAGTAGTCTGGAAGGTGTCGCATCTTGGATTTAGCCAAGTGGGAATATGGTAGACCAGAGATTAGCGATAATTGATCTGCAAAGTGCACATTCCTAGTGCCTCTACAGTAGATTCTTTCTGAAAGGATCACTGGGTGGTTAAAATAAGTAAGCACCCTTTGCCCTAAATTTACTTTATGTTCTTTGGTGTCTCTTCCTTCCCTGTTTCTGCAATAATGAGATTCTTTATACTCATTCTTCTGTTTTTCAAACTTGTGCATCTGTTTATGTCTATAAAGCTCTCAAAGTCTTCATACCATAAATAACAAGCAGCTTCAACAACCCATTGTTTGCGAGGTAAAAGATCTGAAAATGATTTTAAAGACATTTGGAGAAGAACCTAATTTATTTTCTGTTAAAAGGGCAGGTGAGAATATCCAATAGCCTCAATTTTCAGTTCCAGGACCTTTTATTGACCAAACTGTCATACCGTTTCTTCAATTATTTCATCTCAACACATTCCAGATTAATGAAAATGTCATCAGGGCAAGCTGAAGATCCCATAAACAAAAGCGAATGTTGGATGTGTTCAATACATCAACCCTTTAAATTAGGAACGGAGAAATTGCCTTTTTTCTTTTTAATGGCTTTAATTTTTCTTTTATGTCTATGTACAATTCTAATTTAATCTATAAAAGTCAAGTGTATTTTATGTTACACAAATTTCTATAAGGAGAGCATCCTAAGTTACAATATGGATGTCTTGGTGTTTGTTCACTGTCATTGTTCAGTTTTTTTGTCATGTTAGACCAAAAAGGGATAGCCTTGATGAAGTCCCCAAAATCCAGGGCTGTCATCTAGAACTGTTTTCTGTTAGGATCTGGATTCTAGGGTTTGATTTAAAGGACTGCTCCTCTGCCAATTCTGTGAGTGGATTGAACATTGATGACTGAAATGTAAACTCTGACTGCTGCCAGTATCATACAGAGATGCCAGGGTGAAGGTGCCACATGATTATGCAGCTTTAGTCAGATGCATTGATTGATTGACTGACTGATTGATTGACTGACTGGTTGCCCAGATGCTCTGGGTACCTAACAGCAAGGGTGGGCAACTATAACAACTTTATGATCTGTGGACTTCAACTCCTAGAATTCCTGAGCCAGCCCTGCTGTGGGAGTCGTCAAGTTGCCAGAGTTGTCCACTTCTGTCTAACAGGGTCAACTTAAAGTAAAATAATAACCCTAAATCTTCAATACATATTAAAAAAAATGGAATCAAAAAGATAAAATAAAATGCAGGAACAACAGAACCACCTAGATCCTAGAAGGAAGAGAAGGATAGTTGGGCTTTTCTTAGGCTAAAGATGGCGGAACATGAATTACAGCTGTGGGCCTGGCAGCTGTGTGGAGCATTATGTGCTTGGTTATGTAGAGCAGGGGTGGATTGTGTGGATTTTCGGGTTTTACTGAGTGACCACGTCCAATGTTTCTCCACCACCATTGGGGTGGTTCTGCTGTGTGCAAGAACATCCAGAGGATGGCAGTTTCGCCATCTCCATCATAGCCAGTGGGAATCTTGCTTAATTACGATGTAGCTGCATAGGAAAATCTGTACCTGATCCTGGGAGAGGTTAGGTAGAATTTATATTCAAAGAGGGACAGATCTCTGACCTGAATCAAGATGCTCTCCTCATGCCTCTGTGATGCATTTGTGAATGAAGTGGGGGAGCTATTTTGCACTGCAGCATTCTCTTTTGAAATCATGGCGAGATGAGCCAAGTTTGCTTTAGAAGATGCCAGGGCAGAGTAGTTTATGTTGCAGGATTTAACCCTCTATACCTTGTTCCTGGAACTTGTGGTTCCTCCGGTCTATTGTCAGCGTTTAGGGATTGTCCTTCTTGGCTGAGAGGATCTCTGTCCTTCATTGAGGGCACACAGAACTGAGCACAGGGATTGTAGAGCTGTGAAAAGAATCACAAGGCTAGGAACACGGAGGAAGGTGAATCCAGGACACCAATGCTTTGAGGTCTGAAATTCTTTGGTTAGACTAGAAATCTTTCAGAATTAGTATGTTTGTATACGTCTGCCTTGGTTGATTTGGTTTTGAAGGAGAAGGAGATATTGCTTGGAGATAAGAGAAACCACCTAAACCAATCATCTGGCTTGTATTAGAGCTAGCTCAGCTTGTGAAATGTAAATAAGGATGAAACTTGGGAGGTAGGCTGCAGAAATTTTCCATTAGTCTTTTGGAACTATTAATATCAGGTTTTTTTCCAACAGAATCAAGATTTATACCCATTAGGAAGACCCGCAACTCACTGTTTGCCTCACTGGTCCTCCTCCTGGGGTTTCTAGATGCCATCAGATGAGAGGAAAACCAAAGCTTATTCTGTTGGAGGCAATATGATCAAATGGCTATCAACACTTTTGAGGTGTGGGTTGTGATACCTTGCCAGGACGAGTGGGTTCTCCTTGAACCAATATCTACCGTTGGCGAAAGTTCAGTATGTTTTGTAGCTGAGAAGCTGCTAGAAAGTATAATTATTATTCTGTCCATGCAAGCGGACATCTCTCACCACCCCTGTCTCTTCCTGTGTTCTTTCCTCCTAATTTACTTGCTATTTCTTGCATTCAGAGTTTATGCGTCCGGCATACAGCTGTCGGACTGCTGATCTATCTGGCATAGAATTAAGCAATGGATTTGGAATTTGTCTGTGAGCTGCATTTCAGAGATGGAGAGATGCATGAAGCTGTCCAGTAGCCCTCATTCTGGTTAAGAGGCTTGGCTGTGGCATGAAGGCCACATGGCACCTGCCAGCCCTCCCTGGGAGACTGTAGGAGATGACTAGGTGGAGAGAGCACCAGTCTCGATCCCTTCATGCTCAGAAGAAATCACCTTGAACTCTGTTGATTCTTATCTACCGCCAAATTGACCATTGGTAGTTCAGATTCTGGGAGGGACTCGGTGGCTCAGTGGGTTAGGACGCTGAGCTTGTCGATCAGAAGGTCGGCAGTTTGGCGGGTCGAATCCCGAGTGCCGCGTAGCACAGTGAGCGCCTGTTACTCGTCCCAGCTTCTGCCAACCTAGCAGTTCGAAAGCACGTAAAAATGCAAGTAGAAAAATAGGGACCACTCCGGTGGGAAGGTAACAGCGTTCCGTGCGCCTTTGGCGTCTAGTCATGCCAGCCACATGACCACGGAGACATCCTCGGAGAAGCGCTGGCTCTTCGGCTTTGAAACGGAGATGAGCACCAGCCCCTAGAGTTGGAAACGACTAGAACGCATGTGCGGGGGAACCTTTACCTTTACCTTTACCTTAGTTCAGATTCTTGTAGAGAGCTTTAGCATACAATAAACTCATATATGCACATTCAGACTGCCTGGACTCCTGATTACCTGCGCTTGACATAGACCAAACTAAGAATCAGATTCCAGAAGGCCAAGAGTACCTTTATTGAGAGTGGCTGTAATTAGAGGATATCGGAGGTCTGATGTTGCTGTGCCTCCTCCCTTTTTTATGCTTATGTGAACTGGGGTGTGTGTGTGTGTGTGTGGCTGGCTGCTTGCACATACTTTGTGCTTGTTTGGAGCTTAAGCAATGTTTTCTTCCTTTTTGCTATGGCCATGGATCCAGCCAATCTCTGTCTCAAGGTTATCTCTACTGGTCCCGGAGCCTTAATGGAAAGGTCATAGATTACCTAAAAAAGTGGGAAATTATACCTGATTTTTAGCAAGTATGGATAGAGGAGGGTCCAGGGGCTGCAAAAAAGGGCTGGTAGTACTGGAGCCACCAAATATTGCCGTGAAGAAGTTCCGTTGGCTAGATTGGGATTTGGCAATGTGTATTTTCTCTAGTGGAAAGGACTTTAAAAGGGTGGAGCCTGCATGCCGTCAAGCGGTTGGACAAGCATACATTTGGGAAGCCATTAAAAGGGATATTAATCCAAACAGACGATTTAGCCCTCAGAATCCTTCGGCTGCTGGAAAGATGACATCTAAAGAAATGAAAGACATTGGTTTAATTTTGGATCACTCCCTGGCTTTACTTTTTTAGCCTCCGTATTGATTTTAAAATGTGATTTACTCTCATCTCAGCAAAGAGCTCCAGAAGCTGCTTTGTTACAGATAGCGGGATTGCCTATTAGTCAACTCATCTTGCCCTTTTTGATGGCAAATTCTTTGTTCTGGTGATCATCAACAAATCTTTTAAACCGCTAAGGATTTGTCTCTGAGCCAGAGAGCCATGTCTCTCCAACCAGAAACCAGTTGAAAGGTTGAGGTACTACCATATTTATTTTTTATCTCATGGATTTCAGTTTGCCAAATTTAATCATTCAGTGTGGAAAACTGACATTCAGAGGAGATGACTTCTTTTGATTCAAACTGAAGTTTTCGTTGTCCCAAAGGTTCTTTTCCAAACTTGACTTTTTTGGGGGTTTTTTCTTTGAAAATATTTCACTTCCCATCCAAGAAGCTTCTTCAGTTCTGTTTCATTCAGAAATAATGGAGTTTTTATTGTTACAAAGATTAAACTCAGGAATTCCACACGCTCCTGTAGGAAAATGACTTGATGCATATGCAAATAGACCCATAACATTTCATGCATAAATTGCAATATAACTGCTGGTCTGAAGCTTCAAATCTTCACACTCTTTCCTCTTTCCTGCTCCTTCTACTTACCGCCTTCCCTGAATTCCTGAATTATGCAATTTATCATCAGGATCCAACTAACCAAATTTGGAGTTCTCTGCAGAGCAAAACTACAGTATGTCTAGCACTTCGGGTTTTGTGGTCATCCAGATTCCTGATTTGCACAAAATTGAGTGGACCTCTTTGCTCATTGCGACAAGCTGTAATAAACTGCAAACAAAAATGGAATTAGAGTGACCATGATATGTAAGGAAAGTATGCTTCATCATCATTTGCTAATTTCTTTGGCTTGGATGGATTCATCTTGTGGCTACAGTTTTCCACTTGTTCCCAGTTGTAATAATAATAATAATAATAATAATAATAATAATAATAATAATAATAATAATAATAATAATAATAATAATACTGTGGTTTGAAAGTATTCCATGAGATCTTTAAAAAATTAGGCTTAGCAACCAGATTTCTATCTCCCTGGACATTATCGTGTGTAATCCAGTCCCGTTTTGCAGCCTGAATTACAGGTCGTTCTCCACTTACATCCCTTTGTTTAGTGACCGTTTGAAGATACAATGGCATTGAAAAAAGTGATCGTTTTATGCATTTACGATCCCTGTGGTCCCGTGATCAAAATTCAGATGCTTGGCAACTGATTTGTATTTATGACAGTGTCCCGGGGTCATGCGATCCTCCTCCTCCTCCATGTTTTTCCCCTGCACTCTGCCTCATGCATATCTCGCCCAGCAGAAGGAAGCCTTGACTTCTTTCGAGATGGAGTTCATAAACTGGCAGTTCAGGGGAGTGGCTGGGCACAAAGGCAGGGCTTGTTGTGCTGATTGCTTGCCTCCTCAATATGCGTTTCCTTAGCTTCATGGAGGACTTGGCTCCGAGTTTGGCCTTCACGATGCACTGAATGAACAAGGACGCCATTATTTCCAGCCTGGCGTTAATTGCGGAAGCAAAATATGGAGGGAAAAGACACTTGGGTGTTGCGGGTGGCTTTGAAATATGGCAGGCCTTGTTGCTTTTTTCCTTAGTTTGGGGACTGTCTAAAGCCAAGCATCTTTTCTAGGCCATTTCCTTGGGGGGGAGGGCGGGGGGGCGGCAACACAAGGTAAATTACACAATGTAAAATTAGGGTTTTACACCATGGTGGCGTGGAAGGGATTTCCATGGCCTTAGGTGAAAATGTGGGGCTAGGAAGCTAACAGGGCTCTTCGTGAAACTGAAAGGACGAGATTGATGGTGGTGATGGTGGTGATGACGCATTGCTCGACAGCACCAAGTGCTCAGATCAGTTCAGGGAAGAAAGAATGGCAGATTCAGTACTAAGAATAACTGATAAAGGCCAACTGCAAGGATGGCCATCAGCACAGAGGATATTGTCATGCCTGGAAAAAGGACGACAGAATGGGAGAGGAGAAGTGTCTTGGACAGCGTTACAGAAAGGAATCTAAATTTGAGAAGACCCTCGCTGGTAAGTGGCGAACCTTCCAAAATTACAGTCACATAGAGAAGGCCATTCGGACAGTAGCTGGACTGACCTCAGTGCGTGGGGTGGGCTGGAGACCCTGTCAAGGAGGTCTATCTGAACAGAAGCCCTCAGAGAATATTTTGAGAACATCGGTCCATGTCCTGCAGCACATCTTGGGTCTCTCACTCCGAACAAGACCAAAACAATTTTGATCCTGGGTCTTATGGGTCAATAGGAGCCTTGTACTTTGGGTGAAACAAGCCTTTTGTTTGGCCTTGTTGAGTTCGTTCAGGTTTCTGTGGTCACTTTGTTTTATATTTAGCTTATGAGAGCCGTGTAGTCAGGGCTGTCTGCTGAATATCAAATCCTTGGACATCTGCTGGAGCTCTGTGCTAAAATTAACCAATCAAAATAGGCCTTGACGGTCCAACAGAGGTGCCGAGAACGGTGATGGGCAGACAGTAGTAGGAATCGCCCATCAGAGAAAGTGTTGGCCTCACAACTGCTAGTCTGTTTATTATGATATTACCTTTTTAGGAAGGAGAAAAATCAAAGGAATTTTGTGCTGGTTATTAATCTGTGGTTGGTTGTGGAAGATTGAAAGTTGCGCTCTGAGGAGATTAGAAGAACATTCAGATAGAATCCCATATCTTGTTTTGGTTTCACCAAACTGATCTGTGCCAAGTTCTGGACCGGCACTCCTTCTGTTTCTCCCTTGGTGAGGGAAGTACTAGCTGCTGATGGGCAGGAAAATTATTTTTTTATTTTTTTTATTTATTTCATCCCAGCAGGCAAGAGTTGTCTGCAAACCAGATGATGAGTATCAAAGCAAAAGTATTACAAACTAGTTGATGTGTTGATTTCAAAAGGACTGAGGATCAGGTGATTAATAAAGAACTTTAAAACCAAGTTGAGCTAAGTTGGTGAAAGATTTACCACGGAGGAGTTAATCTCCAGCACCTATTTTTTAGGATTAATTGTGACATAAGAGTGATGGCTCGGTTTTATGCTTTTTGTACCCAACTATTGAATGTCCACAAAGAGTAAATCTCTTTTAAGCAATTGTCCATTTTATGCTACTCTTTGAAATAATTCTGAAGAAAAAACATCCATACTTCATTGGAAGTTTGTTTCAGATAAACATTGGTGATCCTTTGGACATTGGGGTAAAGGCAGGAGGAGATTTTGTTGGGGTTCCTGGGTAAGTTTCAAGACAGAATTAATTGCCTTTTTTCTGCAGCCCCTAAATTAATAGGGGAACGGTGCTGTCTGTCAGAATTGCAGTTGTTCATATGTTGCAACAGCTCTTAGCTAAAACAAAGCAATGGAAATATGTTTAGAAATGTTATTTAATTTAAGAATGAATAGAAATTTTTTGAAGGGAAGAATATATTTAGAAAGGAAATGCAACTTTGAGAGAAATGAACATACTAGGATTTTGTTTCTCTTCTAAAAAGAGGACAAGCAAAAGGGTGAGGACCATGGGATTTGTCTTTAATTTGGAATGCTTATCATTTTGTGGAAATCAGTGAATTGGTTGGCATTGGATTGGAAAGAATATTCTAGCCAGGAATGGATAGGATTGAGGTCTGATGAACGCTTAGTCCGTTTGGCATGAAGCATTTATGCTGCATCTCTGAATGAGAGCCCACCTTTTGAATTTCAGATTTTTTAGAGGGTGTAAAGCAGGGGTCTTCAGACTTGGCCCTTTTATGACGGAGTTGAAGGGATTCTTACAGGTTTTGCCAAGACATAGATCTATTACCCTGGGACCATTTCAGAATTTCAGAGCACAGCTACAAAAGCCTGGGAAAAGATGAGGCTGCGCGAAACAGTTTTGTTGTTAACGCTTCCACTCGTACCGGAGAACCTTATTTCCAAATGAGCCCCAGTGCAGCCCTGGTGGGCAACGGCGGGCAGTGAAATTAAAAATAAGCCATTTGAGCTCCTGCCACGGTGTCTCTTAATGGTCGGAAACTTTAGGAGTCCAGATCACGAGTGCTTCACTCCAAGTAGTTTTAGCTTTTCCTTGGGCCAGTTTTGAAAAAGGTCGCTGGATTTTTAGAACTCTGTAGGGAAATGTTTATGCAGAATAAAAGCATGAGGTGGATTAGCTCTCCAGATGATTAAAGACCTGACTCGGAAGTGGCTACAGTTGCTGAAGGAATAACTGAAGTCCCCAAGTTGTATCTGCCTTATCAAAGAAGAAGGGCCCACAGGTGCATTCAGAGTAGCCACCAAAGTACTGTTTTCCGGTGTAGCAGCGAGAAAATTATTAAATAGAGAGGGCATAATCATATCAAACTCTGTAATATTCTTCCCGGGAAGAAATCTAGGACACACTGTGGTAGATGAGTAGCACCGTGTACCATCATTCAGTAAACTACAATCTTGAATTGAAAGCACAGTTGAAATTTTAACTTTGCAGATTCCTTTATAGAAAAGCTGTAGGAATTGACTGGCTTTTTTCTGAATCCGTATTGTTGCTGTCCTTGAAAATATTCCTGGGGTTATTATCTTTGTGATTTCTCTGGTGCTTCAGTGTTGGGCGGGAATGGGAGTGGCCCCTTGTGTGTTTCCCGGGAAATTTGGAACTCCCGGCCTCCGGGTTTCTAGGCTGATGCCTTAACCACTGCCCCAAACAGGGTCTCACATTATTATTGGTAGTAATTCAAATTATATACTGCCCGACTCCCAACTTCTCTGCGTGGTTCAATGTTAAAAACAGGAAAAAAATACAACAATAAACAAAGGTGAAGATGGAAAGAGTTGTAACAAATTGAATTGGAGTAGTGTGTTTGGACATCCACTTGATTTGGAATGGAGACCCAATGCAATCAATCAGAATAGAGCTGGAAGGGACCTTGGAGGTCCTCTAGTCCAACCCCCTGCACAAGCAAGAGACCCCGTACCATTTCAGACGAGTGGCTGTCCAGTCTCTTCTTGAAAATTTCCAGTATTGGAGTACCCACAACTTCTGGTGGCAAGCAGTTCCATTGGTTAATTGTCTTCACTGTCAGGAAGTTTCTCCTTAATTCTAGGTTGCTTCTCTCCTTGATTAGTTTCCATCGTCTTGCCTTCTGGTGCTTTGGAAAATAAGTTGTCCCCCTCCTCTTTGTGGTAGCCCCTCAAATACTGGAATACTGCTATCATGTCGCTCCTAGTCCTTCTTTTCTCCAGCCAAGCCATACTCGGTGAAGTATATTTGGAGGTCCAGTTCTAGAGCTAGGATTTTGACTTCCCTGCGGAATTTGTAATTGGCTTTCCCGAGCAACAACACTGCTGATTTAAGTTGTATCTACAGACCTTGATTCTCTGTTCAAAGAATGAATTCTTTGGTGAAGGTTTGGGTTTACTATTTGTCTCCACCTGCTGGGTGAGAAGCAATATATGGGCTACCTAGTTTTACTCAAATGGGACTCTTAGATATAAAAAGTAATAAATGGGCAGCAAACGTCAGAGCCTTAATTTGGAGTTTTGGTAGTGATGGATTTGTCTCACTGATACTTGCTAGGTTTTTGCCTGCTAATAGTGCAGAAGAAGGGAAAATAAGTTTTTGTTTTCGTTTTCATGTAATTCAGAACGTGGTTTCAGTGCATCAAAAGAATATGCAGCGTAGATTTGAAAGGTGTTTGGAGTACACAGGAGAGTAAATGTTGGTTACTCATTAAAGCAGTTGCATCTCTTTCCAAGCTTTTCATGGCTGCTTCAATGAGTTGTCATCTGGTCTTCAATCTGCAGCCTCTTGTGTTCCGAAATTGAAGTTAAATTCTTTACTGGTACAGTTAATTGTTACACATAAACTCAAATACCTTACTCATTCACTCATCCTTTATGAAAAATATATGTGGGAAATTGTTCTTATTTAACATCAGAAAATATTTGAGGAACAAAATTGAAAACCTTTTGCACAAAGCTATCCTTACCTTAAAGGCTTTTTCTTTTTCTTTGGGTCCTCCTTGTTCCTCAAAAATCTTCTTGTGTCACTGAAATCTGAGCTTGACTTGCGTGATGGGACGAAGCGATGTTGTCAGCATTGTGTCTTTTTTCCCATGCTGTACAGCTGCACTTGTCAGATTAATGGAAAAATCAAGTCTTATTTTGACCTGAATTTGATATACTATTGATTTGTGTTATTTAGGCGGTAATGCAGGACATTGTATTCCTTAATCTCTTTGCAGGTTAAGTCGCCAGTTGAAAAGTTCTTCCTCCCTGACATTTATTATTATTCATACCATAAAAGCAGGAGTGTTTGAACTCCTGCAGTGCCACGTTCACTTTGATCTGGCCTTAACCCTTGAACCAGGAGGCCACACAATGTCACGCAAGCAAACATAGAGCAAGAAAGCACAGGGTTCTGTGTCTCCCCGTGCTCTTTCCTTGCCTTCTTTACCTCGTTCACGCTGGTTAGGCACATCAGGCTACCATTTTCAGGTTTCCAGCCCCCTAACTCAGAGCTCTCCAAACTTGGCAACTTTAAGACTTGTGGATTTCGACTCCCAGAGTTCCTCAGCTCTGGGAGTTGAAGTCCACAAGCCTTAAAGCTGCCAAGTTTGGAGAGGCCTGCCCTAGCTAATGACCAGCAGTTGAAGTCAGGGTGGCAATCTTTGACAGACAAAGGACTGAACTTGGGTTTTTTGTGATACGTTGGGACTGTTCTTCACGAGTCAGAGAAGGTGAGAAGAAAAGTTGAATGTGGTTTTATTTACTTAATTTTAATGAAGCGAATAAAATAACATGTTCACTTTTGATTCTGTTTTGATGTGTTGCAAATTGCTAGAGATTTTCTTTAGCGGGTTCTTAGTTTTGAGGGGCTCCCTGCAGATTTACGCAGAGGACCCTGTACCTGGTTTGCATCGATGTCAGGGATTTACCAGTTTTAGACATGGGTTTTTCTGCCAGAATTTTTTCCCTGCAAGATATGGCCTTGAAGAATCAGCTCTGCAGACAGTGGGACTGTGGGATGTAGATACTGGGCTGGACAGATCTCCCCAAAGACATTAGGGCACCGTCAGGACTTCGTTGTGCTTTTAATGATTTGCCAATTTATGTCGATCAAAGATCAAACAACATGGCCAAGGCCACTGGAAACTTTGCTTTAGCTGAATTATTATTGTAGTCTCTCTGTTTTTCCCCAAACTGCCAGTGTGGATCAAAGAAGCAACTTCTCATCAGGATTAAGTTTTGAGTCCCATAAAATAAGACCTCAGCCACGTTTGTCCTTGCCTTGCACATTCCTGTGGACAGTCGGGTCCAGTCAAAGCCAACCTCAAGGCCCGCAAGCAGAGCCACGGGGCCATTTTTAGAACGGCCTGGCAATTGAAATGGCTCCAAAGCGTTGGGATGGAATGACTTTGCCTGACAGATTTGTGTCTGGGCAGTTGGATTCCACCTTAGTCCATCAGGAAATAGGGACCCCAGGGAGATGCGTGGAACTCTCCTAAGTGAGTTACTTGTGCTTCCTTCTCTCCTCCCCGCCCCACACAATGTCTGCATCTGTGTACTTGGAGAACCAGTAAGAAAGGGCATTGTGAGAGATTGCGCTAAGTTTGAGAAAGAAAGAGAAGCATCTCTGGATGCAAATGAGCGGTTGATGGGATTCCACATTCCAGGGTTGTCAAATAAACTCACTACTAGTTCGAGTACTGGGGAAAAGAGTTTCAGAAACTTCAAAGAATGAATGAACTCATGAATAAAGGAGGGTTAGACGGCTCCTGTCTCAGTTCTCAAGATTCTCCTCTCATTCTTGGGGTTAAAACTCATTAAGGAAGGCATCTTGCTTCCTTGCTTGGGCTCTGCTGAGAGGCATTTTGGAATGGGTGCAAATGTATCCAGGGCTGGCTTCGATTGCCACGGGTTTCACACCGTGTTAGAACCCAACCCTTGTGGCTGGAGTTACCGAAGAGGATATAAGTGGTGTTACCCTTTCCTTTGGCTGGGGATTTCTGCAAGCTGAAGTCCACAAGTCTTCAAGTTGCCCAAATTTGGAGACCCCTGCGCTAATCTAGTTTGTCCAAGCTTATATCCTCCAGTTGTACCGGGTTTCAGTGCCTATAATTCTCAGCCAGCATGGTACTGTGTGTTGCAAAGCTTTGAGGATGGGTGTTCTGAAGGTTGCACCAGATTAGAGAATGGGACTTGAAGTCAAATGCGTCTGGTTGGTATACATTGAGGAGGGCTGCCCTAATCCAATCAGCAAGAATGAAGATCTGTTCATCTCAGAGGGTTCATATGGAAACAAGGAATCAAAGCAAAAGCTTTGGGAAAAAATACCTTTTTCCCCGGTATGAGAAAGAGAAAGTGAAGCGCTGGAGTTCCTAAGAATTCCTGTATCCTGGCTTCCCTTTCCTTGTGCATCCTATTGCTGCTGCCTTAGCTCTTCTGGGCGCTTCCTCATTGCTAATGTGAATTTTTTGACAGAGCCAGACCATCGAAAACTTCATCGCCTGCTGCTCTTCTCCCATCCAACGGCCCTCTTTATGGCACAAAAACCCAGCATGCAAGTCAATATTTCAAACACTACGTTACCATTAAGCACCGATTATGAACTACTGCGTTTTGATCCAAACAAACCAGATCTAAAAATAAAACCTGCCCCTGACTTTGACGAGGGAAACGAAAAGCAGGGGGCCACGAGGGCAGCTTCTCTGCCTCTTATCTTCTATCGAAAGATTGCGGCCAGTGTCCTCTACTAAAGTTAGAATATTGGCTTTTCTCCAAGCAAAGAGAGTTTTATCTTTTGAAGGAAAAGTACCACCTAGTGGTGCTGAATGGCTCCTAACGTTACTTCTCCAGAATAGAAGCAAACAAGGCTGCTGCCCAGAAAAGACACCACCGTAGTAAAACGGAGCTCTTCCGCTCAGGGGAATCCAGAAACCCTTTGGAAATTCATCCAGTGCTGGATGCTGACATCTTGGCCCTGAGGCTCCTTCATTACAACTAGATTTTGTGGAGATGTGTTTACACAAGTTTTCCTGTTGCTCGCTTTTGGGGTTGGTGAATTTGGGAATGCGTCATGAACATGAACAAGCGTCACCAAAAAAAGGGGGAGTGGTGGAGTTGGCCATGCTGATGGGATTGGAAAGGGCTGGGGTAGGCAGTCCAGCTTCAGGGGGGCTTAGTATAAGGCACTGTCATAGGGGGGACTTAAGAATGCTCCCTTGGTACTCAAGAGTTTTGCCTGTAGTCGTTCCTTTCCTTTCTGACACCATGGATTGATGAGATGCAATAAAGAAGCTACTTAAGATGGTCCTGCTATCCCTTCCCCAGTCCTCCCCCTGCTTTTTGTGGGCAAGCCCCACTTTTTACAGTAGGTCATTATCTGCAGGTCTTATACGGCAACATCTGTTCCTATTCCTGTGGCTTTTCTTGTTAATCATTTTTTACCTTTTAACTAAGCATCTGGTTCTACCTGCTCATAAAAATGGTGTGACTTTCATGCAAGCAAATGTGGCTTGAGGAAAGAGCAGCCAGCCCTGGGGGTGGGGTGGGTGAGTGGGGGGAGGCAGGCTGGGTGCTGAATGAACAGAACTGCCTGGGCAGGATCCATGGCTTTGGAGGACTTGCTTTCTTCTTCACCATCCTTGACCCAAAGAGTGTTCTTGTCCTCTTAAACCAATATCAGATAACAGAAACTCTGTAAACAACTGGGTAAAATAGCCGATTTTCCTCCTGCTCTCTATAGCTTCTACCACCTCTGTGTAACACTACAATCAGTCATCTCCAGTTCTTTCTCTACTGAAGTTGGGTTGTCTTGTCTGTATCATCAGTTTCTAAGCCAGAGACATTTATGTTTTATCTTTCATAAATCTGCCTGCTTCTTATCCCCTCAAAATTGACCAATAAGGCTATGTCTTTGCATTGCTGTTATTGAATCTGTTTGCAAATTTGACCTTGTTTGGAATGGAGAGAAAGTCTTTCTTTCCAGTTAAAATGCACAAAGGGAGACATTCTTCTTTATATTATGCCGATGATGCCATCTTGGTCCCTGGCCCCTCAGAGTAGTTTGCATAGATTATTTTTGACCCCTGGTTGCCTTGGAAACTGACTAATGATTAATTATGAAGAAAAACAAGCCATGGATGTGGTTGAAAAGTTCCCCAAGCACATTGACACTTATTTCAGTAATCGCCCCTTGTTCCTTATTTACCTGATTTTCTTCATTTGGAAGGTGGCTTGTTCGTTACAAAGTGCCAAACGTAAAATGTCATGGGTTAGCAAATAAATGGGTTTGTAAAGTTTTACAGGTTGTCAAATACATCCGGTTCTCTGTGTACTAAAAAGCAAGTTGTTTACAGTGAAATTTGGGCTTCGAATTTCTCATTTGATAAGAAGGTCTTCCAAACTAACTGGTCCAAACAGTGTTTGAAGTCATCTCTCTGTCTGTCTATTCTCAATTTCTGGAATGTTTGGATTGACCTCTGACTCCAGATAATAAGGTGATAATGACTTGATGTTTGATCTTCCTGACCTGCTACTTTTACATAAACGGTCATATGGTTGAAATGGAACTATCAGTGGCTATCATATATTCTTCTCCAGCCTACATACTCCAACCATGTCTGCGGAGGACCCCAATCGCCCTCTTTGCTGCGCCAGCTGATTGTGGACATTTTTCCGTTTATAGGACACCCTGGATACTGATGGCAGCCATTGAGTGTTGAGCTAGAAGTAGTGCAAATCAGGTTATAAGTATTTCCCTGAAGTATTTCCCTGAGGCCCCCCCCCCCGACTATGTGGAAAAAACCGCCCCCCCATTCCTTCTGTCTCATCATAACTTACTCCCTAAGAATAACATGAAAGAGAGGAGTTATATGCATGCCATAGGATTCCTTGAAGGAAAAAGAGGATCACAACATCTGCTTAATAACAGTGGAAATGCCACAGCCTTGATGAAGGTCATGATAATAGTAATGAGAAAATGCAAACATGATTTGATTCCATCCTCTTTGGAAGAAAGTTGTTAGACAAATATGGCGATCACGCTGTCTTCTCGGTTTTTGTTCACAGAGAAGTCAGCCGCTCACAGGTTCAAGCAGCAGTCTACTGCTTACTTTCTGACTTCAAGTTATTTGGCAGGACTTCAGCAAGATGATCTTGTGCCTGAGAAGCCACATTTGCCCGGGTTTTGACTAGTTCGGGGTTATTTTAAGAGCCATGTCTCTCAACTGCACGGAGCCAGCCGGTAGTCTGGTTTGGGTTTCACTTGGAGTGAAGAGGCAATACTCTTGTTGTTCACTTATTGAGAGTGTGGGCTGAAACAGGCCATCTGTCCAGAAATATTGTCAGCATCACTTATCTGTAGGCAGAGAGAGAAACGGAGAGAGAAGTGTGTTTGATGTGATTCGTGGAGAACAGATGTATGGACTAAAAGTCAAGGAAGTCTTCTTGATTTCAACGTTTCTAAAACTCAGGTTGAAATTCAGAACATGGTTCAAACTACAACAGCAACTTGAACTTTTGAAGGTTCTGGTTTTGAATCCTTGGTACAGGTAGTTCTCAACTCAGGACCAAAATTTCGGTTGCTAAGTGAGACAGTGGTTAAGTGAGTTTTGCCCCCATTTTACAAAGTTTCTTGCCATAGTTATTAAGTGAATCACTGCACTTGTTGAATTAATAACCTGGTTGTTAAGTGAATCTGGCTTCCCCATTGACTATGCTTGCCAGAAGGTCACAAAAGGGGATCACGTGACCCCCCAGGACGCTGCAGCCTTCATAAATATGAACCAGTTGCCAAGCATTCGAATTTTGATCACAGACCCTAGGGATGCTACAACTGTCATAAATGTAAAAACGGTCACAAGTCACTTTTTCCAGTGCCGTTGTTAACTTCGAACAATCACTGAACAAATGGTTGTAATTGAAGGATTATCTGTAGTTAAAAACCCAGTTCTTCAATTTCTGGATCCCTAAAGAGAGACGATCTTCCTTGAAAGATCAGCCTGGCTGTTATTCCTGACCATTTCTCCTGCAGAGGGTTTGGGAGGGTGAGTTACGTAAGAACTTCATTTATTGCCTGGAAAGAATTACAAGCAGACCTCGGAGATCTTGTGGCTTCGGTTCCAGACCGCTGCCATAAAGTGAATTATCACAACAAAGCAAGTCCCACAAATATTTTGGCTTCCCAACGCTTATGAAAGTTACGTTCACCCCGTGCTGTAGCCTATGAAGCGTGCAACAGCATGGTGATGTTGAAGAAGATGATGCCACCCATTCAGTTGGAGACTTTATAGGCAAGTGGTCTCCATCCTACCCTGTCAAGCACAGCTTCTTTCAATTGTTGGATGTTCATCTTTGTATCAGTTTTGATGGTATTCAACCAGTGTGTTCTTCGCTTGCCCCTTCTTGGTCCACTAACCGTTCCCAGCATCATTGACTTCTCCAATGGATGTGCACGCAGGACATGGCCAAAGCAAATCAGATGTCGCTCTTGAGATTTGGGCTTCTGGTAATGTTTCTGGCTTTATGATTCAATGTCTCTCTGTTGGTTGCTCTGGCCACCCACGGTATACGCAATAATTATATAGATGGGTACCTGGAATTTTACAGGAGTTTGGGCTGTTCCTAATGGGTTTCCTGGAGTCTTGCTGTGGATATCAGCTTGACCAGTGGGAGGGCTCTGGAGTGGTGTTTTTTGCTGGGCTCTCGAATGTGAACCATCCGTTCACCAAACAGCAGAAAACTCCCAACGGGAGATGTAACATTGGAGTTAATGATGACTTTTCAGTTCTGTTTTGCACGGTTAATCCAATGATCTCTTATTAATTCTGCACCAGTTTCTTGATTCGTACCATTTATTGCACTTGATATTTCCTTGCTTTGATTAATTTGGTACTTAGCTTATCATAAGAGAGCGGAGAAATGAAATGGTGATCATTACTCAGAGAGATGAAAGGGGACATCATAGTAGACCCTGGGCTTTCATCAGTCGAAATACACTCAACACGTCCAAAATTGGGGCAACAAAAAGATAGGAAATTATTGAGCTTGTATGTTTCTTCACAACAAAGATAAATTAAGAAGGGAGGGGGGGGTCTATGGTGTCCTTTTTTCTGAAGCAGAGGACAACTGTTTCATTATGCAGATAAGAGCACCGAGGATATGTAGTTTTTTGATGGTTGGGGCAATTGGTCTATCTTGCTTTTAAGTTCCCAGTTTTTATGAGGAAATGGGAGACTCGAGACAGATTGGAAGAGGCTGTAATTAATTAATTTATCAGGCCTGTTCCATCATGCTAATAGAATTAGCATACTCATTCTGATTCATTGCTCTACACTATTCCTTTTGTGCATAAACAACTGAGGGGTGTAACCTGTGGTTGCAACCTTGCTTTCTTCATCTCATCAAGCAGTTCTGCTTCTGCCAAATACCAGCATTTGACTGATGAAAATTGCCACGCTCTTTTGGAGCGTGCCCGACTTACGGGGATGCTGGGCTTATCGAGGGAGACGAAAATATGTTTTTACCTCATCTCACTTTAGAGCAGGGGTGGGGAACCCCGGCCCTTTTATGACTTGTGGATGTCCACTCCCAGGATTCCTGAGCCCGCCATGCTCAGGAAGCC